>NC_083243.1:55827146-56477005 GCF_032191835.1 Heteronotia binoei | reverse complement strand
ACACTTCTCCTTCGTGGCCCACTAAAATTTGGGGGTGGAGCCAAGAGATGTTGGGGGTGGAGCCGGAAGACAGAAATTATGTCATTCTGGTGGTGTCAAGAGCCAAGGGATGTCACTTCCAGGGCACACTGAACCAAAACTCCACTTTTTCCTGTGATGTCACTTCTAGGGCACTCCCCCAAACCTGCCTCTTCTTCTGAAGTAACTTCATTTCAGAAAAATCTCTCTGAAACTCATGCTGAGCCAAAATGGGGGTGGAAAGTGGGCAGTCCTCTCTTTTCAGCCCCACATCTGCATGCACCTATCTGTGTGTTCTTCTCCAGCTTGCAAGCACTTCTAATGCCCATGTTCAATTGCCTGCACCACCTACACACCCCTCCTCAACAGCACTGGCCAGTGTATGCAGTTGGGAGTGCTGTTGCCATTGCCATCAGGAATGACAGCACTGTGTATCACACAGGGCCATGGCTGCTGCTCTACCTCAAAATATGCTGAAACATTTAGTAGGCCCTTCCTTCAGCCTGACTCAAGCTATAACCAAGCTTGCTTGGTTTCAAGAAAATCTTTCGACAGCTATTTTTCATACTTTTCTTTGGCTGAAACACTGGGAAATTGCTGTGAAAGGTAGCAGAGAATTGTACTGCAATTAATGAATTAATTTCCAGTTATATGAAGTTCAAACAAGCTTTTCTATAGTTACCCCAAAAAGGATATTCATGAAGGGCCTGTAGCTTTTTATTGGCTGTGTTTCCCATGCCTTTAAAAGCAACCTGTTTTGCAGATATTTAGCCAGTGAACTTCTTTCATCCTTTTTAATATCTACAAGAGGTGTCAGGCAGCTGTTAAAAGCAGGACAGTAAAATGGTGCCAGTTCATAGTACTATCACTTCTAGTGCTGTTGAGATATACTGCAGTAATCTCCAATAATCTCTTTCTGTCCCACACCTCTCACTCTCACTCACTCACACAGAAATCTCATAGGAAGACCAGCTGGCTACAACTAGGGGTGCCAACTTTTCATTGGCAAAGCTCCTATGTCTGCAACAACAGTATGATGAACAGAAAAGTTTCATCCAGTAAAAAATAGAAGGAAAGAAAGAAAAGGAAAGAATGAAATGGAAGTAGAGGAAAAGACACTGTTGCTTCCCTCCCCTCCAGCACCAAGAATACAGACAGAGCATCACTTGCAGGGAAAGAAAGAAAGAAAGAAGAAAGAAAGAAAGAAAGAAAGAAAGAAAGAAAGAAAGAAAGAAAGAAAGAAAGAAAGAAAGAAAGAAAGAAAGAAAGGAAGGAAGGGAGGGAGGGAGGGAGGGAGGGGGGGAGGGAGGGGGGGGAGCTTTCTTGCCATCAGATGACCCTAGCCAGCAATAATTCTGCCCAGGGGTCATTTGGTAAAAAAAAATAGCTACTGGAATGCCCACTCCCCACCCCTTCTGGCTGAAAAAAAACCCACACACCCTTCTTTGCCACCCAGGCTTCCCGGGGAAATCTCCCCAAAAGAGCATACTGCAAGGCACATGAAAGCTCATACCTTGAAGAACACTTCATGGGTCTATAGTGCCAGTGGAATCCAGCTTTTCTCTGGGAGAGGGGGAGAAGGAAGGAGAGGCAGCCAGCACCAAGAATACAGACAGAGCATCACTTGCAGGGAAAGAAAGAAAGAAAGAAAGAAAAGAAAGAAAGAAAGAAAGAAAGAAAGAAAGAA
The DNA here is from genome assembly GCF_032191835.1 of Heteronotia binoei. Classification (NCBI taxonomy): domain Eukaryota; kingdom Metazoa; phylum Chordata; class Lepidosauria; order Squamata; family Gekkonidae; genus Heteronotia; species Heteronotia binoei. The sequence continues at coordinate 56,475,300 of NC_083243.1, read as the reverse complement.
AGAAGAAAGAAAGAAAGAAAGAAAGGAAGGAAGGAAGGAAGGAAGGAAGGAAGGAAGGAAGGAAGGAAGGAAGGAAGGAAGGAAGGAAGGAAGGAAGGAAGGAAGGAAGGAAGGAAGGAAGGAGGGGGGGGAGCCTTTCTTGCCATCAGATGACCCCAGCCAGCAATAATTCTGCCCAGGGGTCATTTGGTAAAAAAAAATAGCTACTGGAATGCCCACTCCTCACCCCTTCTGGCTGAAAAAAAAACCACACACCCTTCTTTGCCACCCAGGCTTCCAGGGAAATCTCCCAAAAGAGCATACTACAAGGCACATGAAAGCTCATACCTTGAAGAACACTTCATGGGTCTATAGTGCCAGTGGAATCCAGCTTTTCTCTGGGAGAGGGGGAGAAGGAAGGAGAGGCAGCCCAGCTCCTCTCTGCACAACACAGAGATGAGGGAAGGAAGGAAGCCAAACAGAGCTCAGGCTTTGCAGCCTGTGTCAGTCTTCAAGGCTAGCTTTTTTCTGCACGACAGAGAGACGGGGGAAGGAAGGAAGCCAAATGGAGCGCAGGCTTTGCAGCCTATGTCAGTCTTCAAGGCTAGCTTTTCTCTGCACAACAGAGAAATAGGGAAGGAAGGAAGCAGAGGTCATGTTTTGCTGGGGGCGGGGCTAGCTTTGGCTTTTCTTGTGACCCGGTAGTGAGGCTTCTGTGGCCCAGTACCGGATCACGACTCTGCAAATGGGAAACACTGGTCTAGGGAATTAAATTGAGGACATACAAAAACACAATCATATTTGTGGGCTACACCCTCTGATCAGTGATCTTAGGTGGCCCTGCATTCAAGGAAATAGATAGTTGTTGTAAATAAACATTTAACAGGAAGCAGTTATACTAAGTTATGTTACTTGAGTATATTTAGGCCATATGTTCACATTGCATCTTTTTTAGAACTTCCTAGGGATAAATCATAGTATTGGGAGAATAGCAGAAAATGACTGCATGTAGCAAACATCTTGCAAAAACATTTTCGAAGAACAGGCATCTCTCTGCCACAAAAAAATTCAATAACGTGTAAAGAAATCTCAGCTCGGATATGCTGTGCTGTTCTCCAGAGTTTTCATTAATTCCGCCCCCTACACATAGCATGGTAAATTTTGAAAACATGCCTCATCAGAGCTACACTCAAGGGCACTTGATCCAATCCCAGTGAAGATCCATTAATTTGAAGATGCCACCCAGCCAAAGTTACATACATGCCTAATTTTCCTGTGGAAATTCATGGACTTAAAATGTTTAACTGTCTTTGGTTTGTGTCTTCTATTATTTCTGATTTGTGTTAGAAAAGTAAGACAAGAGCAACCTTTATATTTTTATATATTTTATACCTGAAGAGACCTTTATACATGCAATGTGTATACCTTTATACCTTTCACATGGTTTCTATCTGAGAATATGTGACAAATCCTAGGCATAATCCTTTGTCTTGCCTCAATTATAATGTCATTTTAATGACACAGGGGATCCCATCATGTACATTAATATCGCACTAAACTGGTACTAACATGAATACAATATCACTCACATTTCAAAGTTTAGAGAAACATCTCAGAATACCTACACCTGGGCCATGTGTTTGAACCTAACACTCTCCTTTACTATAAAAACTCATTTTATTATCCTGTATAGTACCCTTATGCAATAAACCACATCATTCAACAACTTTTCTTTCTTGGAGGAGGGGGGAACAAGGGCTTTTGTGCAATCTCACTTTCATATAAAAATACTTCAAATGCCTCCCCCTTCTACAAACAGGTATCCTCAAATGTATCCACTTCTCTTTATGTGTGTAAGATCATGGATATTTTAGGAATATTAGCCTCCAGGTTTGTTAGACAGAGGTGCCATCACCACCAAAGGGCCTCAATAAGTATCCAGATTGATTTTCTTCAGATTATTTCTGGAGCAGAGGCATTTCCATTCATCACCATTCTATTTTGTGATGGCATGCATTTTGTAGGTGTATAGAAGAAGAAGATATTGGATTTATATCCCGCCCTCCACTCCGAAAAGTCTCAGAGCGGCTCACAATCTCCTTTACCTTCCTTCCCCACAACAGACACCCTGTGAGGTGGGTGGGGCTGGAGAGGGCTCTCACAGCAGCTGCCGTTTCAAGGACAACCTTTGCCAGAGCTATGGCTGACCCAAGCCCATGCTAGCAGGTACAAATGGAGGAGTGGAGAATCAAACCCGGTTCTCCCAGACAAGAGTCCGCACACTTAACCACTACACCAAACTAATCCAGGTTGTTTATAATCTGAGTAGGAGAGGTGTTATCAAGGTAGAATGCTGGTTTTGCATTCATGAGCTTCCACACTTCCACACTTTATAAAAGCATTTAAGAGAATTCTACCTGAAATTCCAAAAGCCTTTAATAGTCAAAATAGTTATGGTCTGACCCAATATATGTTTAGCCCAAAAGGGAAAATATATATACATGGAAACACCACAACATGAAGTGTCCACATAATGATGCCAGAGAAGATGCCTATCAAATTTTAAAACTGTAGCAAAGGATAGTCATATCCTTAACTGCGGAGAAAGAAAAGAGTGGAAAAATTTCATAGCTCTTAATTTATTGAAAGATGTGATCAAGACAAAGTTAAAGACTACAAAGTCCAACTGGTTTCATGTTAAAGCACTTGCTTGACTCTGGCTACTTTATTTATTTGAATGTATACTTCACCTACTAATATAGGACAACTACAGTGAAGTATGTAAATACATAAGGTAAAGTAGTCCTGTACCTCTTCTTCCTATGAAATACTTCCCAAAACCTGATGACCTATGCACTGCTAACCAATATCAATATACAAAAAATCCTTCAAGGGAAGAATCTCAACTTGGCTCAGTGTGGGTGTGATCACACTCAGAATTTGCTCCAGCAGTCACTTGGCTTTGAAAAAGCCGCACCAGAAAGAGACGTGCTGGGGCAATCAAACTGTACCCACTATACATGTGGGCTATGATTGTGTTTAGAGGAATATTTACACTGCTTCTGTGCATGTAGGGCATGTGCAAGGCATGACCCAGCCATACAGCCAGCAGAAAACATGCCATGCAAGCACTTCATCTGTTTGCTGCCAGGAATCACGCTAATATTCTGTGAAAAAGGCCCATTCATAGAAAGGAGCCCTACTCTCCAACACTTCCTGCATAGGTTCAACATTTTTTTTTTTAATAAAAATTTTTATTGTTATGTATTCCACCACCAATCCACCTCTGTGAGAGTCCCAGGCCATAGATACATTATAATATTCCATAAATTTATAACTATTAACATTCCGTCCAAATACAACTCCGTCACTCTATTTAAACATCTTATCCATTCATTTTCTTATTAACCAACCAATCGTCTTAAATTGTTTAAACTTTTCCAAATATCTCACCATCTTCCTAAACCATCCCTCCTCCTGTTCCTGACCTTTAATCCATTCATTCTTCGTATCTTCATCGTTAAATACTCCAAAATAATTATACTATTCATTCTATCCCTCCAGTGATTAATTGTCAATTCCTCAGCTTCTTTCCAATTCCTTGCTATCACTTGTCTTGCTGCTACTAACATCAAATTAATCCATTTACTATCCTCTTTTGATCTTAATCCCACACCATCCAAATTAATAATTGCCATTGCTTTGGATATACTTATTTTCCATCCCATAATCTTTGTCATCTCTATGCCAACCTGCATCCAGAATTTTTTCACTAAGGGACAATCCCACCACATGTGACTGAAAGTTCCAATTTCTCCACATTTCCTCCAACAATTTTTACTCCCTGATTTAGAAATATAATACATCTTAATGGGTGTATAATACCATTTCTGTATCATCTTCAATCCCTGCTCCTGCACTAACCTAGATGTTGTAACAAACGGAGGTAATCTAAACATCCTCTCCCAATCTTCATCTAAAATTTTATCTCCAATATCTGTTTCCCAATGTTCCTTCAAAAATTCTCTCGGGATTTCCCTGTACCTAATAAAATCTTATACAATTTTGAAACTATTTTTGACTTATCTTCTCTATACTCTTTCACCAATTTTTCAAAGGGAGTATTAATTCTTTTACCAATATTTTTAAGTTCTTCCTCCTTCAGCAATGAGGAGATTTGACTTTTTAACAACCAATTAATATTATTCAAAATATTATACTCCTCTTTCTTCACCCCATCAGTACCCCAAACCTCTTTCAATTCTTGAATCGTAATCCTCTTCAGTTTATCTCCTACTTCCTTTGACAGTGATCCCCTTAGTGGAGCAAATTTATCATAGTACCACATTTTAATAATAGATGATATCTCCGGAGCGAGTTCTATCTTCCACTTCTCCCATACCCTACTGGGCCCTATAAAGGTTGATAATTTATCACCTATCTTCTTCCTCCTTTTCGTTCTATCAAATAAACTTTCCTTTCCTCCTACTACCTCTAAATTTTCCTTTTCTATCCCGTTCAGCTCTTCTCCTAACTCTCCCTCCAACCAAATCATTAAGTGCCTTAATTGATATGCATCATAATAGTAAATTATATTGGGAATCCCCCATCCCCCATCTTTAATACCATAATATCTATACCTATTGGCTGTCCTTGGTTTCTTTGATGCAAAAACAAATCTATCTATATCTCCTTGCCATCTCTTCAGTACGTATTCTGGTATATGCCAAGGCAATACATAAAATAAATAAGTCAACCTAGGAACTAGAAACATTTTAACCATGGCATTCCTTGTACTAATTGACTCCTTCCTCTTCCTCCAGTCTCTCATTTTAACTTGAATTCCACTCCAGATTTTTTTATAATTATACTCAAATATTTTTTTTAATATTCCTAGGAATATTAACCCCTAAATATTTCACCATTTTATTTGCTATGGGAATACCCAAAATTTTTGAAGCTGCTAATTGTAACCCTGGTTTTACATTAACACACATCATTGAAGATTTTGAAAAATTCACTTTTAACCCTGACACTTCCTCAAATTCCTGTAGTATCTTTTTTAAAGGTGCCACTGCGGGCTCCACATCCTTAATTGTCACCATCATGTCATCTGCATACATTGTTAAGAGATTCCCATCTATTTTCCCTTTCCCTGGAACTTCAAAGCCTATAATTCTTTTATCCTTTTTTAATTTATTCACTAACGGTTCCAGTGCTAAAATAAATAACATAGGGGATAAAGGGCATCCCTGCTTCGTACCACTCAATACCTGAACATATCCCTCTACTGAACCACCAACTCCTATCAACGCCTTAGATTTAGAATATATTGCCTCAATCATATTTTGAAATTTCTCCCCAAACCTATACTTTTGAAATATAGTCTTCATGTATGTCCAATCCACAGAATCAAAGGCCTTATAAATATCCAACGCCAAAAGCGTAAGCGGCAAATCCTTATTTTTAGCTAAATAAACCATACCCATCACCTTCCTAACTGCCTCTACTAAATATTTTTGAGGCATAAACCCAAATTGCTCTTTCCCTATCAATTGTGCAATACATTTTTTGAGTCTCATTGCCATAACCTTTGCAAATATTCGATAATCCATATTGGTGATTGAAATTGGCCTATATGAATCCCTTAAAGTCTGATCTTTCCCAGGTTTCGGAATTAACACCAATCTCGACTCCAACCATGTAGGCGGTGTAGGAGATCCATCCAAAATTCCTTGAAACAATTCAGTCACATGAGGCACCAATATATCCTTAAAATGCTTATAAAATACCGCATTAAAACCATCCAGTCCGGGTGCAGATTGCATATTCATAGAATCTATAGCCATCTTAACTTCTTCTTCTGTTATATCCTTATCTAATTCTTTCCTACTATCTTCACTTAATTCTAAAAATTCCAACCCCTCACAGAATTTTTCTATATCTTCCTTTTTAATCCCTTTGTTTGCATACAATTTGTTATAGAATTCTATAAAATTCTCCAGTATCATTTTAGGTTCAGTTTCCAAAAACCCTATATCGTTCCTGATTGCCTTAATATTTTTCCTAACCTGAAAATTCTTAATTTTATTTGCTAAAATTCTTCCTCCTTTCCCTTCAAACTCATAATACTTCTGTCTGTTATACCATAATTTTAACGTAGTCCTATTAACATCCAATACATTCAACTCTTCCCTTTTCCTAATTACTTGTTCTTTATCCTCCTTCTTCTTAGATTTCCTAAATTTCTCCTCCAATACTCTAACTTCTTCTTCTACTTCTTTAATTTTCCTATCTTTACCCTTCTTCAATCTCACCAAATTCTGTATACACACACCTCTAATAGTGGCTTTCATTGCTTCCCATACTATTGTTAATGAAGTATCTGATTTCCTATTCTCTTCAAAATATCTTTCCATTGCATTTTTAATGTTACACTTACTTTCTTCATCTGCCACTAACCATGGATTAAACTTCCAATTATACGATCTATTACAATGACCTATTTGCAAAAAGGCTGAAACAGGGGCATGATCAGTAATCTTAATCATCCCGATCTCCATATCTTTTACCCAATTCCTCATTTCTTGAGAGACTAAGATTCCATCTAATCTTGAGTAAGTTCCATGCACGGCAGAGTAAAAAGAATATACATCATCATTAGGAAACATTTCCATCCATGATTCTAGCAGACCAAATTTCCCGCACATTCTTTTAAATTTCTCCGCCTTCCTTTTTTTAACATTACCTTTCCCCTGCAAGTTAATATTAAAATCCCCCCCTATTATTTTAGTATTGGGTGAAAATTTTTCAAACTTCTGCAAAAATCTATACAATACATTCAACTGATGCACATTAGGGAGATACAAAGAAGCTAAAGCCACCGGCTCTCCCTCCAAATGACCCTGTACAAAAATAAACCTTCCATCCTTATCTCTCATTACTTTATCTGCAACAAAATCTATTTTAGAATTAAATACTATTCCCACCCCTCTGCTCTTTGAGGAGCCTGGAGCAATAAATTTCTTACCTTTCCCAAATCCAGGGAAATTCATCTCTCTTTCCCCCCCATTATATACCTCCTGCAAGAACAGCACATCTGCTTTTAACTCTTGAATATATCTCCCAACTCTTGCCCGTTTCACTGGATTTCCTAGCCCTCTAACATTAAGAGTTGTACATATAACATTAACATTTTTTATCATATTATACCTAACCATAGCTCTTCCCCATATCTCTTCTGTTCTCTACCAGCCTGGAATTCTAAACCCCAATCACCCTTAACCAACCCCACCTGATGTTGCTTATCTACCCTCCACCTACCCTCCATTACCAATTCTACCCATCCAAGAAAAATGCAATATGCCAATGCTCGTGGCATATTTCTTGTATAAAGAATTCTACCCAATATGCATTCACTCACCTTCTTACTCCATTCATAATCCACCCATTCACCCCTTAGGTCCCAATTCTCCATCCATACCCCAATCACACCATCCAAACATACCAACATCATCCCAATCAGCCACCATCTACACATCTTCTTCCCAATCCTACCACTAAACACATCAGACATCCAGCTACCACTAACATCCATATTGGGGGGGGGGGAGAAAAAAGACATCTCTCCCACACTGTAAACTCAAAAAGAGCAACAGCAGCAATTAAAAAAAAAAAAACCAAAAAAACTGTTCATGTTGAGCTATTCCGGTCCTTCTATCTTCTTTCCTTCTTCCTTAATCCATCTTCCCTCAATCATTTCTTAGTCTTAGTCCTTTCCCTGAAGTCCCAAGTCTTTTTTTCCTCCTTTTTCTTCTTCCTCTGTTTCTGAGTGTTCCCCATTTGCTCTTCCAAACTATTTTCCCCTTCTGAGTCCCAGTCAGGGGAATGCTTGTAATCCTTAGGCAGCTGCAGTCCCACACGTTTAAACAGCTCCTCCATCTGCTTCTGATCTTCTGCAAACAGCTCTACTCCTTCATGCACCATTTTCAGAGCAAAGGGTGCCATTCTCCAGCTGTATTTCATTCCTTTATCCTGCAGCACCTTGGTAAACCCTCTTAACTTTTTCTTCCTGTTGATTGTTTCCTGTGATAAATCTTCAAAAGCCAACACTTTTTTATCATTATACAGTAACTTATCTTGCCTATCCAAGGCCTTCATGCCTTTAAGCACCTGCTCCTTTAATGTATATTTTCCAAAACACATTATCACATCTCTCGGCCACCTCCACTCAGCTGTCTGCTTCCCAACTCGATGAATACGATCCAAATCTTCCCTTGAAATTCCTAAGTCTGGGAGCATTTCAGCCATCCATTTAATCACATTATCCATGTCCTCCGTTTCTGGAATATTTTTCAACCGCAAATTTGACCTTCTGGCCCGATTTTCCAAGTCCATCAGTTTATCTTTAAGGTATTTATTTTGCTTTTCCAACTGTCTGGACTGTTTTTGCAACAAGTTAATTTTCTTCTCATTTAGCTGCGCCATTTCCCATGCACTATTCACAGTCTCTGCCATGGCTTCAACGGCCTCAGCTAAATTAGTTATTTTTTCATCCACAATCTTTGATACTGCCTTAATAATGCTATTCTTGGCAGCTTCCACAGCTCTCTTAACTGCTCAGCTGAGAGGAAGACGTGTTTTGTTTGAGCTCCCGGTAGAATGCTAAAGGGAATTAAGTATTCCTTCTTCTGGTGATAAAAATAACAAAGCCTTGAAGACTTTAAAATAAGTCGGTGATAGTTGTGAAGTGGGAGTCTGGAAGTTGGCCAGAGGCTAAAGTTAAAACTAATTGGTGCTGAGAGAAACGGCAATGGCGACCTCGGACTCAGAAGTTGAAAGTGAAGATAAGGTAATGAAACCAAAAGGTTCAACATTTAGAACCACTGTCATGATGTCTATTTCAGCCGTTTAATGTATTTTCTATAGTCGAGGCTTCCAACTTTTTCCACTGCTTGGCAAAATTAGCCCAGCATTAGTTACCATAAACCAACATACATATATGAACATATGAAGCTGCCTTATACTGAATCAGACCCCTGGTCCATCAAAGTCAGTATTGTCTACTCAGACTGGCAGTGGCTATCCAGGGTCTGAAGCTGAGGTTTTTCACACCTACCTGCCTGGACCCTTTTTAGTTGGAGACGCTGGGGATTGAACCTGGGACCTTCTGCTTACCAAGCAAATGCTTTAACACTGAGCTACCGTCCCCCCCACACACACCTTATGTATATCCTGTATGTATTATCAATTGGTTACAATTCTTGTAGGGTTTTTTTGTGGAGTCATATTTAACAAAAATATTTAGTTTTAAACATCATAATCATCTTTTAAAACTTCCTGTACAAGTTTAATGTACTTTTGTTCAATACAATTGTGCAGTTTTAACCTTTTTTCATAGGGAAAGTGTTCCAAACCTTTAATCGTTCTAGTTGCCCTTTTCTACACTTTTTTCCAATTCTATAATACCCTTTTTGAGATGCGGTGACAGGAACTGTACACAGTATTCCAAATGAGTCCGCACCATCAATTTATACAGGGGGGCATTATGATACCGGCTGCTTTGTTTTGAATCCCCTTCCTAATAATTCCCAGCGTGGCATTGGCCTTTTTTAAAATCACAATCGCACACTGTCTTGACATTTTTTTCAGTGAGTTATCTACCACGACCCCCAAGATCTCTCTCTCTCTCTTGGTCAGTCTCTACCGGTTCACACCCCCATCAACTTGTATTTGTAGCAGGGATTCTTGGCCCCGACGTGCATTATTTTGCACTTGGCCACATTGAACCTCATCTGCCACGTTGTCGCCCCACTCACCCAGCCTCAATAGATCCCTTTGGCGTGCCTCACAATCCTCTCTGGTTTTCACCACCCTGAACAATTTAGTGTCATCTGCAAACTTGGCCACTTTGCTGCTTACTCCCTACTCTGGATCATTAATGAACAAGTTAAAGAGCATGAGTTGTATCGACACGCAACCTGATGCAACCTGATGTTAAAGGGACGTGTTACACGTATAAGATTAGCCATGCTCAGTTTTAAAGACATCATTTTATCCGTTGGGTATGTCTCCTCTCCAAACTATGGCCACTTAGAACCGTTGCATCTCCACAATTCTCTAAATAACGTCTGTGTTGCAAAACACGCTTTCTCCCCAAACAATACGAAGCCTGCTACACCAGTGGCTGACCCTCCTTTCCCCCTAAGAAAACGGCCGGCATTCCTTGGGGGGGGGGCGGATCCCTAGCCATCCCTTCAGGGACTGTAGCGTCACTCCCTCATAAGGAAACATACGATGTTTGTTTTTTGTGTGGGCGGGGCGTGCATGTGTGGGCGGAGCAGCTGTCACTTTGATGATGATAGGGGCCCCTTATCTACTACTACCCTATGACTATTTGTTCTGATTGCGGCCTGTCCTATGATGAAGTAATAATAGGTGGAATTATTATAGGGGAGCCGCGGAGGTGTGGGCTGAGCCGGAGCGAGTTGGGCTGAGCGAGTTGGGCTGAGCCGACCTCCATTTTCCCAGCTCCCCCCTTAAATCTTCTATCTCCCGTTGACTCTCTCCAGTAAACCTTGAGGTGCCTGCTACCCTGCCAGCTCACCAAGCCAACTTAATTCTAGAAGCCACATTGGAAAATATAACGAAGTGCATACTTTCAAACAACTTATATAGCGCTTTTATGAACCCAGGGCTATTTTTGTAGCAGGAACTCCTTTGCATATTAGGCCACACACCCCTGATCTAGCCAATCCTCCTGGAGCTTACAGTAGACCCTGTACTAAGTGCCCTGTAAGCAGGCCTTTAATTCAGCAGGAGTTCACAGGAACTCAGCTCCTGAACCTTTCTGACACCCCCCCCCCACCTACCTTGTCCATTGAATAGCAGCTGCAACTGCATAACAATCCCTGGATGAGCTCCACCACCTATTTTTCTACAAAACGACCCCTGCCTGTAAGCTTTTGGAGGATTGGCTACATCAGGGTTGTGCGGCCTAATATACAAGGGAGTTCCTGCTACAAAAAAAACCAAAACAAACCTGTAAGAACCAAGCAGATAGCTTACAAAAGGCAAGATGTTTTCTTGCAACATCATATTTAAAAACTGCAAATCTCAGTATAGAATACCCAAGTTACCTTGTGGCTGAATCCTCTGCTACCTCTCCAGTAATCAAAGTCTGAAGCCTTCCTCCAGTCTAAGGATACTTACTCTTCCTCTTATTATTGATGGGACACTTAAGCTGGAGGAAGGCTGGATCCAACACCAAAATACGTTGTTGAGGCTTTTCACTGCCCTGGCCACCACCACTGCCCCTCAGCAAGCCAGCTGACTAGCTACTTCTAAGGCTGCAGGAGGCAACAACCAGCTTCCCTAGCTCCACATGGCATCTTGCTCTTCCCCCCTCCCACAACAGTAAACTCAAGGGACTTTTTGTTGCCCTGGCTGCCCCTGCTCAGCAAGCCAGCTGCCCAGCCACCTCCGGAGCTCCAGGAGACAACAACCAGCTCCCCTGGCTGCACATGACATCTGGTTCCTTTCCGCCTGCACACTCCAAAGGAAATTCAAGGAGCTTTTTGCTGCCCTGACTGCTGCTGCTCAGCAAGCCAGCTGCACAGCCATCTCCAGGCCTGTGGGAGGCAACAACCAGCCAACAGGCCACACATGGTGTCTTTCCTCTGCCCTCTGAAGAGTAGGCTTGCCAATCCCCAGGTCCCAGTGGGGGTTCTTCCGCTTTCCCAGGCTACTTCTTGCCCCCAGTCAGTTGGCCGGCAGGGGGAAGCCCCGCCCCCAGAGGGCCATGTGCATTTCTAGCTCCTGAAGCTTCAGTCTGTACTTGAGAAAGGCTTCCTCTTGGGATGGGGTGTCTGTGTTACTTTGAAGAAGTTGGCAGCAACTCGTGAGTAGAGATGCCAATCCCTCGCTTCCGTCGCCAGAAATGGGGGGAGGGGAGAGGGAGGGAAATGTCTGCTGAGCACTTCATTATTCCCTATGTGGAGATCGATTCTCATAGGGTATAATGGGGAATTAATCTGGAGGTTTCTGGGGCTCTGGGGGAGCTGTTTTTTGAGGTAGAGGCACCAAATTTTCATTATAGTATCTAGTACCTCTCCCCAAAGTACCCCCAAAGTTTCAAAACGATTGGGCCAGGGGGTCCAATTCTATGAGCCTCAAAAGAAGGTGCCCCTATCCTTCATTATTTCCTATGGAAGGAAGACATTTAAAAAGGTGTGCTGTCCCTTTAAATGTGATGGCCAGAACTCCCTTGGAGTTCAATTATGCTTGCTACACCCTTGTTCCTGGCTCCACCCCCAATGTCTCCTGGCTTCACCTCCAAAGTCCCCAGATATTTCTTGAATTGGATTTGCAACCCTACTGAAGAGCCTCCCACACCTTTTATTTTAAGGCCCGAAAGGAAGTCACAGTCTGGCTGGGACCCTCCAAGTCCCTCTTTTCCTACCTTCTCCCAGGCTGAGGAGATCCCCTGCAGTTCTCCCCCATATTGCTGGCACTGAGAGGCCATGAAGAGCCTTACAGTCTATTGAGAATGAAAGATATGCGTGGCCTGACTAGGGCCCTCTCAACCTTCCTCCTGGGCAGATAGAGGCGAGGGGGAGACTTACTTGATGCAGTGGGGGCAGGGCAGTAGATTTTCTTGGGTGGCAGCAACTCCCAGTTCCCGTTTCCAGTTAGCTGGCACAGCAGGAAAACTCTTCCTGGAGGTCTAGTTGAAACAAGAAGGACTGGGGCCTTGCAAGAGCCTCCCTTTATACGGCCCACCCTGCAGCCAGGCATCGGACTTAAACCAATTGCCCAGCACAGAAGCCAGTGAGCAGAGACCAGGCAGGTCAAAGGACAGGGGAGCAGGGCCACTCATTCCTTGGATCTATGCACTGGGCTGAAAATCCTCACGCTCAGCTCCAGAAATTGCTGTGCTAGCACACTCTAGCGTAGCTTACAGAGAACCCTAGTTCCTTGTTGGCTGTAAGAGTATCTCCATGATAATCTGTTCTTTAGGAATATGATCTGAAATATCTAACTTGTCAACAAAATACTTATCCTATGACCTATAGCATTATTATTATTATGGCTAAAAAAAATGAATGGAATTTTTAGGTACCGGTAAGTGTTTTTACAGACTGAGCAAGCAGGTGGTACTTGCCTTGGCACAAATGTATGTTCAAAAGCCAATGAACATGCGCAAAAGGTAGCTAGCATGAAACTACCTAAACTTGCATGTGCAAATACACTTTTAAAGAACTCTTCTTTCCACTGACTTTTGAAAACAAGACAGGCTGTTTTGGGTCACATTCACCATAAGTACTATTATATTTCTAAGGCAATATGACATTTCCAGTTGCAAGTGAAAACATTACTTCAGATGATAAATATGGTAGGGAAAAACATTACCCTGCTGTGCTTTCCCCCATTTTAATGGAAGAAGATCTCAGAGTGTCACATGAAGAGTGCATTTTTATTTTAAAAAGTATTTAGCACCTCCAGTTGACCTCTCAGCAGAAATGCATCATGCCATTCAAATTCTGTCTGTCAAATGCGATGAAAAACAGTAAGTAAATAGAAATGCCATTAAAGGGAGAAGTTATCTTACCAGGACAAGTTCTAGCGTTTTAAGTTCTGACAGCTTCCAATTTGGATATCTTCCAGTGTCAATAAAACTTGTTGAAGCAGAACCTTACCTGGTTTTCACCACATCGAGGGGATGCATCAAGCAAATTTCTACAAGACCTGTAAGATGATAGAGAAAAGAGGCCTGGTAAATACATTTGATCACTATGATTAATGAGGTATAAAATGTTCTAGGAGAAAGCATGTTTGGCAAAGGGAACAATATAAGCCAAAGGCAAGTATATTCTCCTTATAGTCTCCAAGTCTTATTTCTGAAATAAAACAAAATGTTGTGACAAAGTAAGTTTTTGTCACAAGGTATTATAGTATAGAGATGAAGACTTTATGGTCACCATTTAAAATTTCACTTCAGCCATAACCTTTGACCTAGTACTGTCCCTGTCGCTGAGCCACTATTTGTCAGCCTCAGGTCCTTACTAACAATGTTTAGGGATGTGGCCATGGTTCAATGGTAGAACATTTGCTTTGCTTGCAGAACACTCCAGGTTGAGTCCTCAGGATGTCCAGATAAAAAGACTTCTGCTTGAAACCCTGGGCAGCCACTGCCAGTCAGAGTTGACAATGCAGATCTTGGCAGACCAGTGGTCTCAAACAGTATAACGCAACTTCATGTGTTCAATATTATTATAGTAATATTGACTTCACAGGGGTTCTGCAAGCAGTGATTATTTTGAAGGGCTTGGAACATTTAAAATGTACCCATATATTTGCTATGTTTATTATTATAATGACAACAACAAACAGGGGTATCCATGAGAATTTATACACTAGGGAAATCCCATTTTGCCTTTACTCTTCCCCTTCTTTTCCTGCCCACTTTCGCCTCACTTCCCTTTTTGTGATCACTGTCTCCCCACTCACTGTCACTTCCACCGACCTCCTTGCTATTGCTGCTGCCCATATCCTCTTCCTCTTTGTCCTGGGGCTACTGTCTCAAGGCCTCACACCAAATCTCTAGGTAGGTGCTTCAGGGTGCTTTCTGGTTGTTATGCCAATGCACAATGGTAGCCAAATGCTAGCCAAGTCTCTTTTTTTAACCTTCTGCATAAAGATAATGTACCTAACATTTTAAGAGGTATTACCTCCAGCCAATACTTTCTATTGACAATTTTACAATTTTCTGCAAATCTGGAAACTTTTTTAAAGGTTTGCACAACCTTAAGCATAGCCATGGATGACTCACTGTATGGATGTTATTGTCTGTATGAGAATTTTACTACCTGTATTCAGATTTTTAAATTTTATGTAGTTGTTGATGTTGATGATGATGATGAACAGCAACCCCGTTCAAAGTATTTCTTTTTATTATTGCTTGAGAGTTGTAGTCAGCTATATGTAACAGGATGAATTCAGGCAAAGGCATTCAATTATTAACTCAGGAAGTAAAGGCATATACATGTAGAAGTGACACATGTTACTACTATAGTGAATAACAGAAAAGGCCTTTCTCTCACAGAGGCTTGCAGTAGAAAAAAAGTGAGGTATAGCATCCTATATGGGTACTATGCACAGTTTGGATGTGCTGAAATAGATATACCATATGTGCTGAAAGCCTGCAATCCAGCAAAAGTTCATCATAACTTAAAACTACAATCCTAAACAGGGTTCTATGTGAGAGCCAGTTTGGTGTAGTGGTTAAGAGCATGGACTCTAATCTGGGGAAAGCAAGTTTGATCTCTTCCACATGCAGCTGCTGGGTGATCTTGGGCCAGCCACAGTTCTCTCAGAGCTGTTCTCTCAAGAGCACTTCTTGAAAGAGCTCTCTTAGCCCCACTACCTCACATGGCTTTCTGTTGTGGGGAGAAGAAGGGAAAGAAGATTATAAACTACTCTGAGACTCCAAGTGAAGGATGGGATATAAATCCAATCTCCTTTTCCTCTTCATCTGCTTCTTCTTCCTTCTCCTCTTCTTCTTCTTCACCATCAAGTCGCTTTAGACTCTTGATGACCCCAGAGGGTTTTCAAGACAAGAGACTAACAGAGTTGGCTTGTCATTGCCTTTTAAAGCAACCCTGAACTTCCTTGGTTATCTCCTATCCAAATACTAACCAGAGCTCCAACATGCCTCCAATAATTTCCTGCATTGTGCAGGGGGTTGGACTAGATGACTGTGGAGGTCCCTTCCAACTCTATGATTCTAGGGCTGACTCTACTCATCTTCCGAAATCTGATGAGATTGGGCTAGCCTGAGTCATCCTTCTAAATCTCCTTAAATCAATGGGTTTAGAAAGGTGTGATTCTGCTTAGGACTCTACCATAAACCTCACTGAAATAAGCAAATCCAAAGGAAATGCAAATGGTATTTGGAAGCCATTTGTCACATGCCTCCAATCACCTTCAGTGTGAAGGGAAAGGGAGGGGCTTTGCTTAGTAACAGAGTTGTCATCTCATAGGAAAATCCAGTTGGAAATATGGTGCTTGATCTGTTCATGTTCACTGTGTGATCCCTTATTGACTTATATCATGCAGTGAAGAAGAAACTTAAAATAGCAGTGACCTAATGGCATATTGGGGCTACCAACAAGTATGAAGAATATGAATGACAATTATGGTAGGAGCTTTTGTGTGGCTTTTTTGAACCTCTCAAAACTGCTTTCTTTACATCAAAAACCTTTCCTCAAGTAAATCTGACACAGCACTAGTTTTGAGTCTTAGCCCCGCAAGACCATTTTTTAATGCAGGCATTTTTCCAGCAAATGAATCAGATGAATTCCACTTCCATTGGCAAGAAATATGTTTTGGTAACTTTGAGATTCTATTAGCTTTCAATGTTTCTTAAAGGATAAAAATCTTTCCTTTGTTCTCATCATTTAATTATACAGTAGGTTTGCATAGTTAGTTGATTTCCCAAGGCAGCACTCTTTGCATAATAACCAAGAATTTATACACAGATCTGTACAGGACCCTGTTAAAAAAAAAAGGAAAGGAAAAGAAAAAGGAAAAAGAAACAAGCTATGCAGAAAATGGTGGAACAGATAAAACACACGATGCATCCCCCCCTCAAAGTCATGCTAACTGTTGTAGCATGCTACTTTAATACTAGCCCCAAAAGTAAAAGGGTCTACTGCACTACTGGCAATCTGAGATGCAGACAGATCAGAACACTAAAAGTACAGCACCTTGTTCAGCTAATGTATGTCAGCTTTGCAAACAAATTTTACTAAGATTTAATCAATATAAGCATAATTAATGTACAATATAGGCTACCATGAACAACAATTCCTAAATAAGTCATAGGTCTTGTCAGGGAACATAAACTTTGAACTTTAGCCTTAAAATAGGATCCTAGTCTAACTGCTGAAAAGAAATTTACAACTCAGTGGAGTGGCCACAAGCCGTTCAACTGTAGCACTTTTTAAGTCCCCTTGATCTAAGTGAATTAGGAATGTATACATGACCAAGATGGTTTTAGCATCATCCAACTTGCCTTCCACAGACCAGTGGATCAAGAAAGAATTAAGAAGGTATATGTTAGACATCATTCCTAGCTATCAAGCTAGGAATATCAAGAAACATTCAGTAACCACCCTTTATCTTGTAACCTATGTGCACACAGTTTCCTAACATATTTTTCCAGACAACTAACAGGCCAAGTGGAGCTTAATATTCATCCCATTTAGACCATGATGTAATCAATACACCTTTTATCCTCTCCCCTTACTATAAATCTGAAGTAAGCATCTTCAAACAGCTGCATTACAAAACGGCTGCTTAGAGTAATTTCTAATACAGAACAACAGGAAATTGAAGCATAACTAAACATTTAGGAATTCATGTGTGTGGTCTTGACCCATCATGGATCAGGAAGTCCAATGTGGAATAACTGGGAAATGGAAAATTGTGGTTGACCATCTGAAAGAATATGAATGATGCATGTAGTAAAAACAACTATCCAGATCTTTATGACAAGCAGAAGTTCAGATAGGGAGGATCTAAAACTCTGACATGAGATTTGCCTCCTCCTTAATGAGACTACCCAGCTTAGAGCCACTGCCTGAAACCCAAACACAGCTGAGCTCCAGTATCAAAGTTATGGTGACTAAAGAATCCCAAGTGGAAACCATTCCATAGCCACTAACAGGAAAACCTCAGCTGCGGACATGAAACTTGTCTCTTTTACTGAGTATTTTGTTTTGATATTTTAATTGAATTTTGTTTTCTGTTAGCTGCTTTATGGTCATATGTTTGGCATTGACATCCAATATATCCACTGGAAAAGGAAATAAAATAATACATTAAAGGAGGAGGAGGAAGATGACAGCATGACTATTTTTGTCTTTCACATGCTTTCTGATAGTTTTAGCCAAGATGGATGTGATTGATGCAATTTATAATATCAGATAATCCAGGCCTCAGATTCAGTGGGAGCTCACAGAAGCACAGCTCCTGCACCTTTCTGAGAGTTCCACCTCCTCCTTCTGAGAGTCCCACCTCCTTGTCCATTGAATAGTATGTGCAACTGCATAACAATTCCTGGATGAGCTCCACCACCTATTTTTCTACAAAATGACTGCTGAGATAATCAGAATTCGATAGGTTGTTTCATTACTTTAAAAAGAGGGGCTGGGAAGTATGATGTATGCATTTTATGGCAAAAAGCCTCCTTAGTGCAGAAAGCGTTGATTCACCTTTCTCAACATGCTTTGTTCATTTTCCTGGAATAAGATAGTCACAGAGGAAACAAAATACAATGGAAATTTTCTCATAGAAAGAAACACATGTCAGGCTGTATACTATATAGTTGGAACTGTACATATTTGTTTTGGCCTTCAAACACATGCTGTCAGAATATGCAAAATGATAATAAATATTATATGTACCTTGCTTTTCCTTGCAAAAAAATTGCAGCTGATTTTGAAACCACTGAATACAAACTTTTATTTAGTCTTGATTTATGAAAATAAAGCTTTTTAAAACAATTTCTCTCAAAATTAGCATCTTTGTTGCCAAAGGAATGTCACTTGACAAAACAAATGCCTGAAATACCATGAAAATGTCTGCTGTCTGTAAGAAGGACAGTTTAGAGAATGAACTGGACATGAAATGGCTAAGGTGGAACAAATTGAAGCTGAATTGAGACAAGGCAGAGGTAATGCTGGTTGAGAAGGCTGATATTCTAGAAGACTGAATCTACTTGTCCTAGATGGAGTGACATTGACTTTTTCATATCAGGTTAAGTTTGGGGATATTCATGGGTCATGCCTTGCTGTATGAAAAGCATGCTGGCATAATGTCCAGGGGCACCTTCTATGTAGGGTTGCCAGGTCCAACTCAAGAAATATCTGGGGATTTTGGGGTTGGAGCCAGGAGCAAGGTTGTGACAAGCACAATTGAACTCCAAAGGGAATTCTAGCAATTACATTTAAAGGGACCATGCTCCTTTAAGCGGCTTTCCTCCATTTGGAATAATGAAGGATAGGGAAACCTTCTGGGGCTCATAGATTAGGACCTTGTACTTTCTATAGCTAGGGGGTGTTTTAAGGAGAGGCACTGGATGCTAGGCTGAACATTTGGTGCTTCTAACTGAAATTACAAATTTTGCTTTTTTGGTACAGAACATATATGCATGCCAGACATATAATGTACATACAGATATATTTGTACAGTGATTTTTCCCTTAGAACTCTTTGAAGTTTCCCCTGCTTTGGCTAACATGCATGATACAGAGCATATCATGTTGATGATGGATCATATGATCAGTATTGTCCCCATTGGACTCACTGCTGTCCCTTTCTGTCAAGCATCTAAACAAAAGACCACAAAAACATGCCTTGGTATAATGCATATGTTGTAGAGTGAAAGACAGGCAACAGTGTCTGCAATCCTAAAATCACTTTCCTGGGAGTTAGCACAATGGAATAAAATGGAACTTCTGAATAGATCTCCTTAAAATTGCTCCGTAACTGCTTTTGACATTGTACTTGAAGACAGGAGATTACCCAGAATTTTAATCAGGTCTATTCAGTGAGTAATCCAGTTAACCTAACATCTGTTCCAGGTAAATTGGTTAAAATTGTTACTAAAGATAGAATTATTAAGCATGATGAAGACCAAAGTATGCTAAGAGAAAATTAGTATGGCTTCTGCAAAGGGAAATCCTGCCTCGCCAACCTTTTGGAGCTCTCTGATCAGATGAACAAGCAGGGTATGGGTAATCTGGTAGACATTATATACTTGGACTTCCAAAAGGATTTTTACACAGTACCTTACTCAAGACCCCTGAGGAAACTCAGCAGTCATGGAATAAGAGAATAGGTCCATTTATTGATTATTTAATTTATCCATAAATGATCTGTAATTGGAATGAGGCAGTAAAGTGACAGTACAAAATAATTCAAGATCAGGGAAACCAAAGTGAATTATGAAGAGGTACAGAAAAATCTATGAAAATTGGGTGAATGGACAAAAAAAATGGCAAATGATGTTAAATTCAACATGATGCACATTGGAACAACAACAACAAAAATGCTAACTTGAAATGTATGCTGATGGGTTTCGAACTGGCTGCTACAAAGACTGAAAGAGATCTTATCATTATTCTGGATAGCTCAGTAAAAATGCCTACTCAGTGTGAGGCAGCAGTGAAACAGGAAAATTCCATGTGGGAGATAATTATGAAAGTGACTGTTATGTCTTAAAACGTAAGCTAATGTACCGCATGGTGATCACTGCAGAGGCGACCAAGGAAAACCCACTGGTCCCCGGATGTAGCTCGCTAGATGCTTCGCCCATCAAGATCTGTGGCAGGAAGCTTGACTGGCCAGGATTGGACTGGTCAGACTGGGGGGCAGTTCCGGAGAATGTATATAAGCGGGACCCGGCCCGCGTGTTCTCTCTCTTGTAATGTACCACTGAATAAAGCATGTTGCCTTCAACCCGTCTCGTCACTCAGTACATTACAGTGGCGACGAAGGGGCTGACGGGGCCGCAGCTGCTGCGGCGGCCGGAGCGGCGGTTTCCCTGTGTGGGGGTAATGCCGGCATCAGGCCGTCCGCCACCTGTGCCCTTCTCCTGGGGGGTTGCCCCCGCCATGGGGCTGCTCTTCCGCCCGTGCGGTTGGAGCGGCCGGCATGGGAGGGGTATCTCTCGGTGTGTTTGCGGCTGTTGGTTCCTCCCGTTCCTTACTACAGCCAGCTTTTCCGGCAAGGTACGGCGGCGCATCTGATCTATATGCCTCCGCAGGATGTGGCCCCCCTCCGTTGAGACATAGTGGCGGGACCGGTCACTCATAGACCCAGCCTGCTACCCACTCAGGGCCGCTTGCGTAGTTCCTTGCATACACCGGATCCCCAGGGAAGAACCCCCTAGCCTGATCTCGGGGGAACTGCGGAGGTCAGTGGCCCGGTCGGGGTGCAACCGGTCTAACCTTGTGATCAGCTTCCTTTCCATTAACAACTCGGCTGGGCTCACCCCGGTGACTGGGTTGGGGGTGATTTTATTGACAAATAAAAAGGCAGCCAGGCGGTGGTCCCAGTTCCCCTGCACTATGCATCCCAGGGCCTCTTTTGTGGTGTGCACCATCCACTCCGCTTGGCCATTGGAGGCCGGATGGAAGGGGGCGGACCGTATGTGTTGTATTAGATATCTCTGCAAGAACTCCCGGAATTCCTGGGAGGTGAACGCGATCCCATTATCCAAGATGATGGTGTCGGGAATTCTGTGCGTGCAAAGGACCCTGTGCAACGCCCGGACTGCTACCACCATTGAGGTTGAAGCTACGGGGATAACCTCCAGCCACTTGGTGTAAGCGTCCACCAGAATGAAGAATGT
Source organism: Heteronotia binoei (assembly GCF_032191835.1). Classification (NCBI taxonomy): domain Eukaryota; kingdom Metazoa; phylum Chordata; class Lepidosauria; order Squamata; family Gekkonidae; genus Heteronotia; species Heteronotia binoei. The sequence goes on along the minus strand of NC_083243.1, from coordinate 56,453,904 downwards.
TTGGCCCTGAAATGGCCCCACAACTGGTGGTCCCAGTTCCCCTGCACTATGCATCCCAGGGCCTCTTTTGTGGTGCGCACCATCCCCTCCGCTTGGCCATTGGTGGCCGGATGGAAGGGGGTGGACCGTATGTGTTGTATTAGATATCTCTGCAAGAACTCCCAGAACTCCCGGAATTCCCGGGAGGTGAACGCGATCCCATTATTCGAGATGATGGTGTTGGGAATTCTGTGCGTGCAAAGGACCCTGCTCAACGCCCGGACCGCTGCCACCATTGAGGTTGAAGCTACGGGGATAACCTCCAGCCACTTGGTGTAAGCGTCCGCCAGAATGAAGAATGTTTGGCCCTGAAATGGCCCCGCAAAGTCAATGTGTAACCTAGACCACGGCTTCTTATGGGCTTCCCAGCAGTGGACAGGGGCACTGGGCGGTTCGGGCCGGGACTCCTGGTAGGCCTGGCACCTTCGAACTCACCCCTTGATCTCTTCATCCATCCCCGGCCACCATACATAGCTGCATGCTAGGGCCTTCATCCATACAATCCCTGGATGAGTTTCGTGTAGGGCCTCCAGCACTCGTTTCTGCAACCGGGCGGGGGGGGGGGGACTACCACCCTGCTTTCCCAGAGAAGACACCCCTTGTGAGTGAACAGTTCTTCCCTGTGTGTTGTGAATGCCCTGAATCCTTCACCCTGTTTTCCCTCGGGCCATCCCCTCCCCACCCAGTCAAAAACCCGCGCAAGTATTTTGTCCCGCCCCGTGGCCTTCGCTACCTCGGCGGCGTGGAGGGGTTTCTCCAGTAGCATTTCAATGAGCATCACATGGTGGGCTGGAGCCAGGTCTGGATCCATGGAGGGCAGCGGCAGGCAACTGAGGGCGTCCATGTGTCACATCGCTTTGCCCGGGCGGTGGACCAGGGCATACGTATGAGTTTAGGAACTGATTCCACCGCAAGACGCGCTGCGACAGAATCTGGGCCGTCTGCCGGTCTGGGGCGAGGAGTCCCAGGAGCAGCTTGTGGTCCATGGCGATCATAAAATGTCTACCGTACAGGTAGTCGTTAAATTTCTGCACCCCCGCCACAATTACTAAGGCCTTCTTATCAATCTGGGCATAGTTGCGCTCTGCGGCGGTCAGGGTCCTGGAGTAATAGGCTACCAGGACATCCCTCCCGTCCGGGAGTTGGTGACCCAGGACGGCGCCCACCCCATACGGTGACGCATCACATGCTAAGATCACTGGCAGGGCTTCATCAAAATGGTGGAGCACGTTATTGGATACGAGGAGCCACTTGACCGCCTGAAAAGCGGCTGCCTGCTTCTTTCCCTAGACCCACAGGGCGTTTTTGTCTAGGAGCCTATGGAGGGGTTCTGCTATGGCCGCTTTGTGGGGCAAAAATGAATGATAAAAATTTAATAACCCCAAGAACCTTTGTAGCTCCGCCTTGCACGTGGGGGCCAGGGCATCCACTATGGCCTTGGTCTTGTTGGCCGTCGGGTGGATCCCAGTCCCCCTGCACTATGCGTCCCAGGGCCTCTTTTGTGGTGCGCACCATCCACTCCACTTGGCCGTTGGTGGCCGGATGGAAGGGGCAGACCGTATGTGTTGTATTAGATATCTCTGCAAGAACTCTCGGAATTCCCGGGAGATGAACGCGGTCCCATTATCCGAGACGATGGTGTCGGGAATTCTGTGTGTGCAAAGGACCCATGTCTTGAAACGTAAGCTAATGTACCGCATGGTGATGGCTACAAAGGCGACCAAGGGAAACCCACTGGTCCCCGGATGTAGCTCACTAGACGCTCCGCCCATCAAGATCTGTGGCGGGAAGCTTGACTGGCCAGGATTGGACTGGTCAGACTGGGGGGCAGTTCCGGGGAATGTATATAAGCAGGACCCGGCCCGCGTGTTCTCTCTTGTAATGTACCACTGAATAAAGCATGTTGCCTTCAACAAGTCTCGTCACTCAGTACATTACAGTGGTGACGAAGGTGGGATCCTAGCCAGGTAACTCCCGAAGAGGGACTTCGCAGACCTGGCCAGAGACGAAGAAGGCACACCGTCTAGGGAGACGGAAGCACCTGATTGAGAATAATAATAATAATAATAAAAACACCAGCAAATATTGTAATACCCTTGTATAGAGCCATTAGATGACCTCATTTGGAATACTGTGTACAGTTCTGGGCACCAGATCTCAAAAAAGTTACTGCTGAGCTGGAAAAAGTACAGAAAAGGGCAACCAAGCTGATCAAGAGGTTGGAGCACCTTCATGTAAGGAAAGGCTGAAAAGTCTAGGACTTTTTTTCTTCAGAGAAAAGAAGGCTAAAAGAAGATGTGATAGAGTTTTATAAAATTATGCATGGAATAGAGAAATTAAATAGAGGGAGCTTTTTCTCCCTCTCCTATATTATTAAAAGATGGGGACACTCAATGAAGTTGATGTGCAACAGATACAAGCAGGCATCATTTTGCAGAAAAATAGGTGGTGGAGCTCATCCAGGGATTGTTGTGCAGCTGCAATACTATTCAATGGACAAGGAGATGGAACTCTCAGAAGGAGGAGGTGGAAAGGTTCAGGAGCTGTGCTCCTGTGAGCTTCCACTGAATCTGAGGCCTGGATACAAGACAGACAAAAGCAAATCCTCATTTAACAAGTAATTACATTGTGGAAGTTACTGTAATTGGATGAAGTGATGGCTGCGAAATGATGCCTTTAAAAGTAGATTAGACAGATTCATAAAAGATAGACCAATGAATAGCTTCTAGCCATGCTGAGTGAAACAAACTTCCATATTGAGTTAGTAAGCCTCTGAAACCCAGTACTAGGAGGCAACATGAGGGAAAGGCCTTAGCCTCTGCACAGGCCCAGTACTTGGCTGAACGCCCCCCCCCCCTCTATCCCCAGTATTCTGTTCAAGCACGCTTTGTGCATGTGCCCCAAGACCTCCCAAGCCTTGGGAAGCCTCAGTGAAATCAGAAAGGCAGCGGGCGCATTCAGGGTTGGGCTCTGAGCATGCTCACTGCCACCCCCCCAAACTTCACCGAGGCCTCCCGAGCTATTTTCACTGTCCTTTCCCAGTAGTATTGTATGGCTGCAAGAGCTGGACCATAAGAAAGGCCAAATGCAGAAGAATAGGTGCTTTCGAGCTATGGTGCTGGAGAAGACTCATGGAGTCCCTTGGACTGCAAGAAGACCAAATCAGTCAATCCTAAAAGAAACATTTCCTTTTCCACCATCATACAAGAACGCATATAAAAAAAACCCAGCTTTGTTTTTTGTTTCAGAAGAGGCAGGCTTGGAAACTGATATTAAGCTATGATATGGAGGAGGAAGACTGTACTACTTTTCCTCATTGTCCATTTTTCTGCCCCCCTGCCCCCCCAGCCATCCCCCGGCTTTTTCTTTTCACTGGGTTCCTGATTAAATGAAGAGGGTTGGATAGGCTGACAAAATGGAAGCAAAGATATATAGAGATTCTTGGGCTTGGGAAATTTTTTGGCTCTTCCTTCCAATGGCATCTCCCTGTGCAACTGGAAAGCCCCTCTCAAAGATACAAAAGCCCTTTCTAGAGTATATTTGAGTGAAGTATGAGGGGCTTCAACTGTCTGGGGACTATAACACATACCCTATGCACATTGAAGTTTCTTCCACTCTCATGGTTTGGGTTCATAGAATCGCTTCAGTTTTAGTATACTGCTGCAGTTATTTCATTTTATTTCATTTTAAAATGCATGGCAAAATCCATCCATACAAACTTTGATTTCAAACATTCTCCAAATGCGTGACTCTTATGTGTTAATATAGTAAGTGGATAATCAACCTTATTATTTAGTATCTAATGATACCTGACATTCATTGACCATTGGCAGCAAAAACATCTGATCATTTAGCTGTTTTACAATGGTGCAATGCAATGGTGTTACTAGCTAACTGCATTTATCGATTTACATTAATACATCTGCTAGCCAACACCAAATGGCATTGGTAAATGTTTTATACCACTCTTTTATGTTTCATAACAATCTTGTCTTCTGTAAATTACAGCATTTGACAAATCAAACAATGCCATGTGTGTGAAATTCTATACATACACTGGGACTTTTCCTGCTGGATTTCCCTGTGCTTCAGAAGGTCCCTGGCATACAACACAGGGCGAAGGAAGGCAGCCAAGGGTAAATTGGCAAAGCGCCTCCTCATGTGCTGGCATAGGTGCTTTTGATTTTGGAGCCTGGCCACAATATATATATAAAAAAACATATAAACACAATTAATAAAAAAATAAGTCAACTATATATAAATAAAGCCAGTTACTTAAAAAAAAATCAACTCAGATCTAATCTAAAGATGCTTGAGTTTTGCTCATTCACTGATTTACTTGAACATTTTTAGCTCACTGTTCTTCAAAACTGTACTCAAGGTAGGTTATAATGATAATCCAGAAATATATAGTTTGAAATCTATAAAAGCTAGTCTCATGTATATAATTTAACCATATGTTTGGCAGTTTCAAAAGCTCTCCTAAATAATTCTTCCTTGCATAACTTGTGGAATCTCAACAATGTGGAGCCTTCCTAACAACTTCAGGAAGTCTATTCCATAAAATAAGAGCAGCAACTGAAAAGGACTCTAACTGCCCTATAGCAGTGAATAACCAATAGAGGCTAGACAGAAGGATCAAGCTGTTTAAGCATTACATACAAAGGTAAAATATGGCACGCACATAACCCAAAGCCCCCTGCTTGAATTTGACCACTACTAATTTTCTGCTAGGTTTTGATGCATTATACTTATTTTTTGTTCTCAAAATACTTCCTAGACCTTCTGTGACTTAGCCCAAGACCATGGCATTAGGGGCAGGAGAGAAAAGATTTAAAGCCTACTACTCTGCACAGTTTTGCCATTGAAACTGACCCATCTTACTTGTAATCGGCTGTGAAAAGGGAAAAAATCCCAACTTGTTTCCTTCCAAACAGTGCAAGAGGTATGATTTCATTGGTGAAACTATGCAGAAATAGAAGGGTTAAAAACTCCTTCTCCCCCAACAGTGTGGCCCTGGTTGGAATCAGGATTGTAGAACCACAGGTTTAGCCCTTTAAAAACAATGGGAAGATCTGTCACCTGATATCTGGACTATTTGGGCCCTTACCATGTTGTAAAATTTAAGTTGCATTCTGATTAGAAATGCTGCATTCTGCTTGGCATGGATTAGGCTTCCTTTGATCAGATGGTTACAAATCTGGAAATGTGAGTAATCATTAAGTTCAATATCCTTGTTAATCAGCTATGCCTTATGCTAGATTTATTTTACACAGGTTAGGTATATTGTTGTATTTTAATTCAGTAAGGCCACATAAGCAGCTACAGACATTCTAAGTGACAGGTTCAAACAAGCCAATCAGTATTATTTAAGAAACAGCAAAATGCAACATACCCATCATGGATCACACAATGATATTGTTTAATACAGGTTTTGAAAAGTTCACCCAAACATTTAAAACAAGTTGAGTGAAAGTTGTTTTCCTAGTGATTCATTCATTCCAGCATGAGGAAGGTCTCAAAACTGCAAGTGCTGCATTGAAAAGAAAGGGACTTTTTGCAATTTTGCCATTTTCTTTGACTAAAATCTTTAGCGGGTCAAATATCTGTGCCATGAATTAAATGGCTGCAAATGGATGCAAAAATGAGACAATTTCATTTGGTCCACTTGCTGATCACAGGTGGGCAATAAGATGGCAGTTGGCCAGCTTGACTTGGTTCCATTCAATTCCTCTCCTTCTCAGAGTTGTAAGGAGCACAAATTACGTTATTGTGAGTTGAGATTGTAAACACATGCTGTGTCTATTAGCATGACAGCTGCCAAAATCCAAAGCCAGTGCAAAGTGAGTAGAATTCAACTGCCAAAAGCAGTGTTATTTATTTTACTCTGATTCAGCAGACAGAATGTTGGACTTGGCAGGGCTAGCCTTACCATGAAGCAATTGGCAGAAGTTTCCCCAGTGGATGTCCATCATCCTGATTCTAATTTCCATATCTATGTGTCATTGAAACAAAAAGGGCCTTGGTCCAGAGCAGTGAAGGACTATGTTTTACTTATTTCCACAGGCACAAAAATGTGCATGGCCAACACTACGTCCTTGGACGGAGTTCATATTCCAATTTAGCCATGGATTCCAGATTGGCCCTGGGAAACTCACAAGATCAGAGGTGTCAAATATCCGGCCCATGGGCCAGAACTGGCCCACCTGGAGCTTTAATCATGCCCATGAGGCTCTTCTCTCCTCCCCCTCCTGTCCTTACCCTTTGAAGCTCCGAGGCTGACAAAGTTCCCTGCTTTTTCTGCCTTGTCTTTCCCAGCTGCAGCAGGAAGCAAAGTTGCAAGGAAAATTAGGGTGCTTTCACACTGGAAAATTGACCCAATATAATCTTATCCCAGAAAAAACTGCTTCAGTTAGGTCTGTTTAATATGGATCACACAGCCCCCCATTGAAGTGGCAGGATCCTGGCAGCAGTCTGTCATTGTGCATTCACACTGCAAGTGCACCTCAACAACAGACCTACTGTAGAAAGGTTTTTTTTTTAAGTCCCCTAGTGTGCAATCAAGCAGAAAAGTGCACAAGTGCTCCCTTAGAGGGGGGTTAGGGAAAAAAACCCCAGAGCACGCTGTTAACAGCTTGGAGTGATCACACTGCTCTTTCGCTTATGAGTTGTACCAGTGCAATCAGATAGCCAGTGAACATGCAACCTGAATGAAATTCAGGGGGAAGCTACCAGGAAGATCCAGGTGGCTTTTTAATCCACATAGGAGGTGTGTGGAGACGGGGTGAGAATGGGTGAGGTTCAGAGTGTAGATATGCTCATATGATTCTGCAGATTTAATTTGAATGGGAGGCGTGGCTAGGTCAGGCCAAATCTCTTGTCTGAAAGCAGCCATGGAATGGATTTTCCATTAGGGTCTCTGTGCCCAGACAGATAAGACCTAGAGACCTTAATGGAAAAATCCATTCCACATTTTCCTTGCAACTTACTCTGTGCTGCAATGTGTTTCAATGGAGTGGAGATCAGTTTCACTTTCAGCATTCCTGAACAGACAGCTGAAGTTCATGCTTCCTGGAGTTGTGTCCCTGCAAATAAACGGTTGATGCTTTGAGCCAGCCTGTCTCTGCTGAATGGACCTGACCTAGTGAGTACTCTAACCGGGGAACCCACAGCCAAAGGGGGATATTATACTGGAGAGCCATTGCCTACATAAGTAGACCCGGGGGGGGGGGAGAAGCTTGCAATGCCATTTCATTTTTCCCAGGCTCAGAGCATTTATATTTATAGTTTCTGCTGTGATCCTTGTGCTTTTTCTTGATGTTTTATTTTAAAAATTGCATTGCCAAATCCCATTCTTCCCGCAGTTTTCCATTTTAAACAAAATACTGCAAGAGTTTTAAGCATGTTTGTATTTTAAGTTAAAATATAATATCTTTAATTGTGTTTGCCTGTGTCCTTTATGAAGTTTATATCTCTGCTACCTCACATTACATTTTATGACACACATGGCCCAGCCCCACAAAGTCCCATTTGTGTCAGATCCAGTTCTCCTAACAAATGAGTTCGACACCCCTACACTAGATCATATCTTCAATTCACCATACACATAATGGGAATAAGAGTTGCAAAAAATTCCATAAAAATAAGTACAAAGACCCCACAGTGGAAAGCAATTTCATGCAGAATTCTAAAGATTTTTGGAACATGGGAATATGTTCCAACCTCATGAATTCACCTATTAAATAAGTAATCATTAACAATCTACAGGGGTAGAATTCTAGCAGGAGCTCCTTTGGATATTAGGCCACACACTCCTGATGTAGCCAATCCCCCAGGAGCTTACAAGGCTCTTTTTTATAAGATCTTGGAGGATTGACTACATCAAGGGTGTGTGGCCTAATATGCAAAGGTGCTCCGGCTAGAATTCCACTCCTGACAATCTATTTCTGCCCATATATCTGGCATCTTTAACGAGAAATAATCAGTGTCTTGAATTCACCCACTGAATATGCCTCTCTTTCTCTCTCTGTCTTCTGCTCCTCTCCCCAATGGGGACCTAAAGTGGCTTACATCATTATCACCTCCTGGGATTGGATCAATTACAAGTCATCAAAAATAATAAACAATGAACAGCATGGCAGATTTTTTTTTAAAGTGATATTAAATTGATTCTTCTGTACTACTGACAATTCAGTTGTGCCAAATGATTTCACTGCATGTTGCAGATTTATTGGATGAGAATCTGATGCCAAGTGGTGACTTTCTTGACAAACCTGGTCAATGCCAAAAATGATAGCAGAAGAACCAATTTGTGGTCATTTCAACATATAAAAACCTGACTGATGATGCTTGCAGCATTACACTCTTCTGAGTCCATTGACTTCAGTGATAGGAAACACAAAGGAAGGCACTAGCTCCATAGAATAATAGAATGATAGAGTTGGAAGGGACCTCCAGGGTCATCTAGACCGACCCCCTGCACAATGCAGGAAACTCACGAACACCTCCCCCTAAATTCACAGGATCTTCATTGCTGTCAGATGGCCATCTAGCCTCTGTTTTTAAACCTCCAAGGAAGGCGAGCCCACCATCTCCCTATTAAGCCTGTTCCACTGAGGAATTGCTCTTACGGTCAAGAAGTTCTTCCTAATGTTGAGCCAGAAACTCTTTTGATTTAATTTCAACCCATTGGTTCTGGTCCCACCCTCCAGGGCCATAGAAAACAACTCCACCCGATCCTCTATATCAGGGGTGGCCAACGGTAGCTCTCCAGATGTTTTTTGCCTACAACTCCCATCAACCCCAGCCATTGGCCATGCTGGCTGGGGCTGATGGAAGTTGTAGGCAAAAAACATCTGGAGAGCTACCGTTGGTCACCCTTGCTCTATATGACAGCCCTTCAAGTACTTGAAGATGGTGATCATATCACCTCTCAGTCGCCTCCTCTCCAGGCTAAACATCCCCAGCTCCTTCAACCTTTCCTCATTGGACTTGGTCTCCAGACCCCTCACCATCTTCGTCGCCCTCCTCTGGACCCGTTCCAGCTTGTCTATATCCTTCTTAAAATGTGGTGCCCAAAACTGAACACAATACTCCAGGTGAGGTCTTACCAGAGCAGAGTAAAGCGATATCATCACATCACGTGATCTGGACACTATACTTCTGTTGATACAGCTCAAAATTTCATTTGCCTTTTTAGCCACCGCATCACACTGTTGACTCAGCGTATGATCCACTAAGACTCCTAGATCCTTTTCACACATATTACTGCTAAGACAAGTCTTCCCCATCCTATAACCATGCATTGGATTTTTCCTACCTAAATGCAGAACTTTACATTTATCCCTATTAAAATTCATTTTATTGATTTCAGCCCAATTTTCCAGCTTGTCAAGGTCATCCTGTATCCTGTCTTCTGTGTTTGCAACCCCTCCCAATTTCATATCATCTGCAAATTTAATAAGCGTTCCCTCTATTCCTTCATCCAAATCATTGATAAAGATGTTGAACAAAACAGGCTCAGTATGTATGATGATTCAACAGGACAAGTGAGGGTTTGGAGTTTCTTTGCAAATCATAGGTGAAATTAACAGTCATTGTTATTAATTATAACCATTATTCATTTTCTTTAATTATATAATATAAAGTAGTTATATTTTATAACCCATAACTAGGGTGATAAAACTTTCCATTATAGAATGAGTGACTGCAATTATAAAATAATAACTGCAATTTACAAGAATTCGAGAGTCAGTTGCAATAAAGTGGAATTTGTTATTAGCATCTTGCATAAATTCTTCAAAAGACCTTGCATACTCTTGTCATCTAAACAGGATGTACTCTTTTTACCTTATGTCACAGAGAAGGAAGTATTGCTTTCTTAAATACAAACTCAAAAGCACCCTTGAGGTCAATGCTCAGTTACACGTTTTATCAGGGCACATTGAACCAATATCCCAGTGATGAAAACATGAAGTATATGTCCAGGTAGACATACCGTTGCACATATTTTTATAAAATTGCCTTCACCAGACAGCCACTCATATGTCCCAAAGCTGTGGTAATCTTCAGCACTTGGGCTGATCCAAGAGCAGGGATTTAATTCTGGGGTGTGCTTTTTGACATGTTTAAAGTTCTCTAATGAATAAAGTGAACAGCTTATGGCTGCCTGGACTGTCACTCCTTGCCCCTGAGGGTCTGAAGGTCTTTAAAACAGGCCTCCTAGTTTGTATTTAACTACCTTGTCCACAGAGGTCTTGAAGGGTAGAGCAGATCAAAGATGTGCTGTGCACATAAAAAACAGCTGTCCTTCATTTACCGTTAATTAACTTCATCTGACCAGATTTTTTACAGCCTCCTTGTCACATATTCAACAGTCTATAAGCCCTATGACCTGTGCCTAGGCACTGTACCATTGCATATATAAATTTGAAACTATCATCTAAATAAATATTGGAAGAGGAAGAAATCTATGGCTCCAAGGTATAGGGCTGCAGCTTCTGAGCTGGTAAGCATCAACTAGGTTTGTGTTAAAAAAAAAAAAGAACAGATTTATATCACAAGTGAGGCATGAAAACTTAAAAAAAATTAGCATCATTATAAAAATTTGGAAGCCACTTTTATTTATTTATATTTACTTTATTTATATGCCAACTTTGTCCCCAGTGGGGACAATGCGACTGACATCATTCTCCTCTCCTCCATTTTATTCTCACAACAGCCCTGTGAGGAAGGTTAGGCTGAGTGTGTCTGGCCCAAGGTCACTCAGCAAGCTTCCATAGCAGAACGGGGATCCAAGCCTGGGTTTACCCAGATCCTAATCCAACACTTTAACCACCAGTCCTAAACAGGCACATCCTTCTAAGCCTATTGACTTCAATTGACTGCAAGTCTATTTAGGATTGCACTGTAAAATATTTACCATCCTTAATGAGCAGCTTTTTAGCATAAAAGAGGAATAAATGCATATCTCATTTATTTAGATTCTTCAACAATGTTTTCCAGTAGACTGCTGATCAGGAGACCCCAAGAACCTATGAAGAGCTTGCAAACTCGAAGTACAGCTAAACACTTTTCAGTCCCATGCCTTTCAGTGGGGCAGCTCAGCATTTGCTTAAGAGCCATCCATTTGTTAGGGGCTGTGAGTAGTTCTGAGTTTGTCCAGTGGAGGAATTGAGCTTTTGTGAGGCCACCCAGTTCTCTAGTTGGTAGAAGTGTTCTGGTCATGCAGTGGGATCCCACTTTCCCCTCAGCCAGGGCCAACAATATGGACCAGAACAGTGTCAGGGAATAGGGCTGCAATTACAGGGTTAAAAAAGGGAAGGAAGTGGTTAAAATATGGAAGCCTGGAATGTGATCTATTAGCCAATCAACTTTTCAGGGGAAAGGCCAGATCTCCTGCCAGAGCCAGGGAGCTGTGAGTCGACCAGCCTCTTCTCTAGGCTGGCATTTAAAAGGCAGAGAAAGGCCAATGAGGACAGACTTGTCTTGGTTCCAGTCATCAGAAAAGCCACCTGCAGGAAAAGAAAGACGAGGATGACTCTTGAATTTTTTCTCCTTTTCAGAGCTGAGGCCTTAAAAGGAGAACACAAGCAGCTTTGTGGACAGAGCACTGGACTGGTGCAAGGGAGCCTGAAGGCCAAATGTGATGCTATTAAAATATTTAAGTTGTGAAAGTGCTGGATGGATTGTGCTCAATAGCATGTAATCAACCACATGGTTTTTCTGACAGAATGATCATTAAAAAAAAAATCCTTCCTCAGTACTTTGTGGTAGTTACTACAAGCAGACTAAGAAACCAGTAGACAATCCTATGATTATTGTGCATGATTAGCATAATAGAAAACTTATGCTGCCCAGGTTGGGAGAACTTTAATATGGCAATCCTAAACATTGCAAAAAACCAGTCAGAGAAAAAACGATCCACGAACCCGAAAACTGTGAAAAGCAGCACTTCCTGTGGCTCTGCTTATCTCCTCTCATAATGTCTAATATTATGAGAATTGGGAGTTTCTAGCAAACCCTGGGCAATTAAAAACAGCAGAGACTGAAAAACTTTCAGCACAACGACTCTGTTAGTTACTGGACGAGAGAAGAAGAAATGCAGGAAAACTGCTGTTTCTAACAGCCACAATTTTCCTATTACACCTAATTCTGGGTTTTATCCTTGCTAACCCTAGAATTATTCATGTGAAGTCTGATGACCAATTAAAAATATTGAGTTGATTTATCATCTGCCTTTTAACCAAATAATCAATTAATGCCCCTTAAATAGATTCACAAATTATCTCAGGCTCATTACATATTGAAAGAAGTGTGAGATAGTTTACATTTTAATAAACAAGAGTTCCACTTGCTGACAGAAGAAGAGACCATCTTCACATTGTTGGATGCTAAGATGTCCCAGTATGATGTTCTCTATAAAACAAGTATGACTTATTTCTTTGCCCTGGTTTAAAGCACTATAGTTTGCATTTCTATATTCAGAAAGTTTTATAGCCAACCACTTTGAACTATTAACAATATATGTATGGGGATATTTACAGAAATAAGGTGAACCGTAAGAATATGTCAGACAGAAACAAGAATGAGAATCTTGACTTTCCACGATTGGGTTGAAAGAAGATAAAGATCCTCTGGAGACTTCACACTGTACATATTTATAGTCAGGGGTTTTTTTGTAAAAAAAAAAAGCCGATCAGGAACGCATTTGACTATTAGGCCACACCCCCGACACCAAGCCAGCCAGAACTGTGTTCCTGTGTGTTCCTGCTAAAAAAAGAGCCCTGTTTACAGTAGAGTTGCACTTTTTGAAGTCAATGGGTTTAGAAGGGTACAACTGTTTTTGGGATGACACTGGTAGTTACCATGACAGTTTGAAGACAATGGTAGGCCTGTCGATGCACTCAGAGACCAAGAGGGTGATTCTTAGTGACGCAAGAATGAAGGCTGTACACAGTAGCTGTAAAACCACTATATACATTTATTTACAATACCACTCACTCTCCTGACTGACAATATGCTCCGCTGCACTCCAACTCCTTTAACCCACAATCACCACAGTTGCTCTGTACATTTATACATGGGACAGCCAATCAGCAACTTGCTGTGTCATGCTGACTCTGCTGGCTGATGTAATTCCTCTGGCAGCCAGCCACCTGCTGTCATGTAGGTCATCTAAGCCTCTAGATCTACTTTCTGTTCTGCAGCACGTGCTATAAGCTGTCTCTTTACACATAATAGTGACACCCCTCCTCAGGTTATAGCTAGTGCTGTCATACATACATTACAACATATTACTTATACATATTGATCATTTCTTCATCAATACATTGATTACATACATTCCCTTATATACACTGGTTACTGTTCAGTCATTCTCGTGAACTCATTGTGTTAACGCACACACATTTTGCTCAGCTTGCCAATTAACCTGCAAGTACATCGTTATCAGTTGGCGCTCGGCCCAGACTGGCCATATCTCCTCAGTTGGCTTACTGCCCAGACTAAGCACTTCCCTTATCTTTTTGCTGGCTTGTTTCCCAGACTTGTTGGTAACACACAGTACCGTATAATTTACAATACAAGCGCACATATTTTTCAATTCACCTTTGCTTACACATTTTTACAGTTTTCAGGGTTTTCTTACACATAGCTTAAGATTTGTAGTTTTTTTTAAATTGTTACATTTAGTTACACTTAGAATTGTTACAATAGTTACATAGGTTAGTTACATAGTACAGCTTATCACACATTTTCAAACAATAAGGTTGTTTAATGTTACAGCATTGCTTTTACACTCCAGCACTTTATTCATTGTACATTGCACCCTTATAATTCAGTTATTGCTTACAGCCTCTCCTTCCAGGCTTTGCTCATGTGTCTCCTTCTTCTCCAAGAGACATCTCATTCAACAGCTCCAGCACACTGGGATATGCTTTAGGATGGTCATCATATACATAAGTATATCCTCCTTCTTCCCTAGTGAAAGAAGTATCCACGTGCTCATCTGGTGCACTTACACAGCCCCTTGGCTTTCCATCTGGCAAACTATTTCCCTTGCCCAGATAATTCACATCAGTATCAAAACCATATCTTTTGGGCGGTACACCTTTATTCTCCCTTGCAGAGGCTCTGACCGGCTCCCTTTTTACAGCCTCTGAAATCACCTGCTGTTTACTGCTGCCTGCTGAACTGCTCATACTGTCTTCCTTCTGCTTCAGTGAGCTTTCTGGCTTTTGCCCCTCCTCACTTTCTAGAGACAGTCACAGCTTATTTTCTCTAGGCATTTCATTGGCATGAATCTTTGACCAGTTTTCATCCTCGCAAAACGAGGCAGACCTACTCAGCCTTATCAAGTCATTATTGTCCACAAACCTCCAGGACTTCATGCCATTTTGGTACCCAACAAACACCAGCTTTTTGGCTTTGGGACCTCCCTTTCTCCTCTTATCCAGAGGGATGTTCACCCAAGCCTTTGAACCAAATATCCTTAGGTGATCTAGGGATGGCTTTCTCCCATACAAGACCCTGTAGGGTATATCGTTTATAGCCTCTGTCCACAACCGGTTGGAAATATAACAGGATGCCTTTAAGGCTTCACCCCAGTATGCCTGCCTTAGACCACTATCTTCTAACAAAGCATGGCAAATACCCTGGAGTACCACCCTGTTCTCCCACAGGGAGGAAACATTGGCAACTCTATGCTTTATGCCCTCTTGCCTCAAATAGTTGGCAAACTCTTTGTTCAGGAACTCACCTCCCTGGTCAGTCTGAATTGAGGCAATTTTAGCATTCAACTGTTTTTGTACTCTCCTAGCCCAGTACTTGAAGGTGGCACAGACATCACTTTTGTGCTTAATAGCATACACCCATGCAAACCTGCTGTGGTCATTGACCAAAATCAACCCAAACCTGTTTTTAGAAACACTGGGTGCATACGGCCCCACCAGGTCGGCATGTATCAATTGGAGCGGTCTCTCAGACACTCGTTCACTCCGTTTGGTTGATGGAACTGCCCTTGATTTGGATTCTTTACAAACATTGCAATCTAAAAAGGCATTGCATTTGTCAACCTTCACTCCCTCTAATATTTCCAGAGTTTTATTTATTGTGTGGTAGCTGGCGTGACCCAGCCTTCTATGCAGCCTGTGAATGCACCTGCTGTGGGGCTGTCTATTCCACACAGTATGTGCCTTCCCCACATTTTGCATAAGCTCATACACATTGGCTCTCAGAGTGCCTTTAGCCAGCTGTTTACCCTGCTTCAAAATTGCACAGCCCTGCTTATCAAATATTACGGTAAACCCAGCTCTTGCCAGAACGGAGACACTTAACAAGTTAGTTTCTAACTCTGGCACACACAATACATTCTCAAACCTGTGATTAAGTCCCGGAAAATAGACTGCGCCTTGGCAAAGCACGCTAGCTTGTCTCCCATCAGCTAAGCTAACAGTTTTCTGCTCAGCTGGCTTGCAGTCTTGCAGCTCCTCTTCACAGCAGCAAAATATCTGAGTAGCCCCAGAATCTACAACCCAGGGCAGACTCTGCAGTCCTGGACCAGTTCTTACCAGAGTCACCTGGGGTGTCCTTGAAGACTGCTGCCGGCTCTTCCTCTGCTGCTGTGGACAAAATCTCTTCAAATGTCCGAGTTGATTACACAGATAACAACGCCTCCTCCGCACCTGCAAGGCTTTTTCCTCCTCTTTAGCTTGCCAGCTGGAACCAGCCCCAACAGACCTCGGCTTATCTTCTTCCTTGGCTCGAGTCTGCTCTCTCTTGCTCTCCAGCTGCCTCTGCTCTTCAGCCAGGAGTTTGCCGGTCACATAAGGCAAAGTTAGCTTGTCAGCATCCTGCCCTTCAAATGCTAACACAAGTATGTCATATCTCTCATCCAGAGAGCTCAATAAAATGTACACCTTATCTTCGTCAGCCACGGCCTTCCCTCTTGCTTCTAGCTCCTGGAAACAATTAGACATACCGTCGAGGTGGTCCCTCATCGACTCCCCGGCCAGCATACGTTTCCTGTAGAGCCTCCTCCATAGGGATATAAGCGTGCCTGCTGACTTCTGTACATACACAGCCTTGAGCGCTTCCCAAGCCTTCTTTGCTGTCTGGTGCCCACGGACATGCACCAGCTGGTCGTCTGCAACACTTAGAATGATTGTGGCTAGAGCTTTTTGATCCTGAAGGGCCTCTGCCGCTGTGGGATTAGCAGGAGGAGCTGACACACAGTCCCAAAGCCCCTCTTTCTTCAGGAAATGCTCTAACCTTAGCGACCAGGTGTTGTAGTTGGTAGTGGTGAGCTTCTCCACCAGCACAGTAGCTCCTGCTGTAGCCATCCTGCTCAGACTCCTTTCAGCCATTGCTGGTCTCACCTCCTAGGCAGCCTCTGGAGCAAGTCAGCGTCCTTTCTTTACCACCTCTCTCAGGTCTTCTAGGCGCAGCGGAAGCGTGCTGGGCCCATAACCCTGTCGATGCGCTCAGAGACCAAGAGGGTGATTCTTAGTGACGCAAGAATGAAGGCTGTACACAGTAGCTGTAAAACCACTATATACATTTATTTACAATACCACTCACTCTCCTGACTGACAATATGCTCCGCTGCACTCCAACTCCTTTAACCCACAATCACCACAGTTGCTCTGTACATTTATACATGGGACAGCCAATCAGCAACTTGCTGTGTCATGCTGACTCTGCTGGCTGATGTAATTCCTCTGGCAGCCAGCCACCTGCTGTCATGTAGATCATCTAAGCCTCTAGATCTACTTTCTGTTCTGCAGCACGTGCTATAAGCTGTCTCTTTACACATAATAGTGACAAGGCCAACTTGTGACCCCAAGCCTGTTTATAATCTTGTTAGAGCCTAGAAAGTTGCAACTTTCACAGGGCAGGAGTACAGAAATAGAGTTGATTTCTAGACCTCATAATAGTAATTAGGGGTGCCAGTTACCTGCTAAGAGTGGGAAATCACCCATTGCCCACCACTGCTCTGGTAGCAGGTGTGTGTGTATGGGGGAATCACCATCAGTGTGGTGATGTTACATCACTTCCAGGGAAAGCTCAGAAGCGACATCACTGTGCTCCAAGAATTTCCAGAATCTCTGTGATAGAGTTTCCATGTCATCAACACTATGCTCTACCCAGATTCCTGCCAGTTTCCAGTGTGAAATGCAAAATGTTGTCTTGCCACCATTTTGAAAGCATAAAAATATATAGCGTATTTTGTTTCAATTTGTTTATCTTGATTGTTGGAAATACAGCATGAAGAACTATTCAAAGCTGGAATCCAGAGTCTTGACATCTGAAGTGATGTGATTCATTCTGCCATCTCAAGACTCTGACACTTCACTATCATCTCATTCTCCTGCATAAGTGAATCAAGCCTTGGTGAAGGTGTGGGAAAAGGTTTTCTTTTTATTGGATCAGGGTCTTTTTCATTAGCTGTTCTTTTTTTTCATACAATGTTATTTCCTATTTGTGTTTCTGAGATTTCTAGGGCAGCCAAATGTTTATCTGGAGATAGTACCTTAAGAGTTCCAAGACAGTAGAGAGGAGTGCAGCTGCTGAGCACCCTCTCTGTGCTCTAGCAGATTCTTACTCATCCTCTTCTCTCCACACTGTAGGGCAAATCTAATACCTGATTTAAACATGGTGATGGTGATCAGAAATAAGTGGCCCAGGCAACATTGCAAGTGCTCAGAGTCTTGTTTAAACTAAGTCACCAGGAATACATCTGTTACATATGCAGCCTGAATTAAAGCTGGAGACATACTTTACTTTTATATTTCTTTTAGACCTCAGCATGGCTTGGGTGAAAATAGCAAAGTTCTGTGACTTGGCAATCCACTAGCACCAAGAGCACATTTCCAAGGATAACTGGGCTGTGAGTAACTCCAAAGTAAAATCAGGATTAAGAAGAATGGAGACAGAGTCAAACCAGGCAGGGGTCAAGAATAAGGCAGCTTTTATGGCTCCAAAAAGTGAGCCATTCACACCTCTATTGAGATAACACACTTGTATTAAGAAGCAATTGCTGGGCTGGAGACTTTTAAGATGTAGTGGGCAGAAATGAACTCTGGCCAATAGCTGACAAGATGTGTAAGCAGTGTTGATACTGCTTGGTTCCATGGGATCTTTTCCATGGGTGGAAGGATTAGCCCCCTCCCCCATCTCCCAGAATGCTTGATTTGAAAGGTGATGCCGCACTCTAAGCTGTTTCTTTCTACTGGAATCAGCTTGAGAGTCATGTTTTTTCTCAAACAAGGGTCTGATGTCCTTCCCACAATTATCTGCCTGTCAATCCTTTCCTAACAATGCTGCAGGTAATCATATCCCTAAATAGGCAGAAACATTTTCAAAGGCACTAATGTGTGTACCTTTTAAAGAATCCTTTTGAAATTCAGATCAAATGCTACTGACATCAGTGGAACTTGCAAACACAATTCTTACCCATTTATGTAGGCTTATTTCTAAATGACTGTGCTGAGGGTTGCAGCATAAAGTTATCTTTCGATTTATAGTGGATCTTTCCAGACCATTTCAGGATAAATTGTTCATACAGTAGGGTCAGAACCACAGCTATTGCATCAGGTCTTCCCCCCTGCATTAGTTGCATTTATCTGAAGGTCTGTGTTGGTCCTATGTATACATACACGAGTATCCACATATTGCTGTCCTGCTTTTTAGGGTTTATGATCCTGTTGCAATGCTGTATACACACAGGATCTATGCATATATTCAGATAAATGTGTATAGCCCAGAGCTGACTCTGCTGCTGTGGTCCTGCTCTCCGCTTACAACATGCATTCATTCAACATGAACTAATGGTCCAAACATTATTTGCTTTATTTTGCTAACAGCTCACCATGGTGGTGGTGGTGAAAAGTGCCATTAAGTCACAGCTGACTTATGGCAATACCCTTGGTTTTCAAGGCAAGAGATTTCAGAAGTAGATTGCCATTGCTTGTCTTGTGTCACAGCCCTAATATTCCTTGGAGGTCTCCCATCCAAATGCTGGCCAGATGGGGACAGCCATGACAGGAACCCATGACATATCTTAGCTTTCTTTCTTTTTTAATCCATAGACTTCTCTGGAATTAAGGGAGGAAAAGCCCTTTAATTTTCAGCATGCAATATCCTCGAATTAATAGGCAGCATTTTTAAGATTTCATTTTCCACAATGTGGCTTTGATAGCCCTAAAAATAATTCTATACATCAGCAATCTACAATAGCCCTTAGCCGTGACTGCCAAATGCAGCCTTCATATTCAGAGATAGCAGATTTCTTTGAACCAAATTCCAGCACTAGACAACAGGCAATGGCCATCTCCATTTTCCTGCACGTGCGCAATTTTGTTAGAGCCAGTTTGGTGTAGTGGTTAAATGTATGGACTCTTATTTGGGAGAACTGGGTTTGATTCCCCATTTCTCCATTTGCAACTGCTGGTTTGGGAAAACTGGGTTTGATTCCCCATTTCTCCACTTGCAACTGCTGGAATGGCCTTGGGTTAGCCATAGCTCTCATAGGAGTTGTCCTTGAAAGGACAGCTGCTGTGAGAACTTTCTCAGCCCCACCCACCTCACAGGATGTCTGTTGTGGGGGAAGGAGATAAAGGAGATTGTAAACTGCTCTGAGACTCTGATTCAGAGAGAAGGATGGGGTATAAATCTGTGGTCATCTTCTTCTTCTTGCCTCTGGATACCTACTGAGACTTTGGGATTACAGCTTAGTTTCTTAACTGTGGGTGCTTGCACACAAGAGATTTGGCCCGACCTAGCCCCACCTCCCATTCAGATTAAATGTGCATGATCACACAAGCACATCTGCTCTCTGAGACACACCCACTCTCACCCTGTCTCCAGATGCCTCCTATCTGGATTATAAAGCCACCCTGTTCTTCCCAGTAGTTTCCCTCTGAATTGCATTTAGGTTACATATTCGCTGGTCGTCTGAATGCCCAGGCGTGACACATAAGCAGAAGAGCAGTGTGATCACACCAAGCCATTTCCAGCATGTTCAGATTTCCCGCCGCCCCCCAACCCCTCTCCGAGGAGCACTTGTGCACTTCTCTGCTTGGGCACACACACCGGAGAACTTTAAAAAAAAAACCCGTTCCATGGTGGGTCCATAGTTGAGGCGCACTAGCTGTCTGAATGGACAACCATGGACTTCTGCTGGGATCCTGCTGCTTCAATGACCAGTGTCTGATCCCTCTGAAATGAGCCAAACTCAAGTGGGTTTTTGGGTGACAAGATAATTTTGCATCAATTTCCCAGTGTGATAGCACCCTGTTAATCTAAACTTGCTGTAGCTGAACAGCTTCTTAAAAATCCAGATAACACCCAGAAACTTATACTCAGGATAAAACTTCGTTGGTCTTAAGGTGCCACTGGACTCAAACTTTGTTCTGTTGCTTCTGCTCTTATAGACCAACACAGCTATCCCCCTGAATCTCTCTAAATACAAATAGGTATTCCTAGTCAAATTATTATAATGTATCTGTGGAGATACATTTCAACACAGAGATATGCTGCACTGGATATGCTCTAGGTACATACATGGCTTTTCTTTTCTTTCTTTCTTTTTTTGGCATTATTTATCCACAGACACCATAGAACGTATATACCTGCCATCTACTGGATTTATTAATCAAGACAAACAGCCATTAAGCTATATGACTATAGCTTCTAAATGCTTATTAAGTTTCCTCCCCCCCCCCCCACTTTGCCTCAAGAGATGTAGCCAAAATGACCACCCAGATGAGGAAGTTCATGATGAACAGGCTGCTCCAGCATAAGCATATGGTGACTGATGTCCTTCATCCTGGAAAAGCCACAGTCCCCAAAACTGAGATCCATGAAAAGTTGACCAAAATGTACAAGAACCCCACCCCCAATGTCATTTTTGTCTTTAGGTTTAGGACTCATTTTGGGGGTGGAAAGGCTTTGGCATCAGGGAATCTATGATTCTTTGGACTACACCAAGAAGAATGAACCAAAGCACAGATTAGCCAGACTGAAAAGAAAGGCTTTTAGAAAATAGTGAGAGAACAGAATTAGGGTTGCCAGTCCCCAGTTGAGGGCAGGGGATCTCCGGTTTGGAGGCCCTCCCCCCACTTTAGGGTTATCAGAAAGCGAGGGAGGGAGAGGGAAATATCTGCTGGCACTCTATTATGCCCGTAGGGTATAATGGAGAATCGATCTGTGGGTATCTAAGGATTGAGGGGGGCTGTTTTTTGAGATAGAGGTGCCACATTTTCAGCATAGCATCTGGTGCCTCTCCTCAAAACACCCCCCAAAGTTTCAAAATATTGGAACAGCGGGTCCAGTTCTATGAGCCCCAAAAGAAGGTGTCCCTATCCTTCATTATTTCCAAATGGAGGGAAGGCATTTAAAAAGTGCATGGTCCCTTTAAATGCAATTAAACTCCCTCTAGAATTTAACTGTGCTTGTCACAATCTTGTTCCTGGCTCCACCCCCAAATCTCCTGCCTCCACTCCTAAAGCCCCCAGATATTTCTTGAGTCAGACCTGGCAATCCTAAACAGAATGAAGAATGTAAAAAGCACAGCTAAAGCAAACTTTGGAGATAGCAAGAAGTGAGCCAGCCAGCAGATTTCACAGAAAGCTGAATTATCCTGGCGAGAAATATGTGCTAATGCTAATTTAGCATTAGATCTTCAAATAAATTAAAAAAACTAAAAAAAATAAGAACATAAGAGAAGCCATGTTGGATCAGGCCAATGGCCCATCCAGTCCAACACTCTGTATCACACAGTGGCCAATACACACACACACACACAGAGTGGCTAATAGCCACTGATGGACCTCTGCTCCATATTTTTATCCAATCCTCTCTTGAAGCTGGCTATACTTTTAGCCGCCACCACCTCCTGTGGCAGTGAATTCCACATGTTAATCACCCTTTGGGTGAAGTACTTCCTTTTATCCGTTTTAACCTGACTGCTCAGCAATTTCATTGAATGCCCACGAGAAAAGAACTTCTTTCTCTACTTTCTCCATCCCATGCATAATCTTGTAAACCTCTATCATGTCACCCCGTAGTCAACGTTTTTCCAAGCTAAAGAGCCCCAAGCGTTTTAATCTTTCTTCATAGGGAAAGTGTTCCAAACCTTTAATCATTCTAGTTGCCCCTTTCTGGACTTTTTCCAATACTATAATATCCTTTTTGAGGTGCGGTGACCAGAATTGCACACAGTATTCCAAATGAGACCGCACCATCGATTTATACAGGGGCATTATGATACTGGCTGATTTGTTTTCAATTCCCTTCCTAATAATTCCCAGCATGGCGTTGGCCTTTTTTATTACAATCACACACTGTCTTGACATTTTCAGTGAGTTATCTACCACGACCCCAAGATCTCTCTCTTGGTCAGTCTCTGCCAGTTCACAACCCATCAACTTGTATTTGTAGCTGGGATTCTTGGCCCCAATGTGCATTACTTTGCACTTGGCCACACTGAACCTCATCTGCCACGTTGACGCCCACTTACCCAGCCTCAACAGATCCCTTTGGAGTGGCTCACAATCCTCTATGGTTCTCACCACCCTGAACAATTTAGTGTCATCTGAAAACTTGGCCACTTCACTGCTTACTCCTAACTCCAGATAATTAATGAACAAGTTAAAGAGCATGGAACCCTGTACTGAGCCCTGCGGCACCCCACTGCTTACCATCTTCCACTGCGAAGACTGCCCATTTATACTCACTCTCTGCTTCCTATTAATTAGCCATTTTTTGATCCACAAGAGGACCTGTCCTTTTACTCCATGGGCGTTTTCGCACTCACCTTCAAGTGGTGCGACCACCCTCCTCACGCCGGCGGATCTGCAGGGATTTCGCACCAGAAGCGCCGGCGCACACAAAAGAGCCGGCGACTTCCGTCGCGAAACCAGCTCAAACGTTTTCCTGCTTCTTGGCGGTTTCCGTTTGAGCTGGTTTCGCGACGGAAGTCGCCGGCTCTTTTGGGTGCGCCGGCGCTTCTGGTGCGAAATCCCTGCAAATCCGCCGGCGTGAGGAGGGTGGTCGCACCACTTGAAGGTCAGTGCGAAAACGCCCTATGACTCTTGAGCTTACTAAGGAGTCTTTGATGAGGAACTTTATCAAAAGCTTTCTGGAAGTCAAGGTAAACAACATCTATTGGGTCCCCTTTGTCCACATGTTTGTTCACCCCCTCAAAGAACTGTAACAGGTTAGTGAGGCAAGATCTTCCCTTACAGAACCCATGCTGAGTCTTCCTCAATAACTTGTGTTCATCAATGCGCCTACTCATTCTGTCCTTGATAATGGTTTCTACCAACTTTCCCGGTATTGAAGTCAGACTGACCGGCCTGTAATTTCCCAGATCTCCTCTGGAACCCTTTTTAAAGATGGAGGTGACATTTGCTACCTTCCAGTCCTCAGGAATGGAGGCAGATTTCAATGAAAGAGTACATATTTTTGTCAGGAGATCTGCAAGTTCAACTTTGAGTTCTTCCAGAACTCTTGGATGTATGCCATCCAGACCTGGTGACTTATTAGTTTTTAATTCATCTATCAGTTGTAGGACCTCCTCTCTTGTCACCTCAATCTGACTCAGGTCTTTCAACACCCCTTCCAAAATAAGTGGTTCTGGAGCGGGCAAACACTTCTCGTCTTCCACAGTGAAGACGGAGGCAAAAAATGCATTCAGCTTCTCAGCCATTTCCCTATCCTCCATCAGTAATCCTTTTACCCCTTGGTCATCCAAGGGCCCTACTGCCTCCCTGGCTGGTTTCCTGCTTCTAATATATTTGAAGAAATTTTTATTGTTGGTCTTTATGTTTTTTGCAATATGCTCCTCATAGTCCCTTTTTGCCTGCCTGATCACAGTCTTGCATTTGATTTGCCACAGCCTGTGTTCCCTTTTATTAATCTCACTTGGACTAGCTTTCCATCGCTTAAAGGAGTCCTTCTTACCTTTTAAAGCTTCCATTAAATAAAACAAAAAGTAAGAAAGTTTCATATTAAAAGGAAATGGAATAAAATTATTTAATATGGCATGAAAAAATGTTGTCACACTTCAAATGCTTGAGGTTTCTTTTCTTGTTTTTAACTTTCCAAAATGTCTCCATTTCCAGTGGAAATCTGTCCTTGCTAAATCTAAAAACCTCTTAATAATGTTAATTGGATGACTCCAAGATAGACTGACACTTTTCTATTGAATGGACATTTTTAGAAAATAGATGATTACAAATCCACAGAGATAGAATGTAGTCAAAGTGAATAATGAAAAGTAAAAACAATAACATAAAAGTAACATAGAGTTCTGCAGGCAGCCAATACTTAAAGGCTAAGTATGAGTAGAGTTGCCAGGTCCCATCACCTGTCCGGTGTGGAGTGGGAGCATTCCAGGTATATTGCATGGGGATACTCTGGTATTTGGGTGAAACTCTATGGAGGTTTTGCCCTCAAAACCATAGAGTTTGCCCAAACACCAGAGCATCCCCAACACTATGATGTCACTTCTGGGTGATGTCACTGCATGTTTAGGGGAGTGGTTTCCCCTGTTGGCCAGCTGATCCATGGCAGAGAAGAGCCCATGAAACTGGGTGATCCTCTACTGGGACCTGGAGGCTGGTAACCCTAGGCTTCAGCTCTCTGGGCACTTAGCAAAGAAGTGAGCTCCAATGGACACAGGCATAGATACTGAAACAAGGATAGGACTGCAGCTTTAAAACTCATTTCTGAAAATGTGTTACTACCTTTATCTTGATTTCAATAAGGCTTTTGATAAGGTTCCACATACTATCCTTGTTGACAAGTTGGTAAAATGTGGTTTGGATCCTGTTACTGTTCAGTGGATCTGTAACTGGTTGACAGATCGCACCCAAAGAGTGCTCGTGAATGGTTCCTCATCCTCTTGGA
The DNA here is from genome assembly GCF_032191835.1 of Heteronotia binoei. NCBI lineage: Eukaryota > Metazoa > Chordata > Lepidosauria > Squamata > Gekkonidae > Heteronotia > Heteronotia binoei. Next base: position 56,428,953 of record NC_083243.1, on the reverse strand, counting down.
GAGGAATGACAAGCGGAGTGCCTCAAGGATCTGTCCTGGGACTTGTTTTGTTCAAAATCTTTATAAATGATGTGGATGAAGGAATAGAGGAAATGCTTATTAAATTTGTCGACGATACTAAATTGGGAGGAGTTGCAAATACAGTAGAAGACAGAAACAGGATACAGGATGACCTTGACAGGCTGGAAAATTGGGCTAAAATCAATAAAATGAATTTTAACAGGGATAAATGTAAAGTTCTGCATTTAGGTAGGCAAAATCCAATGCATGGTTATAGGATGGGGGAGACTTGTCTTAGCAGTAATATGTGCGAAAAGTATCTAGGGGTCTTAGTGGATCATACGCTGAACATGAATCAACAGTGTGATGCGGTGGCTAAAAAGGCAAATGCAATTTTGGGCTGTATCAACAGAAGTATAGTGTCCAGATCACGTGATGTGATGATATCGCTTTACTCTGCTCTGGTAAGACTTCACCTGGAGGATTATGTTCAGTTTTGGGCACCACATTTTAAGAAAACAGACAAGCTGGAATGGGTGCAGAGGAGGGCAACGAAGATGGTGAGGGTCTGGAGACCAAATCCTATGAGGAAAGGTTGAAGGAGCTGGGGATGTTTAGCCTGGAGAGGATGCAGCTGAGAGGTGATATGATCATCATCTTCAAGTACTTGAAGGGCTGTCTTATAGAGCAGGGGTGGCCAAGGGTAGCTCTCCAGATGTTTTTTGCCTACAACTCCCATCAGCCCCAGCCAGCATGGCCAATGGCTGAGGCTGATGGGAGTTGTAGGCAAAAAACATCTGGAGAGCTACTGTTGGCCACCCCTGATATACAGGATGAGGTGGAGTTGTTTTCTGTGGCCCCAGAGGGTGGGACCAGAACCAATGGGTTGAAATTAAATCAGAAGAGTTTCTGGCTCAACATTAGGAAGAACTTCCTGACTGTTAGAGCGATTCCTCAGTGGAACAGGCTTCCTCGGGAGATGGTAGGCTCTCCTTCCTTGGAGGTTTTTAAACAGAGGCTAGATGGCCATCTGACAGCAATGAAGATCCTGTGAATTTAGGTGGAGGTGTTTGTGAGTTTCCTGCATTGTGCAGGGGGTTGGACTAGATGACCCTGGAGGTCCCTTCCAACTCTATGATTCTACCTGTAGTCTAAAGCAATACGGACTTCCTCTCCTAGACTGCCCCATTTGTCTAAAACCATATCTCAGACTATAGGAGATACAGGCTTGGCTGGGTAAATGATGCCACAATATTAACAGTAAGGATATCCTTTCATCTGCAGGAAGAACTAGAAGTATCCTGACTTTTAAGAAATGCTGACCAATCTTATTTTGCTGCCCCTTCATTGTCTACCAAAGTAAGACAGGGCTGTTGACAAAAAGGCTGCCAGATCCCTCATGAAGAGTAGTGCTGAAGGATGACTTTCAACCCTTGCATGCAGGGAGCAGCCCAGAGGAGACTTTGTTCTTGACTGATGTCCAGCCTATCCTGGCTTCTCTGCAGGCAATGAGGCTAAGGGTTAAACTAAAATCAAAACCAAACATCTGAGCCTCTCCTTGGGGAAACTATATTGCTGTAACAATACATGAATATAAAATGTTGGTAAGCTGTGCCAGTACACATCCAACTGCTGATCTCCAGATGGATGTTTCAGTACTTGAGCCTCTCTGCTTGCAGCTGCAACTATGAACATGATGTAAAAACACCCAGGCATGTTTTCTTCCTCTTAAATTGCCATACCACTGGACTGCAAAGGCATTTACCTTTTTCTCTTTTATAGCAAAGCTTAGCAGTATGTTTCCCTTTTCCTGGAGGAAAAGAATTCCTTCTTTTTGGCACATGTGTATATATGTATATATACACAAAGTAGGGAAAAAGTTAAAAACAGATCTCATTATACAAGTGCAACTACAGAAAATAATACTGAAGACGTACAAGGAGGGGAATGTCTTGAAAAAAGAAAGACCTTTACAAACACTACAACTATTACTGTGACCATTTCCTTCAGTAAAAAAACACTGGTGGTAATGCAGCAGAAATGTAGAAGATTACAGTAAGCCAGGAGGAACTTGTAGTTTTGAGCACAACTCTCCTTTATTTTATACTGCAGGACTTGATAGTTGCTGCATTCTACATATCTTGCTCTTACAGTCTTGAACAGATAGTCCAAAGATTCTGATATATTCTACAATCATTTTCTACAGAGCCACCATGACTACATGGAAAACTGCATTATCTGTCTGTCAATCTATCATCGGTCTATTCAGAGGCACTAAACCTCTGAGTCCCAAGGCCAGGAGGCAACATCAGGAGAAGGCCTTGGCCTCTATGCCCTGTTGTTGGCCCTCCAGAGGAATTGGTTCGTCACTGTGTAAGGCAGGATGCTGAACTAGATGGACCATTGGTCTTATCCAGAAGGGCTCTTCTTATCTATCCATCCATCCATCCATTTGCAATCAAGAGTCTTGATTTATTGATTTAGACTTTCACTCAAAATATTGATCCTTATCCTATCAGTAAAGCTCAGGACAGATACAAGCATCTTAAAATAGACGCATACATTTAAAATAGTGGAAATATAGAAAGGAATAAAAATTTACAGTATCTAGTACCACAATCCAACAGATACAGAATATCTTACATTGCTTCCAATTTGGAAGATGCTTAGGATGATGAAGCCAAATACCAGGGCTCTAAAAAAGGTAAAGGTAGTCCCATGTGTAAGCACCAGTTATTTCCAACTGTGGGGTGATGTTGTTTTCACAACGTTTTCATGGCAGACTTTTTACGGGGTGGTTTGCCATTTCCTTCCCCAGTCATCTACACTTTCCGCCCCAGCAAGCTGGGTACTCATTTTACCGACCTCCGAAGGATGGAAGGCTGAGTCAACCTGGAGCCAGCTACCTGAACCCAGCTTCTGCCGGGATTGAACTCAGGTCATGAGCAGGGAGCTCAGACTGAAGTACTTCAGCTTTACCACTCTGCCTGAACTCTAGGGCGCTCTGAGGAAGGGCATGGTAATGTCATGGTGAGGGACCTATTGATGTCAAGTTGCATAGCAATACCTATGGTAGTATTTCCACACACCACTAGAGATTGTGTCATACAGTATCTGCGAATGTGTGTAGTCACAACCATGTGGCTTTGAAGAGATGACTATATACCACATACAATTTGTTTAAATTAAAGCTTTTAAAAGAAAATGGAAATTAGGTCTACATTAAATATAAAATATTGTTTAAGCTATTTCTGCAGGGGTATTGCCACCAATCTCCAAACTACATTCTGCAGGAATGACCACAATAAGCCATGCATAGCAGTTTTAAAAGAAGCCCGCAATTGTGGGTTATCTGTCAGTCCTGAAACTTCAACTTGTCTCCCTGAGAATGAGTTTCAAATCCTGAGTCACAGGGCCAAATCTTATGACTTGGCAACCATAACCAGGAAGACACCCCACTAAGAATGCTTATCTATGTATCCTTGTCCGGATAGTTTTTGTTGATTTACCTATAACACTCTGAAGCAGGAATCCAAGGGGCTCTGGCCTCATCTCTCCAGGTTCAGCACAAACCTGGAACCTGTCACCTGATTTCAGCATATATGTACAACCACATGAGTTATAAAAGAAAAGAAAATCTGTTTAATGTCTGTAAGTGATCTAGTAGTCATTTGTGGAGAAATCATTCTGGCATAAAAAATAATTAATGACAGTGCAATCCTATGCAGAGTTAGCCAAGTTTCAGTCCACTGAAATCAATGAGCTTAGCCAAGAGAAACTCTACATAGGATTGCACTTCAGTACTACATGCAGGACAGTGCTGATGGGCTAAATTCTCAAGATGCCTGGCAACTATAATGCTGACAGATATAAAAAGGATCTTCCCACTGCATGGCTTTTTCGTTGAATACAATGTTATGGCAACAGGTGTTGACAGCACACTATTTTGTGTTATTTTAGCCTTCATTGGTTTTCCTAGCATTTTCACCACTCCCATTTGCTGGCAATATATCATGGCAAAGTTTCAGCAGAAATGTACCATGAGTAGTACGCTAACTGTGAAATGTCAGCATGCAGAGCCATATCAAGAATTAACCTGTCTTTTGACAGTCAAACTTTCACCAGCAGAAAATCAGCTTCAGGCAACATCATACAAAAATGAGGCTCTTCCTTTGGGGCCAAAATTGCTTAAGGACTAGACATTCTGACATTCGAGGGAAAACAAAGTTGGCAACATTGACACTATAAAGTCACAACTTTCCTGCCCTCAGGGCTATTGCATCAATGAAGGGTTGTTGTAATTTTAAGGTACCTATATGAATTCTTTTTAGACTTAAAAATGTCAAGTGTGACTGTGAGAAACCGATGTTTGAAAAATCATACATCATGAGAAATCAGAGAGATGGGATCAGCTGCAGTTGAATACCCACTTAGTATACATGAACACAAATGAAGCTGACTTAGGGTGCGGTCACACTCACCATTAAATCCATCTGCAACGTGCCTCTATTATAATCCGCACAACCAATTTCCCGATCAGACAACAGCCGGGCTCCCGTTCTATCCCATGGGGGTCCCGTCGCTGGTTGATCAGAGTGCTCTACAGGACCTCGTTTCATGAAACGTCAATCTGCATTAGCGCAGGCTCAGTGATGCTCGCTATCTGCACTATTGAGCAGATCCAGCGTCTCCTCCCTTCTCCACGAGATACCTTGCACACCCACCATGATCTTGTTCTTGAGGGCGGGGATGCGCATTGCTTTTAAATGGGTCGAATCACTAACAGTTTTGCTAGTCCGTTGGCACTACTTTTCCAGCACGAGCACTACGCGTGCAGAAAAAAACCTAGGAATTCAAATCAGTTCACATCTAGTTCACATCTAGTTTCAAAGGTGAGTTTTGTTTCTGGACATAGGGGCGGGTAAACGATTTATCGAGCCAACATTCGCTCGCTCATTCACTGGTGCAGTGATATCACTTGCAATGGGGCTTTGGATGGGAAGTGGTGGTGCGCTTCCGATGAGTCGCCAACGATGGAGCGTTCAAACAGAGAAATTCCGCTCAGGAACCGTCAGGAGAATTTTGTTCCGGATTTAAAGCAGTATCAAATTAGTCCGCGCCCCAGTCGTCTCAACGTGGGACTCAAATGAGCTAACCACCATTCGCAGATGCTGACGTTTGGACAACCGCTTAAAATCCGACATGCTTCCGGACTCCACTCATGTCCGTAGCGAGATTTTCTGAACGTCTGACCTTACCCTTAGAGTTAGACCACTGATCTATCAAGATCACTATTGACTGGTAGCAGTTTTCCATCACACACACACCCATACACACACACTATTTGAGAGTCAGTTTGGTGTAGCAGAGTGTTAAAGCTGCAGTACTGCAGTCCTAAACTCTGCTCACGACCTGAGTTCGATCCCCGGTGGAAGCTGGGTTTTCAGGTAGCTGGCTCAAGGTTGACTCAGCCTTCCATCCTTCCGAGGTCGGTAAAATGAGTACCCAGCTTGCTGGGGGGAAAGTGTAGATGGGGAGGGCAATTGTAAACCACCCCGTAAAAAGTCTGCTGTGAAAATTGAAAGCAACATCACCCCAGAGTTGGAAACAACTTGTGTTTGCACAGGGGACCTTTCTTTTTTTTTCTTGGTGTAGTGGTTAAGCGCATGCACTCTTATCTGGGAGAACTGGGTTTGATTCCCCACTATTCCACTTGCAGCTGCTGGAATGGCCTTGGGTCAGCCATAGCTCTTGTAGGAGTTGTCCTTGAAAGGGCAGCTGCTGTAAGAGCTCTCTCAGCCCCACCTACCTTACAGGTTGTCTGTTGTGGGGAGGGGGAGGTAAAAGGAGATTGTGACCGCTCTGAAACTCTGAGATTCAGAGTTTAGGGTGGGATATAAATCCAATATCTTCTTCTTGATCCTTTTAACTAAAGATGTTGGTGATTGTACCTGGAACATTCTGCATACATAGAAGATGCTCTATCACTGAGCCGTGACCCCTCCTCTAAAGAAGAAGCTTTATTGGCTTTATACCCTGCCCTCCACTCAGAATCTCATAGTGGCTCACAATCTCCTTTACCTTCCTCCCCACAATAGACACCATGTGGGGTGGGTGGGGCTGAAAGAGCTCTCACAGAAGTTACCCTTTCAAGGACAATTCTGCAAGAGCTATGGCTGACCCAAGGCCATTCCAGCAGCTGCAAGTGAAGGAGTGGGGAATCAAACCTGGTTCTCCCAGATACGAGTCCACACACTTAACCACTACACCAAACTGGCTCTCCATGAGTTTGTTAATGAGTTATATTCAAGGCATTATTTTTCTAGGCCTAGTCCAGATTTGTAACATGGACCACCACACTAACATGATTGCAATCCCTGTTTACAATCTCACAAGTCAGGAAAGAATTTTTTCTTTCTTTTTTATTTAATTTTCAATTTTCAAGTAATTTTTCATTGAATTGTTTTCAATTTTCAATTATAATACAATGAATTTATACACAATCTGATTCTACTAATGAAATAATTGTATATCAAAATATATCCTACAATATATGTTCAATAAAAACAAATAAAATCTTTAGGAAAGCATTTCTTTTAAAATTTCTGAAATAACATAAACAAACCCACCATGGTAAAATGGCTTGAACTCAGGATGAATATCCCTGGACCACTGGGTCCCCTTAAATTGTACCCATTCCCTTTTTCCACATGGTTTGGCTGTGGTAGTATGTGGAACAGCCTTGAGATTAGCTTCACTGTCAAAAAGATAACCATTGAATTAACACCAAATGTATTCCATTGTGACAGCAGTTTTAGCTTTCTAATTGTTGTTCTCATCTGGAGGCTTCCTTGTTTCCAAGATGTTTTACAATATTAACTATATTTTTCTTAATCACAGAAAAAGAATTCTCGCTTCAGGATTTTTAGATTCCCGTATGTAACAGATTGCTTTAAAAACCTCTTTTTATAAGACAGTAAAAGGCAATGATGAACACTGTGACAGCTTACGTATTTCTCTATTTTATATCAAAATCAAAAAGAATTTTTGTGAGATTTCTAAAAAGTAGAATAATTTACATCTATTTTAGCATTCGTTAGGTCTTTCCTCTGATGTAAAGAGACATGTGAAACACAAGGAAAATTGTTCTGTGTAACTCTGTTTCCTGAATGTGAGAAATAGATCTCTGTTTAAAAATAAGTCATTTGAAATTCTGGTGGCTCTATTAGCTCATTCAATATCATAAGCATCTTATTTTGAGTCTCAGATTTTTTATGGTATTCATAGTATGACAAAGTTATCCATTGGTCTGTACTTCTTGGTTTAAAGGGGGGGGGGTGTTTGTTGTGAATTTCATATATAAGTATCTTTGTCTCCCCAACATGGATGAAAAGCAGGGTACAAATATTCAAATAAGTACTGTTTCCCTTGCAAAAATGAAGGTGGATGACGGACTGAAAAAATGTTAATTTATTAAACTGTCAATCATTTAATTCAGACCCTTCAAAAAAGCAGGTGGTTTAACATAATTTAAATTATGGCATAATAATAATTTAAAGTATAGCATATTTCAGAATTTTCAGATTAGGATTCAGAAATGATCAAACAACAACCTTCAACCCTATCCCATTCACCATGAATTCTGATTGCAAGTGCATTGGATAGTAGTGAAAAAGAGCAGGAAAAGATGTTTCCAAGCACTGGTTTATGTGCCTTAGAGTTTGAAAACAAGAATGGGTCAAAGAACAAGCCACAACATGTATGAGAAATATGAGAGGCTGAACCTTTTACCTTAAACTGATGTTCACACAGTGAGCTAAAAGCATTAATTAACCATCATAGCTGAGCAGTGATCAAACCAGGTGGATAGAGTCTCGTGCTTACTAAAGGGTATCAATGACAGAGACAGAAAATGGTGATGGGTTGGGAGTATGCTGGACTGCATGGTGCAGACATTGCATCTGCAGAGTGGCAAGAAACATGCAATATGGACCAATATTATTGGCCAAAATCCCCAACTGGTCATTACTAACTATTCTTCTGGGATTGTATGTGCACTACAGAACCTGATGGAGCCCTGGCACAACGGTTTATCTACTGCCATCAAGGAATGCTGTTCAGTAAAAGTATTACAGTAACAGTAACAATAACAGCGAGAGACCTTCCCCTGCCACAGTTACCACTCACTGTCATCAGCCAAGGGGAGGTTTCCCCTGTGCTCATTCTACCTCTGCAAATCACATTTATTTATTTCCATTGCTTTTCATGAGGTTTTCCTTTTGAGTAAAGGATTAAGAACGAGGATGTCAGTCTACACTCAGACTTGGGGGTGAGAGACAAATAAGCTGTAATTATGTAGGATTCAGAGCATCTTCAGATATTATCTGCCAAAGGAATATGGAATGTAGTTTAAAAGGTGGCAAACAAATATATGAGGAATTATTTTTTTTTTTTACTGACAGAAGTAGAAAAGAACCATGCCTCTTTTTTCAAATATAAATTAGGAAATGTTCATACTAGAAAGTTATTTAAAATTAACATCTTGTAAAACAGACTGCATGTCACTTACACCAAATTTAGGCCATGCATATCAAGACACATTTCTTTTGCAGGCTCAAAGGCTTAATAGATTTAATATGATGTCCTGCTATAGGGCGAAATATGGTTTTATTGTAAATCCTTGATTCCACATTTACGGGGGGAAACACAGTCCGTACATATTTTAAATGAACATTGGTTTAGACTCATGGTACATTCCCATAACAGAATTTCAAAACCGTGAGATTTGTCCATTATCTATAATTGTTACTCTTAGTGATACCAAATCACAATGCCACAATGATAATAGAAACACAGAAGGCAACCATCAGTTGAGAATTAGCTACCACTTCTTAAACTCACTTTCTCTTGACTGGTCTCCTCAGTACTCCTGCCACACTTTTTAAAATACATAATGGCTGCTAACAGATGGGCAGTTTGGGGTGGTTGAAGACATTCCGAATTGGGCCAACCCAAAAAGAGCAGCCCTGAAGCTTCCACGTGCTTCCTGGCAAGGTGGCCCCATCCTGTCTGCAAGGCGACTTGGCACGTTCAGATGGGGAGGCAACTCAGAAGCCTGACTGCTCTTTTTCTCCCCTGAAGAGTCAAGCACTTGTGCACTCATGCGCTCAAGTGCTTTGGTTAGGTTTTTATAACATAGTGGGTTCAAATCATCGAGGAGACGAGGTAGCAGTGATAACAGTTCTTTATTAAAAGCAGCATGGTGAGGCCACTCCAACAAGACTCAGAAAAGAGCCTACTGGCCAAGCTATGTACAACTCTTGGTTCCCGCACAAGTCTGCCATTGGTTCATTCAAACAGGCAGGGGGCCTGTGATTGGAGTAGGGCAGCAGGTATTTGGATCCTACTGTCCATTGTTCCCAAGTCCCCAAGCTCTGCTCTCCAATGAGCCTGGCAGGACTCTTATACTTCAATCTTGTACATAACATCCCTCCTCCCTAAGTTTGCAAGCCCTATTGCACATAATCCTGTAGGTACGCAGGCTTGCGTTGCTTTGAACATCACCACCCCCAGTATCTTGAAGACTCGGGCCAGTATCCATGCTGCCCCCCCAAAAGTTTTTAGCGAACACCAGGTCCTCTGTGTTGAAATCTCTGGGTGCCTGGACCATCTTGGGTACCTCCTGTAGGTTTGGGGCCCTGTCTGGGTGCAGGTGGTCAAGTAGTGTGTTAAGCCGCCTACCCATGCGCAGTTCCGCCAGACTTCTGCCGGTAACCATACTTGGGGTGTAATGTTGGGCTAGTAGGCATTCCACTAGGTGAGCTTCCCAGTCGCCCTGAATGATGCGGCGGAGTGATTCTTTGGTTGCTCGCACCATCTGTTCTGCTTGGCCATTTGTGGCTGGGTGAAAGGGGGCCAACCTTATGTGATTTATTACATTGGGGCCACAAAACTCTTATTTATTTATTTATTTATTTATTGTATTTATATCCTGCCCTCCCCACTGGAGCAGGCTCAGGGTGGCTAACAACATTGTATATCAGTAATAAAACAATAAAAACAATTACAATAATATCAGTTAAAATTAAACAATTTAAAATTATTAATGCAATTTTAAAACAACAGTCTTGAAATTCCGCCAAAGTGAATGCTGTCCTGTTGTCCGAGACGAGCATGTCAGGCAAGCCGTGTATGGCGAAAACCATTCGGAGTGCCCCTAGTGCAGCCCGGGTGGATGTGGAAGCTACTGGGATTACCTGCAACCACTTGGGGTGAGAGTCTACTATTAAGAAGAATATCTGCCCCTGGAAATGCCCCACAAAATATAGGTGCAGGCAGGACCAAGGGTTGCGTGTGTGTTCCCACTGCTGGGCTGGGGCTCTAGGCGGAGCTGGACAAATCTCCTGACAGGGCTGGTATCAAGTTACCCAGGACTCAATGGTATCATCTATCCCCAGCCACCAGACATAACTGTGAGCCATCGTCTTCAGCGCACTGAGGACCCGTTGCCTTAGTACCAGGGGTACCACCTCCCTCTTTTCCCACAACAGACACCCTTTGTGTACAGATGATTTGTCCCGGCAGGATACAAATGCGGAAAATTCTGATTCCACCCGGCAGGTAGGCCATCCCCTCCATACCCAGTCCAGAACTCATGAGAGGGCCTTGTCTTTTCTGGTGCAGCGAGCAATGTCCATGGCGTGTACCCGTCGGTCCGGAAGAGATTCCACCAACATGATCTGGTACGCCGGAGCAGGATCGGGGTCCATGGAGGGTAGCGGCAGCCAGCTCAATGCATCCGTGTGCCCCATTGCCTTCTCTGTCCAGTACTGGAGGTCATACAGGTACCCACAAGGAAGATGGACCACCATAAGACCCGCGGGGAGAGCATTTGCAGTATTTGGTGGTCAGAGGCAAACAGACCCAGAAGGGGCTTATGGTCCGTGTGGATGATGAAGGGCTGGCCGTACAAATAATCATGAAATTTTTTTACCCCTGCTACAATGGCCGGCCCTCCTTGTCAATCTGCGAGTAATTGTGCCCTGGTTTTTGCAAAGTCCAGGAATAGTATGCTACCGGAACCTCCCGACCATCTGGGAGCACGTGTGCCAAGACTGCCCCAATGCATCACAGGCCAAGACGACGGGCAACCACTCGTCAAAGTGTGCCAACAAGCTATTAGAAGTTAAAATGTCTTTTACTGCCTGAAAGGCATCATCCTGCCTGCAACCCCAAACCCATGGGGCCCTCTTGTCCAAGAGGCGATGCAATGGTTCTGCTACCACCGCCTTGTGGGGAAGGAAGGCATGGCAAAAATTATTGGAGTTCCGCCTTGTTCTTGCGGGCCAGCACCTCACATATCGCCCTGATTTTGACCTTTGCTGGGTGAATGCTAGCTGCATCTACCGTGTACCCCAGGAAATCTATGGTGGAAACCCCCAACTCACACTTTTCCCTTTTTACTTTCAACCCCACCCTGTCAAAACGCTGCAGAATGGCCCTGAGGCATGATGCGAACTCTTCTTCTGTAGCTGCGGCGATCAGCACATCATTGAAGAATGGCTGGACACTGGAATCCTTTTAAGGAGAGAGTCCATTAAGTTCTGAAAGATCCCCGGGGCCACGCTGACACTGAACTGTAGCCGTTTGACCCAAAAAGCCCCCCGTGTGTTACGATTGTCTGTGCCTCTGCTGTGGCGGCGTCCACCGGGAGCTGCTGGTATGCCTGGGCCAGATCCAACTTCCCAAAAATCTTAGCCCGTGCGAGTGAGACCAGCACATCACTGACTACTGGGACCGAATAAGCATGGCCTTGTAACATTAATGTGCATTTGTAATTTGCACAAATAAGCACGCTGCTGTTGGGCTTGACTGGGTTGACAATCGGGGTTTCCCATTTGGCGTTTGCCACCGGCTCCAGGACCCCTTGGCCCACGAGGCAGTCTAACTCCTCCTCAATCTTAGGTCTCAGAGCTAGAGGAATGCGCTGAGCCTTCAGCCTTATGGGCTGTACATTTGTATCTAGTTGTAAGGTCACGGGGCATTCAGTGTATATTCCTAATGTGCCATCGAAAATGGCGGGGAATTCTTCGCACACCTTCTAGAAGTCTTTCCGAGCTAAGGCCTGATGTATCCCCGCTACCCGGATTCCCAGGGCCTTGAACCAGGACTGCCCTAGTAGGCTACACAGATCCCCCTCCACTACAATAAGGGGAAGCTTGCCTGAGAACTGGCCATATCGAATATGGACCTTTGCCACCCCCAGGACGGCGACCTCCCTTTTCTGGAAGTCGTGAACCATGAACAGGGATGGGTGTAACAGGGACTCGCTCCCCAGGTAGAGTTCCCTGAAGGTGCGGGCCAAGATGACCGTCTGGCCTGCCACGGAGTCTACCTCCATCTTACAGTAGGTCCTCTATTAGTACAGTCATGTATGTCAGGGGAGGGCATGGGAAGCTGGCATACCTGATCCCCTGCCATGTTAAGTGCCTGGACATCTTCCACAAAGGCGACCTCATGGTGGTGGCCATCTTTCGGTTGAGGGTTGCCCCCTTGGCACAGCAACTTCGACCAACACACCTGAGCTAAGTGTCCAGTCTTCCCACAGGTGTGGCACACAGCATTCCGGAACTTGCAGGAATGACACCCGTGAGCTTCACCGCAGCTGGCGCATCTCCCAACAGGGCCGGCTCGGTTGCTCTTGGCAGTTGGGGCTTCAGGCCCTGGTGTGTCTTTAGCATGTCTTCCTCAGCTGAGTCTTCTGTGTTGGACCCGCTGGTGACCTGATGTGCTCCTGTTGTGCGTCATTCTTTGTGTGATTGCTCATAGGCAGCTGCCTCATCCAGGACATCAGCCACTTTGAGGGTCTTGTGTCTCGTCAGTTTTGCTTGTAGCTTCTCATCCTGGAGGCCCACCACAAAAGGGTCCAGAAGAGCTTCATCTAGGCTAGTGAAGGCGCAGTCTCAGGTGAGATGGCGCAGCTCTGCCAGGAATGTGGTGATGGGCTCACCAGCCTTTTGGTCCCGTTTGTGGAATTCTAAACGACTGGAAGTCTGCGTTGGCTGGGGTGAGAAGTGCTCTGTAAGCTTCTATGTGATGGCCTGTTAGGCGGCATCACTGTCAGTTAGCTTCACTGGAGACATTAGGTTCTCTGCCAACTCCAGCGTGTCCTCTCTGGTACTGGTTGCTGGATCACCTACCAGGATCCCATCTTCATCGCCACTATAATATAGTGGGTTCAAAGCATTGAGGAGATGAGGTAGCAGTGATAACAGCTCTTTATTAGAAGCAGCATGGTGAGGCCACTCCAACAAGAATGGGGAATGGGCCTACTGGCCAACCTATATACAATTCTCGGTTCTCATGCAAGCATGCCATTGGTTCATTCAAACAGGCAGACTTTGCCCATGGTTTCTAAGGCTTATGGGATGCTATAAGCCTCAGCTTTGCAGCAGCATTCTATATCTCTGGATGGCTGTTAGCCAGAACTATAGACGAGCTTCTAGCTACTCCTTGTGTGCCCAGTCTTGGCCGCTGCAGTGGAAGAAGCCATGCCATCATGAACTGTACAGGCAAACAGTTTCCAGCCTGTTTCCATGAACCAAAGGCTAACACCACCAGAATCCGTCTTGTTTTCCTGACTCCATATCCAACAGCTGCTTCAACTTCTGCATAAGGCAATCAAGCTTATCTTAGGTGTGGATCCTGCCATACCGCCCAAGCTTTTGTCTAACGGAACTCAAGACAAAGACTGGTGCCAAGAAGAAGACTGAACAAGAGGAAGACCATCTTCAGCCAGAGCCAAGTTCCTTTGTGTAAACCGGGTGTTACCTTAGGTAGCAATTTGGCCATCTATTGTCACCTTTTTAGATAAGTTTGGTAAACTCAAGCACACCTCCACCCAGTAATTTCCCCCATTCTTTTCCCCATTTTGGAGCCTCACCCTGGTCCATTGCAACCTGAAAGTCCAACCAGGTACCCCTGGACCAAGCTTGTTCATTGGTCAGTCATGGGCACCCAATTAGGTGCCACCAATTAATTCGCTATTGGCTACTGCAGAAGTCCAGCCCTTATGGTCACTGCAGAGCCTCCCCTTTTCTGAGGTCATGTACCAGCTGACCACCTGTCATCCACCCCTGTGCCTCCCATCCCCTAAGGGCTCAAGGTAGTCTGTATAACCTGTAACACAGCTCCCCACATGTGTGCATCTAGCAGTACCCCAGTTCCGCTGTCTACATCCATCCCCAATTCTGGCCACAGTTTTGGGTCCATTTCTCCTGTCCTCTTACATCGCCATTGGAGCCTTCTTGAAGACTACGATCGGTAATTATCATCCTGTTTGTCTACCCATGTGTTGTCACTATATCTCTCCCTATATTTCCTAGGACTGTATGAATGATTTTATGAGTATTTTATCTTGTATGCAAGCCTATATTTTTCTGGAATAAATTGTAATTGTTTACTTAATTAGAGTCCCTAATATTTTTAAGCATTAATTTCTGGACGTGGAATCCTGTATACACAGGTAAAAGATCCTGATTAAGCCAGGTGCCCACCTGACAATTCTCCAACCTCGTTTTGGGGGTATTTTGGCTTACAAATATTTGCTACTACCTCAACAGTGGTAGCTTTTTAAGCCGCGCTGAGGCTGCCAGAGTATGGAGTGAGTACAGGATGGGGATGGGCAGCAGATGTTTGTGTGTGGAATGATTTTTTGGGTCAATTTCAGAGGCATCTCTGAGTCGGCCCAAAGTGCTGGTCTGTAACCACTCAACCTGTTCTAAACTTGGGGTAAGAAACTTCTTGGATTACCTCTTCCTTGTCTCAGAACTTGCTTCCTCAGCACCCTTCCTCTTTCAGCATTTTTGACCCAAGATTTCCTGTCTCTTAACTTCCCTACATCCCAGGATCTTTTTCCAGTCTTCAGTCTGCCTCTGTTCAAGGTTATAGCAATAGCCATATAGACAACTTCTCTTTCTGTAGAGAAGTTGAATATTAAAATGCTTTGTTCCCTTAGCAATGGAACATTCTATGCCATCACCAGTGTCAAAAGCTTTACCACAAGCACAATACAATTGTCTGATGAAGTATGCATGCATATGAAAGCTTACATTCCAAATAAAACTTTGTTGGTCTTAAAGGTGCTACTGGACTCCTATTTGTTTTACAATACAATACTGATATCTGAAAATTTCCACCAGGACTCACCTACCTTTTCTGAAATAAACAGGCGCAATATTATACATAATACAGGCTTTTGCAAGTTTTTTAAAGGATGTGTTTAAAATTTCATCTATCCTAATATATCAAAATCAGGATAGATAATAATTTCATAAACAAATTGGAGGGGGGGGCGTGTTGGGGGAATATCCAAAGTCAATCTTTGGTGTACCTCCATGGGTTGAATGCATAGGACTCATGTATAGGTTGAATGTATAGGACTTATTTGCACCTTCAGTCCTATTATATTCATGTGAAAAAAATGTGGAGGGTATTTGTTACAGGCTTCTTGTTTGTAGTCTCCTGTGGCTAACACCCAAGAGGTTTACTATCCCATCCCATCATATAACAGTTTGACACTCACAAGCAAATGTGGTTAGAAACAGATTCTGACTCAGAACCTTTTGAATGAACTGCTTTCATTCTACTAGTCTTTTATTGCATTCTTCAACACTGGATATAAATTAAGATCACAGCTGTACTGGCATGATTGAAACAATTCTAGAGAAAATATGGACTTCTGCATTGGACTCAAAATAATGTGGGATCCACAGCTGAAGCTAACAGAGTGGCCTCGTGCAAAGCTCTGAGTAATAGTCCCAGCCTCATCTGTAAAAATGAAAGAATAACATTGGAAGGTCTCTCAGAGATGCTGTGAAGATTAATGAGATGTTCAGCATTTTGTATACTTCAGTGTACAGCATGAAATAAGCATTACTGTTTCCATTTCTCATCTCCAGCTCATCATAGAACCTGAAAACAGAGATCCTTTCAGTGGGTGTTAATGTGGCTTTGTTTAACATCATTTCTGGTCTCTCAAGTAAGTGTATGGCATCTAGTGCACAAGCATTAGATATAAAGTTTAAGCACGTATAAAAAATTGAAAATGTATCAGTGAAGCTATTCACAAAATTATTCTTTCATTCAAAGGTTTGCAAACCAGACTCACATTTTTCACTTTTAAACAGAGAAAATATCGCAACTCAGTCAAAGATCAAAACAGGAGGCTATTCTTTTTCTGGTAAATTGGCTATTCTTCTTGCAATGGACAAAACAACCTCTCCATCTTGTCATTTCTTAAAAATCTTTCTCCCCATGGGTGCTTAGTATTACATGCTCACTAGATTCTCCCAGTATGCTGCCACAAAACATCAAGGTGCTTGTACACTCTACTTCAAAAAGCAGACTCTCCATTTGAACATATCATTGCCTTGGGTTCTGTTTCTGAGACAAAAGCAGATTAAAAGTATTTTAAATAAACATTTAAAAACATGGTTTCCTTGCTGTCTGTGCACCATCATACCGTGCAAAACCAATACTTTTGCTTTCAGCTGACTTTATTTACTTTAAAAAGAGGTGTGAAAAGTGGTATGACTACCTATCCCCATGTCAGTGTGCGGGAAGGATCTCGCATGCCTGTGGATCAGAAATGCAAGTATAGCACTACAGATAAAATGTAGTCCTTCATACAGTAATTATATACTCTTCATATATAGGCCCTTCATACAGTAATTATATACTCTTATAGGTGTGTCAGAAGAAAGTATATTACTAGTCAGAACATTCAGTGAAGATTAACACAGAATAAAATATTCTTGGGAGTGGGCAAATGTTATAATTTAAAGGGACAACTTTAAAAAAAGGTGTCTGCAGTGTGTAATTTTATAGCATCCAAGACAACTGAATGCCAGTTGTTAAAAAGCAGAATTTATAGTCAACCATTTCAAGTAAGCAGATATAAAAACAGTTGTGAAAACAATCTAATACTTCGTCACATGCCTTTAACTACCCTTTAAAATAACTAATGGGAAACACACTTAAAAATTCTCTGTGACTGAAATTGTAAAAGATTTGGCTTTTAAGTATAAAACAACATGGAGACTTTTGGAATTGCTCTCCTTCCTTGACTTGAGGAAAGAGAACAATATATCAACGCTCGTATGGTAAAGCTGACAGGATGAACTAATGAGGCCCATCTGTATAAAAAGTATAAGAGAAAGACGGTAGATCAGTTCTTAAATTCCCAAATAGAGTCTTTTTAAGGAAATAGCATCAAGGAACTAATAATGCACAGAGACATTTTACCTCTTCACAATATTTGGATAGATTAATATGATAAAGATACAGTTTTAAAGAAAGGCGAGTACTGAAGTAGATATTTTTAAATCAAGAACTGGAAAAAAACAGTTTGAGATAACCATTGCTTTAAAAAATCAAACTAGCAATTATTTTAAAATCTGTAAGTCACTTTGCCCCAACATGGATAGCCCAGGCTGGCACAATCTTGTCAGATCTGAGAAGCTAAACAGTATCAGCCCTGGTTGTTGCTTGAATGGGAGGCCACCAAGAAATACCATGGTAGCTACACAGAAGGAGGCAATAGTAAACTACCTCTGAACTCTTTGCATCGAAAAAACCACAGGTTCACCATAAGTCAACTGTGACTTGACAGCAAGTTTAAAAAGCCACTTTAGCTTACCTTTGGTGAGAAAAGTGAAGTAAATAAATACATCATCAACATAAAATAATTAATTAAAATATAAACTGTAGTTTCTCCATCTAAAATTGCTGAAAGACTATGCAAGTATTCAGAAAGGTTTGATTCAAACATTCAACAGAAATTGTAATGGGACTGCACCATTTCAAAATATTACTAGGGTAAATCACATACTGGAGTGCCCACAAGTTCAAGTACATATATAGCTAGCATTATCCAGGAGAAAGCTACATTTGAGTAGAAAGGAGTAATCAAACATGCAACTCTCTTGTATTCTTAGGTGGAACAATCCTATGAGGACTAGATCTGCACATTGTCAATGATTGAAATTATACTTATGCATTGTATTTCATGGCAGAAAATTACTCCATCAAGATCTTCTCTGTTTTCATACTTCCAGACATCACTATGTGATCTAAAATGGCTCTTCTGATTGAGTTTGTAATGTATAAATGAAACTATTAATGTTTAAGTTATTGTTATTAGTTGGGTGGGAAGGGAGGGAGCTGAATATTTTTAGGCATTAGGTTAATTAGATGATATTGCTTAGACTAGCTACTGTATTAATTGTAGTAAAATTGTAATGAAGTTGTCTATAATATTGGACTGCTGCTTCATGGGCATGGGGAGAGACAGAAGAACAAAATGGTTCCGGACAACATTGAAAGTGCCAGCATTAAGCTGAGGAGCCCAATGATTGGGGGTGGAGGGAGATACAGTGGTGGGAGAAGGTATTGGTATGGAAGGAATTGGAGATACAGCTAAGCTTGGTTTCCTTCCAATCTTTGTCCCATCCTGAGGCATGCTGGTGAGAGGGACAGGAAAATAAACCCTCTTTCTACACTGATGGTGTGCAATGCCAGGTCCATTAATAATAAGACCATAATGTTGCAAATTATATTGCAGTGCAAGATGTGAACCTGACATGCGTGACTGAGACCTGGACAAGGGAAGGCAAAACAGTTGCCTTGAAAATGCTGACCCCACCAGGTTTCTTGGTCCTCCAGTAGTCCTGAACTGAGGGGCAGAGGGGTGGTGATACTCATCCATGAGAGTTTTTCCTTCAGGGCACTCCCTGTTCCAAAGATCACTGGTATTGATTGTGTTGGCCTACTCTGGGCCACTGAGGAGAGTGTGGCCATTTGTACTGACAACCTAGTGCTCCAGAGTTCAGCCTGCTGAGCCTACTGGAGGTGGTAGTGAGCATAATTATTTAGTTTAACTTCTCTCATTGAGTGAATACAAGATGTTAGGAAGTCAGCCATCAGCTGTGAAGATTTTGGCAAGCTTTTTTTTTTTTACTGGATAAAGGCTTGTCGCTTTGCCATGACCTCCCAGCCAATATTGATATAGTACAGGGGTGGCCAACAATAGCTCTCCAGATGTTTTTTGCCTACAACTCCCATCAGCCCCAGCCAGCATGGCCAATGACTGGGGCTGATGGGAGTTGTAGGCAAAAAACATCTGGAGAGCTACCGTTGGTCACCCATGATATAGTATATGAACTGGAGGCTCCTTGGCCTCCTTTGGATTCAGTATTTGGCAGCTTCAGCCAACTCTCCTGGGCTGATGTTGACAGGATTCTGGGAGTTCTTAAGCTGACCACATGCCTCTTAGACCTGTGCCACTCATGGCTGTTGAAAGCCAGTGGTGGGGGAATACAGCCCCCCCCCCAGTGGATGTTATTAATTTGTTCCTGGATCTGGGGGTCTACCTAGAGGGATTAAAAGAAGCTGTGGCAACACTGCTCTTCAAGAAGCCATCTTTGGATCCATTTACCACTCAGTCTTGAACATTTTGTTTCTGGGTACAGTAAGGCAAAGAAGCTTCAGAACCTCCTGGAAGACATATCAGCATTAGACCCATTCCAATCTGGCTTCCACCCCAGCCATGGGACAGAGACAGCACCGGTCACCCTCACAGATGATCTCCACAGACGGTGTAGTTCTGGATGCCTCAACAGAGGCCCAGATTACAAATGCTGCCAGAAAGGCATTTTTTCCAGCTACGCCAGGTCAGGCAACTGGCTCTCTTCCTGTTCCACCCTGATCTAGCCACAGTAATCCATGAAACAGTCTCCTCCAGATAGACTACTGTAACTTGCTCTATATAGGGTTAGCCTTGAGACTGATCTGGAAACTGTAACTGGTCCAGAATGCAGCTGCACAGGTCCTTACTGGGACCCAATGAATGGAATATATCCAACCAGTGCTGCGCTAGCTGCACTGGCTCCAGACAGAGTACCTGATCAGATTCAAGGTTCTGGTGTTAACTTTTAAGGTCCTAAGCAATTTGAAACCCGCTTACCTTCAGGACTGCCTTTCCTGGTACACTCCTCCCCCCCCCCCCAAAAAAAAAAAAAGCAGGGAAGAACTTACTGGTGATCCCCAGGTCGAAAGACATCTGGCTCTCCTCAACCAGAGTCAGGGCCTTCTTGACCCTGGCTCCAACCTGGTGGAACTCTATGCCAAATAACATCCATGCCCTGCAGAACTTAATGCAGTTTTGCAGGGCTTGTAAGGCAGAGATGTTCTGCCTAGTTTTTGCTTGAGGACAGTGATAGCTTCCACTTCCATGGCACTTTGTTTCTTGCCGTCCTCCTGTGGGGGCAGTGGCACAATCTGAGGCTTTTTAGCACCATCTAGAAATGTTAATTGTTGTATTTTTAATTGATGATTAATTTTGGAATGTGTTTTTATTCCTGCACAGCATCCTGAGCCCTGTTTTAGGGGGAGGGTGGTCTAGAGGTCTAAAATATAAATAAATTTAAATAAATAAGTTTAATGGTGAAACCTGTAGTTCTGGCAGAAACAAGAGACACTCTCCTAAGGAACCTCTTTGTAGTAAGATGGAAGAGGGAAAACTAGCAGTACCCAAACTCCTGTACACCTTTCCTCCATTGCAGCTTTTCTGCAAAGTGATACAGAGAGCATTAGATCCCAAAGACAAAGTGGTTCTCATATTTCTTTTTTCGTCTTGGCGTCCATGGGTCCAAGGATCTAGTAAGATGGTCTCCCAGACCCCCTTGGTGGATCCCAAACATCCTTTCTTATATGGACATGTCAAAGTTGACAGCCTGAAGGCTGAGCAGTAGCAATTCAGGTAAATAGATCAGATAATCATGAACCCAATGGCCTCCAGAGTAAATCTACCAAAACATTATATAATAACACCTGGCAAGTCTTCTGGTCCTGGTGTGAGAAGAGGTCTGTAGTTCCCCATAGGGCCAATACAGGGGATGTTTTGGGATTCCTTCAGTTGGGGCTGGATAAGAGTATGAACATTAGCACCCTTAAAGGTCAGATGACAGCCATCACCATAGCTGATGATAGGTTTTGGGGTATAACCATATGTTATTCACAAAATGTACATAGCAAATCTCTCACAGCTGTTTCATGTAGGCAAAATAACTTTAGGAGACATAAATATGAAGTGGAAAAACAGTGAATGAACTCAATCCTTTCCTCATTTGCTACTTTCTCCTTACAACTTCCTTTCTAGTCACTTTTCCTCATGCAAGGGTCCAATATGGGTGGGGGGGGCCTTTCCCACTATGGTAGGAGATCTTCCAGCAGGTTTTTTTATTCAGTGGGGCTCAGTCCCTGGGAAAGTGTTTAGGATTGTGGCCTAAAATATTTTAATACAAGAAACATGCTTTTATAATCATGGATTAGGAGTTTCTTTTCTCCACTAATCCTATAACAGGATTTTAATAGCAGCTTTCTCATATCGTCTTTCAAAGTGCCTTTGCACAGCCTCCAAGGTCAGAACGTGGGCTGATGTCAGGGGTGCCAACTTCCAGGTGGGTATGCTAATGCAATCACAAAACAATAATAATCCAATCATCTATGAATGATGAAATGCAATCTCAAATCCAATGTATGCTCTAAATATATAGTCCCAAAACCATATAGGAAAAAAATCAACAAGTAATTGACAACTATATTCACAGGTATCAATGAGACTTCCCTTGAGCAAGAGACAGGCTTGCACAGTAGAAGTAAAAGGATCCCCAAGCCCAACCCACTATTTGAATATGAGCAGTTTTATGTCTTCTTCAAGAACTCCATTCTTTCTCTTATGTAAAATAAACACAGTTATCTGTAAAAAACACATCTGTGTTTTATTAAATGACAACAATAGATGACAATGCTTGATCAATTCACAATGTCTCACTAGGAAAAATCTAGTGCAACAATACAGACTCTACGAGAAGATTTTTCCTGTGAGACACCATGAGTTGATCATCTTTTGTTGTCATTTAATAAAACACAGAAATGTGTTTTTAGGAGAGAAAGGATGGAGCTCTTGAAGACGACACAAAACTGCTTATATTCAAATAGCGAGTCAGGCTCTACTGTGCAATTTTGTCACTTGCTCAAGAGAAATCTCATTGACACCTGTGAAGATGATAGTGTTGCTTTTTCCTATATGGTCTTGGGACTATATATTTAGAGCATATGTTGGACTGAGATTGCATTTCATCATTCATGGATTAATGGATTATTATTGTATTGTAGTTGCATTATAATATCTTACTAAACTTCCAGGTGGGGCCTGGAGATCTCCCAGAATTACAGTTGACCTACAGACTACAGATATCAGTTCCCCTGGAGAAATTGCTTCTTTGAAGGGTGCATTGAGGTTCCTCCCCTCTTAAACCCTGCCCTCCCCAAATTTCTACAAATATCCCAAGTTGGAGGTGGCAACCCTAGTTGTTGTACATTATGCAAAATGAAAAATAAAAAGTAAACTCAGTCCTGGAATGTGCAAAACTAGGCACCCGTCCTTTAGACAGCTGAGTCCCATGCATCTATACTGGCATTTCTGAGAACTTAACCAGAAATTAATCAGCATACCCATTCACATTGTTTGTAAATGCCCATTTTATGTCAAGCTGAACATCTCTTTAATTTGCTCGCAATTTAAAATGACTACATTGTTACCTGGAAAGCTTGGGATATGCATGAACACACTTTCACAAGTGCACCTTCAGATCTCTGGGACAATGGACCTTTTGGTCTTTTGAGTCTCCAGGGCTCTTTTTCAGGTAGTAACTTATCCAGTAGTTTTGTAGGTGCCGTAGAGATATGCAGCATAGCAGCTGGTTGGATAGTTGATGGTGTTGCACGCTCATGAGTCACAGGCTTGTGGCATTGTGAATGTTTCACCATTGTGATGCTGGTAGACTGCCTTTGCATTTGCAAAATTGCCAGCACTCTCAAGATTTGGGAATCAGGCAAGCAGGCAAAATGAGCAAGGCTGGAACACTGAAGATACCTTTTTTCCTCCTACTGCTCTTTACCCCAGCACGACTGAGGCAACCAAGGAAACTCATTGTGTAAATTATTTTGCTTTCTCTGATAAGATTGACAAATGAGGGGGAGGGGACCACCACCACTGTGATTCAGACCTGACAAATATAGAGTTAGCCAAACAAACAGAAAGCAGGTACAACAGGGAGACACTATGCCGCTTTTAACTCTTGCTACTGTTAACAGTAGGACTGAAATGCCTCTTTAAAAAAAAAAACCAACAACATATAATTAAAATAAAAGACAGGAATGAGGAAAGTGGTGTGAGATCACATATGTGCTAAATATTTTAATATTTTGCACCTTCACAAATTGAGGATATGCAAATAAATTACAATACAAACAGAAAAGTGACTGAACATCCCTCATTCTGACAGTCAACCTATGAAATGAAGAGGGGATAAACACTCAGCTCTGTCTCACTTGCCAGGGAAAATCCAAACATTCCAAAAAAGGGACAATATACAGAGCGCTCCAAAGCAGTCATACTCAGAGCCCTACTAAAGTCTCTTCAGTGGGGCTCACTCCCAGGAACATATTTTTAGGATTGCATTGATAATTGTCTTAAATTTGATGGATGGCATTTAAGCATAGTCTTCTCTTTGTTCTCTTACTATGGATAACCACAGGATTTTCTACCAGGCTAAACGAAAATAAATGAATGTTTACTACTCTGAACTCATTTGGCAAGAATGGGCTATAAACAGGTAAAAGGAAATATAAAAAAACTAGTGTAACAGAAATTATGTATCAGCCTTTCTTTTGGCTGCAGGTTTTTATAAACAGTATTTGAGTACCTTGACTGGAATGTTACTTTTTTATCTGCATTATTTAATTAAGTGATTAGTTAGCTCAAGAATTCCTTTTTGCACTGAGGGCTGTATCTGTTGGAACTTCGAAGGTATCAGTTTCTAAAATGTTTTCCATCTTCTCAGTTCACAAGCCATGAATCACACCAGACAAAGACCAGATAGTCACACCAGACAACCCATACTACTGGGTTACCAAACACCAAAGTAAATCTGTGTCTACCTTTACCAAGCTGAATCACAAACAGTCCCCACCCATCTATGATCCTTTTTCAAATAATCCCTTCATTTATGTGAGGTGCACTTCCTGAAAGTAACAAATATGCTTGACTTGATGAGTTATCATCTCATTAAGAATTGTGAAACTGCTAAATAGATTGGAATGCTTCTTTTAAGAAAACTTTCCTCTTTCTGCTTATCCGGTTCTGATGTTTTTATTCTGTTGTAACATTCATGGAATTTAAAAAGCAGGCAAATTAAATCATAAGAATTCTGCTTTAGTTTGCTAGTGAAATTTGGAAATATATTGAATATAGTCATAAGAAGCAGATCAGTTTGAAACAAGGGATGTACTTTCAAAAGGACCTGAAGTTCTAGGGTTGACAACAAACAGCTTAAAAAGGAATCACAAGTGCTTAAAATTGTTTCTTACTTGTGATGCTACACAAATATGAAATAGTTTTAAAATACTGTTTTAATTACAATGTTATAAAATTGAGAACACAATAGCAAAAGAAGAAAAATTCAAATTAAAGAAAACATAGAGTCTCAAGCTAATTTTATTATTATTGTGGCTTCCTTGTTTGTAATTCTTTAAACAATCGCCCCAAATCCTGCTGTTACCACTTACACATATGAAGAAGTAAGCTTTTAAAATTAAACATCTCATTTTTCTGAATGATTCCTAGCGGAAATACTAGAAAAATAAAATGAAAAATAAAAGGGGGGGGGACAGGCACTGATCTATAGGAGTTATAATCTTTTTGGAAATATCATTCAACATTTTAAACATAGAATACATTTTAAACATAGAAACATAGAATACATAGAACATTTTCAGTGGAGTCCTAAGCAGAGTTACACCTTTCTGAATCCACTGAAGTCAATGGGCTTAGAAAGGAATAATTCTGTTTAAGATTCCTCTGTTTGTAAACTACAACCATGCAGCTGTATCCATGGAATCTCATTCTTTGAAATGGAACTTACTTCCAAGAAAGTGTACTTAGTGTGACAGGTGTAGTGTTTTGGTTCACTATAAATATATACAATTTTAAAAAAAAATTAAGAATACATTCATTAAATTGGTTCCAAAGAATCACCAACAGTGCTCTGCATATGGAACAGATTTCCCCACATCCTGCTATCTTCTATAGCCACCTGTAATGCAGCTCTTAAGGGTCAGGGGATCTTCAGGGACAATGGGGGGATGCAATAAGATCTGCAACTCAAGGGAAAATTTGGGGACTCTGCAAGGGACCGTAATCCTGCACAAGTTGAAGAGCGATCTGCCTGCACAAGTTTTTAAAAATTCTGTTCACTGACTTCTGCAGAGCTATGCAAGCGTATGCATCTATCTAGTATTTTTAGACAGAAAATGTTAAAGTCACAGATGCATATTTTATTTTGAATAATTGAAACAATTTTGTCATACACACTTGCATACAGTATCAAGAGGACTGGAGCAAGAGTTTTTACTCTGTAATTGCTAGAAGTGTTTATTCACAATTTAATTACTGAATGACAAAAGGAAAATTATACATATTATAGACATCAGTAGGGGGGAAACTGTTAATTTACTAAACACATTAAAAAAAATCCTCTAAGCATAGATACACAGTTTCTGTGTCACTACAGAATAATCATGAGTTTTCACTTCCTTTTATGCAGTTTCTATTTTTCCCTTTATTATTTTATTTTGTAGTGTTATTTATACCAAGTTAACTATTTTGTAACTAACAAGACCTAACTCTCCCATTTATTTTTCATTTACAAAACAATGCACATGTTTCACTTTTACGAAAACAGCAGCAACAAAAAACCAGCCTAGAACAGAGTACTCAGTATGTATTTTATTTTTCCCCTCCCCACATACTAGATGTACCCTCTTCACCATCAGTTTCCTTCCCATTTTATATTTTTTCTGTAAGACTATATTAATTTCTTGTTGTCATTTTAAAAGCATCTAGTGGAAAGAAACAGAGCTTTCATTTGGGATTCTGCAAGTCTAGCTGTTATTTTACTAAGTGATTGAAAAGCAACCTAATAGTGATTGCACTCCTGGCCTGGTCCTGTTTTACTGAGGTCAATGGAAGTTGGCCTCTTATGAAATAAAAATGTCCCAATGCGGTGTAAAAGGAAACCATGGGAAAAGAGATAATGTTTTTCATGGCAAAAATAGAACCTTTTTAATAGGAAAAGAATTGTTTTTTATGCAGTTTAGTTTAGTCCTTCTCAATGTATACTTAAGGCTTTACAACTATCTCAATTGCTTTATCTGCAAATGCATCTTGAACTTTCAGGCGGTCCTCTGTTGGAAGCGGGTAGCATTCACTCACTGTCCATAATGATTTACCATGTATGTACAAAGTAGTTCTTATGATACATAGTAGGTATTCAGGAGATTGGCTGGGGCAATCAGAAAATTGCCAAAGACACCTCTAATTCAGTTTAGGAAATTACATTAATCCGCGCAGATCTGGTACCAGTAAAACACAGCCACAACAGAAAATGAAAGCCTTTAGGCTTCTTGAAAAATGAAATCCTGTTGAAACAGACAGCTCTGCTGTTAATGCTCTGTATTGACAGTCTTCTCCTTTATATATTTATTTGCAATGGCTTGCCGAAAGCTTGTGCTGTTTCATTGTGTACCCAATAAAATGCTGGTTTTGGACAGTCAGTGAACTTTTACTTTCTGGTTTCTATGCTCCTTTTGCACCCGGACACTTGATTCTTTTCCCCCCTCTCACCTGCATAAAAGTGCAAAATTATGACACAGTGGAGTCAATTGGGGTCATTCCTTGACTGCTCTCAGAATAACAACTTGTTCATGGGTCATACTGGAAATAGAATCTGAACACAACACTTCCTGTGATTAAAAAAATTAAGATTCCTGATTCCAGTTATATCTGGTGTACTGTACACATAGCATACATAGTAAGATTATTATTTCTGCAACTGGCCATGGCTAAGTGTGAACTTTGGCCAGTGTCTGCTACCATTACCCACTACTTGCTTAGCTGCAGTACTGCAGTCCTAAGCTCCGTTCACAACCTGAGTTCGATCCCCGGTGGAAGCTGGGTGTTCAGATAGCTAGCTCGAGGTTGACTCAGCCTTCCATCCTTCTGAGGTCGGTAAAATGAGTACCCAGCTTGCTGGGGGAAAAGCGTAGAAGACTGGGGAAGGCAATGGCAAACCACCCCGTAAAAAGTCTGCCATGAAAACATTGTGAAAGGAACATCACCCCAGAGTCAGAAACAACTGGTGCTTGCACAGGGGACCTTTCCTTTCCTACATTACATCATATTTTCATCATTTCTCAGTCTTGGAGGAGATGATAACTTATGAGTGGTAGTCAGCAAAGCTCAAATAAAAATGCACAATAAAAAGAAGCTTAAATTCATTTTTATCTACTTCTAATTTTTAAAAGCAGACAAAGTGATATGTTCTTCAAAATGTTCATACTTAGAAGCATTTCACTACAAGGACATTCTGAAATAACAAGCGCCTTGTGCTTTCCCACTTTTGTTTGATGTCACCTCTTTCAGCATAGTTTTCAAAAACAATTTGTTAATCATAAACAACTAATTTAATTAACAGGGAAATTAGTTTGACACTCAGACTCAGAGTATATTTGCCTTGCAATCCACCATGGAAAAAAAAATTCCTCCTTAAATCTAACACATCCTGAAGGATACCAATCAAAAGGAAAACATCAGATTTCAAGGCCAGAAATATTATAATTTGTATGTATATTCCAATGCTATACAAAGGAACACAGTCCACTTCACATTATCTAATCGTTACACACATAGGATGAGAACAAGAATCATGTCATTAAGTATATGCTAAGTTTTACAATACAATACTAGTGTATTGTTGGGGGGAGGGGGTGGAATCTTTAATTGCAACATGGATAAAACAAGACATTCAGTTAGCCAACTACTAAGCATTTATTGTTATTGTAGTTTGTAATCTTTATAGATTTGTAATCTTTATAGCAGACATTAGAAAAACTGCTCTGTATAAGCATACTTTAGGGAGTCAGAATATCCAAGATATAGAAGAAAATTGCCCCGGTGAATGGTTCACATATTCTAAAACCTAGCGCGGAGATTCAGACTGATCAAGATTAGTTTACATGCCCTTGTCTCTACACAGCATACAAGGAATGCTGGAATCTGATCATGGGTATTCTTTCGGTGTGATGAGTGGGATAAGGAACTGGCCAACTACCTTCACCCAAAGTGTGCTGTACTTTATCCAGCTGTTTTCATTAAAGAGATCATTCTCTTCCAGAGAGGAGTTTGACTTCAAAACCAATGATATCAAATAGCTCACTAAATTTTTGTTGCAGAATGAAGTTGCTGACAATCCAATCCAACAGTTTCTACATATTAACACTATACCAACAATTTAGTTACCATGAATATTTACTTGGAAATAGCCAATAGTCTAAATTT
The DNA here is from genome assembly GCF_032191835.1 of Heteronotia binoei. Taxonomy (NCBI): domain Eukaryota; kingdom Metazoa; phylum Chordata; class Lepidosauria; order Squamata; family Gekkonidae; genus Heteronotia; species Heteronotia binoei. The sequence goes on along the minus strand of NC_083243.1, from coordinate 56,400,434 downwards.
CATTTTATAAATTATTTGAATAAAACATCTGAATTTGAAGACATCAAACCTCTTTTCCTTTTATCTAAGGGCAAAAGCATATTTTTGCCACATGTGGGCTGAAAATTCATTGCAGCAAAAGCAAAGACTTCACAATCTAGTTGTAATTCTTTTCTTTTTTTTTTAAATATTGGAGTCACAGCCCAATACTATGCCAGAAACAGATTGTGCTGAAATTAATGGGGCATACTTCCAAGGCATTGAATAGAGTTGCAGCTGTAATCATGAACATTGAAAACAGAGGTAATCAGAGCTTTTTTGTGGTTGTGATGGTACTTAATAGTATTGTGTATTGACACCTTTGGGGGAGGGGTCAGTTCAAGTCCTAAGAGAGCAATTGGTACAGATTTATATATGAGTCCCATCATTGTTTTAAAAAAGCACTGATGGTAACAACGATTCCATCAACATTCTTCTTACCTAAATAAATTCCAAAAAGTAGTATCTACTTTTAATGTTACTTCCTTCAGAAATCTGAGGAAAGTAAAGTAATTATTACATAATTACAGATTATGTAATAATTGCCCATATTTAATTTAAGCAACCTGTTCATTATTTTATCTCAGTACTTCAATGACAGTTTAATGTCTTAAAAGTATGTAATACTGAATAGGATTGCAGTGAAAATCTATGAAAAAATGATGGAACATTTTAACAGAGCCTGTGTTCCTTTATGCCCAATTTGCCATGCCTGTGTAGCTGTAACTCTTTTGCGGAACACAGTTGAGGAATCTTGAGTCTGTGCCTCTGTTGAGGGGCCATCACATTTGCTCAGCTTTGTTTCGCTACTGGGAGTTAAAATATTTTTTTCTCCTTGTGATTTCTTTCCATTTAATATATTGGTACTGACTGGCTGTGGGACCGTGGCTATGTGTCATGATCACCTAGGCCTAGACAATGCTGCCAGGAGTGCAAGGGAAGAGATGACAAAATTTCCTTACACAGTTCATTTTATGATTTATAGTTTGGTTTGGTTTTAACAAATAATACATTTCTTAGATTTATTTGGGGGGGGGGGAGGTTAGCTGTTTTGCAGTGTAATCCTAATCAGAGTCATATCCTTATCAACCTCAGCAGTCTTAGAAGCGTGTAATTCTGCTGAGAACTGCAGTGTTAAAATAGTAGATTCTCCTCCTAGTATTATCATAAACATCACTCTGGTGTACTTTTTAAAAGGGCTGAATATTCCCATGAAGCAAGGGGATATCCATTACCTGTAAACAAGATATGATGCTGTTGTCTGTAAACAGGAAATTTACAGGACTACTCCACAAGGCTAAAAAGAGGCTCACTGTACTGATAACCTGAAGTTCAGTTAACACAAACCATATGTTGAACCAAAAATACCATGAAAAGCACTTGAGCATTATATAATAGCATGTTTGATCATTACACACAGTGAAACTAAACTATGAGTTATTTATATTTGCTGCTGGATATGAGTACAGGTATCACGCGTGTGCACATATCCAGCTGCCTGCTAGAATATGTGTGTAGTTCCACATTACATTTACTTTCATGATCTTGTTAAAGGATATCATTTAAAAATTCTCATTGCAATTGTCTGTCTACCTTTTCAGAATACAGTATAGACAAAGAGAGGGTTGATACCTGTACACTCACCTACATTTTTTGATACTGAAAAATGCCACTCTCAAGATGTATTTACTCCCACTGGGACAAGCCTCATATCCATATTTAGTAAAAGCATCTTGCTCTTTTTTGAACAAAAGAAACAGAAGGAGGCGGCAAAGGTGGGTAAATCTATCTTTCCCCACAGTGTTCTCGCCTTCCTAAAAGCAGACTCAGAAGCTGCATTTGGAAAAAAAGGAAAGTCTTTTAAAATCATTGTGAAACTGCACAAGAGGAACTGCACAGTGGTTAGTGACAAAATTTAATTTTTAACTTAAATTACTATTATGATTGAGATAAAATTATAATTTTAAAATATTAATCATAGTGTTGTATAAAAATAATAGTCTACATTAAATTCCTAGCGAAACTGGAATATGTACAAAATGGACCATGGATAATATGAATGTATTACGTTGTACACCGCCCTGAGCCCTGCCTTTGCAAGGGAGGGCAGTTTAAAATCTAAATAAATAAATAAATAATATGCTGAACTGATGATACAAGAAAACCCCAACAACCCAACCCTCTTAACGTATTTGTGACGCATTTTTAATCTCTGTAATTGGTGAGAATACTTATTTTACCAATATCTAATATAAACACACTGTGAGCAGCTTGGCCTATTACACACTATGACTTTGTGTTTATGTGTTTATAATCCTCTACTGGGTGTGTAAGCCTTTTGTCAATGAATAGTGGCAAGTAAACTACAGTGGGTGGCACCCTGTCCCACTGATGATGGAGCCTTCTTCCACACAAGGAGTTTCATCGGTGCAAGCCAAGACATTCTTTCATTGATGGAAAGCTCCACCTTTAGCAGAACAGAACCACAGGATCCATCCTATTATTTTGCAGGAATAAACCCTTAATCTGTAGTATCATGTTAACCCAATAAAAAAATTCCTCCACACACAGAGACAATTAACAACATCAACATACAAGTTCTGGAAAGTTTTCACATAAAGTTCAACAGTTTTATAATTGTTCCAAGTAATCAAACACTAGGTTAACTACATTTTTACAACAACAAAAAGCATTTTAAATAAATTTATTTTACTAGTTGGGTGCTTAACACTATAAGATTACATTTAAATTTAAAAAAATAAAACCAAAGATTAAAAGATAATTGCATTTCAGTTTTGCTTTAAAGGATAACTGCATACAGTGTTTGCATTTTTACAGAGTTCAGTTATTCACCATTGCTCTCAGGAACTGATACTAACATATACATTACAAGCACTCTTCATAATTTCTTACCTTAAGCATTGTTCCCGTCCATTATTATATCCCATTATTTGCAGTTTTGCTATCTGCCTGCAATTACAATGGTTCAGAAATGGTCTTTTTGGAGGAAAAGTCTTTGTTTTTACTGTGTGAATCATCTAGCAAATGTTTCGAGAGAAATATTTCTCCAGAGTCATATGAAAGCTAAAGATAATTTCCATACACATATTACATAATATTTATTTAACTGGACAGAACACATTCAACAAGCTTTTGTTCAATGTTACCTTTTTCTTTTACTTGTATTACCTTTGCCTTTTACTGAAAAGGTAAAAGGACTGTACTGTCACCTAGTGGATGAAGGTAGAAGAAATATCTTACACCTAGCATTTATTTTCTGCTGCTTAAGGAAGTTAAAAAAAATACTACGTCAAATTAATGTCTTCACAGACATGATTAAATAGCAAGCCGAAATTTATGGGGGTTAACTGCTATGACTATGTTGCATTTTTCTTTACCAAAGGAATGTTTTAGTTATTCAATACAAAATGCAGAATATGAACATATATTCCAATGAGGTAATAATATACTGCGTAGAGTTGCTGTCATTTTATTTTTTTGACAAAAATCCATCCAGCCATTCTACTAGTGGCAGTACTCAAGCTGGTTTCCAATAAATCTATAAAGATCTATAAAAACAAAGGAAAAGAAAGCAGAAAATTAAAAAGAATTCAGAGCTGCTGATAGTAACTAGCAGGAACTCATTTGCATATTAGGCCATAAGTCCTGATACCAAGACAGCCAGAACTGCATTCCTGTGCATTCCTGCTCAAAACAAGCCCTGGTGACTAGCCAAAAGCTATCAAAAGAGTACACAGACACAGATAAGAACATAAGAGAAGCCATGTTAGATCAGGCCAATGGCCCATCCAGTCCAACACTCTGTGTCACACAGTGCCCCCCCCCCAAAAAAATGTGTGTGTGTGTGTGTGTGTGTGTGTGTGTGTGTGTGTATATATATATATATATATATATATATATATATATATACACACACACACACACACACACATATACACACTGTGGCTAATAGCCACTGATGGACCTCTGCTCCATATTTTTATCTAACCCCTTCTTGAAGGTGGCGATGCTTGTGGCCAGAATCGGGGATGGATCTAGACAGCGGAACTGGGGTACTGCTAGATGCACACATGTGGGGAGCTGTGTTACAGGTTATACAGACTACCTTGAGCCCTTAGGGGATGGGAGGCACAGGGGTGGATGACAGGTGGTCAGCTGGTACATGACCTCAGAAAAGGGGAGGCTCTGCAGTGACCATAAGGGCTGGACTTCTGCAGTACATAAGAACATAAGAGAAGCCATGTTGGATCAGGCCAACGGCCCATCAAGTCCAACACTCTGTGTCACACAGTGGCAAAAAATTTTATATACACACATACACTGTGGCTAATAGCCACTGATGGACCTGTGCTCCATATTTTTATCTAAACCCTTCTTGAAGGTGGCTATACTTGTGGCCGCCACCACCTCCTGTGGCAGTGAATTCCACATGTTAATCACCCTTTGGGTGAAGAAGTACTTCCTTTTATCCGTTTTAACCTGTCTGCTCAGCAATTTCATCGAATGCCCACGAGTTCTTGTATTGTGAGAAAGGGAGAAAAGTACTTCTTTCTCTACTTTCTCCAACCCATGCATTATCTTGTAAACCTCTATCATGTCACCCCCCAGTCGACGTTCCAAGCTAAAGAGCCCCAAGCATTTCAACCTTTCTTCATAGGGAAAGTGTTCCAGCCCTTTAATCATTCTAGTTGCCCTTTTCTGGACTTTCTCCAATGCTATAATATCCTTTTTGAGGTGCGGTGACCAGAATTGCACACAGTACTCCAAATGAGACCGCACCATCGATTTATACAGGGGCATTATGATACTGGCTGATTTGTTTTCAATTCCCTTCCTAATAATTCCAAACATGGCGTTGGCCTTTTTTATTAAAAACGCACACTGTCTTGACATTTTCAGTGAGTTATCTACCGTGACCCCAAGATCTCTCTCTTGGTCAGTCTCTGCCAGTTCACACCCCATCAACTTGTATTTGTAGCTGGGATTCTTGGCCCCAATGTGCATTACTTTGCACTTGGCCACATTGAACCGCATCTGCCACGTTGACGCCCACTCACCCTGCCTCAATAGATCCCTTTGGAGTTCCTCACAATCCTCTCTGGTTCTAACCACCCTGAACAATTTAGTGTAATCCGCAAACTTGGCCACTTCACTGCTCACTCCCAACTCTAAATAATTTATGAACAAGTTAAATCTAGCTAACAAATCTAGCTAAAGTTCTAGCTAACAAACCAACAGCACTAATACAACAATAAAACCATGCGTTGCTATCAAAATGTGTGAGCTACTGCATAAATTAGCTTGCTCTGGGGCTATTTTTTTCTGCGCTAAGACAAAAATGTGGGGTGGGGGATAAGAAGGGAGTGCCAGGAAGGTGGTACACACTGCTGTCCTCAACCAAAAGCCTGGTGAAACATCTCTCCCTTGCATGCCCTGCAGAATTGCGCAAGGTTTTTTGGCAGAGAGTTCCACCAGGTGGGAGACAGGACTGAAAAAGCCCTGGCTCTGGTCAAGGACAGCCAGACATCTTTAGAGCTATAGATCACTAGTAAGTTGTTCTCAGAACACCATAAAGCTGTTTGGGGACATATCAGAGCAAACAAACCATAGATATATGGGTCTCAGATAGCTGAAAACCTAACAGGTAAGTAGCAGAACTTTGAACATGACGTGGGACTCCACTGGGAGCCAGTTGAATGTGTGAATCTGTGGTGTTCCCATCAGGATCTGTGCTGTTGCATTCTGGACCAGTTGGAGTTTCCAGGACAGTCTCAAGGACAGCTCAGGGGGTGCATATAGAAGTTAAACAACCATGGAGAAAGGATTGCCACTGAGGAACCCCACATGTTAAGGGGAACCTAGCTGACACCCTCCCACCTAGTGCTACACTCTGTCCCTGATCTCAGAGAAATGAGTCAACTGAAGCTGAATCTGATGAAGATGAGGTAGTAGAACTCAGAAACATCCAATGAAATTATGGCCATAGACTTATATATGACAAAAAGTAGACTACCTCAAACAACACACTACTAACTTGATGAATTCTCTGCCACTGGTTCTTGATGACCATAAGTGATGATAGCTTTGAAAGAGGATTAGTAGGGCCGGCATGTGGGAGTAAGCGGGGTAGGTGGCTGCCTAAGTTGCCAACCCAGCTGGGGGCACCACCAGGCATCCCCCTTACTCTCCTTGTCCCTTCCCGGCTGGAAGGTGCTGCTCAGCCACTGCGCTTTCTGGAAGCTTCCTTAGAAGCCTCCAAAGAATGCTGTGTTTTAGCACTGCCCGGCCACTTTCAAGCTGGAAGTGGCCACACGCTCTTTGGAGACTTCCTTGGAAGCCTCTGAATAGTGCAGTGTTTTAGTGGCGCCCGGCCACTTTCAACCTGAAAGTGACTGGGCGCTGCTAAAACACTGCGGTATTTGGAGGCTTCCTTGGAAGCCCCCAAAGAGCGTGGCGGTTGCTTTCTGCTTGTAAGTGGCTAGGCAGTGCACGGGAAAACCAGCAACATGGCATCATTCTTGTGCGCCTCCCATTGCTCTCTCTCCCGTGTCACCATGCATAGCGCGCGTGATGAAAATCCAAAAGGGCCTGGGGGGGGGGGCACAACGCAGGGATCTGCCAGGAGCAGCAGAACACCCAGCACTGGGCATAAAGATTAGGCATAGGCAACTTTAAGGATAATAGGTCAATTAATGGCTATTTGCTATGTTGGCTAAATTGACTCTCCATGTTCAAAGACAACTAAATGCTAGTGGGGGGGGGCAACAGCAGGTGAAGATTTTGACTTATGCACCCCTTCTTGTGGATCTTCTAGGGCATCTGACTGGCCACTGTGAAAAATAAAAAACTTAACTAGAAGGGATACTGGCTGAATCATATGAACCTAACAGACCTGATGGATCAGACTAATATAAGTTCCTTTAAAACCCACTTATTTCAATGGGACCATGTTAAATTTGGCTTATGCTCCATGTTAACAGAAAAAAAAACTGGGGGGATAACTTTGCAAAGGCTCCTCTACAACTAAGGCACATTTTCTTTAAAGTTCAAAATAGTTTTAACAAACACAACCAAGGCTAATGATGCCAGCTGTCGACTGACACAAACTTTTATCTTCTTTCTTTACATCATTCCCCTGAAGTCAACCCGGAGAAAGAATATATTTTCTGGTTTTTAAAACCCTCCTAATTAACTATAGATCTAGTCACCATACACAAGAGAATTAAACAGAGTTAGATTGCTGTATAATATCTGAAATAACTTGCTTGACTGGAAATAACAGATGTGTAATGAAAACAAATGAGTACTTGATAGTGGCAGTTAGCATGCTGGGCTGCTGAGGTTAACAAGACTGAGGACAATCAAGGGGATTAATGATAGTAACACAATTGGAAGCTAGAGCACCTGAGACAGCCAGACTTTTTTTAAAAATAAAAACAATAGGATTATGTGTAATTTTCATTCCTTCATATGGATGTAGCTAGAAGAGCAAGGTTGCAGACATTCACATCTGTGTGGAAAAATATCTATCAGAAGGGCAGATAGTATGACTAAAAGAACACACACACACACACACAGAAACAACCTTTCCATGTAATTAGGGTCCACAAATCAGTGAACATAAAAACATTTAAACATGTAAACAATTAAACATGCAGTTAAAATATAAAATTCAATTAAAAACTTGCAGAAAAATTCATCTTGGTCCTTGGGCCAGATGTGGATTGACAAGAAACCACCCCGTGGGCAAGAGATAGAGAAAAAAAAAACCTTATTAGGGTTTGTAGAATCTTTCGGGCTCAAGTGCCGTGTTCTACTGGAGAAAGTTTTCCTTGCAGACGTTTTGTTCTCAGCTGCGTTTTGTTCTCAATGCACAGCAGCCAAGAAGGTCAGAGCGCCTGCTCTGGCTGCAACGCCACTGAGGATGTTCTCCGCAGCTGAGAACGAAACGTCTGGAAGGAAAACTTTCTCCAGTAGAACACGGCACTTGAGCCCGAAAGATTCTACAAACCCTAATGATGTTACCAGCCGTGAAAATCTGAAATCTTTGGTAAAAAAAAACCTTGCATTTTGTTCCACTTTATTCAGCTCAATATCATGATGATAATAATAATAAGAAAACTGCAGATTTATACACCACCCTTCTCTGAATCAGAGACTCAGAGCAGCTTACAATCACCTATATCTTCTCCTCCTCCAACAGACACCCTGTGAGGTGGGTGGGGCTGAGAGGGCTCTCATAGCAGCTGCTCTTTCAAGGACAACCTCTGCCAGAGCTATGGCTGACCCAAGGCCATTCCAGCAGCTGCAAGTGAAGGAGTGGGGAATCAAACTCGGTTCTCCCAGATAAGAGTCTACACACTCTTAAATATCATGATAACCAAATTGCTCAGAGCATATGTCTAACAGTGTACATGTATTGTTCAATAATCAAGAGGTCTCTTGGAATGACTAAACAGAAAACCCAACTGGCCATCAGAAAAAGCAACCCCTAGCATCTAAAATTAACACCTTTTATATCCTTTCTTTACTAAGCATTTCCAAGGTGGGTGTCACAAAGAATGACATACCAGCATTAATATGCAGACCCTTCCCACTTACAGCATTTTGACTATACACAACTGTGGGACAGAAAAAGCATCATTTGGATAGAACTGACTGGCCTGTCCTTAATCTATAACAGTTTACACTTGGCACTGGTACATTCTATTCTTGAGAAATATAAACTATCTGGAGGGTACAGTTTGGCTAGTTACAGACTCAGTGTGTTCATGAGATGCAGGCAGAGCTGGACTGTAATGCCTTCTGGGGTAGAACCAGAATCCATTCTTACTTGAATATGCATCTTAGTATCTTTAGACAGTATATTGAGAGGAACAGAAATGGTCACATCTCCACTTAAGCCAAAATTCTGCCACAAAAACATCACTATTGAGATGTGCCAGATGAAACAAAAAGTCTTCACTTGCTGGTGAAAGACAACAACAGAGACAGATGAAACTCCCTGTGGAGTGAGTTCCACAGTTTTAGTGCCACAATAGAGAAGGCCCTTTCTCAGGTCACCACACTTCTAGCCTCAGATGATGGGGCAACCAAAGCAGGGCCTCTAAAGTGACTGGAGTGAGCAGGTAGGTCTGTATGACAAAGGCAGTCCTTAGGGTACATGAGTACCAGGCCATATATGCACTCATTGTGCAAAGTCAGCACTTTCAAAATTCATGTATTCCTGAGATGTACTAAGCTCTAGTTAAGATATTTCGCTCTGTGTATAGCGAAGTGATGGATGGGAACACACTCAATGTTATTTAATATCTACATGCGCCCCCTTGCCCAGATTGCTAGGAGACATGGGCTTGGGTGCCATCAATATGCAGATGACACCCAGCTCTACCTGCTAATGGACGGCCAGCCTGACTGCGTCCCAGAGAACTTAGACCGGGCTCTGCGGGCTATGGCAACTTGGTTGAGGCGGAGTGGGCTGAAACTGAATCCAGCGAAGACAGAAGTCCTTTGCCTAGGTCGGGGCGCTCGGGGAGGGGAAATACCTCTCCCAGTCTTTGACGGGGCGCTGCTGAAAGCGGCGTGCCGGGTTAGGAGCCTGGGAGTTTTACTGGAGCCTTCACTATCAATGGAGGCCCAGATCGCAGCCACTGCCAAGTCAGCCTTCTTCCATCTAAGGCGGGCAAAGCAGCTGGCTCCCTTCCTAGAGCATCAAGATCTGGCAACGGTGATTCATGCAACGGTCACCTCGAGACTGGATTACTGTAATGCCCTCTACATGGGGCTGCCTCTGTACCGAACCCGAAAGCTGCAGCTGGTGCAGAACGCGGCGGCTCGACTGCTGTTGGGGCTCCCTAAGTGGGAGCACATACAGCCTGGGCTACGCGAACTGCACTGGCTGCCAGTTGTATACCGAGTTCGTTACAAAGTGCTGGTTATTACCTTTAAAGCCCTATATGGTCGAGGACCTGCCTACCTTAGGGACCGTCTCTCCCCATATGAACCCCAGAGAGCACTGAGGTCAGCCGGGAAAAACCTGTTGACCATTCCCAGACCGAAAGAGGTGAAGCTGCAAAGCACCCGTAACCGGGCTTTCTCCTCTATGGCTCCAAGCCTATGGAACCAACTTCCAGAGGAAATGCGGGCCCTGCGGGACCTTGAACAGTTCCGCAGGGCCTGCAAGACCACCCTCTTCCGATTGGCCTTCGCTGACGAAGAGGAAATTGTTAAGAAAACCGCCATCATAAAAGTAAACATAGCACTAGGACATTTTATTAATTTTAGGAATTTAATCAGAATTTTAATTAAACTTTTAATGTAATTTTATTCAATTTTGTATAACCAATGTATGAACCATGTTGTTAGCCGCCCTGAGCCTGCTCTGGCGGGGAGGGCGGGATATAAATAAAAATTGTTGTTGTTGTTGTTCATTGTCCATCTCCCAACCTCAACATGCGGAAGAAGTATGAGCTATAGGTGTCTGGGCACTTGCCTTGTGATCAGGACTGGGTTCAACATTTGAAGCACCCTGCATGCTGTCCTCTCCACCCTCCATGCCCCAAGGAGGTAGGAAGATGGTATTGCTTGTTCTCATTCCCCCTCCATGCTACAGGAAGGGAGAGCGAGGCAGGGAGACAGGGTTTCTCTCCTTACCCCTGTGAGACAGGGAGATGGTGCTCACCCTCTTACCTACCTAGGCTACCACTTGCCTTCTTGCCCTCCCTTTTCTGAAGCTTTTCACAAAATGACCAGTATACTACACAGCATTGACTAAGCAGACAATTCATTCTAAGCTGATATTTCTCATACATAAAGGCCAACCAAATGTGATGCTGCTGTGAAACTCGTGAATGGGTCCTCCTAGTGTTTTAAAAGAGAATTAAAACACTTTTAAAAAGAAAATTAAAGCACTTCCTGGGGGAAAAATAGCTGCCTTGTGGACAGATTCAAGCTGGGAATATAGGAAGTTTATGAACTGTGCAATTAGCAGATACAAACTAATCCACTTATGTTATTACTAGCCCTGGAAGGGGAAAAGACTGTGACCCTCTGTTTTAGGTTGACAGGGACATCCTAGGAAAAAAACTGTGTGGTGACATCTAATAATTTACAGACATTAGATAGGATGCAGTGATCTGTCAGTGCAAGATACTGGAAGATGTGGATTTTGAATGTATTGTCCTCCACCAAGCAGTTACTTCTGACCCCCAGAATGTTTATTATTGGGGCCCCAGGAACCGAGTAATAACAGCCACAGGGGATTTTTGTAAGAAGGGGAAGGCACCAAAATCTTTCTTCTTTCTCTCTTCTGCCATTGAAGTCACACTTTCAGAAAACAGAAGAGATGTGATTTTCCCTCCCTCCTTCTCCTTCTTCATGCCAGCCCTAAGTCTGCATGGATTCTGTTTTCAGAGACTGGAAAGGATGGCTTGCGGGGGGTGGGAATGCAGCAAAACCCCACTCCCCATATGCTGTCAGAATTCTGAGTCCAGTTCAGAAAACCAGAAGTTAAAAGGAAAATGCATAGTCACCATTCATTTACTAATGAAAAATGTTCCACTCAGAGACACAGCTGAAATCCATGGAATTTTTTCCCCAACAACTAAACAAAGATTTCTGGAAGACTGACATGTCTGATCATGTAGGAGATATTGTAATAGATTGTACCTATTGTTGGCCAGTTGTGCACCTTATATTTATGGTGTTTAGAATGTAGATGTACAACAGAATTTAGTGTTTAGTGGGAGAATCTGGTGCCAAAAAGCAACACATCAATAAGTAAATAAATAAATTTCCTGCAGTGCCTTGAGTCTCCTATATGAAGCATGAGATCTTCACACTTATGAAAACTAGATATCCAGTATCTTACATTATTTGCATAGTGTCTGTCCTTAATGAAAGAACTGAAAACCATTAGGATAGTCAAAAGATGACCACAACAGCCATGAAAAAAATTGAAGGCAAGGACCTAAGAATAGTAAGGAGCCCTTGCTCTAGCCAGCGGACAACTGACTAACAAGCCCTTTCATAATTCATATCAGTGTAATATGTTAGTAATGGACTGCAAGACCTCACTCTGCTTATTACATACCTAGTTGCCGTCAGGCTATAGCACTCTGAGCATAAGTGTTCAAGTCGGATTATGATAGATGTCCTTAATGCGTTGTTGACAGAGCCCAACTTGCCCAGTCAAGCTTTTTGTACTTCATGTATGTCTCTTCATGTTTCATTACATGACAGCTTATTTTACACATCTCAGCTCTGATGGGGCTGCCATTTAAGGGAACCTGTTTCCCCAGTAATAGAAAACCAGAAAGGCCCTTCTAAGTCAAAGGTCAAACAGAGTCCATTTATTCTTTCTCTGTGTCTTTTTTTAATGCATTCAGCTGTGCATTGCTGAAAGTTAGTTAGCACTCCTCTCCAGGGACATTGGGATTTTTTCCTCCTTGTCCTTCGAAACAACCCGTAAATGATAATGAAATGCTTAGAGCAATACCAAAGGATATCCAGTTACACGTACCTGGACAGTCTGGCAGCATACTGGGTAACAATAAACGAGTGTTCTTAAGTCACAGCATTTCACTGGAAATGAGGCAGAACTTGTGTATTTTAACAGCTTTTTACAACTTGTAACCACTAGCAAATTTATTTTACTTTCTTGGGGAAGTCCAGTGAAATGCCCCTAATTTAAACTAAAGGGTCTTTCAGCCTTGAAGACAAAACCCATTTCTGCTGAGCACCTGGATATGTACAGGTGAATCCAGAAATCTGGAATGAAAGATAGTTTGTCTTCTGGCAAGTCTGACTCACTTCCAGCACTGTGATCATTTATTATCCAGAAAAGAAAGCCTGGCTTTCTACTCTGCAAACACAGTGGTGGTCTTCATTTCATGATGAATAGATTTACCATGTCTACTCTAAAATGCATGATGACATCAAGTTTTCCAGAATGCCTCTTCAGCACTCCCACCTACAACAGTCACACCTGATGATGTTCTTAATGCATGTCTACCAAGACCCAAACACCTAGCTCTAAATCTTTTTTCCCTTCAATTTGTTATACAAACACAGTGACTTGCTGAAGTATATTACCTTAGATGCTGATGACTCTGACAATTTGAAGTGGAGATGAAGAAACTTCTTTCTAATTTAATAGGGCATTATAAAGAAAAAACAAACTATTTATATCACTGACATATGGGTAACATTTTGTGTCACAAAAGTGTGTGCATTCTGTGTACAGCCATGCATTCTCAACTTTTTTTTCCCAAATAGAAAACTATTGTGGGATACAGCCTTAACCCCGTCTGAAGGAGAACTGGTTCACTGTTACCAGTCACAGGGCAGGTGAGTAGGTGAACAATGCTGATCAACTCAGTGCTGGGATAGTATACTTTGGTATATTCAAGTCTAGGGAATCTAGAATGGCAAGCAAACAGAAAGGATTTGGAAGGATTTCTGGGCAGATGGTAGTAAAAAGTACTCAGATTAGGAGATGCAGGGGATGGAGGAGGAGGAGGAAGAGATTGGATTTTTACCCCACCTTTCACTTAGAGCAGTTTACAATCTCCTTCCCTTCCTCTCACCACAACAGACACACTGTGAAGCAGGTGGGGCTGAGATAGAGAACTTAAGAGAACTGCTCTGTGAGAACTGAGACTGACTCCAGGTCACTCCAGCAGCAGGTTCTCCCAGATTTGAATCTGTGCACTTAACCACTACACCAGACCACAACATCAAAGGGGTCTATTTTATTTTATTTTTAGCCTGCCCTTCCCGTAAAACAGGCTCAAGGTGGGTTACATCATAAAAAGGTCAACAGTAAAAACAGTAAAAGACCAATATAAATTATATAAAATCTAAAATTACAAAGACTAAGATGGCAGATTTTGCCTCACAGACGTGACCTATTGTCCAGGTCCAGCAGATCTTGTAGTGCTGGGATGGAATGGGTGGGGGGAGGCCAGTAACAAGTGATGTCCACTGCCTCAGCTGAAAGCCTGGCAAGAGAGTTCTGTTTTACAGGCCTTGCAGAATTGAAGCAGATCCCACAGGGCCCGGATCTTCAGCAGGAGCTCATTCTACCAGGCAGGGGATTGGTTTGGGAATGTAGACTCTTATATGAGTCAAGGAATCCATGCAAAAACCACTGAGTAGCAGTATTTCCATACTTCACTTCTGTTGGATTTCTGGATGGTTGGGAATTTTCCTACAAGCTTGAAGGAGATGGTGTAGATCAGTGTTAGAGCATCTGTTATGCATGTAAAACATCCCAGGTTCACTTCCTACCACCTCCACTTTTAAAAGATCAGGTAGAAGATAGTATGAAATATCTGAAACCCTGGAGTGCTGCTGCCAATTAAAACTGACAATACTGGTCTTGATAGACCAATGGTCAGTAGAAGACAGGCTCTTGTATTAGCTAATTTAAAAACTAACCAAGAAAACAAAAACAACCCTCCCAAACCATCCAGAAATTAAACTGAATATTTGCTGTAGCATGGCCAGTGCAGGGTTATTTTATATACTCAATTCCAAGGATTGACCAGCATGTACAATCTGCATACTTGCTTTCGGATTTGTCCAACAGCAAAACAGAAATGCATAATGCCAAGGATGTCCAATGGATCTAATGTAGCCACAGCTACTGTTGCTGCTGTGCCTAGGTTTTCCTTCCCCCTCTGAATCCTTCACGCCCAATTTACAGCCAGCTGTGTGTTTGGTGCTGAGTGATGACATCATTCCAGCTGTGCTCTCCAGCTGACATCCCTCCTCCCTGTTGCTTGCCACTCCATCTGGCATTCAGTATTATTTTTGACACTAGGTTGTTAAAGCCTACCCTGTTATGACATGTGATATTTGTGACAGAAAGTGCACTTAATTTTGTTTTTTAGAAATTCAAGACAACACTAAGGTCAGTGTTAATATCTGGTGCGTTATTTTTTTTTTCAAATTTCAAATTGCTTCATTTGAAGGAGAACTTTCTTTTTAAAAATAATGCTAATAAAAATACATTTCAAGGTAGTCCAAACCAAGCTGAAAGGATCATGGGGGATAAAGAGAATGATTCCAGAAAAAACAAAAACAGGCTGCACAAAAATGCCTTTTGGTCATACATTTTGGTACTGGTCAATAAACCACAGCACCGTATGTAAACAAGGCATTCCTTTCAACATTATGTCAGCCTTTAAGAAAAAGTTCCATTAGTCATTGCAAATGAATGTTCTGTGCACCTGTAAAATCTGATATGCACTCTTCCGAATTTTATTTCCACAGTATGTCAGACTAACCCCCCAACAGTTAAGGCTAGGGTTAGCATTAAAAGTCTTCCAAATGTCAGAAAATTGAATTAGTTTCATATGGTACATGACTGTTATGAGAATTGCTATGTGAATTTATGCACTTTGCTGTGATGGTTCAGACATATTTAAATCTTTTCCAACTCTATTCCGGGGCTGGCAGAGATTCATGATACGTGCACTGAATTATACTTGAAGACACAGAGACCAAACTAAAACTTTATTCACATGGATTAAATGAAAAATACTGCAGTGTAATTATAAACAACACCAACCTCCCCCCCTCTCAAAAAACCCCCCTCCAAAGACATTCAAAACTTTCAGGACCAGAATATGGGCATCACTTAATCCTTTGCTTCAGCATTACTCAAAGACTGCACTGGGACAACAACCACTAGAACACCTGTGCTGTAGCTTGGGGAGTGGTCCTAACTGGCACAGGAACTCAGTGCAAGTGATTATTTTGGAACAAGGCCCAAGGCAGGCCCTTGCATTACATATAAAGCTGGAGAACCTGTGCAAGTCAAGATAACTTAATTTACACTGACATTTGCCTCAAAAAATGTGCAGAGCAAAGAATGCTAACTAGTAGTGTCTCCAAAGATTGTCCTGGCTTGGTTTAGAATATGCAGGGATGCCAGTCCCTGGGGGGGGGGGGGGGGAGAATCCCCTGTCCCCAACAATTTTCCTTGGCTCCATAGGTGTTTTGCATGCTTACTTCCCCAGATGCAAATTCGCAGCTGGCAGGGCAAGTGCATATGGCACCTGCTCTTTCTGAGCATAAAGCTACCTGCTTTTGCCTTCCAAGCCTGAATCTCAGTGCTTGGAATGCAGGAGCACATGGTGCCTGCTCTTTCTAAGCATGAAGCCACCTACTGTTGCCTTCGAAGCATGATATCTGGGCTTGGGGGACAGGAACATGTGGTGCCTGCTCAGAAAGAGCATGGAGCCACTTGCTTTTGCTTTCCAAGCCCGGATCTTGGTGCTTGGAAGGCAGGAGCATGCGGTGCCCATTCTTGGAGGACAGGAATGTATGGCACCTGTTTTCCCCCTGGGGAAAGCAGAGGGGTGAATGTGCACACAGCGCTGCATTCCCAGTGTGATGATGTCATTCTGCATGCTGTCATCACATTGAGGGCAGCCCTGCCCCCTCCCGGAAGACCCCCAAAATCCCCCCACTGGGGAGCAGTTGAGATCTGGCAACTCTAATATATTCATCCTGTATTGCTCACCAAACTGATCTGCTTTAATGTGAATTAAAATCTGAATAGTTGAACCTTCTTCACTAGAAATCAAATTTGGCAATGGCAAAATGCCCATCACCAGTTCTGTTAATTGTATGTATTGGTCATTACTGTGTGTTCCTATAGAGCTGCAATCTATCTTGAATCTCAACAAGATAGGTGGGCAATAAATGAAGCAATGAATGAATAATATCAGGCACCCTAGAACAACCACATTTCTTAGTGTGCTGGCAGCTGCTGTTGTGGCAGAAGAGCCCCACTGATCTGCAGGCCCTGCTCTGTCCTGCCCTCTGAGGCATCTGGGCACCAGCAGCCATCTGAATATCTGCTCACCAACCCACCACTCTCTTAGCTTTACTGGCCTTTGGAGGAGCTTTCTCTCCCCGTTGATACCACTGTCACTAACTGGCTTTTGTAGGAATTATCCACTGAGAAGACCAGTTCTCCCAGCTTCCCTTCCCTGCACTGCCAATTAGAACCCACCTCATGTCTGCATCTTTCCTTGTCCAGGGTTTTGTTACCACAGAGACATCTTGCTGCACTTGAACACCACTGGGGATTAGCAATTTGCTATCTGACCATCCCACCTCTGGTGCCAGTTTTACATAGCACGTTCACACCTTCTTTTGCTTTGCCCTCATTGGATAGCTTTTAAGTCCTACTGGATGCATCCAATCTTATTCATATATCACTTTCCATAGGAGCCATCGGTGACTTGTAATAATAATAATAATAATAATAGATTTTATTTATATCCCGCCCTCCCCGTCTAGGCGGCTCAGGGCGGCTAACAACATTTCACACAATTAACATAAATAGATAAAACTTTAAATTTAACAATTAAAAAAAAACTTCTTACTTATGGGCAGATATTGACCTCGGAAATACTGTCCCAGTAGCGAAATACTTGGCAGTTATTGTGAGGAAAAGCCCCCTACTTTTCATACATATGGACATCGTGATCACCAGTATGGTTGCCAGGGTGCCTGGAGTTTTGACTCTCACACATCTGCTCTAAGAAGTGGACTTTGCCCACGGTTTCTAAGGCTTATGTGGCAGCTTTGCATTCTACACCTCTGGATGCGTGTTAGACAGAACTCTGCTCCTTGTGTGCCCAGTCTTGGCCGCTGCAGTGGAAGAAGCCAGGCCACCAGTTTCCAGCCGTCTCCATGAACCAAAGGCTAACACCAGGATCCATCTTGCTTTCCTGATCTAAGCATACCCTGCCAGGCTGGACTTCATTCCTTCTTAGTGGGAAGATCACGTATACACCCTGTGTCACCCTTGGCCTGCAAGCAACCCATTTGCCTCATGAATGGATTAATAGCCCAACTGTTAGTCCAGATTGTTTAGCAGAACCTTAAACAATGTTTCCTGCCCATAAGATGATGGGATAAGAAGAAGAACATCTCCTGTCATTGTCAACTCTTTTGTCTACACCGGGGATACCTAGGCCAATATCTGATTCCCTATTGTCACCTTCCCAGATAATCCCATTTAACCTTAAGTATCCAGCCATTCCCATTCTTACCCCAGTCTAACTCCTTGGAGCCGCCTCAGGCCATGTTGCAACTTGGAAATTTCCAGGTTCACAGGACTAAGGTGAAGTTCATTGGTTAAAGCTGACACCCAATTGGATGTCACCAAAGAACTCACCATTGGCTCTGCTAATGTCCAGCCTCCTTGGTCATCACAGAGCCTCCCCCTGCTCCTCCCCAAGACCTCCCAGCAGCTAAGGGGTCTAAGAGAGTCTATTTAACCTCTGACCCAACTCCACTCATGTGTGCATCTAACAGTATCCCAGGTCTGCTGTCTAGATCCATCCCCAATTCTGGCCACAGTTTTGGGTCCATTTCCCCTGTCCTCTTATGTCGCCATTGGAAACCTTCCTGGAAGACTACGATGGTAAATATTACCCTGTTTGTCTACCCATATATGTTCCCCTATCAATCTATCTATGTTTCTTAGACCTGTGTGAATGTGTGATTGTTTTGTATTTTTACCTTGTATGAACGAACTATTTTTCACAATAAATTACAATTGGTTTTTATTAAATTAGAGACCTTTTATTGAGCATTCACTCTCTGGATGGTTGAGCCTGGTATACATTTGGTAAAAAGATTCCTATTAAGCCAGGTGTCCACCTAACTAATTCCCCAACCTCGTTTTGAGGGCATTTGGCTTAACATTATAATAAGCACTGAAATGTAAATAATTGCTATAAAGGAGAAATTTTATGTAGTTTCCTGGACTCACAACCAGTGTTCCTTCTAAGCTGAGTTAGCGTGAGCTAGCTCACAGATTTTTAGCCTCTAGATCACATATTTTTGTCTTCACTCAGGAAGGATGACCTCAGAGCACAATAATTTATGCAGTAGCTCACAACTTTCATGCCAGTAGCCTACAAAGTAGAATTTTTGCTCACAAGACTCTGCAGCTCAGAGGGAACATTGCTCACAACTATTAAATTTTGATCCAAATTCCTTTTAAAATTCCATGTTGGAATTCAATTTGAAATGTTTTACAATTTTAACCTTTTAAAAATTAAATAGTCTGTATAATTTGGAAGTTTTTAATTTAACTACCTGATTAATGTGTATCTGTATGACTTTGGTCATATGAGCAAATTAAATAATGAAAAATGAAAATGATGTGTTTGAACTCCCGAGGTCTATATGGTACAGAGAACAACTATCAGCATTCAAAATTATAAACCATTTATTAAAATGAAAATGCCCACATGCATACTCTTAGCACAACTACAGGTTGACCAAGGGATTTAAAAAAAGTGTAAACATGCAATTCCTCTGTCCCTCATTCAGTACATGCACTAAAATGAACTTATTATGAGGCAGGCTCTTTAGAAGCTACAGTGCTCCAAAAACTTATTTTAGCAGCCTTCAGCAGGAGCCCAAGTATGATCACTCCTACTCCTTAGGTCCAATCAGGGGTCCCCAACTCCCGGGCCATGGACCAGTACCAGTCCGTGGCCTGTTAGCAACCGGGCCGTGAGTTGTAAAATCATTTCATTATATATTTCATTATATATTACAATGTAGTAATAATAATAATAATAATACATTGGATTTATATCCTGCCCTCCACTCCAAATTTCAGAGTCTCAGAGTGGCTTACAATCTCCTTTACCTTCCTCCTCCACAACAGACACCCTATGAGGTGGATGGGACTGAGAGAGCTCTCCCCAGAAGCTGCCCTTTCAAGGACAGCTCTGCGAGAGCTATGATTGACCAAAGGCCATTCCAGCAGCTGCAACTGGAGGAGTGGGAAATCAAACCAGGTTCTCCCAGATAAGAGTCTGCACACTTAACTACCGTGCCAAACTAATAGAAATAAAGGACACAATTGTATCATCCTAAAAACACCCCCCCCACACACACACACACACACCAGTCCCTGGAAAAATAGTCTTCCACAAAACTGGTCCCTGGTGCCAAAAAGGCTGGGGACCACTGGGTCCAATCATCCAAAAGGGAACTTCTCCCTCCATGCCAAGGAGTTTTATTATCTCTGTTTGCCCACCCCTCTCTGGGTCAACGAAGCCTTTCTTGAAACCTCCAGGAAGCCGTCTAACATCTTTCACCTCCCAACTCCCTTCTAGGTGTCAGCTTCTACTTTGAGTTGTGAGTTAACCATTTTTTTATTTCTGGCCAGGGAGGCAATATCTTTTCTAAATCATTGTTGGGTAAGGCTGAAGAACAATTGATTTTCCTCCTCCATTCTATTTTCTTGTAAGAGAGAGAAACTTTTTAAAATTAAAAGTGAAGGTTTTGTACAACCCAGATTTCCAAATTAAAACACATTTCTCCAAAGCTGTCAATTCACTGTCCAAAACTTTGGGGGAAAAACTTGGGCATGGCCTCCCCATTGCCCTTGCCACAATGACCAGGCTGGATAAATGAAAAAAGAAAGAAGAGGTGAGACAGAATAAGGGAGCTCATGGAACAGATTTCAGACCAATAATGCCATTGGGAACATGGTGAAGTCTCAAGTTCAGAATTTTGAGGAAACAGCTCTGTTTGCAAAACCAAACTCTTAATCTAACAGAGCTGAGTCCACTAGGTTTAAGCATTTCAATTTGTACTGCAGGGATAATAAAAGTGCCACAAATTAGGGTTGTCATACCAAGTGAAAGTATAGGAGCCCCCTGATTATCTGCCTTTACTTTGTCAACCAGTGAGGAAAAATGCAGAAGCCAGAAGAGAGTCTCTCAACACCATGTTGTCATTTCCAGCCACGTAGCCAGTAGTAGCATCACTGTGTTGCCGGTTACTCTAGCATTCAACTGAGATTCTAAGATAAACCATAGATATTTTGGTGAATATTAGAGCAGCTATCAATGTCAATTTCATTTGTATTGTGAGCAATGACGTTATGATTTTGGGAGAGACACTGTTCCAGTGAGTCTTTGCCCCCATGTTTGCTGGGCATTGTCAGCCAAGGTCTGGCTACCGTACCGCAACATAATTTCCTACTCTGGACAAATCAGTGCCCAGAGTCCTGTTCCCATTTGTATTGGTTAAAAGGTCATTTGCAATTTTAACTTGCATTTCTGAAATCACATATATGGAAATTACAAAGTAAATGTATTATTTATTCATTCAATGATAAACCTAGCCTTTTCCAACACAGACCTAGTGTCTTTGGGGTTGCAATTACCTTGGGAATGAATAAACCCATTTTCATTTATCCTCCTTATACTAAGGTCAAAAAATTGACACTTTTCTTGTTTTTCCTAGAACTACTCACAAGACACAAAAGAAGCAAGGGCTGCTCTTAATAGTTACTTCCTGAGTTAAGGAAAAGCAGAGTCTGGAAACTATCTCTCATGTAATCAACACTAGGGATGGGCACAAACCAGGAAAATCAAGGTTCATTTCAATTCATGCTTTGTGGGGCTGCACGAACCATGAACCTTCCCATTTACTGAACCAGTTCATTTTGTGAGGTTTGTGATGTGAAAGAACAGCCTCCCTGCAGGCTAAGGATGCCACACTCACAGCGAGTCCACAGTTTACTCTTCCATACCTGCCACCCTCCAAGTTTGGCTTTTGAGGGGTGGAATAGCAGCCTCCCATGCAGGTACCACGAACCACCCAGATCTCTGAAAACTACATGGGGAGGGTCATGGGAGGTTTAGCTTACAAACTTCAGCTCACAAACCATGAAACAAGCAATTTTCATCATGAATTTAGGCTTGTGAGCCAGTTTATGCCCATCCCTAATCAATACAATTAAAGAATATTTAAAAACCTGTGTCAAATACTGGGTTCAATGCATTGATGTTCAAAACAGGAACATGCTTTATTAATAACTGAGGAACAAGACAAAATGGCGGGGCCACAACCTTGCTTATATGCATGCAAAAGAACCACTCTCCGGATCCGCATACCAAATCACCACAGTCAAACTTTACGCCAAAACCGCTCATTGGTTCCAATTTAGAATCCAAGTCTCAAAGGTATAGCAAAAAGTCTCACTGCATCCAGGCACGCAAAAGCAACCCGCCAAACATACAGTCTAGTACATAACAAACTGAATACAATGGTTTTGAAAAACAAGCTTCATAGCTGGACTGGCTTTGATGGCTTTAGGAACTGTTTCAGTTGGATTAGGTACTTGTTGCTTGCTCTCTACAGCTTAAAGTATCCTGCAGGGCTTGCTTCACAAAATGGACCCCTGCAGTTTGATTCACAGAAACTGGAAGAAAACCAGTATTTCTATGGCTGCTAAGAGATTCAGGCTCATGACCACATTTGGATTTCTGAAGTAACTGTGTGTATAAGGATATTTACTCCAATAATGACCCAGTCCATGGCTGCCTGACAAAAGCAGTGGCTCCTTGACATTGTTAGAATAATTTTTAAGCATAATTGCCCTTGAGCTCTTTTAAAAGATGACTGCAGCACATAATGCTGGGAGGCTTATTTTGCTTCCACAGTGTTAATAAAATACCTGGATTGACACACATTCCCCAAACACAACTGTATAGTCATAATGTCAGGTACAGGACCTCATATCAAGAATTCCCTAAACTAGCCAATACAAACAGGGCCTTTTTTTTTTTAGCAGGAATGCAGTACTGGCTGGTTTGGCATCAGGGGGTGTGGCCTAATATGCAAATGAGTTCCTGCTGCTTTTTAAAGAAAAAGCCCTGTGCAAAACAATGGTGATGTCAGGGGGCATGGCCTAATATGCAAATGAGTTTCTGTTGGACTTTTTCTACAAAAAAAAGCACCAAATACAAATAATCCAGTCTAAGATACTGCTGTGATTGAGATATTGTGATTTTATCCTATTTTTATGGAGGGTTGATTTATTCTTTGATGGGGAATATTTTTGATAAATTAAAATATTTTAACAAAAATAAAATTTTACTCCACAAATACATCAAAGTGCATATTGTAGTACAGGGAAGAAAAATGCCTAAATGATGCTTTGGATACAAGAAAAAAATGCTATCATTTAGAAGATACAGAACTCTTAACTCAGAAGAAAATGTATAAGTATGCATGAAAAAAAATCTCACAGCCAATTCACATTTTGGCAGTTTTCAATTGTGTATCAGATCATTTATTCTCATTGTTATCATTTTCTCTCTTTAGCTAAAGGTTCTAGATATGCTGTGGGCATGTACATTCAGCCACAACTGCAAAGGATCATAAATCAAGTGGTAATAATGTCATATATAGAGCTAATTGTTTTTCCTCTATGCATTTGCTTGCATAAAGATGTCACCCCCCAAAAAATAAATTATACCACAGAATTATAGGTGCTGAAGTACTTAATAATGCCTCCTTATGTACTCTTCTTGACTCATCTTGACAGATTTCAGGAACACAATCTGGGGGAAGGAATGATTCTCCTCTGATCTGTGGCCTAACATGTTTGAGTAATCTGAAGCTATTTGCTCTGCCTGACCTGTGCTACAGTGCTGTACATGTTCTCTGAATGTGGCACATTGTAATCAAAACAGCATGGGTTCACCTGAACAGGTACAATTTGTTTCAAAGATTGGCTTCTGGATCCCACTAAAGATTAGTTCATACAGCATATGTTACACTCAGAAACAGATGTTCATAGCATCAGTCATTGATAGTGCCCATGTATATAAATTGTAACTCTTTCTTTCAAAATACGCTTCAACATGGACTGAAGTTATGTCCTGGTCTCCTGAGAAGTAAAATACTCATTGCCTCTTTTGTCTTCACTTTTCATCTTAATAGCAATCATCAGTTTTTCAGAAAGTGAGGAAGGAAACAAGGGGATCTGCTATCTTGGATTTGATTCTCACCAAAAAAAAAAGAATTGATTGAAGAAGTGGAAATAGTGGGCACCCTGGGCAGTAGTGATCATGTGATTTTGGAATTTACAGCCTTAGGGAAGGGAAAAGCTATATGTAGTCAGACTTATAGATTGGACTTCAGAAAGGAAAACTTTGATAAACTTAGAACTATGCTGTGTAAAAATCCCATGGTAAGAAATACTTAAGAAGAAGGGGGTTCAAGAGGGGTGGGAGTTTCTTAAAAGCAAAATACTGAAAACACAATCACAGACGATTCCTATGAGAAGAAAAAATGGAAAAAACCTAAAGAAGCCGAAGTGGCTCCATAAACAGCTATCTAAAGACTTGAGAAATAAAAAGACTCCTTTTAGGAATTGGAAGGAGGGTCTTATAACCAAATATGAATATAAACAAATCACCAATGCTTGTAGAGAAAAAGTTAGGAAAGCTAAAGCTCAGTATGAGCTTAGGCTGGCCATAAACGCTGAAAACAACAAAAAAGGGTTCTTTTCTTATGTTCAGAGTAAGAAAAAGAGCAAAGACATGGTAGGCCCATTGCGAGGGCAGGTAGGGTTGCCAAGTCCAATTTAAGAAATATCTGGGGACTTTGGGGGTGGAGCCAGGAGACTTTGGGGGTGGAGCCAGGAGACATTAGGGGTGGAGCCAAGATCAAGGCTGTGACAAGCATAATTGAACTCCAAAGGGAATTCCGGCCATCACATTTAAAGGGACGGCACACCTTTTCAATGCCTTCCTTCCATAGGAAATAATGAAGGATAGGGGCACCTTCTTTTGGGGCTCATAGAATTGGACCCCCTGGTCCAATCGTTTTGAAACTTGGGGGATATTTTGGGGAGAGGCACAAGATGCTGTACTGAAAATTTGGTGCCTCTACCTCAAAAAACAACTCCCCAGAGCCCCAGATACCCACGGATCAATTCTCCATGATTTTCTATGGGAATAAATCTCCAAACCGGGGGATCCCCTGCCCCCACCTTGGGGTTGGCAACCCTACACAGTTCCATCAAAGGAGTCCCAATGAACACGAGGTCGACTTGATTATTCCTGCTTCGAATCCTCTTCTAGCACAGGGTGATCCAACCACGTATGTCAACTACTCTAAAGAATAACAGAAAGTTAAAAGTGTAAACTTCATACAAACAGGGATACATGACTATAGCCAAAAACACCTTGATACATACTTACAAGGCAAAAGCTCAGGAAAAAAATATCAAAGTGTTTCTGATGCATCAATAAGTTGCAAAAAAGCTGCAAAACCCACAAGATTATTTTTCAGTGTGTCCAAAGACTGCACATAGCTGTAAAACATAATCAGAAATCACTCAAAAAAAAATAATAGCATTTAAAACTCCTTAACTTAGGAAGTAGTTTCGCTATTTAGTCAACTACTTATCTTAGTAGTAGTATTGCTATTTAGTCTTCTATTGAACATATTTGTATGATTTAGTTTCAATACATTCTTAGTTATTCGGTCACTATCACTTCGGTTGTGCTGTCTTTAGCCTCAAGGTGGGTCCCAGAGATCTCCTACAACCCATTCAGAGGTCCTGACCCACAGATTGGGGAACACTGGGTTAGAGCACAGTTCCATCAAAGAGAAACCCTACATAAGTGGTCTTTGCACATACTGCCTCATGGAATTAAATTAATAAATGATGGCATCACAATAGCGAACAGTCAATCGAATCTTTGTTTTTGTATAAGGTAATGGCAGCAAGGTTATTATATGCTCAGAAATTGAACTCTCCAATATTACCTACAATAGAAGTCTGGCTGGTGAAGTTGGTGGGACTTGCGGAGATGGCCAATTTAGAGGAAGAAGAATTGCAGTTTTATACCCCACCCTTCTCTTTGAATCAAAGACACAGAGCGGCTTACAATCTCCTTTATCTTCTCCCCCCACATCAGACACCCTGTGAGGTGGGTGGGGCTGAGTGGGCTCTCACAGCAGCTGCCCTTTCAAGGACAACCTCTGCCAGAGCTACAGCTGACCCAAGGCCATTCCAGTAGCTGCAAGTGGAGGACTGGGGAATCAAACCCGGTTCTCCCAGATAAGAGTCCACGCACTTAACCACTACACCAAACTGGCTCCTTGATCAGGGAAAAGACATTCCATTTATTGCTAACTGGAAACCCCTTATAAACTTTATCATGAAACAGCAAAAAATGAACTGATAACTTACAGTTTTGAAAATTAAGATGAGGGGAAATAGATTATAGATAAAGAAGAGGACTTTTATGTAGCTGTAGAGAGGGTGAATAGAGGAACTAAATTGTATCAGTCATAGATGACAATCTTTATCTTTTTATGCCTTTTTGTAATCCCATTCTCTGTGATTCTTCTTTTTTTTGCCTTTTTATATATCTCGTTTAAATTGTTAATAAAATGTCTTATTAAAAAGGATGATAAGCCATCTTGAAACATAAACGTTGTAACCCTTGAAATAAATGAAGAAATGATGACATCACAATGTCACACAGCCAATCAAATCTAGCTACATGAAATCAGTAGGAAGCCAATTCAGAATGAGGGAGAGTGCTTCTCACCTTCATTCTGAACTGGCTTCATGACAATACCATACAGCCAGTCAGCTTTGCCATGTGTCCCTATCATGAAGCCAGTCATGTGCAGTGGTTGGGGTGATGCACCAGAATGCACAAGTGATGCATCTGTATTCTTGGTGCTTGGGAGGGCTTCTGGTATCCTGGCCCCATTGATGGACCTTTTGATGGCACCCGGGTTTTTTTTTTTTTTTTGCCACTGTGTGACACAGAGTATTGGACTGGATGGGCCACTGGCTTGATCCAACATGGCTGCTCTTATGTTCTTATGATCCCCACTCTGCCTTGGAAGTCTACTGGGGTTTGGGTCATATCCTTCATCTTTTTTGCCTTACATATTACAAATGGTAAAAGTTACCTCCCCTTTGGTTTACAGAACATAAAAATGCATACAAAGCAAAGCAAACTTTGCTCCAAACAGAACTATTCAACAAGGAAATAATAACAATCAAACAGTCAAACTATTGCAGAGGAACTGGTGCTCAGTGGTAAAAAGAGCCACGGGGCTCTTTTAGAAATAACATAGCAAGAACTTATTTGCATACTAGGCCACACCCCTTGACATCGCCATTGTTTCACACAGGCCTTTTTGTAGGAGAAGCCCAGCAGGAATTCACTTGCATATTAAACCACACCCCTGATGCCAAGCCAGCCGGAACGGCATTCCTGTCCATTTCTGCTCAAAAAAGCCTTAAACTCCATTGTAAGGCCCCAAACTCAATCCTCAGTACCTCTATTCTAAAGATAATATGAAAGACCTCCATGAGAGATCTTGGAGAGCTGTTGCCAATCAGAGTAGACAATACTAACCTTGATGGACCAATGGTTGGACTGAGCATAAGGCAGCTTTATGGGTTCTCATTAAGGGGAAGGGCTGTGGCTCGGCAAAAGATTGTTCACTTGGCATAAAGATTCTAGGTTCAGCCACTGACACCTCAGGTTGCTAGATGTCCTCTTTTTAGAGAAGATGTCCTGTTTTTTTGGTGTCTGCCCTCTTTTGAGCACTGATGAAAATGTCCCCTTTTGGGGTTGGAAGGTTAGTAGCCATTATCACAGCTTGTAGGGGTATTTAAAATGAGACTTGTCATTGTGATCACTTGATTGAAGCAGTCATTCAGGAAATATGTCTTTTTTACCTTTCAAAATATGGTAGCCCTACTAACACCTCTAGGCTCAATCACTGACACAGCTTCCTGTTCCCGTAGGGACAACTGCAGCACGGTCTCTGATGAGAGACCACGTACAGAAGGAAATCTTGGGAGAAGCTCTTTGCTATGGGAGTTCAAAGAATAGATAAGAGAGGCTGATGGGAGTCAGTGTGGTGGACAGACAAGAAACCCAGGTTCAAATCTCCACTCAGCCATTAAGTTCTCTCTCTCTCTCTCTGTCTCTCTCTCTCTCAGCTCAATTTACCTCATTGGCTGTGGTGACGAAATAGAGATAGGGACCTTGTAGGCAATCTAGGACTGCTGAAAGAAAGGGACTAGGGGAGGGCTGCCAACTCTGGGTTGGGAAACACCTGGAGATGTTGAGGGTGGAGCCTCAAGAGGGTGGAGTTTGGAGAGCAAAGGAACTTCAGTAGGGTAGAATTCCATAGATTCCACCTTCCAAAGCAGCCATTTTCTCCAAGTGAACTGGAGATCAGTTGTAATCCCAGGAGATCCCCAGCCACCTGGAGGTTGGCAATGCTAGACTAGGGGACAAAATTCCAGGGACCCGGGGTGCCCTTGTGATGACTACAATTGGGTTTTATCTGGGTGCTGTGTGGGTCTCAGAAGGAATCCACTTTAGGAGGGACCTGTTGCGGGTCTCCTGATGTGGTCCCAAATTCAATGAAAGGAGAGTGGGGATAAACAGATGACCAGGCCACATCCAGAAGAATGCTGTTTCATAACAGATCACAGCCAGCCAACATATTTACAGAAGAAGAAGATGATATTGCATTTCTATCTTGCCCTATACCCTGAATCTTAGAGTCTCTTAAGAACATAAGAGAAGCCATGTTGGATCAGGCCAATGGCCCATCCAGTCCAACACTCTGTGTCACACAGTGGCCAAATACACACACACACACACACTGTGGCTAATAGCCACTGATCTCAGAGCAGCTTACAATCTCCTTTACCTTCCCCCACACACAACAGACACTCTGTGAGGTGGGTGGGGCTGAGAGAGCTCTTAAAGCAGCTGCCCTTTCAAGGACAACCTCTATGAGATCTATGACTGACCCAAGGCCATTACAGCAGCTGCATGTGAAGGAGTGGGGAATCAACCCCAGTTCTCCCAGTTAAGAGTCTGCACACTTAACCACTACACCAAACTGGCTCTCTTCTTGGAATCTATGGGGCACATTTGGGCTGGGCTCTTTTTGTAGCAGGAACTCCTTTGCATATTAGGCCCCAAACCCCTGATGTAGCCAATCCTCCAAGAGTTTACAGTAGGGTTGCCAAGTCCAATTCAAGAAATATCTGGGGACTTTGGGGGTGGAGCCAGGAGACTTTGGGGGTGGAGCCAGGAGACATTGGGGTGGAGCCAGGAACAAGAGTGTGACAAGCATAATTGAACTCCAAGAGAGTTCTGGCCATCACATTTAAAGGGACAGCACACCTTTTAAAATGTCTTCCTTCCATAGGAAATAATGAAGGATAAGGGCACCTTCTTTTGGGGCTCATAGAATTGGACCCCCTGGTCCAATCGTTTTGAAATTTGGGGAATACTTTGGGGAGAGGCACTAGATACTATATTGAAAATTTGGTGCCTCTACCTCAAAAAACAGCTCCCCCAGAGCCCCTGAAACCTCCAGATCAATTCCCCATTATACCCTATGAGCAGACGTTTCCCTATCCACCCCCCCCCCCCCGTTTCTGGCAAATCTGATGCAGGGGACTCTGTACTCACGAGTTGCTGCCAGCTTCTCACAGCAACACAGGCACACCAGCTGGGCACTTTATGGCATGGAATAGGAAGCCGGCAGAATTCACCTCCGGAGGTGCAAAGGCACATGATCCTTTGGGGGCGTGGCTGGGCTCCCCTCCCTTCACTGGCCAGCTGACTGGGGGCGGGAAGCAGCCTGAGAAAACGGAAGAGCTCTGGCTGCTGTGATCGGGGCTGGGGGGAAGGGCTGCCGTTCTCCCCCTCCCCCCCGCTTTCCCTTTTATGGCCAGCGGGGGGAGGATGCTCCAAATCGGGGGTCTCCAGGCCTAGCGGGGGATTTGGGAACCCTAAGGGCAGGAAAGTGAAATTGTAATGGGTAATGAAGAGAGGGCGGAACTGCTCAATTCCTACTTTTCCTCAGTCTTCTCTTCTGAGGGAAATGGTGCTCAACATGGCAAAAACAGAACATATAAGGAGGGTATGAAGTTCCAACCTAGGATGAGCATAGGGGTAGTACATAAACACCTAGTTTCTTTAAATGAAACTAAGTCCTCAGGGCCAGATGAAATGCATCCAAGGGTTCTAAAAGAGCTTGTGGATATAATTTCTGAGCCTCTGACTATTATTTTTGAGAATTCTTGGAGAACAGGAGAGGTGCCAGAAGATTGGAGGCGGGCAAATGTTGTCCCCATCTTCAAGAAGATGAAAAAAGAGGATCCGGGTAACTATTACAGCTTGATGTCTATACCTGGAAAAGTTTTAGAACAAATCATCGACCAATCAGTCCTGGAAAATTTAGAAAGAATGGATGTGATTACTAAGAGCCAGCAAGGTTTTCTCAAGAACAAGTCATGTCAGACTAACCTGATCTCTTTTTGAGAGACTCCCTTGCTGGATCAGGAGAATGCTGTAGACGTCGTTTATCTTGATTTCAGTAAGGCTTTTGATAAGGTTCCACATACTATCCTTGTTGACAAGTTGGTAAAATGTAGCTTGGATCCTGTTACCGTTAGGTGGATCTGTAACTGGTGGACAGATCGTACTCAAAGAGTGCTTGTGAATGGTTCCTCATCCTCTTGGAGAGGAGTGACAAGTGGAGTGCCTCAAGGATCTGTCCTGAGACCTGTTTTGTTTAATAACTTTATCAATGATTTGGATGAAGGAATAGAGGGAATGCTTATTAAATTTGCTGATGATACTAAATTGGGAGGGGTTGCAAATACAGTAGAAGACAGAAACAGGATACAGGATGACCTTGACAGGCTGGAAAATTGGGCTAAAAACCAATAAAATGAATTTTAACAGGGATAAATGTAAAGTTCTGCATTTAGGTAGGAAAAATCCCATGCATAGTTATAGGATAGGGGAGACTTGTCTTAGCAGTAGAGGGGCGAAAAGGATCTAGGGATCTTAGTGGATCATATGCTGAACATGAGTCAACAGTGTTGTGGTGGCTAAAAAGGCAAATTCAATTTTGGGCTGTATCAACAGAAGTATAGTGTCGAGATCACATGATGTGATGGTATCGCTCTACTCTGCTCCAGTAAGACCTCACCTGGAGTTCAGTTTTGGGCACCACATTTTAAGAAGGATATAGACAAGCTGGAACGGGTCCGGAGGAGGGCGATGGAGATGGTGAGAGGTCTAGAGACCAAGTCCTATGAGAAAAGGTTGAAGGAGCTGGGGATGTTTAGTCTGGAGAGGAGGTGGTTGAGAGGTGATATGATCACCATCTTCAAGTACTTGAAGCACTGTCATATAGAGGATGGTGTGGAATCGTTTTCTGTGGCCTCAGAAGGTAGGACCAGAACCAATGGGTTGAAATTAAATCAAAAGACGTTCCGGTTCAACATTAGGAAGAACTTCCTGACCGTTAGAGTGATTCCTCAGTGAAACAGGCTTCCTCGGAGGTTTTTAAACAGAGGCTAGATGGCCATTTGACAGTGATGAAGATTCTGTGAATTTGGGGTAGGTATTTGTGGGTTTCCTGCATTGGGCAGGAGGTAGGACTAGATGACCCTGGAGGTCCTGTCCAACTCTATGATTTTATGATTCTATGAGTTCAGACACCATCAGCGTGTATTTGAATTTAGAGTTTAAAAGGATTTTTAAAAATCCCAATGTGTTATCACTTTACACTCATTCACACTGAACTTCATTTGCCTTGTTGTTTTTCTGTCATCCATTCTGAAGAGATTTTTGAAGCTCTTCACTACGGGTGGGCACAAACTGGCTCACAAACTAAAGTTTGTCACAATTTCTTGCCATTTCATCTTTCATGAAGCAATGCTTGGGAACTTAAGAACTGCCATGAATTTTCATAAATTTTGTTGTAGATCATGGCAGCATGAAGAGCAGAAAGCAGGAGTTTAAACCCTTTCTTTCTGCTCTTCACAAATCACCATGAACTATCAGTTTAAACCACCATGAACCTTCAGTTTAAACCCCTGCTTTCTGCTCTTCACAAAAAACACCTGTTTGATTTAAATGGCTGGGAGCCATTTAAACCACTGCTTTTTGTTCCCTGTGAAAAATCACAAGGAGCAAGAAGCAGGGGTTTAAATGGCTCCAAGCCTGGGGCTGGCTGCCCAAGAAAGCCCCCTTAAATAGCTAAGCCACACAGAGCAGTTTGTGCTACATGGCTCAGCTATTTAAATGGGCTTTCTTGGGTTCAGCTCTGAGCCATTTAAAGCACTGCTTTCTGTTCTCTACAGATTCTGTTAAAGGAGGAGGTGCCAATGGATAGCCTCATCTTTAACTGCACAGATGAGCCAATCTTGTAACAAGCCCTCCAGAAGATCTCCATATTCACAATGTTCAGCAAGGTGCAATATAATCTTCTACATTTTCACTGGCTTCCTGATTATGCTTTTAGAAACAGAACATCTTCAGAGTAACAGGTGTTGAGCAGAAATGTTTATTCAACAGAGTTATCAGTTCATATGTTTTTGCACTTGGTGCAGCAGGTGTCATCAAAGAATGAAAAATAGAAGTGTTTGTTTCATGATCAACAACACCGCTTGCTTAGGGTTTGTAGAATCTTTCGGGCTCAAGTGCTGTGTTCTACTGGAGAAAGTTTTTCTTCCAGACATTTCATTCTCAGCTGCGGAGAACATCCTCAGTGGCGTTGCAGCCAGAACAGGCGCTCTGACCTTCTTGGCTGCTGTGCATTGAGTGAGGCCAGGGCTGCTGGAGAACGAAACGTCTGGAAGAAATGTCTGGAATTTATTTATTTATTTATTTATTTGATGGACTTATATCCCGCCCTTCTCACCGAAGTGTCTCAGGGCGGCTCACAACACAATGATTCATACAATTCCATTTAAAACATTTACAGATACAATAAAAGCATAGTTAAGAAAAACTTTCTCCAGTAGAACACGGCACTTGAGCCCGAAAGATTCTACAAACCCTAATGATGTTACCAGCCGTGAAAACCTGAAATCTTTGATAACACCGCTTGCTTTTGTTCTGTTTAAGAGTCCCAAGAAGTGGGTCGATTCACATCAAAGTGTTCTATATGGCCAATTGCAGCCATTTCTGTAGCGAGTTAGCACTAAATGGGGAATGCAAAGAATGAGCTAGTCTGATCTCAACTTACTTCCACAGCTTTCTTGGTAGGGTTGCCAATTTCCAGGTGGGACACATAGAAAACCAGAAGGCATCCACGCCAAAACCAGCCTCAATACTTCACATTTTTTTATACAAACTTTTTACTAATAAATAACAGTATACTATATAAAGTGCAAACAACAGCCACATCTGAATGCAAAGTCCATATTTGTATCAGAAACTTAATGCATTCAAAACTGGAACTCTGGGTTGTGGTAAGGTGAACCGGGGAAATAGAGTCCAACGCTCCAGTCTTCTTGTAGCCAGTGTAAGGATCGAAAGCAGCAAGGCATAAGTCTCAACAGGGATGCGCGTAATGCCCTGTTTCACATGCAGCTTCTACAAGCTGCGTGAATAAAAGATTGAAATTCACTAGCAAATTTTATAATTACAAAGTCAACTAAAAAGAGACAAATTAATATTAACATACCTTCAAAAAACATTCATACAATTCATTTGGGAGACCCAAGCTTCAAACATTCTGCAGACAAACGACGGTAACAATACATCATGCACTTATAAGTATCAGGTGTACCGTAGTACATTGTAACTTTTCTTAAAGCGATAGACAAGATATCAACAGTAGCACATCTCATGTGTTAAAGCCATACAAAAATACTTTTACATTTTACCAAGGATGATAACATTACATAAAGCATGACAGGTCCTAATCATTGTTTAGCCCTTTGGATATTAGAGAGTTGAGTTTAAAAATCCAGCGCATTTCCTGCCTCAGCAACCATTTATTCATATCAACTTTTCCATGAAGTGAGACAGGAAACTTTTCCAGAACAAAGAATGAAATTCCTTAAGTTCTAAGGATAATGGGCAGATGTAACACATTCCGTATTTATGGTGCCCACCCATGAAAATAGGGGCCGGTGTTTTATTGAGGTCAGAATGAACCAAGTGGTCAGACAAATTCCTAGTCCTATGATATCCTATTTTAGGAAAGTTATAGCACCCGGGAAGATCTTTCACTAAAAACCAAAAAAAATTAAGTACACTTTGGATAGGGTAGGAGAGCGGAGAAAACTGAAATGCACAAGATAATCTGTTTTCAGTCATCGGACTACCACCCTCCCTACATTTAGTTACCATTGTCCATCGAGGCATATCATTGACTCTCTTACAAGCTGATTCTATAGTGCGGTCAGAATAACTCCACGATTTAAATTGTTTACAAATTCTAATTTTTTTCTGTTTCAAAGTCTTCCACTTTAGTGGAATTGTGTTTTGTCCTTATTAATTGTGAAAGAGGTAGACTGTTCTTTAAATGACTAGGATGACAAGAGTCAAAACTTAAAGGGACAGTTCTATCAGTCGGTTTGCGATAAGGTTTGACAGCCAATATATTGTTGCTGCATTTAAAAACCACAGTGTCCAAGAACGATACCTTATGACTATCTGCCTGACAGCTAAATTGAATGGATGGATGGACCCCATTCATCCACTTTAATAATGGATCTACAATACTATGTTAATATTAATTTGTCTCTTTTTAGTTAACTTTGTAATTATAAAATTTGCTAGTGAATTTCAATCTTTTATTCACGCAGCTTGTAGAAACGCCGTGTGAAACAGGGCATTATGCGCATCCCTGTTGCGACTTGCTGCTTTCGATCCTTACACTGGCTACAAGAAGATTGGAGCATTGGACTCTATTTCCACGGTTCACCTTACCACAACCCGGAGTTTCAGTTTTGAATGCATTAAGTTTCTTATACAAATATGGACTTTGTATTCAGGTGTGACTGTTGTTTGCACTTTATATAGTATACTGTTACTTATTAGTAAAAAGTTTGTATTAAAAAAAATGTGAAGTATTGAGGCTGGTTTTGGTGTGGATGCCTTCTGGTTTTCTACCTGTTCCAATTCCCACGTTACTCTTTTTGGTTGCTTAATCTCCAGATGGGGGCAGGGGATCCCTCCGTTTGGAGACCCTCCCCCTGCTTCAAGGTCATCAGAAAGCAGGGAGGGGGAGGAAAATTTCTGCTGGGTACTCCATTATTCCCATAAGGTATAATGCAGATTTGATCCATGGGTATTTGGGGCTTTGGGGGGCTGTGTTTTGAGATAGAGGTACCAAAATTTGCAGCATAGCATCCAATGCCTCTCCTCAAAACACCCTCCAAGTTTCAAAAAAGATTGGACCAGGGGGTCCAATTCTATGAGCCCCGAAAGAAGGTGCCCCTATCCTTCACTGTTTCCAATGGAGGGAAGGCATTTAAAAGATGTGTAGTCCCTTAAATTTGATGGTCAGGACTCCCTGTTATGCTTGTCACAACCTTGCTCCTGGCTCCACCCCCAAGTCCCCAGATATATCTTGAATTGGACTTGGCAGCCCTATTCCTGGGTGTTTTGTGTAGTGGACAAACAACAAATACCCAATTCAATTTGATATATGGCTTCTTTATTAACAGTAACTGTAGGGCAGGTAACCTGGCTATTAGAATAAGGAATAACAATACTTAACTAAGCTGTTTATAAAACTCTAAGCCAGGGTTATCCTGGTCTGGTTATGCAGATTCTTAGTAGGACCTGAACTTCTGTAGCTCCAATGATTGGCTGACCCTCTCCCAAATGATGCATTGTCCTCAAGCCCTTCCAGAACACCGTCCCTCTTACTCTCCTGCTTGCTCTGAGACCTACTGAGATAGCCACTTAAGGAGGCATTCAGGTGGGCATCTGTGTTGGTCTGAAGCAAAAGAGCAAAGTTAGAGTCCAGTGGCACCTTTTAGAGACAGTACATAACATCTCCTTTACACACTTTTTTTTGTTAAAAACCTTCTCAAAGAATTCCAAAATGCTGGAGATGAGACTTCCCTTTTCAGAAACTATGCTAATTTAGTAATGCCAGGTCCAACTCAGGAAATATTTGGGGACTTTGTGGGTGGAACCAGAAGACTTTGCAGGGTGGCGCCAGGAGCAAGGCTGTGACAAGCATGATTGAACTTCAAAGGGAGTTCTGGCCATGACATTTTAAATGCTCCTTTTAAATATCTTCCTTCCACTGGAAATAATGGAGGATGGGGGCACCTTCTTTTGGGGCTCATAGAATCTTTTTGAAACTTGGGAGGTTTTTTGAGAAGAGGCACCAGATGCTATACTGAAAATGTGGTGCCTCAACCTCAAAAAACAGCCTGTCAAGCACCAGACACCCACAGATTGATTACTCATTATACCCTATGGGGATCACCCAAACCAGGGTATCCCCTGCCTCCAACTAGGGATTGGCAATACTATAACATTCTTTCTCAGTAGGACTTGTGCTTAAAGTGCTTAAAAATCTATCTTTAATAACAGTTTCCTCCAATTTTACCCAGCACATACATTAAGCTAACAAGACTATTTATTATCCTTGCCTCTCTATACCATCTCTTAAACTATCCTCCACTCCCCATACACAGTTTATGTTAAACTTTTCGACACCCACTGCACAAGCAACTAGTGCAATGACACACCATACACATAAAAACAATTTCTAACAGAAAGAAAATGAGACAGAATGAAAAACAGCATTTTCTGTTCTCCGTGTTCTATTTCTGTTTATTTAAAGAAATAATGTGGCACGCTTGGGAGGGCCAAGTCTCCCACTCAGACTGACTGTTTGCCATTGTTGATTGACAAGGAGGGAATGGGAGGATTTATTGCTATGTTAAAGTGTGATATCACTGTAAGCACAAAACTGGAAATGATAGCATTGCACTAGGGCAAGACTCTAAGATACACTCAAAACTCTATGTTTCACAATAGAGTTGGAGGTGAATCCTAGAGTATTGCACCCAATGCAACTACACTATGCCCAGTTTTGCATAGGAAATGATTTTGTGTGTCAGCACAACATCAAATATCTTATCCCTACCCACCCCCAAATTCTTCTGCCAAACTACCAGCTAGTGCTGACAACTCTAGGTGCACTGCAGAAACAAATTAAGTCCAGCAATATATTAGAACAAACTTTGCAGGTACAGACAACAGATGCCCAACCAAAATAAATTATGTTCCTCAAACAGCTACATGGATGAATTCTGGAGAATACAGAAAGGACTGAAATCCAGAGCAGAAGGCATGTTGAGATAAGTTGTAGCAACAGTTGAATTGCAGACTTTTTCTTTTAAAGTTTGTACAGTTCAAAGTTATTTATGTTTGTTCTACACTTCAGCCTCCTGTAGGAATATGCTACAAACTCTTCAACAGTATCTATTACACTATCAAAATGTAGACGGTTAGTTACTTGAAAGTAGTCTTTTTTTTTTTTTGCTCACTTCACTTTGTAAAGCTCAAGGTACGTTGATCATGTTGTATGAACAAATAAAAAAGTGAGCTACAATTTATACTTGTGGGCACTCCTCATAACTGGTGAGATTATTTTGCCATCAAGAATCAAGCACAAAACATGTTAGTGGAAGACATCAACATTTCCACATAACATTTTTCTCTTAAGCAAATGTACTCAGCTGTCCCCATTTGACCCTTCTGTTTAGCAACAGGGTATTTCAGAGCCAGCATTGGTCTATGATCTGTCAATGAGAACATTTCATCAACTTTGTCACTTGTACCATTAGCAGAATATCTAATAAAAAGCAGGACCCTGCATTCTTCTGCCTCTCAGTCAAATAATATATTGGTAAATAGTTTACATTTAGTAGCTCACATAATTTTGAATCCTGAGATCAATGCACAAATGGCTCAAGTTTTCAAAATAAAAATGGTAGTCCGCATTAGCTGATATTCAAATCTAGCATATGGCTGCCAGCTCTGGGTTGGAAAATACCTGGA
The DNA here is from genome assembly GCF_032191835.1 of Heteronotia binoei. Taxonomy (NCBI): domain Eukaryota; kingdom Metazoa; phylum Chordata; class Lepidosauria; order Squamata; family Gekkonidae; genus Heteronotia; species Heteronotia binoei. Next base: position 56,362,698 of record NC_083243.1, on the reverse strand, counting down.
GATTTTGGAGGTGGAGCCAGGAGTGTGTGGAATTTGGGGCAGGGAGAGACCTCAGCTGGATATAATGCTCTAGACTCCATCCTCCAAATCAGCTGTTTTCTCCAGGGGAACTGACCTTGATTGTCTGGAGGTGAGATAGGGTTGCCAGGTTCAACTCAGAAAATATCTGAGAGTTGGGAGACTTTGGAGGCGGAGACTTTCCAATTCTCTAAAATAAATAAATAAAAATAAAGCAGTGTAGTTCCCCTGGATACAGTCTTCATTTCCTCATCCCCAGCAGTTGTACTTCCACTGAATTAAAGTGAACTTGCACACGCACTCTCTCACAAAGCAGCCAAAAGAAACACAGTTAGCATGTACGTGCTTTTGTGATCTCACTGGGGTAATTTACTCATGGGATATGCTGAATGTTGTATTTTAACCAACTTCTTCAGACTAACAGGAAAATGAAAGGAGAGCAGCCTAGAGGGTGGAGTTTTCCTTCAGAGAGATTCTGCTCACTTATCTTTCTTTCTCACATGCTTCACACACTCACCAGGAGGACCCATGTGGCTTTGCCTACTTGTCCCACCCATTCAGCTTTCCGCTTGCTCAGATTTAAAGGCATGCACACAGTCCAAAACACAGGCAGTTTGCAGGCTTCTTTTAAGTCTGCACAGATTTAAAAGCACATGGTGGCTGTTGAAGTGGGGAGGTACCTACAAAACGAGGGGATCTCCACTGGGACCTGGGGGCTGGCAAGCTTAAGAGCAAGTAAAATAGCAGGAGATGCCCAGGTGCCCTCTGGAGGTTGGCAACCCTAGCATCTCTTTTGCAGTTGTGTATTGAAAATTTTAAGAGGCTGTAATGGTCTAGTGAAGGGGTGGCTAAACTGTGCCTCAGGAGCCACAGGTGGCTCTTTCACACATATTGTGTGTTTCTTGAAGCCCCCACCACCCCATCAACCATCTATCTAACTATCTCTCATTCTCATTTGTTTCCAATTGAGGGAGCTAGAGAATGCTTGCCAAAGAAAAACAAATAGTTCTAGTTATCTAGTAGTTCAGTTTATTTCTATTAAAGATCCATTAAAAACTGAAATAAATAAGATGATGTGCCAGCAGCTCAAGGTTGCTTTTATTCTTGCCTGATGCTCTCTCTGTGTGTATGTGTAATAATATAGAATCATACAGTGAATCAGATGGGGGCGTGGTTGGTGTCCTTGGAGCTGGCAGGCCAGAGTGAGTCTCATTCATGTCTTGTGGCTCTCAAACATCTGATGTTTATTCTATGTTTGGCCACCCTTGGTCTAGTAGTTAGAAACTAGGATCTGGGAGAATATAAGAACATGTGTTGGCAGTGTTCAGGAAATAATCCAATCTACACTTTGGAGTTTGCTTTCAATTAATTTACTGCAACAGGATTTTTGCAAAAAGACAATAACTGACTAATACAATGTCACTAATACAACAGTGAGACCTTCAGAGCACAAGCCCTAACACATACTAACACACAGCAGAGAGAGAAACAAGAAGAGGTAGGCTGAACTGCAAGAAAAAAAACCAGCTCCCCCTAGGGTACAAGTGCAAAACTACTCTTTCAGCTGTATTTATAGTAACTAGATTCTCAGGAGGCCATCGCTTCTCCAACAATAAGAACATAAGAAGAGCCCCGCTGGATCAGACCAGTGGCCCAAGTAGGCCAACATCCTGGCTCACACAGTGGCCAACAATACGGCACAGAGGCCAAGACCTTCCCCTGATGTTGCTTTCCCTAGTACTGGGATTCAGAAGTTAACTGCTCTGAATATGAAAGTTCCCTTTAGTCATCATGGCTAGTACCCACAGATAGACCTATCTTCCATGAAGCTATCTAATCCTCTTTTAAAGCTGTCTGCCTGTGGCCATCACCATATCCTCTGGCAATGAATTCCACATTTCAATTACTTGCCATGTAAGGAAGTATTTCCCTTTGTCTTTTTGTCCACTCTGCCATGTAACTTGCTGGGTAACCTTGGGTTAGTCACTCATTCAACGAGGTTGTTGTTGTGAAAACAAAATCAAGAAGAAAAGAACAATGTTGTAAGCCAGGGGTGTTGATCAAACGGCCTGTGGGCAAGTTCATCTATGGCTCTTATCCAGGTCATGAGTAAATTATTACCTTTATTGCCAGATGACCAAGGCTGTGCATTATATCCCTGTATATTGTCCCAGTACTAATGCACAATGGGTGGTGAGAGTAGGCTGCCAACCTCCAGGTGGTATATAAGTAACACAACCAATAGGTTATTGTGACAAAAATTACTAACAATTTTCAAAATGCAATTGTATTTAAGGCAAAGACAATATTATCACAAGTCTCAAAACAATAAGTACGTACACCATTAATTACATATGAGAGAATCTCTTCAGTTTCTAACTATTGACAAAGTTCCATATAAGGATATGTTTTCTTAAACTTGGTGTAGCCACACATGAAAATGGAATCCCAAGGAAAGGGAGTCGACTTGATGCACCTGTTTCAAAGTTTTCTTCAAGCAAGGGATGTTCCAATTTGTGAAACTGAAACATAAACATTCCATAATAATATACACCCAATACAAAATCAGTTACAATTCCATATACATACATTCATACTTGCAATACTTCAATAGCCTAAGTCTCCAAACAGTTCTTCAAGCAATCACAATGTTTCAATTGGCATACTGCAATATAAAATTGCCCATTCATTGTTTTGGGACTTGTGGAAATATTGTTAGTTAAATATAATTAATTAAATATAATTGCATTTTGTAAATTGTCAGTAATTTTTGTCATAATGACCTACTGATTGTGTTACTTATATTCCTTTGTGACATCTCTCACTGCACTCCTCTCCAACTTCCAGGTGGTGGCTGGAGATCTCCTGGGATTACAACTGATCTCCAGGCAACAGAGAAGAGCTCATCTGGAGAAAACGGCAACTTTAAAAGGTGGGCTCTGCGGCATTACACCCTACTGAGGTCCCACCTTCTCCAAACCCCACCCTCCTCAGGCTCCATCCCCAAAATGGTATTTTCCAACCTGGAGCTGGCAAACCTAGGTGAAACTGGGAGAGTGAGCATCAGGGAGATACTGTTATTCATTTGCATATTAGGCCACACCCCCTGACATCACCATTGTTTCACATGTGGCTTTTGATAGAAGAAGCCCAGCAAGAACTCATTTGCGTATTAGGCAACACCCCCTGATGCCAAGCCAGCAGGAACTGTGTTCCTTTGCATTCCTGCTCAAAAAAAGCCCTGCTGTTTTTAGGAAATACTATAGGAGTGTTAATGCTTAAATGCATGTCTATATTTTGAGTAAAATATATATATTTGGGGGGGTTGCCTATGTCCTTCATAAAGTTTATATCACCAGTACCTGGCATTACATTTTATGGCACACATGGCTCGGCCTGACAAAGCAACTTTTTTGTCAGATCGGACCCTCATAACAAATGAGTAAGCTGCTTCAGGTTGCCAATGGAGAAAAAAGCAGAGTATAATCGAAATAATTTTTAAAATGTACCAATCCTAGCAATTAATGGGGGCTTCTCTAGTCTTTCAAATGCAAATATTTCCTACACAGAATTCTTGTTAGAGTGGCCTCTCATACTTTTGAAAGGGTCATTAGATCATAACCAGGCTATTGTCCAAGTGATTCTGATTTCTCCAGGCTATTCTGGTATTACAGTTTTCCCCAAGAAATGCCTATAGTGATAAAGAGATTGTTTAGTATGGGTGCTTGTCAAGGACCCAGCCTTGGGTCTCCCTGGGTCACCACTCCTTTTTACTTAAGTGGCACCCAGTCCTGAGGGTCCATGAGGTTAAATGCACACAAATAAAGCAGACCTTCGTAAAAATACAAAAAGGTTTATGGAACAATAAAAAAGTAGTATCACTGTGCAGTTCAGCTTCTACTGCATAGCAGCAAAGGCATTAGAAGGCTAACTTTCTAATACATTTAGTACTTGGTAAGAGATGGCATACCTTCTTATAGCAAAAGAGTCCGAGCTGTAGCCTAAAGTGTTCTATACATGCCAGTACATCATGATGTAGCATAACATATCAAAGCAAATGGCACAAGCATAAAGTTAGCATGGCTTCCCTCTGGCCTATAGCCTTATAGTATTTTGCCCTCTGGCACTAGCGGGTCACTCAGAGATCTCATTTGATGGAACTCTCCAGGTATTAACATTCACTCCTAACTCCCCCCTCCTATCTGGTTACACAACTCGGTACAGGTTCTCACAATTAATCAATTACCACATTCTTGAATCCAGCCTTGAAAGATATAAGGATGGTATCAGCAGGAAAGCCCAAACCATGGACACCTGCAAGCTGGAGCAGGCTTGTTATTAATCATGTTAACCCTTGAGGGGGAATTAGGATGCTTTCCCTCCCAGTACTCTAAGCGAAACATACTTTTATCTAGTACAGACATCATAATTTGCAGGAAAAATTTCCATAGAGAAAGATATTCAAAATATTCAGAAACATTCAAAAACCATCAAGCTTAATCTTCAAGGCAAACGTATCAGGTTGTATCCAACTTACTGCCGTCAGAGGTCACTGAACAGAACCTTTCCCCATGCTCAATGCAGCCCACTCTTCCCCACATACACTAAGGAAACACCCCTGCTCCAAAACTAGGCTGGGCATGATGGGGTTTGCCATCAGAGGAGAAATAAGCAAAAACCGTCTCTCTTTTTCACTTGGTGGAAGTATCCTTCTCCCAAAGAAACTTAACCACAGTATACAATGCATTTTTCTCTTCAACTTTACATGTCCCTTAGAAAACTTTAACTTGGATCCCACCTAGATTCTGTGTGTGCAAGGAGGGAGGGATTTTCATCAATCCCCATGACAACTGGAGACCTCCAGTCTTCTCCCAACAATTCCTAACCCCTGGGAGCAGCATTTGAGGGGCATTGGGCAGCCACAGTAAGAGGGAATTGGCAAAAAATCTCTTCACTCATGGCACTCTAGGTAGAATCCAAGCCATTCTGGTTCCCCACTGCTTCAGTCTTTGTTACTCTTTATCTGCACCTTTCTTACAGTGTCTTCCCCCTGCTAGGTTCCCTCTTTTGCCTCAACAAAAGTGTAGCACAGCAAGACTCCCTTTTAACATTTCCAAACATCTAGTGTAATTTTTTTTTACTGTAGTGTCAAGTCACTGATGTATGCTTGTGTTTGACAAAACAGACCATAGCCAACAAAAGCTTATACTACATTATCTGTGTTGGTCTTCAAAGTACCATAAGTCTTTTGTAAACTAACATGGCTATCCAGTGTAATTAGTCCTCCTCTACATTACCTTGTGTCTTCATGCAGTTGCTTGGCTGAAAGCTTCCCTATTATCACATGTAATTGTTTGAATAGTGATTTGGTTTTCTGCATATTTCCAGGCCAGCCCTCCCTCCTCCATCAAGATACTGACTAAACCCCGACTTGGTTAGCTTCATGACACTTTTTCAGGGTTGGACTTTCCTTGTGGCTCAGTGATATAGCATCTGCTTTGTATGCTGAAGGTCCTCGGTTCAATCCCTGGCATTTCCAGTTTTTTTTTTAAGTGACCAGGTAGTAGATACTGTGAAACACCAAGAATACAGAGTGCCTCTGACAGTATAGGGTTGTCAACCTCCAAGTGGGGCCTGGAGATCCAGAATTACAAAAGATCTCCAGATGGCCCAAACTACTTCCACTAGAGAAAATGGCTGCTTTGGAGGCTGAACTCTATGGCATTACACCCTGCTGAAACCCCTCCTCAATCTCCACCTTTCCAAAATCTCCAGAAATTTCTCAACCAGGAGTTGGAAACCCCAAGTCAGCCACAGCAGATTAGTTTGTTAAACCAGTGGTTTGACTAAAGCAGCTTATATAAGGTACTCAGTCTGCATCTCGGTGTCATGCTAACCCTTATTGTCAATTGATTAGTTTAGAAACTGGCCAAGTTGGATCTTACTATTTGCCATGAAGTCAAGTTTTTCTCCCCCTTTCTCAGCTAAGTGAAGGTTAGTCAACTGCAATTTATAACTCCCATACACAACACATTAAAATATGGAAATGAGAGCAGAACATCTTATTCTGTGGTAGAGGTAGCTGTACTAGCACTAACCCAGAATGCTGTAATCTGATATCAAATGCATCAAAAAATTGCAAAGAAAAAGTCACCCATAAGCAGAATTTGTAGCTCTAGGAAGTGATTTCAAAATCCTGCAGACAGGGCCGGCCCGACACCCTGGGGCGCCCTAGGCAGACTTGCTGCCTGGCGCCCCCCCAAAGCACACACACACCCCTGGCTGTCAAGCATGGTTGAATGTATTGGTAATTGATGGCTTTAACTGGTCTGTGAATTGTCATGAAGGATCCAAGTTTATTTGTCTGTTATTCTTTCCTTTTCCCATTCTCGCTTTATGGCTGTTAATTTAGAGTAGTGTGACGGGAACAAAGTAATCAGCACCTTCCCATATATCCTCCGGAGGGAGGACAGGACATCTGGTGAAAGCAAGGACGAATTTCTGATAACTGTCCTGGGAAAGTAGACAGTTTGAATGTTTAGGTGTGAACGCTTCCCCGCAGCCCCCTCCCTTGGAATCCTTTTGAAGTATGCTTTAAAAGTTTTGTATCAGTTTCATTACTCTCAAGAAATGACTTCGGCTAAAGTATCGGTCTATCAATAAATGTAGTCTTTGTATCAACTTCAACTCGTCATTGAACCCGCATGCTTGACACCGCCCCCCCCCCGTGGCTCCATGCCCCCTCCCCTCCCCCTGCATGCTGTCCCACCTGTCCCCCCCAGCGCTCCGCTTGCCTGCCTGCTGCCGCTAAAAGCGGTGCCGCTCCATTTGCTCCCTTCCCTTCCCCCTGGCAGTGGACAGGCAAGCGGAGCGCCGGGGGTGGGGCGGACAGGACGCCATGCTGGGGGGCCCGGAGGGGGCTAGCAGTGGTAGCGACAGGGAGAGGAGACGGAGGCAGGCTAAGTGCTTGCCTGGGACACCGGAGGGGGAGGGCGAGAGCCCAATTTGCTGCCCCCTGCCTCTCGGTGCTCTAGGCAACCATCTAGTTTGCCTAGTGGGAGGGCTGGCCCTGCCTGCAGATATAGTTAATACAATCAATGTGATACACACATGAAAGTATTAAAGTTGCTTATTTGGACAACATTCTTGGAACATTTGCAAAACACAATTTTGTCAGAATTTCCTCACTTAGGGGATCTGAAGCTACCCTGTCTTATGTGGGTGGAAGAAAGCAACACAATGCTTAAGTGGAACACTGCACCGGTATGAATAGAGACAACAGACTTGTTGCACCCTTTGCTTCCTTCACATATAGCTGGGTTTGTGCAAGTTTCTGGATAGTGTTTAGCACTTGTGAGATGGTTCCTTAAAGTCAAAAATGCAGGCCATTTAGCTGCTTGCATGAGGCTGAATGGCAGAGAAGTAACAGGAAGGCAAATACAACACTTACCATGCACTATTTTGGATCCTGCCAGTTTTTTCACTCCTAGTTCCTCTCCATACTAACCCCCACCACCACTACCACCACATGGCAACTGTACATGCAGGTTCCATGATTTTCAACATAGCTTTGTTGGATGATCAAAGAGGATGCTCCCTCCTTCATCAGCAGAAAAGCAGTCTGGATTCAACCTTTTAAATGTCTTATTCAAATTTGATCTTTGGCATGTGCCAAAGTATTCTGAGCACTACATTTACCTTGCCAAAAAGAGATGGAAGTAGGTTAAAAAAATGCAATTTTCACACTGTACTAACACTGTGAGTGAAGAAAAATTTGTTTTGAGAGGTTAAGTATGACTGGTATAAGTTATATGTTTTTCAAAAAGTACAGCAATAAGCACCATGATCCAATTCAGTATCTATTAATAAAAATGGATATCCCACATGTACATATGCTGGGATGGAGAGGGCAATATTGGGTCCCTGTAGGTGATGAAGATCACCTTAGGTAAGTTGGAAAACCATGGGGAAACTTCTACCTTCCCTAAACCATGGATTAAACATGAATGCTCCAAACTATGAAAACAGCAGACAGCACTATGGTCCAATTCAGTATCTAGTAATAAAATCAAAACAGATGTCCCACATGGATGTCCCACATGTACATATGCTGGGATGGAGAGGGCAATGTTGGGTCCCTGTGGGTGATGAAGATCACCTCAGGTAAGTTGGAAAATCATGGGGAAACTTCTACCTTCCCTAAACCATGGATTAGACATGAATGCTCTAAACTATGAAAACAGCAGACAGCACACAGATGTAAGTCCTTGACTAGCCAGATCTGAGTGGTTGTAAGGAAGCAACATAAAGAGGGAGATAGAATAAAAACCAGCATGTGCACCTTCAGCATGCATGTTCCTCTCCTACTTTCTCCATATGATTGTTTTAACCACAAGAGGAAGACTAGAAAACTGCACTACCTTACTTCGGTATCTTTAGCTCTTGTTTGCACAAAGCCATTTCCAGCTGGAATGGAAGGGCCACAGCACCTGTCTCCACAGCTGGCTTCATGGAGCCAGGAAGTGTGGGTGCAGGATGGAGACTGTCTCTAGCAATTAAATCTCTGTGTAATGGTAACAACATCCTGTTTTAATGGATGCATATGGACAACACATTAATCCATCAATATATCTATGTTCAAACCTTGCCAGAGACAATATGATTGATGTTGTGAATGTGAGTGTGTGTTAAGTACACAAAAAGGAACTAGTGACTGACTGGGAGATTTCTCTACAAACCTGAAGGAAGTCCCAGAGTTATAGAAAAATCTGGGGTGGGGGGTGGGATCAAGAGTTTAAAACTTTCCAAAATAACAGAAGCAATAGTTGTAGCCTTAAAAAAAATGCCTACAGGAATCTCAGTAGTTGTTGGGTTTGCTAGGTGTGACCTCCCTCGTGATCTGAGCCAGGACATCCTCCTGGCTCAGAGGTTCTTCTTTTATCTCTCCCATCCTCTTGTAGTTTGACCCCCTTCAATTTAGTTCCCACCAATCCTTGTACAGGTGAGTATAGTTTCTGTCATTCTCACTCCCCCAAGCCCTCCCCCTTTGCTTGGGGTCTGACTCAACTTTTCAATCCACCCTTAGGTTTCTCTGGAAGGGGCTCATCCCTCACAGGACTAACCTGATCTCTTTTTTTGAGAAAGTGACTACCTTGCTGGATCAGGGGAATGTGGTAGACATCGTTTATCCTGACTTCAGTAAGGCTTTTGATAAGGTTCCACATACTATCCTTTTTGACAAGTTGGTAAAATGTTACCATTAGGTGCATCCTGTGACCATTAGGTGGATCTGTAACTGGTTGACAGATCACACCCAAAGAGTGCTTGTGAATGGTTCCTCATCCTCTTGAAGAGGAGTGACAAGTGGAGTGCCTCAAGGATCTGTCCTGGGGCCTGTATTGTTCAACATCTTTATAAATGATTTGGATGAAGGAATAGAGGGAAGGCTTATTAAATTTGCCGATGATACTAAATTGGGAGGGGTTGCAAATACAGTAGAAGACAGAAACAGGATACAGGATGACCTTGACAGGCTGGAAAACTGGGCTAAAATCAATAAAATGAATTTTAATAGGGATCAATGTAAAGTTCTGCATTTAGGCAGGAAAAATCCAATGCATGGTTATAGGATGGGGGAGACTTGTCTTAGCAGTAGCATGTGCGAAAAGGATCTAGGGGTTTTAGTGGATTATATGCTGAACATGAGTCAACAGTGTGATGCAGTCGCTAAAAAGGCAAATGCAATTTTGGGCTGCTTCAACAGAAGTATAGTGTCCTAGGCTTCCGAATCCCCAGGTCCTAGCAGGGGATCCCCCGTTTTCACAGGCTTCTCCCCGCCACCAGCCAGCTGGCCAGCAAGGGAAGCCCCGCCCCCCACAATCACCATGTAGTTTTAGAGCTCCTGTAGGTCCGTTTTTAAAATATGTGCCTTTAAGGCTAAGCAGGAAACAGGAAGGGCTTCAGAGAGCGGCCCCTCCCTTTGTTTTGCTTTCGTTTTCAGATCGAGTAAAGTTCTGCAGGAACAAGACCCAGTAAGTATTTGTGTGTGTGAGAGAGGGAGGGGACAGGGGATTCCCTGGTTTGGAGGCCCTCCCCCTGCTTTAGAAAGAGGTGGGGGGGAGGGAAATGTCTATTGGGAACTCTATTATTCCCTGTGGAGAATTATTCCCGTAGGGAATAATGGGGAATTGATCCCTGGGTATTGGGGGCTCTGGGGGGGCTATGTTTTAAGGTAGAGGCACCAAATTTTTACTATAGCATCTCGTGCCTCTCCCCCAAATACCCCCCAAGTTTCAAAACGATTGGACCAGGGGATCCAATTCTATGAGCCCCAAATGATGGTGCCCCTATCCTTCATTATTTCCTACGGAAGAAAGGCATTTTAAAAGGTGTGCTGTCCCTTTAAATGTGATGGCCAGAACTCCCTTGGAGTTCAATTATGCTTGTCACACCCTTGTTCCTGGCTCCTGACTCCACCCCCAAAGTCTCCTGGCTCCGCCCCCAAAGTCCCCAGATATTTCTTGAATTGGACTTGGCAACCCTATAGTGTCCAGATCATGTGATGTGATGGTATCGCTGTACTCTGCTCTGGTAAGACCTCACCTGGAGTATTGTGTTCAGTTTTGAGCACCACACTTTAAGAAGGATATAGACAAGCTGGAACGGGTCCAGAGGAGGGCGGCGAAGATGGTGAGAGGTCTGGAAACCAAGTCCTATGAGGAAAGGTTGAAGGAGCTGGGGATGTTTAGCCTGGGGAGGAGGTGGCTGAGAGGTGATATGATCACCATCTTCAAGTACTTGAAGGACTGTCATATGGGGCCACAGAAAACATATGGAATTGTTTTCTGTGGCTCCAGAAGGTAGGACCAGAACCAATGGGTTGAAATTAAATCAAAAGAGTTTCTGGTTCAACATTAGGAAGAACTTCCTGACAGTTAGAGCGATTCCTCAGTGGAATAGGCTTCCTCGGGAGATGGTGGGCTCTCCTTCCTTGATGGTTTTTAAACAGAGGCTAGATGGCCATCTGACAGCAATGAAGATCCTGTGAATTAGGGGGAGGTGTTTGTGAATTTCCTGCATTGTGCAGGGGGTTGGACTAGATGACCCTGGAGGTCCCTTCCAACTCTATGATTCTAGGAGCACCCCTCCCACCTCTCTTCAGGCCCCAGCTTCTTTATTGTTGGTGGCTGGCATCCATAGCTGGGAATCCTTGTCTACTGGTTGTCGTTGCTCTGAAACTGGCCCACCCTCTAAGACTGGCACTACCTGCCAGGGAGCATGTGTTGCCCCAGACTCCATGATGCCATTCCATACCCTCTCAGGGCTGTCAATAGTGCCACAGCCAGGGCCATGGGCTCCCTCAACAATGATGGGGGACGTGTGGTGCCAGAATCTGCTCCTGCCTCCCACAGCCCCATGGCACCTGGTCCTCAGTGTCAACTTCAAGGTTTCTGCATTGGGGTTGGATGGAGTGGAGAAATCCACTGACATCCTTGGACCCACTGCAATTTTAATCGTGGGGAAGGGAGGATATTTGGAGGCAGTGGCTGCAGTGGCAGGCAGAGCAGCCAGGATTGCAGCAAGGAAGGGAGGATAGGAGGGAGGGAGGCATTGGTTGTGGTGGGAAGGCAAGGCTGTGGGGCAGTGGAGGGGAGGCTGTGGGGTGACTGGCAGTGGCAGGAGCTAAGTGCCCTCCCCCCAAAAAACAATTAAAGGCCCCCTGATTTTCTAAATCCTGGCTATGGCACTGGTCACTAGTCATGATCTTAAAAGTATTTCATTTTTAAGGAAGTTGATTTGTATGAGTTAATGAGACAAACAAACAGTGCATCTGTAGTACATGCTCACTTAGTCCCTTTATAACAGAGACATCCTTTTCCTGGTACTTTCTCTTAGAAAATTGCAATTCCTCTATAGGAAAGAAGTTACAGAATGAAGTTTGAGTCCAGTGGCAACTTTAAGACCAACAAAGTTTAATTGTGGGTATAAGATTGCATGCACATCTATCTGAAGAAGTGTGCAGGCCCATGAAAGCTTATACCCAGTTGTCGCGCTCTGGGTACCTCCCCCGGTCTCCCGGCGCCGCCGTCGCCCCTCCCGGGCACTCTGGGGCGTTCCCCGGAGGTCTCAGAAACAGGGGTGGGAGCCAGGTTACCTCACCGCAGGCCCCCGTTCCCCTCCTGGCTGTGCTGCGGCTCCTGTCGCTCTCTCTCGGGAGGCAGCCTCCATAAGCACCGGCCAGCTTCCTCCCCGACCTCCTCCTTCCCTCCCTTTATCCCCCCGTCTCAGTCCTCCCCCCTCCTGGGTTCTGCCCCTCTCTGGCTCCTCCCCCCTTCAAAGCCCCAGACGCCCGGGAGAGGCGGGCCGGGGCTGGGCTGCCTGGGCGTGCCTCGGGCATCTCGGACTTCTGCAGCGTGCTGGGGTGTGGCGTCTCTCGCGACCACGGGTCAGGCGGCTCTCCTCCTCTCTGCCCAGCGCTGGGCTCAGCTTCTCCCTTCTGCTCCCCGACGTCTCGCTCTGGCCAGGCTCCTCGGACCCGGAGACGGGCGCGGTGGCTGAGAGGCACCGTTCGGGCGGCTGTTGGCACTCCGTCAGCCCAGGTGAGGGGTGGGGCCGCCGCGGGGGCTTGGGAAGGCGTGGGAGGCTCTCGGGGCGGCGGCGGGGGCCGGGAGCGGCTGGCAGGCGCCGGGGGGTCCCCCTTGCGTAGTCCTCGCCCGGGCTGGGCGGGACACCAGTATTAAACTTTGTTAGTGTTAAAGGTGCAACTGGACTTAAACTTTGTGCTGTTGTTTCAGTCCTACATGGCTACCCACCTGAATCTATCTTCAGGAAAGAAATTAGTAATGGCTTTTTCAAAACTTTTATAAAACACTTAATTTATTATCACTATGATATATATATATTTACCTCAAATTGCATTCTTTATTTTTCAATAAATAAATAGTGTACATGGTGATGGTGTATATGAGATGCTTTACTGGAAATTTATTGCAGTCAAATCCAGGGCCATTTTTCTCCTGATGCAATAGAATTCATAATGTGAAGATTTGCTGCCTTCAAAAGTACTTGCAAGTATTTAGTAATTCATGTTCTATATCAGGGGTGGCCAACAGTAGCTCTCCAGATTTTTTTTGCCTACAACTCCCATCAGCCCCAGCCATTGCCCATGCTGGCTGCGGCTGATGGGAGTTGTAGGCAAAAAAAATCTGGAGAGCTACCGTTGGCCACTCCTGTTCTATATAATCCCTACCTGAAGTGATGAGAGATTAATGGCAGGGCAGGTCAAAAAGAAATTCTACATGCTACAGTTCTCTTTTTCTGCACCAATGCTTCCAGTTGCTCTATCCTGCTCTTCTCCAACCCACCCCTGGAAATCTGAGAGCACCTAACAGCCACTGGTTGAAGGGATCCCTAGTTTCTCACAATAAATAGTTGGGCAAGTGCATGTTGAGACATCACCTTTTCTAACTTATGCCCAAATATTCGCTGGATCTTGTCGTTGGGCAGGAATATTTTTATCCTTTCTTCAGGAGTGACCATTGTAAAGCTTGCTTACTCCCACAGATATTGGAAAGAAACAGACGTGGTAAAGGCCTCTCATGTTCACTGCCACAAACTAGTACAGGCTCAGACCTGAAGATGAATTTATTTGATTACATATATCTACTAGACTGATTACCTATACCTATTGATCCTCAATGTACCACATGGGCTTAAGCCATTATATTTAATTCATAACTCATTTTATTATCTCTACTGTGAGGTAGGTGACCTGGTGACCATTCGAGTTTGATCCCAGCCCTCCTGTATACAAACACAACATAAAATGGGTTTTAAATAAAATGTTATCCAGAGTTCCTTTCTGAATGGCAAAATAAAAACAAACAAAAATATACATAAACATTCAACCTGCCAGTATAAAACCAACAAAAACTAGGTTTGATAACATTTGAAGATCTCCGCTCTAAAGTACTGATGTACAAAGTCAACATAGCTAGAAGAAAAACAGGAGCAAAATACCTCAAGACATTAATACCCAGTTTTAAGCACTTTAATATTCGTATGCTATTCACTGACATTTTAAACTGTTACAAAGCACCCTGCTAAAGATTAAGCATTTGAAGATACCATTCAAGAACAAGAAGTAACAAGACAATATTTGAAAACCAAAACCAGCACAGTGGCATTTGGTATTTGGCAACTTGCTGCTATACCACCAGGAAAACAAACCTCCATGGCACAGGAAGTCCTTTCACTTTTCAGAACATCATCCATCATGCAAGGGGAAACTGCAGAAAAGTAACCTACTACTTCTTAATAGGCTTCTGCACAGAGAGGGGCTTTGAAGCAGCAGCTGCCCATAGTAAATTTCATTGACCCTTAATGCCATTCTCCACGTTTCCAACTGTTTTGTCTCCCAAGCTCTGTGTTAGGACCAAGTCACAGCACCTGACAAAACTAAGAAGACTCAAAAATATGAGGAATTAAAGCCTTCAGTCATATGTTGTCTTTTCCATATAGTGCCAGCAGATGGATCTGATGCCACTATGTTTACCACCACTGACAGAATGATAATGCAGTAGTTTTTAGTATGTGAGCGTGCAAGTTTTTAAAATACCATTGAGATGTGCTTATCTCTGGATATTTACACATTAGCTGGTGAATTAGAAAATTTCCTCCAAAGAGGGCCAGCACTCCTAGTACTCCATATTGTCATTTATAGGCTCTGCCGAATGCCTGCATCTTCTCTTTTGTTCCAGCTAAACTTTGCAGGGACAACTTACCACATTTGCACACTTCCAGGGATCTAGTAATCTACTGACTAGCTACCTCCAGCTCAGGTGGCCAGCAGGGTAAAGAAATGTAGGAAACTCAGCTTAGCGGGAACACTGATCAGGAGCATCCCAACATGCTGACATCACTCCCCATGCAGTGACATCAGTGCATCAGCAGGGGAAACCAGGGATGATCTGGCATTTGGGCAAAACTCTATGTTTTTATCATAGAGTTTTGCATAAATGCCAATGTCCCTGGTGATGTGCTGGTGTAACTTCCAAATGCACAGGGAGTGATGTTAGTGTGTCACTGATAATGTTAGTGCATCACTAGTGATATAACTATGTTACCAGCAAGCCCCACCCTCCATGAGGTAAGTCTCCACTGGTTGATGGGGGGGCATGGCAATGCTAATAAAATTTGGACTGTTTTGTCCATGTGTCTGTGACAAACAGCAGCAATATGCATTCTAAGCACCACTGAGTGACAGCTGATAGAACTCACTCTCGTTGGTGGACTGCTTAGAATTGTCAAAGGAGAGTGACAGTTAGGCAGTTGAAAAAGACAGTTACTGAGCTGTGGAGAGTTGAAGACTAGAGAAGAGAGCAGAAGTCTTTTGCAGATGCTCTCGAGAGTGTGACAAAAGTCACTAGGCAGAGTCTAATGCAGAGCCTATGAAGTGGGGTTTTAATTCGTAGAAACTCTGGTGGGAGACTGCTGTCAGAAGTGAAGAACAGTCTCTGTATTTGTCAATCAAATAAGCACATCTTGAGGAGGGAACAGTCCCTTTATAAAGCTTAGTGTCCAAAGCGGGAAAAGATAGAAAGGCTGGCAGATCAGGCTTTGGAAAAGGGATTTTGAGATGACAGTACAAGGTCCTCAAAAGGAGCCAAACAGCCAGGTTACTAGTCTGATCGGGCAGATAGTAATGATCATGCCACTAGGAGAAGGTCTAGTGCAGAGACCTTGGTATTTTACCCATTTGGACAAAGCATACGGCACTCAAGTTTGTGTAAAATTGTGAAGTGGAAACATTAACTTGAAATATAGTCTAGTTGTCAAAAATTAAACCAGAAAGATACTTGAAATCTTTAGGGAAAATGAAGCAACTTTTAGGGAAACACAGTATAGTGTGTAGCCAGTCTGTGTTCTGTGTGCAATTTTAAATGTTTGACTGTTTTCACCTGCTAAAGCCCAAACACCTATGCCAGGGGTGGCCAACGGTAGCTCTCCAGATGTTTTTTGCCTACATCTCCCATCAGCCCCAGCCATTGGCCATGCTGGCTGGGGCTAATGGGAGTAGTAAGCAAAAAACATTCGGAGAGCTACCTTTGGCCACCCCTGACCTATGTACATATTAATCTGCTTATCTACCAGTTTGCTTTAATAAACCAACTTTTTGTTTAATCCTTCCCTTTGCCTACTGTGCCATTTTCTGAGGGGTAAAATTTTAAAACAGAAATAGTGATGGTGATCAATTTTAGTGGAGTGCTGGTTAAATCAGTCATGACCATTTTATAATTGGCAGCAGTGGTCAAGATT
Source organism: Heteronotia binoei (assembly GCF_032191835.1). NCBI lineage: Eukaryota > Metazoa > Chordata > Lepidosauria > Squamata > Gekkonidae > Heteronotia > Heteronotia binoei. The sequence goes on along the minus strand of NC_083243.1, from coordinate 56,346,363 downwards.
CAAAATTCCCCCTTGTCATAGTGTCCCTTTCCAGCTTGAGGGGTCTTTAGGGGAGAGGGCAACAGAAAAAAATGCAGATTTTCGACACATTTTAATACATTTTTAAATGCAAACATGAAAATGCAAACATGAAAAATTATTGGAAACTATTATTAATCACCCTTCCCAGAGATGGCAAAATATGATCTGGTATTATCTCTGTTGAACTTATGTGATCTTGAGATCATAACTTTCAATTTTGAAAATCCTTTTCCTACAGAAATTGATGTTGGTGGACAATATTTTTAAAAAGGATATTCTAATGGAGAAATTTCATTATTTGCATGAAACAAATCTGGGCCCATTGCTTTCTAACCTTGAAGATATATAGCATTTCAATATATATGGATCAAAAAGATGCAAAATAATGCTTATTGGCAGGGTCCAGACTGGCTGCTTCAGGTACATGGGAGGGATCTCAAATTGCCCTAGCTCAAATTGGAGCAGCCGAAACCTAATCAGACGCTCCTACGCAAGTTGCCCATTTCCCACAAAGGAGGCATTTTGGTGTGGTCAAACAGTTGTTGAGCACCATCACCTTGGTGTTGTTTGGGGGGCTTTTCCCCCACACATTTTTAGTGGTCATGCACATATGCGCTCATGTAATCATGCGCACAAGTGCTCTGGGCAGTTAAAAAAAAAAAGAATACCAGTGAGCGCCTAGAGCAGATTGGCATGTTTACACCACCAATCGCCTCACTTGCATGCTCCTACGTTCATATGCCAGAAAGGCGGATGGCATGTGCCACTAAAATTTGCTACCACTTTGGAAGTGGTAGTTTTTTGAGCCATGGCTGAGAAGCCTAAGGACAGTATGAGGATGGTAGGCAGATGTGCGTGTTTGGATTTGATTTTTTGATCCATCTGCGAGCTGACCCTGTGTCAGCTTAAAGTGCCCGTCTGGACCCAGCTATTGTTGCCTACTTATTATTTTATACTTTTAGAAGTTTTTGCCTACATTTTAAATTGCAAACTTTTTAAATTGCAAACTCCTCAAAACTAATCTGGCATAACAAATCTGCTTGTATGCTTAGCAGAGACAAGGCAGTCAGCCTGTCTTGTCACATAGCTGCCCTTTCTCAGTGCTAGTGATTCCACTGCCATTTCTAGGGATGTGCAGGAACTGGGTAAACATAGTTCATGAACCTAATCAAACTGGGAGGTTCATTTGTGAACCAAACTGGTTTGTGATTTGAGGTTTGCAGAAAGCCCGAAACAGCTGAGTGGTGGGGAGCAGGTTGCTCCTCACTACTCAGGTGTTTTTGCAGCTCTGAAAAGGAACAGAAAGCAGGGGATTAAAGGGATTTGAAGTCCCTTTAACACCCTGCTTTCTATTCTGTCCATAAACTACCATGAACTGCTTTAAAAGTTCATGGGAGTTTGTGACTTTGGTTCATGAATCACAAACAGGACAAAATTTGTGGTAAAAAAACTTTGGTTCATGGTTCAATTCATGCCCATCTCTAATAATTTCTTATGAATAGCCATAACAGAAGGAATAACTGAGAAAAAATATTTCATCTTCAAGGTGCCCCTCTTTCCTTGGTGCCCTAAACACATGCTTAATTTGCTTAATGGTTAATCCAGGGCTGACTTCAGCTGAAAAAACAATAATCATCTGAATTTGAAAAAAAAAGCACATGGTTTCCAAAAGGTCTTAAGAAACTCAGTGTTACCTACGCTATGACTGATCAGGTAACACTGATAATTATATGAAAATCCACCTTTATTTTTCCTGGACAGTTTTGTCTTAGAAGAGAGCCTTACCTAAATCCTGGCACCAACAAAGGATCAGGTTTGGTTACCCAGATTTCAGTGATTGGAATATGGCAACCCTTGTGATCTGTTAGCTTCTTCATCCCCCCCCCTCCCAGTATTCATAATTCAAGGCAGGCATTACAAATAAGAGATCTATTTAACCTCCAGATGGCTTTGATGGGGTAGCCAGACCACAAATGGCCAAAGTCTGTTCTAATTTAATGTGCAGTAGAGATACTAAATACAAACAAAAAATGCTGAGTGCCAAGTTAAACCATCATTTTGTTCAGCTAACTAGTGAAGTTGAATAACAAGAAGGAAAAAAAGGATTTTGAAATGAAAAGGGATTAATATTCTGGCTACCTATGGGTTTGTGGGAAAGATTCTTTCCTTATTATGAAGTTTACTGTGTCAGTGTTTATTTTTGCAACCAATCCTTAGGCCATCATCTTATTGCTTCTTTGTCAAGACATAAAGACAATTTTCTCTAAATATAAATTCTAGACATTGTTGCTTTGCTTTCACTTTTGGATGAAAATGAAATTAATTAATGTAATGAAAGTAACAGCATGTAGAAGAGGAAAGAGAATTTGCAACTATCAAGTTTATATTCCAAAAGGCCTCTCAGCTCCACCACATAAAAATTGCACCATTTGTCAGCTGCCCAGAAAACCTGGCAGGGCTAAACTAAGCATTAAGCAGATGATTTCACAAGATTTTTTCAAAGGGAGAAAAACACACAAACTAATTTTGCATTTTTATATGTCCTTCTGTAAAAAGCAAATGGAAAGAAGTCCATAGATACAGTGTCTTGGGAAGTAAGTGGGTTGACAGAAAACACATCTCTAATACATTCAATATGTGCTAAAATTAAGAGAAAGTCATATAAAAATATGCATCCAGAAGACTGACCCAGACAAGCAACTTGTTTTTCCAGGAAGCCTCATTCTCAACATTTTAAAAAAAAACCTTGTGCCAAAGAATCAATATGTACAGCAACAGGGAATGAGAAGGAAACAGGACAGGCAATGAAATAAGATAGCATCAGCAAGCCACAGGAATTTATTTGAGCTGGAAGTCAGATCTGAAACTTAGAATCATAGAGTTGGAAGGGACCTCCAGGGTCATCTAGTCCAACCCCCTGCACAATACAGGGAACTCACAAATACCTTCCCCACACACCCAGTAACACCTGCTCTATGCCCAGAAGATGGCAAAAAACCACATAGAGTACCATTGTACCATAGAGTTTTTTCCTCCCAAACAGCTAGAGCATCCAAGAAAACCACAGTTTTCCCAGAAATGCCTAGAGCAGCTGCGTGCAACATCGCCAGCGCAATAACGTCACTTCTGGGTGATGTCATTGCACCAGCAACATAGTGGGAGGTTGCCCCCACTGACCCAATGTGGGCTGGCGGGTTGGAAACGTCCCGGGCAGGGGAATCCCTGTCCAGACTGGGGGCTTGGCAGCCCTACTGCAAAGCCTGAGCTCCATTTGGTTTCCTTCCTTCCCCCGTCTTTGTTGTGCAGAGAAAAGCTAACCTTGAAGACTGACACAGGCTGCAAAGCCCGAGATCCATTTGGCTTCCTTCCTTCCCCCATCTCTGTGTTGTGCAGAGAAAAGCTAGCCTTGAAGACTGACACAGGCTGAAAAGCCTGAGCTCCGTTTGGCTTCCTTCCTTTCTCTGTCTCTGTGTTGACCAGAGAGGAGCTGGGCTGCCTCTCATTCCTTCTCCCTCCCTCCCAGTGTTTGAGAGAAAAGCTGTAGTCCACTGGCACTTTACATGAAGTGTTAGTTCTTCAAAGTATGAGCTTTCATGTGCCTTGCAGTATGTACTTTTGGGGAGATTTCTCCAGGAGACCTGGGCGGCAAAGAACGGGAGGATGTTTTTTTCAGCTGGGAGGGGCAGGGAGTGGGCAATCCAGTAGCTTTTTTTTTTTACCAAATGACCCCTGGACAGAATTGTTGCTGGCTGGGGTCATCTGATGGTGAGTAAAGATTTTTTTTTCTTTGTCCCTTGTTCTATCTTTCTTTTCCTGCGAGTGATGCTCTGTCTGTATTCTTGGTGCTTCTGGGGTAGGCTTCCCAACCCCCAGGTCCCAGCGGGGGATCCCCTGGTTTTACAGGCTTTCCCCCTCCCCCAGCCAGCTGGCTGGTGGGGGAAGCCCCACTCCCACAGCCATCATGCACCTCCATGAACAATTCCCATAGGGAATGATGGGGAACTGATCTGCGGGTATTGGGGGATCTGGGGGGGGCTGTTTTTTGAGGTAGAGGTGCCAAATTTTCAGTATAGCATCTAGTGCCTCTCCCCAAAATACCTCCCAAGTTTCAAAAGGATTGGACCAGAGGGTCCAATTCTATGAGCCCCAAAAGAAGGTGCCCCTATCCTTTATTATTTTCTATGGAAAGAAGGCATTTTAAAAGGTGTGCTGTCTCTTTAAATATGATGGCCAGAACTCCCTTGGAGTTCAGTTATGCTTGCCACACCTTTGCTCCTGGCTCCGCCCCCATGTCTCCTGGCCCCACCCCCAAAGTCCCCAGATATTTCTTGAATTGGACTTGGCAACCCTATTCTGGGGGAAGCAACAGGAGGAAGGCTTCTAGTGCCCTGGCCCACCGGTGGACATTCTGGTGCCCTTGAGGCATTGTGTGAGAGAATTTTGGACTGGATGGTCCACTGGCCTGATCCAACATGGCTTCTCTTATGTTCTTTCTTTCCATGTCTTTCTTTTCTTTTCCTTTCCTTCAATTTCATTCTTTCCCTTTTTCTTTTTTTCTTTCCTTCCATTTTTACTGAATGAAACTTTTCTGTTCATCAGACTGTTGTTGCAGACATAGAAGCTCTGCCAATGAAAAGTTGGCACCCCCAGTTGTAGCCAACTGGCCTTTCTATGAGATTTCTGTGTGAGTGAGTGAGAGTGAGAGGTGTGGGGCAGAAAGAGATTATTGAAGATTACTGCGGAATATCTCAACAGCACTGGAAGTGATGGTACTATGAACTTGGCACCATCTTACTGTTCCTGCTTTTAACAGCTGTCTGACACCAAAATTAAACTCTTCCTGTACATATTAAAAAGGATGAAAGAGTTCACTGGCTAAATATCTGCACAACAGGTTGCTTTTAAAGGCATGGGAAAAACAGCCAGTAAAAAGCTGCAAGCCCTTCATAAATATCCTTTTTGGGATAATTGCAGAAAAGCTTGTATGAACTTCATATAACTTGAAATTAATCCATGAATTGCAGTACAATTCTCTGCTACCTTTCACAGCAATTTCCCAGTATTTCAGCCAAGGAAAAGTATGAAAAATTATCAAAAGATTTCATTGAAACCAAGCAAAAAGTATCAAAAGATTTCATTGAAACCAAGCAAGCTTGGTTGTAGCTTGAGGCAGGGTTCCAGTAGTAGCAGCTGAAGGAAGGGCCTACTAAATGTGTCACCATATTTTGAGGTAGAGCAGCTGCCAGGGTCCAGTGTTGGTGGTACACAGTGCTGGCATTTCTGATGGCAATGGCAACAGCACTCCCAACTGCATACATTGGCCAATGCTGTTGAGGAAGAGGTGTGCAGGTGGTGCAGGCAATTGAACATGAGCATTAGGAGTCATTGCAAGCTGGAGAAAAACACACAAACAGATAGGTGCATGCAGGTGTGGGAGTGGAAAGAGAAGACCCTGGGAATGTATGAAAAAGTTGCAGACCACCCACTTTCCACCCCCATTTTGGCTCAGCATGAATTTCAGAGAGATTTTTCTGAAAATGAAGTTAATTCAGAAGAAGAGGCAGGTTTGGGGGAGTGCCCTGGAAGTGACATCACAGGAAATGGTGGAGTTTTGGTTCAGTGTGCCCTGGAAGTGACATCACTTGGCCCTTGACCTGCAAGTGACACCACAGGAAATGACATAATTCCTGTCTCCCAGCTCCAACCCCAAAGTCTCCCGGCTCCACTCCCGAATTTTAGTGGGCCATGAAGGAGAAGTGTAAAAATAACCGGGCCACAGGAAATAAAAGTCTGGGAAACCCTGCTCTAGAGTCATCAGAAAGTCATTTGGATCTAGCTAGCTCTGGGGGTGGATCATCTTAATAGATCCCCTACCACTGCAGTGTCTTGGTATCCCTGTAAATCTGAACCCAAGCAGATAGCTATCTGTCCATGACAAAGGAACTGTAGTCAGTTCCTCCATTCACATTATTCTAGTCTAGAACAAAATACCAGATCAAGAATGTGACCTTTACAGTATGTAGGACAAGTTATTACCCGAGACAAGCCCATGATTGTAATGGAGGCCATGAAATCCTGTTCCACTCCTGATAGGAAGGCCTTGTCATGAATAGTGACAAGAGCTTTTTTTTTTTTAGAAAAAGCTCAGCAGGAGCTCATTTGCATATTAGGCCACACTGCCTTGCCTGGGAACACGTAGCTGCCTCTGGGCTCCAGCAGAAAAAATGCCCTGGTGACATCCCCCAGGACAACCTGGCTAGGGGTGCTCAACATCACCCCTGAGACCAGCTCTTTCAGCTATGGTTGTCAAGTCCTCTTCATCCCCCAGTGGGGGACATTCGCTTGTGCGATGTGCATGCATGTGATGAAATGATGTCACCTGGAAGTGATGTCATCAAAATGGCAGCACCCCCTGTGTGGGGCCACTCTAGGCATTTCTGGGAAAACTCTATGGTTTTCCCAGATGCTCTAGCCATTTGAGAGGTTAAAACTCTATGGTACCTATTGTACCATAGAGTTTTACCTCTCAAATGGCTAGAGCGTCCAGGAAAACCATAGAGTTTTCCCGGAAACACCTAGAGTGGCCCTGCATGGGCGCCACCATTTTGATGGCATCACTTCTGGGTGATGTCATTGCACCAGCGACAGAGGGCGAGTTTCCCCCCCACCGGCCCAATGTGGGCTGGCAGGTTGAGAACCTCCTGGGCTGGAGATTTCCCGCCTGGACCAGGGGCTTGGCAGCCCTACTTTTGGCTCAGGTAGAGAGACTGTCAGGCAGTCTTCCTTCCTTTTTCAGCCTCTCTACCTACTTCTAGATATTACACTGGCATTGCTTTAAATGCAACAAAGGATAATCACAGTAAAAAAAAAATCAGCAATATCCAGAGCATTTTTTGTAGCAGGAACTCCTTTGCATATTAGGGCACACACCCCTGATACAGCAAATCCTCCTGGAGCGTACAGTAGGCCCTGTACTAAGAGCCCTGTAAGGGAGGTGTGGCATAATATGCAAAGGAGTTCCTGCTACAAAAAAAAGCCCTGGCAATATCAAAGCAAAATCTGTGATCGTGAAGCGGTACTGAATAACCACTACTATTAGTGCAATTGAATGAAGACAGTCCTCCAGAATGAGTGTACAATATCTACACATATTCTGGATATCAGATTTGTTTTGGAACAATACAGCAGTTTCAGAGTCCTACAAAAGAGAGAAAGACAGAGCCAAAAAGAAACTACAGTTCAAGCTGTCCAGAAATGGAATGACAGAGGAAACACACTGGAATTGAAAGTCCCCAAGCAAACATCTGTAAGTACTGCTACTGAGAAGGGAAGGGCAGAAGGCACAAACTCACATGCACTTTTGCCCAGCAGTCTGAAACTTAAACCAAAACCAGCGATATGGGATCAAAGACAACAACGGTGCTATCTGCTGTTTGCTTAGAAACACCATTGGAGCAGATGGTCCCCCACGTGTTGATCCTCCATTCCTCTACTAAACAGCCACTTTAAAGTAAGCATGAAATAGCACTGGAGAAACATCTGCACATAGTACAGCAGACCACCAATAGTGCAGCAAAGGAAAAGCAAGAGAAGGGGGAGGGAAAGGAATGCAGCAAGTCAGGCATGTCCAGGCCTGGTCTTGGGATAGGCACCCCAGTGAGTGGCGTAACCTCTATGTGTATACATATGTATAGCCACTGACTGGTTGTCTTTTCCTTTCATTACTCAGCAGGACAAAGCTTGAGTTCTCACCCCTCAACTGTGTGAAGCAACAGAGTACTCTGTATATGCAGCTTGGAAAACCTTCATAATAGGGAAACTGCAGAACAAAAGATCAAGGAAAGGATTAATTGCTTGCTCTCAGCTTCTTGATAGACACAACAGTTCTGCAGCTGCTGTTACTTCACATAAGTATTTTGTTACAGTCAAGGCAATGTCCTCTTCACTACAACCAAACTATGAGAACACTGTATGTGTGTGCAAGGAAGAATCATGTATGTATTGCTAGAGCTTTCGCTTGATTTTTTTCTCCTTTTCCCAAACAGACCATGCAGCAAGGCAATCTGGCAACTGGCAGAAGATAGGGGGAGATGGGTACTTACTGGTGGGGGGTGGGGTGACAGCAAATGTCACTATGCAATTGCATTCCTTCTGCCACAATGCAGAAGTGCCACTATTACATCCAATGTGGATTTATGCTTGCTTGCGGAAACTAATGGATCTCATTGAATTCCAGAAAGCTCAATAGGAACAGATGCCCTCCAGTGATTCCTTAAATGAGCTGACAGAGAACTGGAACTCCCATCTCTCTGTAGTCATCAATGAAATCACCCCCCCTCCAATGTCCTCTCTGTCCCTGGCAGAAAGCATCCCCCTAGTATACTGTGGAACTTAAGGGGATGGAACAGGAACTCAAATGACTGGAGCAAATTTGGCACCAGTGGTGAGTTCACAACAAAACCACAAGAGCATCTTATAGGCCACTTATGAAATCCTATGAAATGGTGGTGAAGGCCACTGAGAAAGAATTTTATACAGCCTCCATTGCATCTGTTAGTTCTCACCCTGCTCAGTTATTTAGGATAATCAGGTCTCTCATGACATGCTCGGAGAGGACCCAGAACAGTAGAAACCTGACCATAAGCTCTGAGGCATATTTGAGCTTCCTTGCAGATAAAGTCTTGTTGCTTCTCTGCAACATCCCAGGCATTGTTGATACAGTATGTGAACTGAAGTCCCCATGGCTATCTTTGGATTCGGTCTTTGATCCTTTCAGCGAACTCTCCTGAGCCAATGTTGACAGGATTCTGAATACTGTTAGGTCAGCCACCTGCCTCTTAGACCCATGTCTCTCATGGCTGGTGAAAGCCAGTGGTGAGAGGTTATGAGGTCCCCTAGAAGATATCATCAATCTATCCCAGGGTTTTAGGATCTTTCCAGAGGGGCTGAAGGAGATGGTGGTTGTCCTGCACTTTAAAGGACCACATATAGATTCTATGGATCTCAAATCTTTTGTTTCTGGGCAAGGTGATTGAGAGAGTGGCAGCAGAACAACTCCAGAAATTCCTGAATGATACAACAGTCCATTTCAATTCAATTTCAGACATGGCCAACAGGTTGTCCTCACTGATGATCTCCACAGGCAGCTGGATTGAGGCGGATCGGTGCTGCTGATATTACTCAGTCTTACAGCAATGTTTGACACTGGAGGTCCCTTCCAACTCTATGATTATATGACACAGTCAACTACAACCTACTTTTTCACCACCTCAATGGTGCTGGAATCCGTGGGGTAGCCTTGCAATAGTTCATCCATGGTTGGGGACAGAGGATGGCACTAGGAGGGACAAAGTGTACTTGCTGGAATGCAGAGTTCCAAAAGGAGCTCTTCTCTCCCCGATGTGATTTATCATCTATATGTGTCCCTTCACCAACTAGTAGGGAATTTCAGGCACCCAGTTATTTCTGTTGATGGGCAGGCAGCCGGATGCCATTCCCATGAATTTAACTGAGGGTTTGGAAAGCGTACTTGGGTGGTTAAAGCAGAGTCAGCAGAAACTGTGGGTGGGTGGGAGCTGCTATTAGGTTGCCAACTCTTGATGGTCTGCCCTTATCACCAGCACCAACCATCAAGAGTCTGGGTGTGACTCTGGGTGTGACCAGGTTGTCAAACTGGTGTTCTTTCAACTGTATAGAACGAATTACAGTAGTCTATTCTGGAGGTGACCACTGCATGGATTACTATGACTAGGTCAGGATGAGACACATAGGGAGCCAATTGCCTGACCTGCTGAGGTTGAAACCAACAAAAAAATACAAATTATGTTACAATTATATTAGAATTCCTTTTGAGGCAGCATATTTTCCTGGGATGTAAAGCCTTAGAGTTAGGGTTGCCAACTCTGGGTTTGGAAGTACCTGGAGCTTTTGGAAGGCAGGGTTTAGGGAGGGGAGGGTCTTCACTGAGGTATAATACCGTAGAGACTAACTTCCAAAGCAGCCATTTTCTCCACAGGAACTGATCTTTCTCCACAGGAACTGGAGAGCCAGTTTGGTGTAGTGGTTAAGTGTGCGGACTCTTATCTGGGAGAGCCGGGTTTGATTCCCCACTCCTCCACTTGCACCTGCTGGAATGGCCTTGGGTCAGCCATAGCTCTGGCAGAGGTTGTCCTTGAAAGGGCAGCTGCTGTGAGAGCCCTCTCCAGCCTCACCCACCTCACAGGGTGTCTGTTGTGGGGGAGGAAGGTAAAGGAGATTGTGAGCCGCTCTGAGACTCTTCGGAGTGGAGGGCGGGATATAAATCCAATATCTTCTTAGTTGTCTTTGTCTGGAGACAAAGGAGATCTCCAGGTGCTATCTGGAGGTTGGCAACCCTACTTCCCATCTGTACTTTTTGTGCCCCCGAATACCAGTTAGGAGGCATTTCATGACAGTTCTTCAGAAACCTTTTGAGCTTGGAGTAAGGTGGTCAAGCAAAGTTAATCTCACTCTGCTCTGCTATATAAATTCCCCAAATACATACACATGCCAATTAAAAACCTTAGTATTAATTGAAGAATACCAAGAAACTGTTAGAGGTGCTACACAGACACAAACTGGCCTCCCACTCCTTCAGATGGAATCACAAGGGTGGGGAGAGCCTATTCAGGCTCAGTGCGGGAGAGCTGACCAATCAGAAAGAGACTGGCCAGCCAGGTCTGGCAGCCACTGCCATCCCTGACCATTCTGATCCAGCACGAACTCCCCACCCACCCACCCTCTTGTTAAGACCATGTGGGATAGCTAGTCACCAGCTATGGGACTGAGCAGGAATTTTTTGTGCCTCACTCAAATTGGCTGTGAGGGGGCCTTTTTTTGCCTGCTTCACATGGTCAGAGAAGGTGAGGCATAAATAGGCCTGGTATCACTGGTTAGGCCCTAACTGGGATGATGGAAAAAGCATGGGTTGAAGGAGTTCCAAGCTGGCGAGCACGCTGAGATATCAGCAATGGGGGGGGAGGGGCTTCAATTGGGCTACCTAAAGGCTTGGCAGTCTGCATGGCCTTGTTGGGGGCCTCTTCAGGGTCAGGGGAGCATATGACCAGCCTTAAGGCTTCACAGTCGTGGATGGGGGTATGGTCTCCCATCCTCTCTACACACTGGCACGCACACAGTGATGGATAGGGTCCAGAAGCTTCTGGACCCTGCCCTGAGCTAGGGTGGGTTTGCCCTGTTAGGAAGCTTGCTTTGCAAGCTCAATGCAACCCATGCTTTAAGATGTATGTAATGGTACAGATCAGTTTATGTGTAAATAAAATTCCCAGTTTAACTCATAACTTGTGTAGTGTTTCATTTGAGGGGTAGGTAGACAAAAATTTCTAATCCAGAGCTTTTTCTGTGATGGTTCCCACTCATACCAAGTACCAGAATCTTTTAGGAGAGTTCTCACAAGTCCTGAGAGGAAAATTAATGAAAATCAGTGTAACCTTATATATAAGAGTACTGGCACATTTTTAAAAACAAAAATACTATTCTAATCTATTTGGAAATAAATATGATAAAACCCATTTGTTAAAAGCCTGGTTAAAAGGGAATGCTTTAGCCTGGCTCATTACAAAATTGAAGTAGGCATCAGGTGAGCTTCATGGGAAAGGCATTCCAAAAGCAGTGTGCCACCACTGAAAAAGCCCTGTCTTTGGCTCCTACCCGCCTCATCTCTGTTCTAGAGTGGGCAAGCAGTTCTCATTTTCCACAGTGAAAACAGAGGCAAAAAAATGCATTCAGCTTCTCTGCAATTTCCCTATCAAACTTTAGTAATGCTTTTACCCCTTATTAATCCAATGGTCCTGCCTCCCTGGCTGGTTTTCTGCTTCTAATGCATTTGAAGAAACTAGAAGAAATTTAAAGAAAGCTTCTAAACTGTGTCTTCACAGCTAGAAATATTCAATATTAGTTCAAACCAAATCCAGAAGTGATTCCAGTTCAGCTAGCATGTCTGTTGGAAAAGTCTGATAGTTACAAGAATTTTCCATTTTGTTCTCCTCTTGGACAGTATATGCTCAAACTAAATTATCCCTTCCAGAAAAAAATCCCCTAACTCTACTGCTGAATAAGTCTCCCTTCTTTAGGCCCTGTTTGGGTGTATCTTTTTTGAGCAAATAACTTAGTTACAACAGTAGTTCCATATTTCAGTACACTAGTGTGAAATTAGACAGGACTGACAGTCTTATTCACCAGTTAAGCTTCTGTGGCAGAAAGAATCATGTAAGGCAGACGGGAGCAATATTTTATTGCATGTAGGCCTAACATTATTTTCAGAGGAAACACTGTTACTGTCGAAGAAAAATTATGTGTTGATGTTTTAACCAAGGACCATTCACTTTACAAATTCAAAGCCAAGCGCTTATATCAAAATCATGTACATTTTTAAGTGCATGCAAGCTTCTCTTCTATGGATGGACATGAACAAGTTCATGAGCAAAAATTCAGCAAAAGCTGAGCAGTGTGTGTCTGCACCCCACCTGTTAAGTTTAAATGGCTGTGAGCCATTTCAGCAGTGGGTTTCACTTTCTCTCGGCTTGGCTTCGCGAACGAAGATTTAAGAAGGGTGCAATAGTCCACGTTTGCTGCAGGCTCGCTGGTGGCTGACAAGACCAATGTGGGACAGGCAGGTCCGGCCACAGCGGCTGCAGGGAAAAGTCTGATTTAGGGTTGGTCCTGTAGCAGTGCGATTCTTCCTCAATCTCCTTTTGTCCTCAAGACCAGCTATGCGTGTGTTCTCAAAGGAAGAGACAGCCTGGTGGATGGTGTGCCTCCATGCTTTGCGATCTGAGGCTAGGTCAGACCACTGGTGATGGTTGATGTGACAGGTGCTAAGGGATTTCTTCAAGGAGTCCTTGTACCTCTTCTTTGGTGCCCCTCTATTTCGATGGCCGGTGGAGAGTTCGCCATACAGGGCAATCTTGGGAAGGCGGTGGTTTTCCATCCTAGAAATATGCCCTGCCCAGCGCAGCTGCGTCTTCAACAGCAGTGCCTCGATGCTGGTAACCTCTGCCTGCTTGAGGACTTCAGTGTTGGTCACAAAGTCACTCCAGTGGATGTTGAGGATGGTGCGAAGGCAGCGCTGATGAAAGCGCTCAAGGAGTCGCAGGTGATGACGGTATAAAACCCACGATTCGGAGCCATAGATGAGGGTTGTCATCACAACCGCTTTGTAAACATTGATCTTTGTGCCTTTGTAAACATTGATCTTTGTGCCTTGGAAGCAAGGGGTAGTGAAACCACAGTATAAGAATCTTCATAGTGTGACTGAAGGTAAAATGTGCAGCTATTTTGTGGCTGCCTCTGCCTTCTGCAGCAGCCATTTTTGTGGCAGCCATTTTGTGGCTGTGCTCACCACACTATGTGAGAATTCTAAAGATGCCCACAAGCTCAAAATGTTTGGGAACTTTGCCAAATAGGAAGTGTTGCAAGATTAGCAAACATAAAATAAAATAATCCAGACAATGTACAACCTGAGAATTATAGCAATGTTAAACCCAAGAATCTATACCAATGCACAACCTGAGAATCTACAACAATATTAAACCCAAGAACCTATACCAATGTTCAACCCAAGGATTTATAGTAAGGGAAACATGAGAATTGCCATCATTATACAACCCAAGAATCTACAGCAATGTCAAACTTGAGAATCTACCACAAAAAGCAAACTGGACAGGAAGCAACTCAAGTAAAGAACAAAACTTTGCAAAGTGAACAAAAATAGTTTAAAAGAGTGTATTTTATTTATTTACATTATATTTATATCCTGTCCATTCTATGCAAACTCAAGGCAGCTAACAGCATAAAATACACAATAAGCAATATTAAAACAATAAAATCATCAAATAAATTAGCAATGGTGCTACTTCATATAATATTTTCCTTTCTCAGCGCATACAGATCCTAGGCAGTTAGTACTAAAGCGTGATAGATCCAGATGTGGTGGCAGCCCTTTCCCATTAGATGTTATACGCCATCCAAAACAGTTCAGTCTTACAGGCCCTGCAGAACTGTGATGTTCTGGGAGGGTGTTCCAAAGTATTGGGGCTGCAACTGAGAAGGCTCTTGCTCTGGTGGAATTAAGCCTAGCCTCTTTTAGCGCAGAGACAGCCAAAAGCTGTAATCTAAAACAAATCAATCTGGCAAACCATTACCAAGCCTGGAGATACAACTTTCTATTACCTCCCATATAGGGTTTGAAGAGGGAAACAGATAACAGACAGGGGTCCCCAACCTTTTTGAGCCTGTAAGCACCTTGGCAATTTGGACACTGGGGGATGGCACAACCACAAAATGGCTGCTGCGGGAGATGGAGCCAACTATACAATGTAAGGAAGTGAGGTTATACATAACTCTAACTGTAACTCTTCAACATTTCTGGCAGAAGCTCCCACTAATAGAATGCTGTTTAGAAAGAATATATTGTTTAAAAGTATTTTCTTGCTTACACAGCTTACTTCAGTCATGCAGTATGGTGTGGTGGCAGCTGCTGATCAAATAATCAAATGGCCAATTGGAAGCCCTGCAAAAGCCCTATCTGGCCCTACCCACTTTCTGAAAACACTTGGTGGAGATGGGAGGTTTTGGCAGGTGTGATGGCACTCACAACTTCCATACTGGGGGCCTTTGTCTTGAGGTCTCATTTTAAAAGTATTTATGCATCACACTATATACATAACATGGCCATCAGGTCATCTGAGTTGCCCTAAGCCTGCTTGCAGGGGAAGGCAGCATATAAGTGTAATCAGGCCTCAGTTTCAGCAAGAGCTCACAGGAGCGCAGCTTCTGAACCTTTCTGAGGGTTCCCCCTCTTCCTCCCCACCTACCTTGTCCATTGAATAGTAGGTGCAGTTGCATAACAATCCCTCGATTAGGAGAGTGGGCAGCCAGCCAGCCACCAGGAGCTTTGCCATGCCCCCAGCAGCCCTCATTAACCTCTGGAGAAGCCCACACCACCCTTTCTCCACTTCTTATGTGATTATGGGTGGAGGGTGGCTTGTTGGCCTTTTGACTGTGGAGGGTGGCACAGGAGAGCCCCAGGTGAGTGAGGCCTGCTTGGGCTGGCTGAATCTCTAGCCAGCCCAAGCAGGCCTTGCTTGCCCAGGGTTCTCCTTTTTTTATGTCGGGTTGCTTTTGGCTGGTGGGGGGAGGGCGGCATATGCTAATGAGCTCTGCAACCTATTTTCCTACAAAACAACCCCTAAATGTAGCAAAATGCAAATAAATAAATATAGATTTAAGTCCAGTAGCACCTTAGAAACAAACAAAATTGGGGAGGGGGGGTAATAAGCTTTTGAGAGTCAAAGCTCCCTTTGTCAGAATAGTTCATGTCATTAAAGGATCTGTGCATATTTAAAATCAAAACACCCATCCAAAGTGAACCTGTGCAGTGAATGGCAGAAAGTAGAAATACAGAGGACAACAGCAACTGTCAGGGCAGCAACTTTTCCAGTTAGATGATATCCCTATCTAGTACGTATCTTCTCCTGCTGTGTCACTATCTGGTTCTCTTCAAGAAAAAGAAATGAAACAATGCAAGAATCTGCTGATATTGATTCCTTCTCTCTCCTTGTTGCCTTTTTGATGACAGCATCCACCAGCCCAGGAGGGGGCAGATTCAAAAATGGAAGGCAAGAAAGACTGCCGGGATAGGGAAAACTAGACACTGAGGCCCTGACCTGGATTCTCCAGGCTAGTTTCATCTCATCAGATCTTGGCAGCTAAGCATGGTCAACCCTGGTTAGCATTTGGATGGGAGACCACCAGGGAATACTAGGGTTGCCATGCAGAGGAAAGCAATGGGAAACCACATTTGAACGTCTCTTGCCTTGAAAACTATAATTGATCTGCAGCTTGACAGCACTTTCCACAACAGAACCACCATGACCACTGACAATGAGGCTTTGTCTTCCCCAATGAAAGACAACCAGGAGACCCCCCCTCTAGGAATGCCAACAACTTAGAGGGAAAAAGTCCTATCCCTTTAAGAGAGGCTAATAGAATGTTCTTTCATGCTATGAAAATCTTCACCTGCCATTCCAATTTCAATGAAAGGGACAGGGAGGATTCTCCAGGTTGTTGGCAACCTAACCCCTCTCCTGTTGCCTGGGAAAACAAACTCCAGAAGCAAGGAGCCAGAATAAGAGCATAAGGTTTTCAATGCCTATCAAATGCCAAACAGAATTTTGTTCAGATTTGCCAACATTACCAGTATATATAAGAAGAAGAAGAAGATATTGGATTTATATCCCGCCCTCCACTCCGAAGAGTCTCAGAGCGGCTCACAATCTCCTTTACCTTCCTCCCCCACAACAGACACCCTGTGAGGTGGGTGGGGCTGGAGAGGGCTCTCACAGCAGCTGCCCTTTCAAGGACAACCTCTGCCAGAGCTATGGCTGACCCAAGGCCATGCTAGCAGGTGCAAGTGGAGGAGTGGGGAATCAAACCCGGTTCTCCCAGATAAGAGTCCGCACACTTAACCACTACACCAAACTGGCTCTCTATTTGGGTCAATCTCTAGTGAAGTTCTGCTTATGTTTTTGTGACATGTATGTGTGTGGCAGAATTGGGGGTGCAACATGCATGTGTGGTTCTATGGTAGTCCCCACATTAAGAGTTGCAGAGAGGCAGGTGCTTCCCAGTCATTCTGTGGGATCATGAATGAAAGGAATGTCAACATCTGCACTTCATCACAGTTAGCCCTGCATTCATCTGCCTTGATAAACTTGCATTTGTATCTATACATGAATACCTGGCCAGACAATGTTTATCTAAATCAGACACAAATTTATTCTTCTCAGGATTCCTATAAAAAGAACTCATATCTTTGTGGACATTTATAGGGCTATCCAGGAAAATACCTAACTATGCAAAAATGCCTCCTTAGTTTATTGATTCACTTTGGACTTTCATGGGAAACTAAAGGATGAAAAATATCTTACCCATAGGCTTTATGTTCACATTTGACATGGACTGAGAATGTCTGACTGTAGTGGGGGCCCTCGGTACCTGCTGTTGCTGTTTCTTTACTCCGTATTTTTCTTGGATTGGATTTGCAGCCAAATGGTTGTAATTGACCCTCTATTGGGACAAGTTAGGCTGTGAACATATGCCTTTCCTTTCTGTTAAAAAATGTTCAAGAGCGCAAAAGAGAAATATTATCAGTATTTACTTAAAGTTGCCTCCATTTCCAGTTTTTCTGGCAGAAAGTCAAGCTTCTGTCAGAATGCAGAGCTTCCTCTAAATCCAGCTCCTGGAGAAAAGCAGAAGTCAAATGTGAGGAAAACGCAAAGTGGGGAGAAGCAGGACTGTAGGCTCTGCCCTCAGCACAAGCTGACAACACACCTGAGGATTGCTCAAAGAATCCCATCCCCCTCTTCCAAAATGTCAGGCTGGCAGGCATTCTTCTTTAGGGCAGTCATTAGTCAATTTGTCATGTGTCGTCCAAACACAAATGACTAAATTATAACTGCGGATGTGCAAACCTCCAATGGTTCTTTTCCTCAGGCCAAGTATTTCCAGGCTAAACAAAGTCTACACCAGACTTGAACAGTAACAATTCCAGAAGGATCTTGAAGGGGATTTACTAGTGTCACAATGTGAATCTATATTATTCATGCACACATACAATCTATATTATTCATGCACACATACAAATATGCACATGTATACACAGACACAACGTCTCTTTCAACAAATGCCAGAATAGGATTTTGTTTTCTGGCATGGATTTTATTATTGATGAAAGTTAAAATGATTGAAATATGGCAGAAATCATTCTCAGTCTGGCCTTTGTTGTTAAACTTATCATCAGGAGCCAGGTCTACATCTGATTTTAAAGTGGCGAAATACAACCCTCCCTTGAGCACTTCAATTTCATGCTCAATGTACTTGGTAATTTTGCTCTTCATCCCTGCTCTTCCCATGCCAGTTCTCAGATATACTTGACAGGAAAAGGATTCTGCAAGAAAATATCCCTCATTTCTTTTCATGTAAAAAAACCCAAAAACCAACTTCAGATTTTTAAAGTTAGTTGGCATGTAACAGAAATTTATTGTGAAAAAAGCTTTCATATTTCTGGCCTTGACTGCACTAGTATAATCACATGGATATTTCAATAGCTGTGCTCTTCTTTGCTCTTCCATTTCAGAATACTGGTCCAGTGTGATTATTCAGCTTCTCCATGAGATAAGACTGTGGAGACTCATAGAATCACAGAATAGGATGCGGCCATCTAGGCCATCTAGTCCAACCCCTGCTCAGTGCAGGATCAGCCTAGATCATGGGTGTCAAACATGCGGCCCATGGGCCATATCCATTCTGCACAGGGCTCAAATCTGCCCCCTGAGTACCCTTCTCCTGCTTCCTTTTCCAGAGCAGCTGATTTTTTTTCCAGCTCTCTCAGTGCTTCTTTGATTCCTGCCTCTTTTCTTGCTCTCTCTCTCTCTCTCTCTTGCACACACAGAGCTCCATGGCTGAATCCTGCTCTGTGCAAGAGAGATACAAAGATAAGACCCCCCACACACACACACACAGCTTCTGTTTGCTTCTCCCTGGCTGCTGCTCCTCTTTTGGAGGGGGGGGGGGAGAGAGAACAAAGTTGGAGGGAGGAAGGGTGTGTGAATTCTTCTGACAAACTCAATGTACATTGAGGAAATTATTTTAGTTTGTTCTGAAAATTTGTTTTTAAAAAAAAGATTGGATTTCTGTGTTCCTATCTAGATTTTCTTTCAAAAAGATCCTGATTAGGAATTAGAACACTTGGAAAGGTCCTCATATATTGGAGAGTGGAGTGATTTCAGATGCCAAATGACAACACACATTGGTAATGAGACAGGAAAGCTAGCTCTCAGTTTGATTCAGGAGAACTAGGTTTCTTGTCTCATTACCAATGCTGGTATTGCCACTCCTACTACCCCTTTGCGTATCCCCTCTCCACTCTTACTACCCCACCTAATCCAATCAAGCCTGCTATTGTCATTCACCTGCTATAGCCATTCAATATCTAAAGCCGCCTTTTTAAAGTTTATATATCCAGTACTTCATTTTACATGTTAAGTCACACATGGTCTGACCCACAAAGTGACTTATGTCAGATCTGGCCCTTATAACAAATGAGTTTGACACCTCTGGCCTAGAGTATCCTTGACCAGTGCTTGTCCAGCCTCTACTTAAAGACTACCAGTGAGAGGAAGCTCACCGCCTCCCAGGTAGTGTAAACCAGCTGATTCTACTGTTATTTCAAAAATTTTATTTGATTTTAAAGAACTCAGAGATAAAGAAAGAAAGAAAAATAAGTAAGAAATAAGTTAAAGGACCAACCCACCTCTGGATCTCCCATTTGGTTTCTTTCTTTTCTTTTTTTTGTATTTTGTTATAGATGTGGCTGTGGGCCTCCTAATTTGATTGTGATTATAGCACTAGAGAAGTTGGGAGTAACCTCCCATGCCATTTTCCCAATTTAAATTACCTTCCTGAAAGCCATTTACCTTAATTGCAGCAAATAGAGTTTCACAGGACACAGCAATTTAAATTGGGCAAATGGCTTGGCCAGTAAACTGTTTTTCTCCTGCAATACAGTTTCAATCCAATCTCTCCACCACTGCTGCCACCACAGTCAGTGTAGATTGGAAACCCAATCAAGGTTCCCCAGCATACTTGCCTACTGGGAAAGTGGTTGCCAAATGGTTGCCAAACTCAAGGTGGGGCCTTGAGGTCTACTGGAATGACAACTGAACTCTGGATGAAAGAAATTACTTCCCCTAGTGATAGCTGCTTTGGAGGATGGATTCTGTGGCATCATACCCAACCGAAATCCCTCCTCCCCCTAAAATATGATGTCCTTAGGTTCCATTCGCAAATCTGCAGGAATTTTCCAACCTACAGCTGGGAACTCTAACAGATTTGAGCAATTTATATTTTTGTCCAACATATTTTAGGTTCCTCTACAGCTGCCTTGAACTTTGTTTTAAGTTCTGCATCCTGTCTCACTATACCCAATGCACTTTCTCTATGAGGAAAAAAGAAAAAAATGATGTCTAAGCACCCTAATTACTCAACTACTACAAAGATGGAAAGGAGGAAAGACATATCCTCCTCAGCTGAAATCTCTCTTAGAGCCCAGTGCAAGCAGAAAGGGGTCCTGTAATTGTTCAGATGTACTAAAGGCCAACCCACATGGGATGCTGGAGATCCATCACTGGGTCACCAAATATGTATTTTACAGCAACACAGCTGTCAGCACTATCCACTTTTCATGGATTCTTTCTTTAACTTAAATACATATCCTGGTATCCACTCATGCACCCTGATGTCATGTATGGGTGCATGCTGAAGCACATACATTCATTTTAAAATGACAAATTAAATGAACCAGCTGTAAAATTTCATATTGTACAAATAGTTTAGAAATTCAAGAAAGCTGCATAACAGAAAAAAATGCTAATATTAACTTTTCTATTTCTTCAGGGAGGAAGCTATATGCTCTCATGGATTTAGCATTCTAATTTGTTACAGACAAGAGTTTTATAAAACCCAGGTTATCAAAGCTGGAATCATCAAGGAATTATATCAGTTTGACTGTAAGTCTAATTTTTTGACTATTTAAGTGTGTCTAATTACTGCAATCATTTTTTCTTTCCTTTTCTCTCTCTCTTTTTTTTGTTTCCTTTGCGTAGATCCACTTAATTCCATCTCTTAGTGTGGGCAAAAGCTGACAGTTGCATGACAAGGAATGTTTCCCTTTGTAAAAACCTACTTCCTCTCAATGTAGCTTTAGCCTAATTGAAATGTTTCCTATTAAGCTCAATCAAGGCAGCAATTATCTAATTACTCACTTATGCTTTTCCAGCCAAAAATTGCCCAAGCAAGCATATTAGGATGGCTGGTTGCATAGTTATTCTTGATCCTTAAAAAAAAACAAAACACCCTTCTTGTTTTAAGCACTGGATACATTTTTATCCATTCTTATTGCTGCCTTTTCAAATGTTTGCTGATACACCAAATTGTGAAAAAAAAAATCTTTATCTAAAAAAGACTGTGATAAATCTTGTTTTATTGGTCATGGTTGTGATATGTGAATGTAGATAGTCTAACAAACCAATCTTATGAGGGTTGGGATCAAACCAGGATTTCAAAATTGGGTTTCTATTTGGTATATTAACTACAGTTTGCAAGGGGGGGGGGGGGAGTTCCCAACAGGAATGTACAAGAACACACCAATGAATGCTTGGTGTCAGGGGGTGTGGCCTAATATGCAAATGAATTCCTGCTGGGATTTTTCTACAAATAAAGCCCTGTGTGAAACAATGGTGACATCAGAGGATGTGTGGCCTAATATGGAAATCAATTCCTGCTGGGCTTTTTCTACAAAATAAGCCCTGACAGTTTATACTAATTATTCTTTGCAGTGATATCTGAATACACAAACCATAGCCCCTTGAGGGATGCTGCCCCTTATAGATGTAGAGATGGTAGAGGGAGAGAAGAGGCAAACAAACTTGGGATTGTGCACAAACCAGGATTTGTCATTTATGTCAGGTAGACTTTCTTTAAAGTACATATTGTTTTACTTTTTGCCTAACAACAGCTCACTATAAGAGAAATCTGATATACACTAGATATAATACATTTTAAAGACAGTAGTGACTGTCACTAAGATAGCAGGGACCAATGAAGTAAAATATTTTGAGTCCTGTTGCTCCAGTTGCTGTACTTTAAGGCTTCTGTGGTGGCTGTGAGAGAAACAGCCCCTGTTCATATAGTATGTTACCTAACAATTAGGGAAAGGTAGTATTAGATGTTTTCTCTGGAGGGAGACTAGGTTTATCTTCACTTAGGCATATGAAGACTATGAAGGTCTCAGCTAACAAGAGTTTGATGTGCATAAGAACATAAGAGAAGCCATGTTGGATCAGGCCAATGGTCCATCCAGTCCAACACTGTGTCACACAGTGGCCAAAAAACCCAAGTGCCATCAAGAGGTCCACCAGTGGGGCTAGAAGCCCTTCCACTGTGCACCCCCCCCCCAGCACAAGAATACAGAGCATCACTGCCCCAGACAGAGAGTTCCAACAATAAGCTGTGGCTAATAGCCACTGATGGACCTCTGCTCCATATGCTTATCCATTCCCCTCTTGAAGCTGTCTATGCTTGTAGCTGCTGCCACCTCCTGTGGCAGTGAATTCCACGTGTTAATCACCTTTTGGGTGAAGAAGTACTTCCTTTTATCAGTTCTAAATCGACTGCTCAGCAATTTAATTGAATGCCCAAGAGTTCTTGTATTGTGAGAAAGGGAGAAAAGTACTTCTTTCTCTACCTTCCTTATCCCATGCATAATCTTGTAAACCACTATCATGTCACCCCGCAGTCAACGTTTTTCCAAGCTAAAGAGTCCCAAGCATTTTAACCTTTCAGCTACTGGCCCGCCGGCTCGCCAACACAGGGATTAGGGGGTTGGCCTTACAGTGGCTCTCCTCCTTCCTTGATGGACGGGGACAAAGGGTGGCTATTGGGGGAGAGCGGTCCCGGAGGCATCCACTAGTGTGTGGGGTGCCACAAGGGGCAGTTCTCTCCCCGATGCTGTTTAACATCTATATGCGCCCCCTTGCCCAGATTGCTCGGAGGTTCGGGCTTGGGTGCCATCAATATGCTGATGACACCCAGCTCTATCTACTAATGGACGGCCGACCTGACTCCATCCCAGAAAACCTGGACCTAGCACTGCAAGCCGTGGCAGGTTGGCTCAGACTGAGTGGGCTGAAGTTGAATCCAACGAAGACAGAGGTCCTTTGCTTGGGTCGCGGTGCTCTGGGAAGGGAAATCCCCTTGCCGGTCTTTGACGGTGTGCTGCTGAAAGCAGCCCATAAGGTCAAGAGCTTGGGGGTTCTTCTGGAGCCTTCATTATCAATGGAGGCACAGATAGCGGCCGCTGCCAAGTCCACGTTCTTTCACCTTCGACGGGCAAAGCAGTTGGCCCCCTTCCTGGAGCGCCGTGACCTAGCAACGGTGATCCATGCTACGGTCACCTCGAGACTGGACTACTGCAACGCCCTCTACATGGGGCTGCCCTTGTGCCGAACTCGGCGGCTGCAGCTGGTGCAGAACGCGGCGGCTAGGCTGTTGCTGGGGCTCCCAAGGTGGGAGCACATACAGCCGGGGCTACGCGGACTGCACTGGCCGCCAGTGGCATACCGAATTCGCTACAAAGTGCTGGTTATCACCTTTAAAGCCCTATATGGCCGAGGACCTACCTACCTGAGGGACCGTCTCTCCCCATATGAGCCCCAGAGAGCGCTGAGGTCAGCTGGAAAAAACCAGCTGAATGTCCCTGGGCCAAGGGAGGCCAGATTGAAGGCCACCCGGGATCGGGCTTTCTCTGTCACAGCTCCACTGCTGTGGAATCAACTCCCTGAGGAAGTGCGGGCCCTACGATGCTTAGATCAATTCCGTAGGGCCTGTAAGACCCACCTTTTCAAGATAGCCTTCAACTAATGACAAGCTAGGAAATGCTGCTGAAAATGCTTTTAGTTACTGAATTCCACTGAATATCTAATGTTTATAACGCCACATTGTTAATGTTAATTTTAATAATTTGTAATTTGTTTTAACCATGATTTTATAAGTATAATTGATGTACAGTGTATTTTATGTTGTGAGCCGCCCTGAGCCTGCCTCGGCGGGGAGGGCGGGATAGAAATAAAAAATTATTATATTATTATTAAAGTGTTCCAGTCTTTTAATCATTCTAGTTGCCCTTTTCTGCACTTTTTCCAATGCTATAATATCTTTTTTGAGGTGCAGTGACCAGTATTGTACACAGTACTTCAAATGAGGCCACACCATCGATTTATACAGGGGCATTATGATACTGGCTGATTTGTTTTCAGTTCCCTTCCTAATAATTCCCAGTATGGCATTGGTCTTTTTATTGCAATTGCACACTGTCTTGACATTTTCAGTGAGTTATCTACCATGACCCCAAAATCTCTCTCTCGGTCAATCTCCGCCAGTTCACAACCCATCAACTTGTATTTATAGCTAAGATTTTTGGCCCCAATGTGCATTACTTTGCACTTGGCCACACTGAACCTCATCTGCCACGTTGACACCAACTCACCCAGCCTCAACAGATCCATTTGGAGTGCCTCACAATCCTCTCTGGTTTTCACCATCCTGAACAATTTAGTGTCATCTGCAAACTTGGCCACTTCACTGCTTACTCTCAACTCCAAATCATTAATGAACAAGTTAAAAGAGCACGGGACCCAGTACTGAGCCCTGCGGCACCCCACTGCTTACCATCTTCCACTGTGAAAATTTATACTCCCTCTGTGTTTATACTCCCTCTGTGTTTCTTATTAATTAGCCAGTTTCTGATCCACAAGAGGACTTGTCCTTTTACTCCATGATTCCTGAGCTTACTAAGGAGCCTTTGATGAGGAATTTTATCAAAAGCTTTCTGGAAATCAAGGAACTTTATCAAAAGCTTTCTGGAAGTCAAGGTAAACAACAACTATTGGGTCCCGTTTGTCCGCATGTTTGTTCACCCCCTCAAAGAACTCTAACAGGTTAGTGAGACAAGATCTTCCCTTACAGTACCCATGCTGAGTCTTCCTCAATAACTTGTGTTCATCAATGTGCCTACTCATTCTCTTTAATAATGGTTTCTATCAACTTTCCCGGTATTGAAGTCAGACTGACTGGCCTGTAATTTCCCAGATCTCCTCTGGAACACTTTTTAAAGATGGGGGTGACATTTGCTACCTTCCAGTCCTCAGGAACGGAGGCAGATTTCAATGAAAGATTACATATTTTTGTCATGAGATCCACAAGTTCACCTTTGAGTCTTTCAGAACTCTTGGATGTATGCCATCCAGGCCTGGTGACTTATTAGTTTTTAATTTGTCTATCAGTTGTAGGACCTCCTCTCTCATCACTTCAATCTGACTCAGGTCCTTCAACACCCTTTCCAAAATTAGCAATTCTGGAGTGGACAAACACTTCTCACCTTCCACAGTGAAGACGGAGGCAAAAAATGCATTCAGCTTCTCAGTCATTTCCATATCCTCCTTCAGTAATCCTTTTACCCCTTGGTTATCCAAGGGCCCCACTGCCTCCCTGGCTGGTTTCCTGTTTCTAATATATTTGAAGAAATTTTTATTGTTGGTCTTTATGTTTTTTAAAATCTTCCAGCTCTTTAATCAAACCATGGCAAGCATATTTATTGATAAGAGTCCTTCCATTTGTTAACATAAAACAACCAACAGGAACTCAAAAAGAACATGCACTCTTCAGAAACTTCTGCTTTCTGCTGCTTCTTACACCATTTACTAAATATGAACTAACTATAATTTTTAAAAGACCATTATTTGTAGAATGGTATTTAACATGCCTTCATATAACAATAATCTGAAATACTTCAGGTTATTTAACTGTTATATAATAGAAAAATCAGTAAATGAACACACATTCAACCGTAATATAAAAGACCACCTAAAAAACATAAAGAGCAGCAATAGCTATGTTTATTGTCAACTACAATGGAAAAGTCAGCAGGTGAGAGCTGTTGACAGCAGGACCTACTTATGGGTTTTCCTACCACATCTGATTACTCACTATTAGGAACAGAATGCTGGATTAGATCTATCAAAGATATGGACTAGATTTATCAAAGAGGGATGTCCCAAATCTATTATCAGTCAAACAAATTAGACTATAATGAAATGTACAAAATCAATAATTAATATAGTAACAATCATTTCAATTTTTGAGCTGAGAAGTCAACTCACCACCAATAACCAGAAAAAGGACAAATACAAGCACGGAAATTTCCTTCTAATGCCATATTACCGCAACCACCCATTCCAACCTTCAGTCCTTTAAAGTTATAAACACCAATAAAGATGTTGGAAATGGTGCGACAAGCGTCCTGCCGGCTCCAAGCTCCATCAGAGGGACATTTTCTCAGCAAAGAGACTTTGTGATATGCTGCACTGATATTCATTCTACAACACTTCTTGAACAAAGCACTTTAATTCTGTCAATATTGAAATCGTTATGATGGTGCTTTTGATGCATTTCGATTGTTAAATTTATGACCACCCTATATGAACTGTTTGTTCTATCTAGTTGTGATAAGTCACCTTGTAGGAAGGTTTATATTTAAAATAATTTTCTAAGGTGTTATTGTTTTCATTATTCATATCACAGTTTTTTTCATCTTGTAATCTATCTTTCCATGATTCTCCCTTTTGTATTCCCCAGTCTCCAGGTGAGGACTGGAGGTCACTCAGAATTACAACTGCTCTCCAGATGACAGAAATCAGCTCCCCTGGAGAAAATGGCTGCTTTGCAGGGTGGAATCTGTGTCATTATACCCTGCTGAGGTCACTTCCCTCCTGCATTGGTCCTCATTGTGAAGAAGGACTGTCCTTTTCCTAGGTAGAGGTTGCAGGGAGTGGGGAGGAGATGGAAAGCTGAAGTCAGATCAATTCCCTTACAGAAAACACCTGCCTTTAAGGCACATACTCTATGGTATACCATAGTACAACCATGCCAGGCCCCCTCCCCACCAAAAAAAATCACACCACAAGCACACAGAGATGCTAAATGCCACAAGGCTGAATACAACAGGAAGATAAATGAAATGCTGGGCTTCAGTGACTGCATGATCGCTGTCATGTTATGATGCCACAGCAAATTGATCCTGTGTGCCCAAGACCAGGGCACTAGCCCAGAGTCTCTTTCTAGAGCCCATTGTATTTATTTCCACAACAGGCCTTATTCCTAGTCAGAATATAAACTTCCACATACTGTAAGGCAGATCTTGGTGAATACAGACATTTTCTTGGTTATTATGAGATAGTTTCCTGTAATGGACTCCTAAAAAAACAGAAATTCACTTACTTGCTGTAATTGTTATATATATATTTGTTATATATATATATAACAATTACAGCAAGTAAGTGAATATATATATAACTAAAATAAGTCATTCCATCATAATTGAGAGTATAAATAAGAACTTTAAAAGCATATACATTAGTAAATGCTTCCTTTTTGTTCATTACTTGGGGAAACTTGCTTTTGCCTACCTCCACACAAATATAATTTTCTGTGTGCTTATTCATTAATTTATCCACAAAACTGAGTGGATTTGATGATAAACTGGAAAGTCATGTGATACTTATGACTACACCACTTGCTCATTAATATCTCTCACCAGGAGTTGTTTTAACATTCCAAACCCCTGAGCAGTTTTGGGTAGCTGCCATTTTAAAATAAATTAATGTTCTTCCCCCTTCTCCATCTTTTAATCCTACATTCCACCACTACCAACCCACCATCACTCTTGCCTGAAGCACAGAGAGGGAAGAAAATGTATTATAGAGCATTTCTGGATGGATAAATGATATGGTTATGATCAAATATTGTGAAGCTATGAAGTGCTAGGAATGGGTGATCATCACCACTGAGTTAATGAGAAAAGAACAGGTAGTTCAATAGCACCTTTATTTATTTTTATTTATTTATTCTATAACTTATACCCCGCCCTTCCCATAAAATGGCTCAGGGAGGCTCACAGCAAACGATAAAACAAAATACAGAGTTATTACATTTAAAAAGTCGAAGCATTTAAAACCTAAAAACCTTAAATTCTTAACATTAAAACTATACAGTATAATTCACAGAGATCTAATAAGCTACATTTATCCAGTCAGGCATAGGCTAACCGGAAGAGGGTTGTCTTACAGGCCCTGCGGAACTGAGTAAGATCCCGCAGGGCCCTCACCTCTTCCGGTAGCTGGTTCCACCACGTAGGGGCCATTGTAGAAAAGGCCCTGTCTCTGGTTGTCTTGAAACGGACTTCCTTGGGCCCAGGGATGGTGAGAAGGTTTTGAGTCCCAGGCCATATAGGGCTTTAAAGGTAATGACCAGCACCTTGTACCGGACTCGGTATATTATTGGAAGCCAGTGTAAAGTCCGAAGACCCGGCCGAATGTGCCCCCACCTTGGGAGGCCCAATAACAGCCGGGCCGCGGCATTCTGCACCAGCTGCAATTTCCGGGTCCGGCACAGGGGCAGCCCCATGTAGAGGGCATTACAGTAATCCAACCTCGAGTTGACCGTAGCGTGGATCACTGTTGCTAGGTCGTCGCGGTCCAGGAAGGGGGCCAACTGCCTTGCCCGTCTAAGATGAAAAATCGCGGACTTGGCAGTGGTCGCTATCTGAGCCTCCATCTTTAGGGACGGCTCTAGTAGCACCCCCAGGCTCTTGACCCTGTCCGCCGCCATCAGTGGCGCACTGTCAAAAGCTGGCAGGGGGATTCCCCCCCCCCCGGTCCTCGACGGCCCAAACAAAGGACCTCTGTCTTTGCAGGATTCAGTCTCAGTCCACTCAGTCTGAGCCACTCAGCCACGGCCTGTAGTGCCCGGTCCAGATTTTCTGGGGCGCAGACCGGTCGGCTGTCCATAAGTAGATAGAGCTGGGTGTCATCAGCATACTGGTGACACCCCAGCCCATACCTTCGGGCAATCTGGGCAAGAGGTCGCATATAGATGTTAAATAACATCGGGCAGAGAACCGCTCCCTGGGGCACTCCACAATTAAGTGTGTGTCTTCGGGATAGTTCCCCCCCAATCACGACCATTTGTCCCCGACCTTCAAGGAAGGAGGAAAGCCACTGCAAGGCCAGACCAACACAATTTTCAGGGTATAAGCCTTTGAGAGTTAAAGCTCTCTTCATCATCATTGGCTCCTGAAAGCTCTAACCTCAAAAATCTTCTTGGTCCCTAAGATGCTGCTAGACTTGAATCTAGCTATTCCACTGCAGACCAACATGGCTAACCTCTGAAACTATCTTAATGGGAAAAGAGGTCATCTTCTTAACAGAAGTTATTCCCATTTCTATGTTTCACCAAGTTTATGTATTGCCCTTTGCTGTTCTAGGGACAGGGAAATAGTATTATGTTTTTAATAAAAGGTTCATCATTAATACGAATTCATATGGGTTCTATCATTCTTATGAATTTATATTGCCTAAATGATTATTTCAATATTTATTTCAGTTAGGAATAAAATGGATTCCTGCCCCCCCCCCCCCGACAGCAAGTTACTTTCTACCTTTGCGTAATTTAATGGAAGTTTGATGGAATTTTAACTTAAGTCAAATTTGGGTTGTCCTAATTCAACCTGTTAAATATTGTCAACTGATCAACTGTTCAACCATAATCAAATATTGAAAGTGATCCATGTAAGCTACTAGATTCTGACAGAAAATTCCAAAGTATTTTACTTAAAGAATGACAAACACAGAAATATTGGTTGCTCTAATAGTGAGGTCAGATATAGCACAGGCAATCAGCAAATCTGATGCAAAGTCTGACCAAATAATATCAATCGGACTTCATGGAAAGCTATCAATATAAGCATCATTCAAGTTTATGCCTCAACTATAGATGCTGATGAGGAAAAAGCTGAAAGCTTTTCTGCAATTGCACAGGAAGAAATATATCATAAACCTAAACAAGATGTGCTGATAATCATAAGTCACTTGAATGCAAAAGTAACAAACAAAACACAATCAAATATTGTTAGAAGATTTGGGCTAGGAGCACAAAATGAAGCAGGAGAGTGACTCAGAATTCTGTCATGCTTCAGCAGGCAACCAAACAGACGATTGTACATGTGGACATCATTGGACAGCTAATTTATAGAAATGAAATATTTAGATTACATAATTGAAAAGAGAAGATAGATTCTGTCCACTAAAATAAAACCAGGAGCTGATTGTGGTACTGACCATGAATTCAGCAATTAGAATAAAATTGAAGAAAAACACCAAAACATTCATAGTGCTAAAAACAAAAATCATCATTCCTGTAGAGTTCAAAGACCATGTAAAAACAGATCTGCTTTACTGAATTCAAGCAGACATGACCAGAAGAACTGTGGGTTGAAATGAAAGATAATACCAAGGAAGAATGCACGAAGGCTATTCCTGTGTAGACAAAAGAAAAGAAAAGAAAAGCCTTGATGGATGATTGATGAAATTCTTAAAATTACTAAAGACAGACAAGAAGAAAAAGTAAAAGGTGACAGAAACAGAATCAAAAGAGAAAATGCAGTGTTCCAGTGACTCATGTGTAGCGATGAAGAGAACTAGTATAATAACCAGTGTAAATAAAACAGAATAGAACAAAAAGTGAAAAACAAGAGGCCTGCTCCACTGATCCAAGAATTCAGAGGGAAATTTAAAGCACAATTAGGCATGCTGAAAGATCAACACAGAAATACATTAACTGAACAGAACAAAATAAAAAAAACAATGGGATCAATACATCATTCAATTCAAAAGAGATAAAATAATGCCAGATTCTTTCCTAGAAGAATCTTTTGAAGAAGAACCTGGTTTTAGAAAGCGAAGTGAAAGCTGTACAGAAAACAACGGGGAGAAACAAATCATGAGGAGTAGATGGTATAATGTCCCCCTTTGGCTGTGGGTTCCCAGGTTAGGGTACTCACTCAGGCTCCTGTTCTCAGGGCCAATCAGCACAGACAAGCTGGTGCTAAACATCATATTTATTTGCAAGAAACAACTCAAACAACTAACAACATAGAAAAACTAAAAACTGAACAAAAGTGCCACCCAAAATCACATGGATATTAGGAGCAGACTTTTGCACTACATAGATACACATGTACAATAAATATATCACATCCCCCTTCTTTCCTTTGGTGTAGTTGATACAACTCAAATACTACAACAATGTAGAGTCAGAGGTTGCCTGCTTTTGCTGACATAACTATTCATGAAGATGCAGGGCTCAGAGAGCCTGTCATTCATAGTCCATCATTGTGTGGTCTTGCAGCTGCTTTAGCAAGGAATCACTGAGTGGTTCAATACCCCAAAACTGTAAGTTACTTTGTCCTCATCAATGGGATATGGTGTAGAGGCCAGAGGGAACACAGTAGTTCTGGAACGGGTGTTTGCCACCAGCATGTCCTTGCCCTCATGCCCAATTTTCTTGATGTAAATTTAATTGATTTGACTCACCCTAAGCCTGTTTTTTGGGAAGGGTGGCATAGAAATATAAAATAAATAAACAAACAAATACATAAATAGTGTAAAGGATCTGGATGTCATATTTTTGGAGCTGTAACAGCGTCCTTTGCAGTTGCACTGGGGCCTTTCCAACAGGTTTGGCAAAAATTGCATCCAGGAGTTTGTGGTCTGACTGGTCTATCACTTGTTCACTGAGCATGTACTAGTGGAATTTAGTCACAGTGAAAAGAACCACTAGAGATTCCTTTTTGATTTGTGCAGTTTTGCTCACCCTGTGTTAGTGCTCTTGAAGCATAAGCAATAGGTTGCTTTTGTTGAAATAGGCATGCTCGCAAACCATCTTTGAATGCGTCTGTTTGTACCTCCAGTTGCTGACACCAAGCCCATGAGTAACATTTTCACACCCTTTTGTTGCTCTGAATGCTCTTCCTTCATCCTGCACACTTTAACAAAATGATTTTTCCTTGAGCATTTGTAACAAGTAACTCCAAAAGCTGGACACTGTCTAGGCTTGTATGTGTTTCCATATTTGTTGCTAATCTTCTGTAGTTCAGCTAGGGGAGGCACTTGTGGTGGGAGGTCTGCTGGAGACTTGCACACCTGGTGCAAGGGGCTGGAACAGTTTCACTTTTGCTCAACAGCATGCAATGTTCCTTCTTTAGACATAGCTCTGGCCTGTGTACTTGTAAGAGCCTTTGTTCTGCAGGTATTGTTTGCCGGCTGGAGGGTGAGATAGAGTTGCCACATCCCCTTGGTGTCATGGTGAAGGGATTTGACGGGCATTCTGGGGATGGGTGACCACATCTCTGATACAATGACATCATCTGGAAGGAATATCACATGTTGATGTCACTGCTCACAGGGGAACTTCTGCCTGGACCTGGGGGCTGGCATCCTTAGGAAAAAGTCAGGATTTTCTAGGAGTTTCTCCAGGAGTTTGCAATCAGTTATACTAAATACAGTCTTGTCCCTTAACATGAGATCTGAGAAAGACAAAACTTTTTATCTTAGCTCAAGATCATCTATTCCAGCAGCCTCATTATATTGCAATTGCCAGAAATGATATCTCTCAAATATGGGGTTCTTTCTGGATTAACAATAGGTTGGGATGGGAAAGCCATTTAAACCTCAGACAGGGTCTTATTGTTAGGGTCTGCAAAATCTGTTATGTCTGGGCTTGTTTTATTATACCTTGCTGAATAGTGACTGACTGGGGGGCATGCCTGGACTTTTTCTAAAAAAAAAAAAAAAACAGTAGGAGCTTGACGTTTAGAACAATAGACCACTAGGATTATGAAATCCGCAGGCCAATTGGATGGGCTGCCCCAGAAAGCCAAAAGGGTGCTTGAGGTCAATTTAAAACTTCCAATAGTTTGGGGAGTGGGTGGAGTTTTAGTGTATATAACCAGGCTGAAGCTTGTGTGTTGCAAGTTAGTTTTTGCTGGAATCACTAGGCTTCTCAATCCCCAGGTCCCAGTGGGGGATCCCCCGTTTTTACAGGCTTCTCCCCGCCCCCAGCCACCTGGCTGGTGGGGGAAGCCCCTCCCCCACAATCACCATGTAGTTTTAGAGCTCCTGCAGGTCCATTTTTAAAATATGTGCCTTTAAGGCTGAGCAGGAAACAGGAAGGTCTTCGGAGAGCGACCCCTCCCTTTGTTTTGCTTTTGTTTTCAGATCAAGTAAAGTTCTGCAGGAACAAGACCCAGTAAGTATTTGTGTATGAGAGAGAGCAAGGGGGCAAGGGATTCCCTGGTTTGGAGGCCCTCCCCCCACTTTAGAAAGCGTGGGGGGGAGAGAAATATCTACTGGGCACTCTATTATTCCCTATGGAGAATGATCCCCATAGGGAATAATGGGGAATTGATCCACGGGTATTGGGGGATCTGAGGGGGCTATGTTTTGAGGTAGAGGCACCAAATTTTTAGTTTAGCATCTAGTGCCTCTCCCCAAAATACCCCCCAAGTTTCAAAATGATTGGACCAGGGGGTCCAATTCTATGAGCCCCAAATGCTGGTGCCGTATCCTTCATTATTTCCTATGGAAAAAAGGCATTTAGAAAGGTGTGCTGTCCCTTTAAATGTGATGGCCAGAACTCCCTTGGAGTTCAATTATGCTTGTCACACCCTTGCTCCTGACTCTGCCCCAATGTCTCCTGGCTCCACCCCCAAAGTCCCCAGATATTTCTTGAATTGGACTTGGCAACCCTAGGAATCACAATAAAAGGAGCTGATCATTATGCTTGGTATCCTCATCCTTACCATCAAACCCAGTACATACTCCTTGCAAATTATTGTAAACTTCAAGAGTTTTGTCTCTTATGCAGTGAAGCAAGATTGCAGTCTAATAATCATCATGCTCTTTTTCAGTCTTTGTGACTGCTAGGTACAGTTGCAACTTCAACCCCTAAATTTCCACACAAAGGATTAGTTTAATGGAGGCTTGAAATGCTCCATTGCTTTATGATGGATGCAGTGTGGAACATTCCTGTTCAATGCTGGAGACCCAAAGGAGATACAGACCAGCTTCTGGCACCATGTAATGTCCCCCTCTGGCTTTGGATTCCCAGGTTAGGTTACTCAGTCAGACACCCATTATCAGATCCACTCCGCAGAGACAAGCTGGCTCAAAATACCAGCTGTTTATTTGCAAGGAGACAACTCCAACAACCAACAATTTCAGCTAACATACAAAAACTGAACAAGAGCTCCATCCAATAGGACCAAATTAAATCATATGGATATTAGGGGAGGAACAGACTTATCTATTACACACACACACAGAGACACAATAAATGTACCACAAGCACAATTGAACTCCAAAGGGAGTTCTGGCCATCCTATTTAAAGGGACCATGCTCCTTTTAAATGCCTTCCTTCCATTTGGAATAATGAAGGATGGGGCACCTTCTTTTGGAGCTCATAGAATTGGACCCCTGGTCCAATCTTTTTGAAACTTGGGGAGTATGGTATGCTGAAAATGTGGTGCCTCTACCTCAAAAAACAGCCCCCACCTCAGAGCCCCAGATACCCACGGATCAATTTTCCATTATACCCTGTGGGAATTGGTCTCCATAGGGAATAATGGAGTGCCCAGCAGACATTTTCCTCCTTCCCCCTGCTTTTTGATGACCCTGAAGTAGGGGGAGGGTCTCCAAACTAGGGGATCCCCTGCCCTCACCTGGGGATTGGCAGCCCTAAATTAAGAAGGGGGGTTGATCATTAGCCATGACAGCTGAATGACATTCTGCCTTTGATTGTCACATGTAGTCGAGAACTGTCTGGAATGTCTCAAAATATTAAGACACCTTGATCTAAAGTATCACTGTCATAACCTACAAGACATTAGAACGTGCCATTTCTAATGCATCTGGGGGTTTGGTTATTTACTCACAGAGGATAATCACAAAATCCCCCCAAGCATTTCTAAACCTTGGCATAGACCAGGCAAAATCATGTATTAAGCAGAGAGTGTTAGATATAAAAAGACAAACAGATATTCTCAGTTCCTCAGACTATTTCTCTGCAGGAAACAGTAGATACATAGTTGCTCCTGCTGCCTACCTATACTTTCTTTAATCTCACAACACTGGAAGGGCGTTTACTTTAGCTAGGAGTATGTCCCTGCCATCTGCAGTAGTAGAGGGAAGGTATAAAGGAACTCCTTATGCCGTCTTTTCCTGTTCCCAGCCTGAAATAGATTCTCTGGAGCATATATTTTTAATTGTTCTTTTCATACGGCGAGCAGAAGGGAAATTATCAGCCCGCTGTTGGAAAGGTTCCCTGGCAGATCAAATAAACTCAAATTAGTTATCTTCTGTCAGATAGGATTCACCAAACAAGACAAATGGTTAGGTTCTGTTCCCAGGTTTATAAAGAACAGGAAAAGCGAGACAAATAAGCCAAACGCTAAATAATAAAGTGACTTTTTAAAATGGTTTAAAGGGTTATGTAATAATCTTTTAGATTCTTTTTTTACTGTTAGAACCCTTAAATCATCAAATTTCAACATGCAGATTCTTTGTGGGACTTTTTATAAGGTACTTTAAAAGTTGTTCTAGATCAGGGTTTCCCAAACTTTTCCCCTCCATGGCCCGGTTTTTTCCCCATGGTCCAGGTGGAAGACGCTCAGGGAGCGCTACAGAGACTGCGCACCGGCCAGGGGCTTTCCCTGCCCTCTATGATGTTTCTGAACATCGGAGAGGGATGGGGGAGGGCTTCTGGCCAACACGCAGTCTCAGTATCACTCCTTGATCATCCTCCGGGCACAGGACGATCAGGGAGGGATACAGAGACTGTGTGCTGGTCAGGAGCTTTCCCCATCCTTCTCTGATTTTTCCAAACATCAAGAGAGTTACAGGGGAGGGCTTCTGGCCAATGCACAGTGTCTGTAGCACTCTCTGAGTGCTACTGGCGAGGGGGGCAGGGGCTGGAGCATGGCTTGGCATGCAGCACCGAAGATAAATAGAGAGGGGAGGGGGCTGTCGGGCCACCCCGGTGACCCGGTATGGAGGCTTCCATGGCCCGGAACCGGGTTGTGACCCTGCAAATGGGAAACGCTGTTCTAGATTACTAAAATGTTCTGGTCAATGACTGTAATAATAAACTGACACTGAATCACAAAATATATGTGCTGGTATGGGCTTAACACACAGCTGATGATGTTGTGAAACAATTAATGGTGTTAAGTAGAAGAAAATTACCCAATAAATAAATAAATAAATAAATAAATAAATATATTCAGAGATATAGAGACACAGAGTATTTATAAGGTTCCAGTAGGATTATAGGAAGGAACACAAATAGTGCAAAGGAACTGAAGGTTGGAAGAAAAAGTAGACTGAAGTCACTGTTAAGCTAAAATGCATGGAGGAAAGTGATAAATGTATTAGGAGTTAAGCAGAAGAATCCTAAATGCATACAAAGATCAGATTTTATTATCTGAAAACTGTGAAAAAATGTGCAGACAGAAAACATTACTGCAGTTACCTCTCCTCTGCATGATCAGCAAACTACTCACTTTTAACATCAGTAAAGGGCTGGCAAACAAGATATGTGCAATTTACCACAATGAATCTCAAAAAGCACATGATGTCAGAGTTTTCATGTAGGTGGTCTCTGAAGGCAATATGTGGATTTCATATAACACAGATTTAATTTAAAATGTATATGGAAAGATGCAGCACATATGCACAGCACAAACCACAAAGATACAACCTCTGTATACAGATGTTTAACCTGTAACAGGACACATTCCTGAAAATTAAAGTTTAAATTATTCCCAGAGGAACAGCTGTCTGGTCAATCCCACAACTGAATTACAATATTGGGTTGCTATTAGGCATTTCTGGAGGGGAACTACTGGCCTCAAAAATATCTTTTCTCTTTTAACATGATTCTGATTAGCAATACTGCATGTCCCATAAAACCTACACTTGATGGGTAGATAGCCATCAAATGAGTTAGAGGACACTTTTGTCATTATTTAGTGCCATTGTGCTTTCTACAATTAAATGCTCTTCATTATACATGCAGGGAATTTTATAATAATAGGATGCATTCAGGAGATCAAACTAACCTTGTTTGGCGCTCTGCTCTAGCGTTCTCTCCCTCCATCCCTCAAACATGGAGTGTAATTTAAGGCTTTAAAGCAAGGGTGTCAAACTCATTTGTTATGAGGGCCAGATCTGATATAAATGAGACCTTCTCAGGTCAGGCCATATGTGACATAAAACATGCTGCCAGGTACCAGCGATAACACCTTTGCAAAGGACACTGACAAACACAATTAAAGATTAGGGTTTGTAGAGTCTTTCGGGATCAAGTGCCATGTTCTACTGGAGAAAGTCTTCCTTCCAGACGTTTCGTTCTCAGCTGCGGAGAACATCCTCAGTGGTGTTGCAGCCGGAGCAGGCGCTCAGACCTTCTTGGCTGCTGTGCATTGAGTGGGGCTCAATGCACAGCAGCCAAGAAGGTCTGAGCGCCTGCTCCGGCTGCAACACCACTGAGGATGTTCTCCGCAGCTGAGAACGAAACGTCTGGAAGGAAAACTTTCTCCAGTAGAATACGGCACTTGATCCCGAAAGACTCTACAAACCCTAATGATGTTACCAGCCGTGAAAACCTGAATTCTTTGATAACAATTAAAGATGTTTTTAAAAACTTAAAATAAAATATGCTTAACATATTAGCACTCTTGCAATATTTTGTTTATTTCTGGTAATTGACACCTCTTGCTCTGAATTATTGCATCAAAATCTGGAGATGATGTCTGTGCTGTATGTAGCAATCTTGAATATGCTGTTCATGTGTGTGCGTGTGTAAGTTGAAAACCAACTTTTGATTTATTGACATTCATTACAGAAGTCTCATGGCCAATGCTTTGAGCCTAAGACCCAGGGGAAAACATGAAATGGCTGGGCATTGTGAGCTTTTGTACATAGGGCTTTTTAATAGAAAAAGCCCAGTAGGAATTAATTTGCATATTAGGCCACACCACCTGATGCCAAGCCAGCTGGAACTGAATTCCTGTGTGTTCCTGCTCAAAACCCCCCCTGTTTGTACACAAGTTGCTTCATGTGTTGGTCAGCCAGTGGAGAAAATAGAGGCTTTGCTCTGTAGCTCCTGTCTGATTGAGCAAGCCTGGCAAAGCAAGCTGTGAGGCAAAAGGAAGCAAGAGA
Organism: Heteronotia binoei; assembly: GCF_032191835.1. NCBI lineage: Eukaryota > Metazoa > Chordata > Lepidosauria > Squamata > Gekkonidae > Heteronotia > Heteronotia binoei. The sequence continues at coordinate 56,308,578 of NC_083243.1, read as the reverse complement.
GAGAGGGAAGCAGGTGACATTGAGTTGCTTGTGGGCCTGATAGGAGCCCTCTGGGGGCCTAATCCATTCCATAGGCCACAGATTTGACACCCCTGCTTTAAGGCCTTGAATCAATTCCAGTTTGCCACAATATCCAAAGGCAGGTGCCTGGACAATTTGGAGTTTGGTTCCTTCCTACAAACTGGTTTTTAAACCACAGTATAGCACCAACTTAGAACCCTGATTTATGGAAGGAAATAAACCTCATTTTGCACAGTCACCTGCCAAGATCAACTCCATCCTTTCAGATTCCCTAAGTGAATTGCCTTCTGTGCCACCCTGGGAAGGGAAGGGCGGCAGCAGTGGCAACATGGACAAGGTGAATCCCCTCTGCCTGTCTTTACTGCCATTCTTGTGGGCTGTAGGGTGCAGCTTTGCATTTTTAAAATAGCTGCATCTGAAGCCTGTCCTGGGCCCCAGATGGGTGGAAGCAAGGACAGGAGAATGCTTCTGTCCCTGCCCACACTCACCATTCAGACCCAGGAAAAGCTAGACTTAGATTTTCCATTCAAAAGAACTGTCTTCTCTAGCAATTATTGTTCCTTGTTGCCTCCTCCCCTTACTCCAATTATAATTGTAGGGACACATTTGGGAAATAATACTGTGCCCCAATGATCAAGATGATGTGGTCTCTCCTCCCAAGAACCTGTGGGTCACAGAAAGGAAGAAAATGGATAGAAACTGGCTAGAGATGGCCTTACTTTAAAACAAACAAAAACACTGTTTCTCAGCCTGCTTTCAACTGTTCTCCTCTGCTCTTCCTTTCCTCTCCCTGTTTGCAATCAGATGTGCTCCACTTTAATTATTCTAAAGACATTTGATCCCTTATCTGATTACAGCTAGGGGAAGGGAGGGAAAGATAGGATGGCTGCTGGGGAAAGGAAAAGATGAGATGGCCAAGGAGCCTGAAGGCTACTGCAGTGAAAGCACTGTCCAATTATCAAGTTGCCATTTTTGCCAAACCAGCCCTGGAACTGGCATTTGCATGTTATGGAATTTGATTCAAGGACAACTGGAATTTGATTCAAGGCTTCCAAAGCCAAAATCCTGTTATAGTCTTAGACCCTCCACTGCAACAGATCAGGAATTAAACTAGTCTTACAGTCTGTGATGCCTAATCTGAATAGATATAGAAGTGGTGGGGGGTGTATTTTATTCTGAAATGTACATATCTATTTAAAAAGAAGACACAGAGGGGCAAAACCCCCAAGCTTTGCCAACCTGTTTTTTCCTACACTACCAATGCCCATTGACTTCAATGGATTTAGAAGGGTATATTTAGGGTTGCCAAGTCCAATTCAAAAAATATCTGGGGACTTTGGGGGTGGAGCCAGGAGCAAGGGTGTGACAAGCATAATTGAACTCCAAAGGGAGTTTTGGCCATCACATTTCATGGGACTGCACATCTTTTAAATGCCTTCCTTCCATAGGAAATAATGAAGGATAGGGGCACCTTCTTTGGGGGCTCATAGAATTGGACCCCCTAGTCCAATCTTTTTGAAACTTAGGGAGTATTTTGGGGAGAGCCACTGGATACTATATTGAAAATTTGGTGCCTCTACCTCAAAAAACACGGCCCCCCAGAGCCCCAGATACCCATGGATAAATTCTCCATTATTTTCTATAGGAATAAGTCTCCATAGGGAATCATGAGTACCCAGCAGACATTTCCCTTCCCTCCCCTTGCTTTCTGATGACCCTGAAGCGGGGGGGGGGGGGGGGAAGGTCTCCAAATTGGGGGATCCCTTGTCCCCACCTGGGGATTGGCAACCCTAGGTATACTTCAGCTTAAAATGGCACTATGAATTATCCAAAAGAGATTATAAAAATTCTGCCCACTTTTGCAAGCAAGGATTTTTTAAAAAACCCTCTTGTACCTTTATTTTACAGCTCTGCACTGGGCGGTGTGTGTGTGTGGAGTTTAAGCTCTAGCATCATATTTTGCTGGCCTGTTCCGAGCTGCTCCCCCAAGTCTAAATCAGGGGTATTTCTGTGCTATTCCAGCTCCAGCTTGCCACCCAAATCAGCTTTTAAAACACTCTTTGGCCAAACAGAGGCTATGGGATATAAACTATGGTTATTAGCTAATGTTTTCATAACTTAAAATATAAATATTATCTTTAACAATACATTTCACAAAAAAGAAATATAATGATGATTAGTCTCACTTATGGTAAAGGAAGAGGTAGTAGATCTACTCCAGAATTCTACTTATACTTTGCCACATTTTTGTAAACACAAAAACTGATGAGACATTTAGCATCTATCTTTTGACTAAATTTTTCTCTGGAGTTTAGAATTCTAGGTTTCCCTGTGCTTCATTCTAGGATTCCCTGTGCTGGAAAATCAAATTAAATGTCATTATATAACAAAAGACATTAGAGTATGTTAAATGTTGCCTTCTTAGATTCTCTTATTATGCAGGCAATGAAAATAAAGGCTCTAGGCATATCCACATTCCCAATTCATTTTGAGACTGTTTCTAATATTTAGTTGGTGCTCATTTTAATGGGGGAAAATAACTGGCAATTATTATATAATCCAGCCAATCAGTAGAAAGGATTTTAAGCTTTATATGTTTTTTTGTTTCTGCAAACAGCTGTATTTCATTTTTTGTAGGTTTTTGTTTTCCAAAATAACTTTTAAGGCATCTTTTTGTCCAAGAACTATTTAGTGCTATGTGGTCAGCAAATTAACAAAATCAGGAAAAAATACCACCAATCACATTTTGTTTTGTATTTTATATACATACATTCCCATTACATATGTATACATGGGCAGTCACCTCAATCCAGCAAGGACACACTGGATCCAGATTACTATTAAAGGCTGTTGAGATTTTTAAAAATGCTGTTGCACATGGATTCATATCGAGCACCCATGATGGCACACATGCATGTCTGTCCTGCTCTGCACAAGCACAGAGTTTTGCCATGTCACTGCTAAGGCTACCAACCATCTGTTTGGGACTTGGAAAATCAATCCTGGATTATCAGCACTATCATAGCTTTAGCTGTGATGTATGTTGAGTGGGGAGGAGACAATCCTTTATTACAATGACCAACAGGTAAGTAGTAGTGGCAAAGATACCTAGGACTTCTTTAATGGTTCAGACTTTGTAAATTAAATAATTTCACACTACTATCCATGGTGCTCCCCCAGATTTGTATCAGAATAGCATTTAAGAATTTCCTTTCTTAAATATACAAACTAATAGATTTCTTTTTATTTTACAGGAATTCACTGTTCCCAAGAGAACAGCAAGTTTACAAACACTTAAACCAAGAGGATGTACAAGCCTGGAGGCTGTAACCGGCCTACTAACAGCTTTCTTCCTGAAAACATCTCATTCCCACACTACAACTTTTCCAAGTAAAAACTCTTGATGGCCTGGAAGTCTTATGTTACTTGTGTTACTCATGTAATTCCCAGGAATCTTCTCCCCCCTCCCCCCCCCCCCGCCATCTCAGGCTGCACCAGAGACTTTGAGAACTGTGCTTCAGAATCCTTTGCAACATGGTAAGGTATCCTAAATTACCCTGCCCCTAAAAATATTGCTTCCCATAACAAGCGCTTGGATTGCTTGTATGGGAGGACTGAGATGTAACAATGATCAGTCAAAAGGAATTGAGTAGCTAGTTTAAGACTAGACAGGATTACTTGGGTAGCATCAGGTAGGCATAAGAGTTCAAGTTATATGAACTGGGGGCTGTGTTCTGTTGGGGCAAGTATACCAGTTGCATACAGAACTGTCCCCCACACCAAGTTTCCTTGGGGGGAGGGGGAAACTATCCATTGGCAGTATCCTTTCTTTAAACATTTCTAATGCCCAATTCACAAACTTTTTTCTCAGATACACTAGTAACATTTAATCAGGGATTTTTGAATAACCTTCTGACAATGTCTGGGGAAAAGATATGGAACACACTTGGAATATGTGCACACGTTTCTGGATGCCAACCACCACATTATATTGGAATGTATAAATGAAGAGTTTTAGAAAATAATATCAGCACATGGCCTATAGTGACTATAAAGTTCAATGTATAACCTATATGTTCAGCTTTGTGGCTTGCTACCTTTGTTCAGAAAAATAGAAGAAATCTAGTTAAGACTGCAAGGAACAATCGCTTTCTTTGATTAACTTCCATATTTTGGCAGTTGGCTGAACTGTCCCATGCATTGCACTGGATTCAACTAATCTGAATTGAATAACTCTGGTTTCATAATTGATTAGGTTCTATGTAAAATTGATTCTTCCCAGTTCTAAAATGCTATGAAAAAATAAAAATAAAACATTTTAAGCATACAAAAAGAGTAGAACTACTTCATTCCAAAGGCCACATCCTGTGGCATATGCATTTTCATCAGTATGTTTGTCTTGCAGACAAAATGAATATCAGATGGTGGGTTTGAAAAAGGGCAGACCTAACATGAGGTGATTAGTTTCAAAAACAGATTTTATTTTTGATAAATTATTACCAAATACAATCATCTGTTGATTGAGGACATAAAACAGATTGGTCATAGTATAACTCATTGGTTAAATGAAAAACGGAAATAATACGTTTATTTAACATGGTCTGGCATTAAGCTCCCAGAAGTACAAATTTAAGGCCAATAATTAAATTTTCAATATAAAGAAATGCATTTTTAAACAAAATGCATTTCTTTATATTGAGGTCACCTATTTCATCGTGGTTACTCTCTCTCTCTCTCTCTCTCTCTCTCACATACACACATTCTTTGAGTACATTGTTACATAATGCAATGTCATTTGCTATCTTTATTTCCCTCCCCTCAAAAAAAACAACAACAACAACTTGGGACCTCTGAGAAACATTTTGAATTCAGAGGTCCCTAGTGGGAAAAAATTAAAGACAGCCAATGACAGTACAAAATTTAATAATACTTATTAAATACATAACAATAATGTTATGTAACAATAATACTTACTCTGTAACAAAAGTAATGGGTTGGACCTTCTTTTCATGAAAGTTCCATTTCTCCTAGTGTGAGAGGATTTCTAACATCTGCCCTCTCTCATTGCAATCTCCTTATGGCGCATACCACTTTCACCACCTCTGAGGGCCCACCAGACTGTTTGGACTGTATTTCAAAAAGCGCAGACTCAGGGAGAAGGGGTGTTCCCCTCCATCACCAATGATGTGTTGTAGTTCTTAGGAGCCTCCCATTATATTACTAACTAGGAATAAGGCCTGTTGTGAAGGAAAATATAACAGGCTCTAGAAAGAGACTCTGGGCAAGTGCCCTCCCACCCTTTCTGTCTTCCCACCCACACAAGTTAAGGCATTCATTCCACCCCACCCTTGGTGTCTTCCCACCTCCAACATTCCATCACCACTCCTCATTCTAATACCACCCCCCAACCACCTCTTCCTCTCAACTACCCCCACTCCCTTGGCATGCCACTACCCCCACCTGTGACATTCAGTCACCTGCACCATTGCTGTCTTCCCAGTCCCCCCCCCCCATGATATTCATTCACTCCCCTTTGCTATCTTCCCACCCACCCCACAGCTGAAACAGATGCTGGCTTCCCCACCCCCGCATGCGTGCATGTGTGTTTGTGCCCCTGTGTCTGTGGTGGCTCAAAGCCCTGAAAGAGGCCCAGAATGGAAATAAAGAATAATAATTTTGGGAAGTGTGTGGGGGCATGACCACAGTCATACAGACGCTGAAGCTCAGCATTCCTTTTGTTTACAGTGAATTTTTGTAGCCTTTCCCTGTCATATTCAGCCTTGTGGCATTTAGCATCAGTGTGAACTTGTGGCATGATCTGGGTTTTTTTGCATGGCTTGGTTGTGTTATGATATACCATAGAGTATGCACCTAAAGGTGGCTACTTTCTATAGGGGAATTGATCTGACTCCAGCTTTCCATCCCCTCCCTGCAGTCTCTATGTAGGAAAAGGACAGTCCTTCTCTACAGTGGAGACCAAAGCAGGAGGGAAGCAGCCTAAGCTGGTTAAAATGACACAAAGCCCACCCTGCAAAGCAGCCATTTTCTCCAGAGGAGCTGATCACTGCCATCTGGAGAGCAGTTGTAATTCTGAGTGATCTCCAGCCCTCACTTGGAGGTTGGTAACCGTGGTTTCCCATGAGGAAATGAGATTTTACCTGTCTGAGGTCCCATTCCTCCTCAAACCTCACCCTCTCCTGGGTCCATCCCTTAAATCTCCAGGAATTTCCTAACCTGGAGTTGGCAACCCTATCTCCTCCCATTTATCTTCCCCTCTGACTTCAGTTGATCATCACCTTCCCCTTCCCTGAAGTCTCTATGTAGGAAAGGACAGTCTTTCTCCACAGTGGGAGGGGAACCAAAGCAAATTATGTCACTCTCTTACAACCCTGTTTGGTGCCAGTTTGGTGTAGTGGTTAAGTGTGTGGACTTTTATCTGGGAGAACCAGGTTTGATTCCCCACTCCTCCATTTGCACCTGCTGGAATGGCCTTGGGTTGGCCATAGCTCTCACAGGAGTTGTCCTTGAAAGGGCAGCTGCTGTCAGAGCCCTACCCACCTCACAGGGTGTCTGTTGTGGAGGGAGAAGATATAGGAGATTCTAAGCCACTCTGAGACTCTGATTCAGAGAGAAGGGCGGGGTATAAATCTGCAGTCTTCTTCTTCCGTGAGATGGGTTAGGCTGGAAGTCTGTGACTGGTCCAAAATTACTGTCACCCTATGACATGACTATATGTCATATAATCAACTGCTAAAGATTCAAGGTGATAGTTGAATTAAAATCTGCAGAAGAGTTAAATAATAAGTATGACTGGTTTCAAATGCAACAAATAAAAAGCTTGATGGAAAATGATATTAAATCTGATGGAATTAGATGTGAGCAAACGGAATTGGAAAGGGTTCTGCTTGGAGATAACGAAAAATTAATATTGAAAGTATATAAATTACTATTGAAATGGTCTACAGAAGAAGTAGTAAAATCTCAAATGATTAAATGGGCAATTAATGTGAACAGAGAAATACAAATGGATACATGGGAGTATCTTTGGAAGAACTCGATGAAAATATCAACATGTCAGAATATTAAAGAGAACTGTTTTAAGATGATGTATAGGTGGTATATGACTCCGAAAAAAACGGCAAAGATGAGTAAAAAGATGTCGAATAGATGTTGGAAATGTAAAAATCATGAAGATTCTTTTTTTCATATGTGGTGGACTTGTGAAAAAGCAAAAAAGTTTTGGCAGATGATACAACAAGAAATTTCTAAAATTTTGGGATAAGACTTTAAGAAAGTTGCAGAGACTTTTCTGCTGGGACTACAAATGGAATAATTTCCAAAAGAAGATAGGACCCTAATTTAGTATTTGCTCTCAGCTGCTAGGACATTGTATGCGCAGTTGTGGAAGCAAGAAAAAATACCAGAGAAATGGGATTGGATTGTGAAAGTTTTATCGTGGAGTGAGATGGACAAATTAACAAGAACTTTAAGAGACGATGATTTGGATGTGTTTAAAAAGGAGTGGAAGAAATTTAGAGGATACATAGAGAAAGAGTGGAATGTAAAAAGACATTGGACAATTTTTTAATATGAATATGAGAAAAGAAAGATATTGAACTTTGATTGGTTAAGGGTACCTTTATAACTGAACTTAAGTATATAACCTCGGCGGGGGTCTAGTAACGGAGGGAGGGGGGATTGGAAAATATCATATGGGTTAGAGATAGTAATGACATAATTAGATATTGTTACCATATGTTATCAATAAAATTGTTTAAACACAAAATTACTGTCACCCTGAACCAACTTGTCTCACCTGGTTTCTCAGTCATCCATCAGTCTTGAACAACTGGGGGTGGGGGGTGGGGGGGAAGGAATTGCAATGCTCATCCGAAAATCCTTTTCCTTTAGGGCACTCCCTGCCCCAAGGATCTCTGGCATTGAATGTGCCAGCTTAATGTGGAAGGCCAAGGAGAGTTTGGCTATCTGGGTGGTGTACTGACTGCCTGATGCACCACCAAATACCCTGCCTGCCCTGATAGATGTTGCATTGGCCTGGGCATTGAGCTATCCCAGGCTGATGATCCTGGGGGATTTCAATGTCCATGTTGATGATGTGGCATCTTCTCAGGCTCTAGTGTCCATGGAAGCACTGGGACTCTCCCAGTTTGTATCAGCCCCCACACACATCAGGCAGGCCATACACTGGATTTGACTTTTGGGATGGGGATACATAGGGATCTGATCATGCAGATGCAGTCCCATGATCAGACCATTTCACCCTGAAGGTCCAATTAGACATGCAAAACCATTCCTGCTTAGGCAGCGAGCATATTTATGCTTGCCTAAGCAGGGAGCCAAATGGACCCTGATTGGCTTCAGGAAGCTCTGGAGGATCTGATTCTCCTAGTGGGTCATTAGATGTGCTGCTCACAACTCTCCACAGTCATCGATGACATCACCCACCGGCAGCCTCACCACTGTTGCACCAAAGCAGCCCCATGTTATATTTTGGAGCTGTGGAGAATGAAGCACATCTATTAGAGTGAGTGGCAGCATAGTAGTGATGGAGAGGCAGGAGCTTCTTATAGAACATTTATGAAGGTCTATGAGATGGCAATAATGTCTGCTAAGAAGTTCTATGCAGCCTCTATTGCATCTACAAAGTCACGCCCAACTCAAAGTAATTAGAACTCAAGTAATTAGTAATTTGATCTTTAACTATATTGCTATCTGCCAAGCAAAATGCAGATAGCAAAATATTGGCTGTGAGGCTTTTGCAACCTATTTCACAGATAAAATCTTGTCTCTCCATCAGAACCTCCTGGCCACATTTGATACTGTGAGGGAACTGGAAGCCACTTGTCTGTTTTCAGGTCCAATTTTGGACCACTTCAGCTGACTCTCCTGGGAAAATGTTGAAAGGATCCTATCAGCTGTGAAGCCAACCACATGTCTCCTCAACCTGTGTCCATCCTGGCTGATCAAAACTTGTGGGGATGGCATTTGGAACCCTCTGGGTGAAATTGTCAATGTGTCCCTTTGAGGACTTTTCCAGAAGACTTGAAGGAGGCAACACTGGACCCTACAGTCCTGGCAAACTACCGCCTGGTGTCCAACCTTCCATTCCTCTGCAAGGTGGTTGAGAAAGTGGTGGCTGAAGACACATCTATCCTTGATCCATTCCAGTTTGGTTTCCTCCCAGGCCACAGGATGGAGACTGTATTAATTGACCAGTAGGGGATCAGAGGAATTGCCAGGAAAAAGAAGGCCCAGGTCATAGAAAGTGATATCATCACACTCCAACATCAGTGCAATTCTCTGGTATTTGAACATATATGAACATATGAAGCTGCCTTATACTGAATCAGACCTTTGGTCCATCAAGTCAGTACTGTCTACTCAGACTGGCAGCGGCTCTCTGGGGTCTCAAGCTGAGGTTTTTCACACCTATTTGCTTGGACCCTGTTTTGGAGATGCCAGGGATTGAAACTGGGACCTTCTGCTTCTTAAGCAGATGCTCTACCACTGAGCCACCGTCCCTTTTATAGGGTTGCCAATCGCCAGTTAGGGGCATGGGTTTCCCTGGTTTGGAGGCCCTCCCCCCACTTCAGGGTTATCAGGAAGGGGGTGTGTGAATCTCTGCTGGCCACTCCATTGTACCTTATAGTCCTCATAGAGTATAATGGAAAATTGATTCATGGGTGTTTGGGGCTCGTGGGGCTGTTCTTTGAGGTAGAAGCACCAAATTTTTAACTGGTGCCTCACCTCAACTCCCCCCCCCCATGTCAAAAAGATAGACCAGAGGATCCATTCTTATGAGCCCCAAAAGAAGGTGCCCCCATCCTCTATTATTTCTAATGAAGGAAAGGCATTTAAAAGGAATGTGGTTCCTTTAAATATGATGGCCTGGACTCCCCCAATCATGCTTGCCACAACCTTGCTTCTGAAGTCCACTCCCAAATTCTCCTGGGTCCACCCCCAAAGTCTCCTGGCTTCATCCCCAAAATCCCCAGATATTTTTCTGAGTTGGACCTGGCAACCCTAACTGTACATTGCCCAGAGCCCTGCTATAGCAGGGATGGGCAACTCATAAATCCAATAATAAAATAAAAATAAATAAAAATTTGGGCATAAACTCTATGGTAAATATGGCTTCTACCATAGAGTTTTTGCCCAGATACCAAAGCATCACCTGGATGTTGCTTGTGTGATTACAGCATTTCCTGTGCGATGGTGGTGATGTGGCCTTCCTTTTTCTCCTGGTAAGTCTCTCCTGCTGGCCAGCTGATCAACAGAAGGAGGCAGGGCCTAGTGACAGGAGACACCCCCCCCCGCCAATCTCTACCTGGGATTCTTACAACCTTAGATGCCTCTCTCCCTATCCCAGTGGACATTTTAAGATGGTTTTGTGATTTTATAATAGCTTCCTTTCTTTTTTCACCTCTGTTTCAAGTAGAATTACCAGCTCTGTGTTGGGAAATTCTTGGAGATTTTGAGGCTGGAGTATATAGAGGAAGGGTTTTGGGGAGGTGAAGGACTTCAGTACAGGTATAATACCATAATGACCAACTTCCAAAGCAGCCATTTTCTCCACAGGGACTGATCTCTCCCATCTGGAGATCTCCAGGCCCCATGTGGATTAGGGTTGCCAAGTCCAATTCAAGAAATATCTGGGGACTTTGGGGGTGGAGCCAGGAGACATCGGGGCAGAGCAAGGAACAAGGGTGTGACAAGTATATTTAAAGGATCACATTTAAAGGAACCACACACCTTTTTAAATGTCTTCCTTCCATAGGAAATAATGAAGGATAGGGGCACCTTCTTTTGGGGCTCATAGAATGGGACCCCCTGGTCCAATCATTTTGAAACTTGGGAGATACTTTGGGGAGAGTCACTAGATACTATACTGAAAATGTGGTGCCTCTACCTCAAAAAACAGTTCCCCCAGAGCCCCCGAAACCTCCGGATCAATTCCCCATTATACCCTATGAGAATCAATCTCCACATAGAGAATAATGCTCAGCAGACGTGAGAGGATGCAAGGACTACAAGTCCCAGCATGCACCTCGCAAAGGGAGACCAGACTGGAGCGAATAGCAGGCCAGCGGTGGGCGGGTCTTTGTAACTCGGAGGAAGGGAGAATCCTGAAGCCAGGCAAGGAAAGAGACACGATGCCGTTCCACCCCCCCACCCCCCACATCAGATTTTTAGGGAGTGGGAGATTAGGCTGCTAAACCAGGGGTCCCCCGGCAGGGCAGGGGGGTTGGGAAGCCTAATGTGGATGTTGGCAACCTTAAAGGCAGTAATCAAGGTTAGATTGAGCACTTCCTTTCCTTTCATCCATTCTGCTGCTCTTTGTACAATTGCCAGTCTCCAGGTGGGGCCTGGAGAGCTTCCAGAATGACAAGTGATCTCCAGACTACAAAGATCACTCCTGGAGAAAATAGCAGCTCTGGAGTCTATGACATTATGCCCTGCTGAGATCTCCCCAAACTCTTCCCTCCACAGGCTCCACCTCACAAATTTCCAGGAATTTCTTAACCCAGACTTGGCAACCATAGCTCTTAGTAGTGCCTTCCTTCCAGCTACATCATTCCTCTCCTCTCTCTCTCCTTTTGTCCACAATGAAGGCTGGGCATGCTGTCTACAATCTCTCTCCATCCTAGCTTAGATTGATAGCTGGAAATCTTTATCTTTCCAGGCTGTCAAGCATACAGTTCCTTTACAATAAAGAACTTTTTATTTCCCTTCTAATATAACAAACTGCAGTTTTGAACAGTTTCTGTTCCTCAGCAGATGGGCAACCATTCTGGACCATTATAACTTCTAAGACTTTTGTAAAAGTAGTTCCATATATGGACTATCACAGTAGTCCAGTATGGAACTCAAGGGAGCATGTGGAACTTTTGCCAGATCAGAGTTGTTTATTTTCTCTTTCTTTTCATGTAACAGATAAATAGTTCATTATCCACAAATCATTGCACATTGATCGATTCACATTTACTGTAGATCTTATTGTCAAAAACGGAGAATGCTCAGAATCACCAATTACAAATATTTAAAAATATTACATGTAAATTAGGACAGTTCAATCTCTCTTCTCTAAATCAGCATAATCTTGAAATAAAATTCAAACTAGGACTATACAGAGACAGAGGTGGGTCTAAGCAGTTCAGAACTGGCTTGATTTCCAAAAGCTTGAAGAGAAGACCTCTTTTCCTCAAGACCTCTTTTCCTCAGGCAGCTGGGGTCTCTAGGCTACCATTTACCTGCACTGTAAAAATGGCATGCTGCCCTTGGGGACACTGATATATATCAGGGTAAAATGTGTACTCTTTCTGACAGTAGATGCTTGGCCTTTGTGGAATCTGATCTTTAGAGAAATGCAGCATGAGACACCCAGGTGTCCCTGAAACATACTGGTCTTATTTCCATCCTTATCACCCAACCAGTTATAAAGAGGAACATTTAATATACATTTCAAGATGTAAGCATCAGATTTTTGGCTTCAACACAGTCCTCAGCTGTTTTGCATACTATAGTTATCTTCACCTCTGCTATTAATTTTTCAGAAAGTCAGAAGAGAAACATTGTGATGCCTGAATCTTACATTCAAATCACATTTTTATTTATGCAAGGCATAAACAGTTTAAAAATTAAACCTGATAAATTAGAACTACTAGGAACTCAATTTTCAATAATGAAATCTCAGATGATGGGAGAAGACCCACTTAGGCAAGCTTCCAGGCAGGGCCTTTTTTGTAGAAAAAGCCCAGCAGGAACTAATTTACATATTAGGCCACACCCCCTTATGCCAAGCCAGCCAGAACTGTGTTCCTGTGCGTTCCTGCTCAAAAAAAGGCCCTGATCCCAGGTAAATCCTTCAGTTGAGGAAAACAAGACAGCTACTGGCTTTCTCCGGGGATTGTGAGCTGATTTCCATGTCCATCTCTTTTAGCAAAAATTAATAGCAGAGGTGAAGATAACTATAGTATGCAAAACAGCTGAGGACTGTGTTGAAACCAAAAATCTGATGCTTACATCTTGAAATGTATATGAAATACGCAGACTGAGTTTGGGTCTCCACTCTTTTTTTAGTAAGTAAGACATGAACTGTGGGCCATCCTCAACTCCTAGTGCATATTGTACCATATTCAGATCACAGCTGTGGCACAGTTTCTAATATGAAATTGCATGTTTCCCAGAATTTTTCAGCCCTTATAACTGGAGTTCCTTTCCATTAAACATAGAATCATAGAGTTGGAAGGGACCTCCAGGGTGATCTAGTCCAACCCTGGGAATTCACAAATACCTTCCCCTAAATTCACAGGATCCTCATTTGCTGTCAGATGGCCATCTAGTCTCTGTTTAAAAACCTCCAAGGAAAAAAAAGCCCACCACCTCCTGAGGAAGCCTGTTACACTGAGGAACCACTCTAATGGTCAAGAAGTTCTTCCTAATGTTGAGCCAGAAACTCTTTTGATTTAATTTCAACCTGTTGGTTCTGGTCCTACCATCTGGCGCCACAGAAAACAATTCTGCACCATCGTCTATATGACAGCCCTTCAAGTACTTGAAGATGGTGATCATATCACCTCACACCTCTCAGATGGTGATCGTATCACTTCTCAGGGATTCAATCTTTCCTATTCTGGATGAGGTTGTTGTTATGCCTGGACCACTCTTCCCTTGAAGGACTTGTCTGGTAGCTTGCAAAAGATGACAGCAGGCAACCTTCTCTCTTAACATCTCACCTCTAGACTTTCACCTGGTATGCAAATACGATCAAAAGAGGTGTCATCAAATATTGCCCAGAGGCTTGTCTAGGGAAACTGATGCTGAAGGTGGAAATGTCTGGTTTTTGGCCATTCTCTTCCCTCTTTTAAATCCAACAATGCCAAAGATTAATTTACAGAAAAGGCAGTACAACTAACCCAGGGGTGGCCAAACTGTGGCTCAGAAGCCATACTGTGTGACTCTCAAAGCCCCCATTGCCCCATTGGCTGGCTTGTAGAAGGCATTTAAAGTTTAAGTTGCTTTCACAAATACCTCCCCACCACCACCACACACACACACCCTTCCTGCCTTCCTTCTGATGATCTGCCTAATTCACAGAATCAGCATTGCTGTCAGATGGCCATCTAGCCTCAGTTTAAAAACCTCCACGGAAGGAAAGCCCACCACCTCCCAAGGAACCTGTTCCATTGAGGAACCATTCCAACTGTCAGGAAGTTCTCCTAATATTTAGTCAAAAATTCTTCTGATTTAATTTCAACCCATTGGTTCTGGACCAACCTTCTGGGACAATAGAAAACAATTCTACACCATCCTCTATATGACAGCCCTTCAAGTACTTGATGATGGTGATCATATCACTTCTCAATCGTCTTGTCTCCAGGCTAAACTGGTTTATCCTATGTGAGTCCATAGTCAAAACTGTTTTAATCCCATAACACCCCTTTGTAATAGTTTTCTGCCATGTCTATTAGAGGTCACCAAACACAATAGACATTTTCACATGAACATTAATTTGCATTCACAACCCATGGGAAAACTAAGCAGCTTCCCTAGCTCAAATACATTGTTTCATTCACAACATCACAGCATTGTTCTAGGAACAATCACATCATAGTTCAAAGGGTATATCCATACACACTCAGGCTCTTCTCAGGCTCTCTCTGTAAGACTGTGAGACTGTGTGAGTCTGTCTATCTGTGTGTGCACAAGCATGTGTGTGTACATTATCTAGACATCCACTAAATTATACTCCCAACACAAAATTTGGTACAACTTCTTATTTGAGTGGAATGCTGGTTCATTCTGCTCATCTTTCTCCTTGAACCTCTGTTCTGGAATAGGTAAATATAGTCCCATCCAAGGCTTTTTTTGTAGCAGGAATTCCTTTGCATATTAGGCCACACTCCCCTGATGCAGCCAATCCTCCATGAGCTTACAGGACTCTTAGTACAGGGCCTACTGTAAGCTCCAGGAGGACTGGCTACATCAGGGGCATGTGGCCTAATATGCAAAAGAGTTCCTGCTACAAAAAAGCCCTGCATCTAATATAAGTTCCCTTCTTGTCTCTATAAGATGCTACCTTTATTTTCTGAACTTGTATGAGTGTTTATAGAGTGCTTAATGTTTGATTTTATTTCTTTTAATTTTTTTAAATAAAAACTATTTCATTAATTAAGGCCTGGTTCATGAGAATTATCTGAGGGAAAAATCCCCATAAACATAGGTGGAGATTAGGGTTGCCAATCCCTAGGTGGGGGCAGGGGATCCCCCAGTGTGGAGGCCCTTCCCCTGCTTCAGGGTCATCAGAAAGTGGGGGGGATGTCTGCTGGGCACTCAATTATTCCCTATGGAGACCGATTCCCATAGGGTATAATGGAGAATTGATCTGTGGGTATCTGAGGCTCTGGGGTGTGTGTTTTGATATAGGGGCACCAAATGTGCAGCATAGCATCCAATGCCTCTCCCCAAAATACCCTCCAAGTTTCAAAAAGATTGGACTAGGGGGTCCAATCCTATGAGCCCCCCAAAAAGATGCCCCTATCCTTCATTATTGCCAATGGAGGGAAGGCATTTAAAAGGTGATGTGATGGCCAGAACTCCCTTTGGAGTTCAATTTTGCTTGTCACAACCTTGTACCTGGCTCCACCCACAGTGTCTCCTGACTCCACCCCCAAAGTCCCAAGATATTTCTTGAATTGGACTTGGCAACCTTAGTGGAGATCCTGCTTGTTGACCCCTCTGCATAGCCTAGGGGTCTCCTGGTTAATTCCTTAACACACTCAGGAGATCCTTTTTAGATAGGTTTCTATCAATTTTTAGCAATTTTAATCAATCATCTGAATTGTTTCAGCAATATGACACTCTTGTACTGCAACTTTTTGATGTTTTTAGACAAGTGGTGCAAAAACAGTGAACTAAGTTTGGAGATAGGAGTAGTTGGTTTGATAATGAATGCCACCAAATGAAGTCTCATATCCGTGCTATCTATCATCAGTATAGGGCATCTGGGTCAGTTAAAAATTCAATTGAATCAACTGTATAAATCTAAGCAAGTGTCCTTTACACAGAAATGTTGGGAACCTCTTATCCACGCTACACTAAATAATGATACCAGGAAATTTGGGGCAGTGGTATCTGGGTCCTTGGGTCACAAGCATATTTCTTACAGTCTGCTTTCACCTCATGACTGGTTTGATTGTTTTTCAGACATTTTTAGGGAGACCAGAGTTAGCCCCACTGAGGACTCTGACCTTAATCTGGCTGATTGCCCAGAGTGGTCACAAGTTCAGCTTCAGGAGGCTGAGCTATTAATCAAGAGCATAAACCAGGGAAGGCCCCTGGGCCAGATGTTATTCCTCCTGAGCTGATCCAAGTGTTCCCTGAGTGGTGGGCCCCTTTCCTTGCTGCCTTGTTTATGATCATAAATATGACAGGTGTAATAGCTGAAGCCTGGACTAATGCAGTAATGGTCCCCGTATATAAAAACGGTGATTGCCATCTTCCATGTAACTATAGGCTTATCAGCTTGCCTTCCACTGTAGGGAAACTATATGCAAGATATCTGAACATAAGAACATAAGAGAAGTCATGTTGGATCAGGCCAATGGCCCATCCAGTCCAACACTTTGTGTCACACAGTGGCCAATATGTGTGTGTGTGTGTGTATATATATATCTGGCCAATAAACTCAATGTATCGATATCTGAATGACAAATCATGGATATACAGCAAATTGGTTTCTGTAGAGGAAAATCGACCCTTGGTCATTGTGTAGTGTTAAGCCACTTAGTGGGTAAATATAGGGAAGGGAAGGGCCCTAAGTTATTTGCAGCTTTCTTGGACTTCAAGGGTGCCTTTGATTCCATCCCAAGAGACTTGCTCTGGAAGAAACTTAGGAATCAAGGAATTGATTTGAGACTCCTCCTTCTAATAAAAAATGTACATGCTAATACAACCTACCAAATGCAATGCTCAAAGGAAGGTGATTTAACTCAAAAGATTCCAATTAGGCGTGGAGTTAAACAAGAATGCATTATAGCACCTTTACTATTCAACCTTTTTATTAATGATTTGGCTCCCTTTTTGAACACCATAGATGGGCATGGGAGGGGGAGGGGGTGGGCTCCCTCTTGGGTATCCTGCCCCCCTAAGGAAAGTGTATGCTCAATACATAGCCTCTCCTTTCCTGGTGTAGTGAACGCCGCGTGGTCACTGTCCGGCTATGCCTGGCAGATGGTCACTGCAATGGCCTATCCTGCATTACTGCATCCGTGGCAACACCTTCCCGCTGGTCCCCCCCGTTTCTCATAGAGTTTGCCACGTCATGGTGCGACCGAATGTCCGGCGGTATAACCGGATGGGCAGGCTGGGCTCACCAACCTCGCCAGCCAAGAGAAGGAAAACTCTAACATCAAACCCGGGCAGATAGAGCTAGTTAATGTAACACCTACCACCTGGAGGACTCGCTGCCGGTGTCCCGGCTTATTGGGCCATGGCAGATGACCCCAAGGTGAAAGGGTGGAGCCAGTACCGCGCACACTGTGCTTCACCTAAAAATTCCTCTGCGCAGGCCTGAAGAGCATATCCACATCCACAACCCACAACACACCAAGTCCTGCAGCAATGGGCAAGGGGCGAAACGGCAGGTGGAAGATGCCACTGGAAGCCGCAGTCCTGATCCTGCATGTAGGCGGTTCAGGGTATTGGTCGCCTGATGCTGACCTGGAGATGAAAGCAGTTTTCGGCAGCACCCTGAACGACCAAGCAGCCTTATCTAGGGACAGCACTGCTTGCTCCACACAGAGAGGGGCCTAGAAAAGGTGGCCTAAACAAAACTCATCTCCCCCACTCCAGTTAGCTAGCCGCGGTCAATGGGAATCCTTACTTGCGGTCGAAAAATAACAACAAAGAAAAGGCATGCACCTGCCTCACAAAGTGTGCAAAGACTAAAGCTTGAGTGTTGGAACATCAGAACCATGCTTGACACAGTAGACAGTGGTCGCCCTGAACGATGTTCTGCTCTAGTTGCCCATGAACTTCTCAGGTTGAATATTGACATAGCAGCTCTCAGTGAGGTCCGTTTCCCTGAGGAAGGTAGTCTTCAAGAACATGGTGCTGGCTATACCCTCTACTGGTCGGGTAAGTCAAAGGTTGAGAGCCGCCTTTCTGGCGTTGGCTTCATGGTCAGGAACCCCATTGCCTCCAAACTCGAAAACCTGCCAACAGGTCACTCAGATCGCATCATGTCCATGCGCATCCCACTTCAAAACAAGCAGCATGCAACACTCTTCAGTGTGTATGCCCCAACCCTTCAAGCAGATCCTGCAGAAAAGAACAAGTTCTATGCTGATCTACGCAACCTCATACGGAAGACCCCTACAGAGGACAAGGTGATCATCCTTGGCGACTTCAATGCCAGAGTAGGTAAAGACTCGGAAGCCTGGAAAGGAGTACTTGGCAAACACGGCATTGGCAACTGCAATGGTAACGGGCGCCTCCTGCTAGAATTCTGCACAGAGCACCAGCTCACCATCACCAACACTATCTTTCAGCAAAACAACAGCCTGAAGACAACCTGGATGCACCCACGGTCCAAGCACTGGCACCTTATCGACTACATTCTGGTGCGCCAGAGAGACCTTCGAGATGTCTTACACACCCGAGTAATGCCCAGTGCGGAATGTCATACAGATCATCGTCTTGTACGCTGCAATCTCCGTCTTCACTTTAAACCCACACCCAGGAGAGGAGGTATCCCTCGGAGGAAGCTTCAGGTTGGCAGCTTTCAGTCAGCCGAAGTTAAAGCTGCCTTCCAGGCAAAACTCCAGTCAAGAATTGAGGACCCCAGTTGCCCCACAGACCCTTCTCCAGAAGCACTCTGGGAACACCTAAAAACTACCATCCTGTTGATCTCTGAAGAAGTCCTCAGGTTCTCCACAAGGAAGAACAAGGACTGGTTTGACGAGAACAATCAAGAGATCCAAGAATTACTAGCGAAAAAGAGATCTGCCTACCAAGCACATCTTGCTCAGCCCTCCTGTCCCGGGAAAAAAGCAATCTTTCGCGCTGCATGTAGCAACCTCCAGCGCAAGCTTCGAGACATTCAGAACGAGTGGTGGACCAAGGTTGCAGAGAGAACCCAGCTGTGTGCAGACACTGGTGATTTAAGAGAGTTCTACGAAGCCCTGAAGGCAGTATATGGCCCATCATATCAGGCTCAGAGTCCCTTGCGTAGTACAGACGGCCAAGTGCTCCTCACAGACAAGGCATCCATACTGAACCGGTGGTCAGAGTATTTTCAGGTTCTCTTCAGTGCCAACCGCGTAGTTCAAGATTCAGCAATCCACCTCACCCCACTTCAACCAGTGAAAACAGAGTTGGATGAGATCCCCACCCTAGAAGAGACTGTTAAAGCCATCAAGCAACTGAAAAGTGGCAAGGCAGCGGGAGTTGATGGAATCCCACCAGAGATCTGGAAGCATGGGGGCACAGTACTACATAGCACACTTCACAAAGTACTTGTCACCTGCTGGGAACAAGGCAAACTACCACAGGACTTTCGCAATGCAATCATCATCACTCTACACAAGAACAAAGGGGAAAAGTTAGACTGCTCCAACTACCGGGGGATAACCCTGCTCTCCATCGCAGGCAAAATCCTTGCCAGAATACTCCTGAACAGACTGGTGCCCACCATTGTAGAAGAACTCCTCCCAGAGAGCCAGTGCGGCTTCAGAGCTAACAGGAGCACCACCGACATGGTATTTGTTCTCAGGCAGCTCCAAGAGAAATGCAGGGAACAGAACAAGGGTCTATATGTGACTTTTGTCGACCTTACCAAAGCTTTCAATACCATTAGCAAGAAAGGCCTGTGGCAAATCTTGGAACGTTTAGGATGTCCCCCAAGGTTCCTCAGCATGATCATCCAGCTACATGAAGACCAGCGAGGCCAAGTCAGACACTGCAATGACCTCTCGGAGCCCTTCCCAATGGGCACAGGTGTAAAGCAAGGCTGCGTTCTCGCGCCAACTCTCTTTACGATCTTCTTTAGCATGATGCTTCAAAGAACCGCAGTAGATCTAGATGATGACGATGGTGTCTACATCCACTATCGCACCGATGGCAGCCTGTTCAACCTGAGGCGACTAAAGGCTCACTCCAAGACAATGGAAAAACTTATCCGCGAGCTACTGTTTGCTGATGATGCTGCACTCGTCTCCCACTCGGTATCAGCTCTGCAGCATATGACGTCCTGCTTTGCAGAGGCTGCCAAGCTATTCGGCCTGGAAGTTAGTCTGAAGAAGACAGAAGTTCTCCACCAGCCTGCACCCCAGGAAGATTATCACCCTCCCTGCATCACTGTGGGTGAATCAGTTCTGAAGACAGTCCAGCAGTTCAGCTACCTGGGGTGCATCATCTCCTCAGATGCCAAGATCGACAAGGAGATTGACAACAGGCTGGCAAAGGCAAACCGTGCATTTGGCCGACTGCACAAAAGAGTGTGGAGCAACAAGCCCTCTTTTGCTTTATGCTGATGATGCTGTACTACTTACCCTCTTGTGCATAGGTCTGAAAAGGTTACTTTATCGTTTTATGGACTATTTTGAGTTAAACTCATTGACCTTAAATTTTCAGAAGTCCAAAATCATTGTCTTTGGGAAAGTGTGGAAACCATCTAAGTGGACTATAAGGGGGCATCATATTGAGCAAGTTAAAACCTTTAGATACTTAGGAGTGCTCTTCCACTGTAACGCTAGATGGGCTGCTCATAAAAAGGGAGTGATGAAATCTATGAATAATGACATATTAGCGATTACCCGGTTTCATTACTCTAAGGGCAACCAATATGTCCCAGCAGCCCTACAAGTTTTTAATCACAAATTAGTTGCTAAAATGCTCTACGGGGTACCAATCTGGATTGGTGCTGTTAATAAGGAAATAGAAAAAATTCAGTCTATCTTCCTTTGGAAAATCTTAGGACTTCCAATGTGTGTTTCCTACGCTGCAATGTGTCTTGAAACCAACCAAAGACTGTTAGAGTCTAGAGCATACTTAATGACATTTAAATTCTGGTTAAAATTGCATTTTAAAACCACTACTTATCCCAACTGTCTTGTTTCTCTAGTCATAATGGAGTTTCATTAGTCTTCTTGGCTGACAGAAAAGAAGAAAGCTATTATGGGGACAAACTTTGATGAGCTGATTTCCCTGTCAGAAAAACCTGCTTTTGTTTTACTTAAACAAAGACTCCTGGATATTGAGTTGCAAGAACTGCGTAGCCGTGTCTCTGGTAGATGTTCTCCTTTGAGAGTAGGGATTCGTCCTGTAGGGGCGATAGCAATGTACCTTTTCTCCCTTAGTGATCCATATATCTGCAGAGCCTCTAGTGGAATCTTGGCAACATCTCTTTCTTGCTTGATTTCCCCTAACCTTCGTAGCGTCTTCATGTTAGCTTGCTTTGGTGTCCTTCCTTCTGTTGTGCTGTATGGGAGGTTCAAGAAAATTCTATATTCCAACAGATTTTGTGGTTGTGGTTCAAGGGATATAGAAAATGCTGAACATGTTCTCCTGCATTATACATTTTACTGTGATATCTGTGCCATTTACTTAGATCCTCTTCTTCGAAATTATGAGGGACAATCTGATGGTGGTAAGACTCTTTTCCTATTGTCCTCTCATAACCCTAAGATTATTGAGACTGTGGCAAAATATCTGTTTTGTGCTTCTAAGAGGAGAGGAATGTTTCGAATGTTGGGGTAATATATGTTTTCTCCCTTGCTGATTGTGCTGTTACGCCAATAAAGGTTGTTGTTGTTGGGTGCCAAAACAAGTAGCCACCTTCTCAGTCATGGCACCAAAATTTTAGAACTCCCTCCCAGGAAGACTCATTTTTCTCCTTCTATTGTTGTCTTCCACCAGTGGGTAAAGATTTTCTTTGTTTTTTTTCATTTGTTTTTGGCATTTCCTCACAAATTCTGAGTAGCCCGCCTTTTTAATGTGTTTTTATAATTTTACTTGTGTTTGTATGTCTGTGTGCCTTCAAGTTGCAGCTGACATGTTCACCTCAGCAAGGGGCTTTCAAGGCAAGCAAGAAGTAGAGGTGGTTTGCCTTGTTTTTCTCTGCAGAGTCTTGTCTGGTGGTCTCCCTTCTTTCCTTGGTGGTCTCCCAGGTACTCCTTGTAGCTTCCAAGGAGTTACACAATCGAGTTATACCATGCTGCCTTCCCTCCATGTGTTTTCATATTATGTCTTGTTTAAAATATTTTACATCTATTTGTATTTTAAATACTTTTTAATCTCTCAAATGTTTTAAGGTTGGCTGCCTTGGGTACTTCAAAAAGGCCATATAGAAATGCTTTATATAAAACAAACAAACAAATAAAATATGCCATTTTGGGATAATATCACAAAAAATATTCCAATTTAAAATATGGAAAATATATTATTATGTTGAATCAAGAGCCCTGTGGCACAGAGTATTAAAGCTGCAGTACTGCAGTCCTAAACTCTGCTCATGACCTGAGTTTGATCCCCGGCGGAAGCTGGGTTTTCAGGTAGCTGGCTCGAGGTTGACTCAGCCTTCCATCCTTCCGAGGTCGGTAAAATGAGTACCCAGCTTGCTGGGGAGAAAGTGTAAAAGACTGGGGAAGGCAATGGCAAACCACCCCGTAAAAAGTCTGCCGTGAAAACATTGTGAAAGCAAAGTCACCCCAGAGTCGGAAATGACTGGTGCTTGCACAGGGGACCTTTCCCTTCCTTTCCTGAATTCACCACATCAAGATTTGTTGTGTAAAAACAATTTAATCTTTTCATCTTCCAAATCAATGGCTTCCAAGTATTCAATGTGGTTAATTTACAAATGAATCTTTGTCTTGATTTAAAGTGCCATACTAATCAAAGTGTTGCAGATGCCCCCAAACTTAACTCCAGGAGACTGTAAGCCACATCGAAGGTGTAATGCATCAGTACACCTCAAAGTTGAGGGAGTTGTCTGCCAGGCTGAAGCAGGGTATGGTCTTGACTAAGTTTACTTGGGAGTCAGCCAGCTTGAAGAAGCCCAGCTGGCTCATAGCAGCATGCTCAGCAGCAGAAGCCAACCCAGCCCAGTTTCTACCAGAAGGGGCCTTGACACTGAGACCCAGAAAGCTCTACAGGGGGCAGGAACAGCAAGCAGCAATCACCTTTTTAGAGGAGGTCAGGCAGGGAAGCCAGTTCTTTAAAGTTCAGGGGCAAGGGCCAGTGAGCAAGTATCCTTTGACCTAGGGCTCTTCCACTCCCCAGGACTGGGTTGGGGAGAGAGGACTGGCTGAGCTCTGGGTTGGACCTCCCTTGGGGAAGCTTTTAAAAGGTGTGCCCAGGAGCAGCCAGGGAGGAAGAATCAGACCCATTCCCTAGCAGGTGGCACTTGGCAGTTCAGTGTAGGGAAAGGAAACCCCCTTCTCTTGCTCTGTTTCAAGGCTGTATCCTGGAGCATTTGCCCAACAAAAAGCAACCCTGGAGAGTGAGATAGTTCTGGACACAGACCCAGCTCCAGTGGATGCTGACACAGTTACATCCTTCTAAGGCCATTGACTTCAATAGCCTTAGAAGGGTGTAACTCTGCTTAGGATTGCACTGTATCAATCTATGCTATCCAGCTTACCCATTAATATGGAAAATATTCTTCCAGTGAAATGAAATGTAGTAGATATATGGCTTTAGTATTGGCTGTATAACATAATCTGAACGGTATGATGGCTAATTGGCCATTTTGGTTTCATTTTGGAGCTTCAGTCACATAGAACCAAATATACACATAGTCTTAACATACAATCTTTGCCTCATGACAACACCACACATTACAATAGGAATTCATAAACAGATTTTCCTTCAAAAGCAGCCAAGAGGGAAAGACATTGTCAAGGCCACAACATAGGGAGGGGTGCACGGAGGGGTGCAAAATATTTCTTGCCAATGCCATATCCCCCACTAAAAATCAGTCTCCTGATAACTATTAGTTCCCAAAGGAAAACCTATAAGCATCAATTACATCAGCCTCCCCCGTCCCACACACACACCAAGGCTAAAAGCATCTAGAGGGGTTGATTTCTATTATTAAAGTTACATTCTGCAACGGTTCCTGATGGCGCTACGGGATCCCTGGCCCCCTGGCGATTCCTTGGATGATCTGGTGGAGTCTTGGAATGATAGGCTCTCCAGAGCCATCGATGAGATCGCACCTAGGCGTCCTCTGCGCCCATATTTAAAGCCGACACCTTGGTATAACCAAGAGTTGCGGCAATTAAAACAGGGACTCAGACAACTAGAGAGGCAATGATGGCGTACTCGAGACGAAGCGACTCGAACATCTTATAGAGAGATTATGAAGTCCTATGAGATGGCAGTCAAAACCGCAAAGAAAACATACTTTGCGGCTAAGATTGCATCGGCAATTTCGCGCCTGGCACAACTATTCAATATAATTCGGAATCTTACAACGCTGCCACAAGGCAGACCAAATTTTAACAAATTGGAGATTGGCTGTGAGGCTTTTGCGAATTTTTTTGCAGATAAGACTGCGTCGCTCCGCCGCGACCTCCCTGCCATATTAGAGACAGTTTGCGAACCCGAGGCACCGTGCCTGTCTTCGGATCATGCTCTGGATGGTTTCAGTGCTCTCAGCCTGGAGGAAGTTGACAGGATCCTCTTATCTGCACACCCAACAACTTGCAATTTGGACCCATGCCCTTCCTGGCTGATTAAATCCTGCCAGAGGGAGCTTAGATATCCTGTACGGGATATCATAAATAGATCCCTGAGGGAGGGGCACTTTCCAACACCGCTTAAAGAGGCGGTGGTCCGCCCCCTCTTGAAAAACACAACATCAGACCCGGCCGAATTGGCACACTACCGGCCGGTCTCGAACTTGCCCTTTTTGGGCAAACTTATCGAGAGGGCAGTGGCGATGCAGCTACAGAGTTTCCTGGAGGATGCTTCCGTCCTTGATCCCCTTCAGTCTGGCTTTCGCCTGGGCCATGGGACAGAGACGGTGTTGGTTGCCCTGATAGATTACCTTCAACGGCATCTGGACTGGGGCGGCTCGGCGGTGCTGATGTTGTTGGACCTATCGGCAGCGTTCGACACGGTCGACCATCAGCTACTGACCTGCCACCTCGCCGATGCGGGGATTCAGGGGTTGGCCTTACAATGGCTTTCCTCTTTCCTTGAGGGTAGGGGACAAAGGGTCGCGATTGGGGGTGAGCTGTCCCGGAGACACACGCTTGATTGCGGAGTGCCTCAGGGAGTGGTTCTCTCCCCGATGTTATTTAACATCTATATGCGCCCCCTTGCCCAGATTGCCCGAAGGTATGGGCTGGGTTGTCACCAGTACACTGATGACACCCAGCTCTATCTGCTTATGGACGGCCGGCCTGCATCCTAGAAAACTTGAACCGGGTGTTACAAGCCATGGCCAGGTGGCTCAGGCTGAGCAGGCTGAGGCTAACTCCAGCGAAGACAGAGGTCCTTTGCTTGGGTCGTCGTGGTCTGGGAGGGGAAATCCCCCTGCCAGTTTTTGACAGTGCGCCACTGACAGCGGCGCACAAGGTCAGGAGTTTGGGGGTACTATTGGAGCCTTCCTTAACGATGGATGCTCAGATAGCAGCCACTGCTAAATCCACATTTTTTCATCTTAGGCGGGCGAGGCAGATGGCTCCTTTCCTGGAGCGCGACGACCTAGCAATGGTGATCCATGCAATGGTCACCTTGAGGTTGGACTACTGTAATGCCCTCTACATGGGGCTGCCCTTGTGCCAAACCTGGAAGTTGCAGTTAGTGCAGAATGCCGCGGCCCGGTTGTTATTGGGGCTCCCAAGATGGGAGCACATTTGGCCAGGGCTCCGGCACTGGCTGCCAATAATATACCGAGTTCGGTACAAGGTGCTGGTTATTACCTTTAAAGCCCTATATGGCCTAGGACCTGCCTACCTTAGGGACCGTCTCTCCCCACATGTTCCCCAGAGAGTACTGAGATCGGGATCTCAAAATCTGCTTGTTATCCCCGGGCCAAAGGAGTCCTGCCTGCATTCCACCAAGGACAGGGCCTTCTCCATAACGGCTCCTTTCTGGTGGAACCAACTGCCTGAAGAGGTGAGGGCCCTGAGGGACCCTCTTCCGGCTGGCTTATAATTAACTGGCATTAGAAGCTGAGTGTAGTTCTGATAGACCACCGTTATATGTTTTATATGTTTTATTATTCTACTGTTTTAACTGTGTAAGTTGTTTTAAATTCAAATTATGTTAGATTTTTATGTGTTGTGAGCCGCCCTGAGCCACTTCGGTGGGAAGGCTGGGATATAAATAAACTTGAACTTGAACATTCTCTCCTTCTATGTGCCGTAGTCCCCAACCCAAATTGAAGAGTTCTGGCTGTTTTTTTAAAGTGACAGTATTTGTTGAGGAATCTACCTGTGGATCATCAATGTAAGTTCATGTAGCTTTGTTCTTTACAGCTCAAGTCTGTAGTGTGAACTACAGAATAAAAAACCTCTTTGGAGTTTTCGCATACAAATGATAATTGTGGTAAGATTGAGTATTATGTAATCTTGCAAGCTGCTACCCTTTCTAGGGAGATGTGAGCAGGACTGTCAACTTGAATCTCCAGACTGCCTGGCATAAGAAGAGCTTCTAACACTTAATTTCCATTTTCTCTTGATGTATCTTTGGATTTGCTTGAACAGCTGATATCTTTTAATCAATAATAATGCTTTTAATAACAACTTGGTAACCTCAATGTCTACCTTCTAAAAACCAGCATCCATCCACAATGCAACAGTAGCACCCTAGCATGCTGAATGGCTCTGACAGTTCAAGCATGCAATTTTATAGCAGTCTGCAAACAACACTGGGAATTCAGGGTTAAAAACCAAGCTGAAGTTTTGTCTTATATAGTAATGAAAGCTGACCAAGAGAGTAAATCAAATGGATCTCCTAACAAACTGAAAACAGCTGTTTGGCTAGCCTTGTCTCTGATTTAGGTTAGGTAATTATTGCTCCAGTGTGGTTCAAGGTTGTTCTGTTACTGAAATAGGATAGCATATGAAAAGCATCCAACTTCTTAATTTACTGTAGCATCAGAAATTCCACTGTATGCATCTAAAAGTATCTAGAAACATAATCGTCTATAGATATACCTACAGGCTTTTCTAAATGCCAATTTATTTTGCCTTTCAAGACACAATTACACAACACTTACTTATGTCATACTAAGGTAGAAGTACTAAGGAAATGATATTTTAAGTCTAAAATGCTAAGCCATTCCAGTTGTATTTTTGCATTATGCATCACATATGGACAATCACTTTTTTAAAGAGTGCACTAGTTGGACTTTGCAAACTAGTGATTGAATACCTACTTTCAACATTAATTCTGCAGAAAAAAACGACACTGGCTCCTGGAGTAAATCACGTTTTCTAGTTTAGCATGCAAACAGAGACCTGCGGATTTGAAGCTATTAAAATATTCAATGTTGGCAAGCCATTCTTTTAATAAAAACAGTTACATAGCATTTCTGTAAAATGAGTTATTCCACTAAATTCCTGATACTTCACAATCTTCACAATGATACTTCAGGCTGCT
Source organism: Heteronotia binoei (assembly GCF_032191835.1). Taxonomy (NCBI): domain Eukaryota; kingdom Metazoa; phylum Chordata; class Lepidosauria; order Squamata; family Gekkonidae; genus Heteronotia; species Heteronotia binoei. The sequence continues at coordinate 56,280,921 of NC_083243.1, read as the reverse complement.
CTAATAAATAAATAATAATAATGTTTTAAAGAATGCCATTGACTAGTGGATGCCACAGAGTGAAGAAATACATATGGAAAAGATTTTTTTTTAAGGTATCCTAGCCAATTAATAATCTAAACAGTCAAGGAACTCTCTGCATTCTCAGTTTGCTTTATTAGCATTTTAGTTCTGGAAAGTTAGCAATGTTGGCTCCTGGTCTCACGCTGGTTACAGATTCTGAGTCACTTTCAGTTTACTAACCATTGCTGGAGTGAAGAATTTATTTAAAACATGAGTGAAAGCTGCTTAAGAAATACAGTATAGTTCCTCCCAGGAAAGGGCTACAAAATGCTCATTGCTCTGAAGATCTGGTTCAAGAATCAGAAGTTTCCAGTGGTAAGACTGGTGACAAATTATGATTACTAATAGGTTGTCTCCTACCTCTCCACTCAGCTAGCAGTGGTGTCTTCTTCTACCACAAGGAAGGTTAATCTAAAAGTCTCTCATGCTTTAGGAGGGTGCCATTGTTAGCTCAGTGGTACAGTTGGTACAATACTATATCATCATCATCACTATCACTTTTAGGGCATTCAGTATTCTTCACATACACAAGCACTTTATGTTGCATTCTTTACAACAACTAGAATCATAGAGTTGGAAGGGATCGCCGGGGTCCAACCCCCTGCACAATGCTGGAAACTCACAAATAACCCCCTAAATTCACAGGACCTTCAGTGCTATCAGATGGTCATCTAGCCTCTGCAAGGCTGGTCAGTATTGTTACCCACATATGTCACTGGGAGGGTGGGGGATGGGGGTGGACTTTTTCCTGTGCAAAGCTCTATAGTGAGTTCATCACAGAGGCAATCTCTGATCCCAGAATAGATTCAGGCTGAAATACTAAGCACACTTATTGGCAGCAAATCCCATTCAGTTTACTTCTGAAGTCAATGCAGTTTACTTCTTAGTATAAAGGCTCTGTCAGCCTATTAGCAGCTACTCTGCTCTGTTGGTCCTAGACAGCCAGCCCAGATCAAACAATGAACTGACTTTAAAATTAAAATGGAGCTATTACAAACATGCAGATTATACCTTCTGCACTGTACCCAATTCAGCATTTTACTTTATTTCCAATATTATGCTTTCTCCAAGATTTGATAAATTCAAATAGCTTCTCAGACAAAACACAAAGGAAAAAAGCCAACAATTTTTCTTCAACATAAACGTTTTAAAATTTGCCTGCATTCTATCTGTGTGGTGAATTAGCATGTATGTTTTCGATTCCAATAATGCAATTAAGTGTTTCATGGAAAGTGGGGGTGGGGGAGATTCCAATGCGCTGTAGGTTATTAAAAGGATCAGACATTAACTCTTACTCAAATTCTCTTGAAATGAATCATAATCTTACCATTAATATATATGGGGCTATATTCTACTGTTTTGAAATGGAAACTTAATCCAAAACCCTCTCTGCATGACTCTCAATGTGGGAATGATTCCCAGATCCATGCTATTTAAGTACATCAAGGGGAAAGGCTAACAAATGATGTTCTCACTATCAATTGTCTTGGATTAAAACTCTCAGCCAACCATCCCCAGAAAGTACTGCTGCATCAGTGTCCAAAGACTCCTTTCCATTCTTCTGACATTGTCTCCACTGGGAGTCAAGTCCCTTCACGTCAACAGTAGTTCCACCAGATATTCTGGCTTGCAACTGACATTACTTGGCATAGAAAGGACCAAGAACAGGTGGCTCTTATACAATAAAATGGATTTGTTAATATAGTTCTTTCGTCACTGCCTGCAAGAAATGCTTATGGCTCATTCACATTTTGGGCACAACCTAGTAGACATTGAGACTCTGCTAAAAGCAGAGGGTTCTATCCAATGCACTGCAAACTGAATGCATTTGTGGGCACAGATCTGTCCACAATTTCCTTTTCCCCTGCACCCCTATGTACCCTGATAATCCATTCCTAGGTGGGGAGAGGTTGAATGAATAGAATGGGATACAATGTGGAGGGCTGTAATTACAGGGAAATTTTTCAAAAATTGTTCCTGCTCCTCTTTATAGGAACTCTTCCATGAACAGAGCAAAATCTTGCATGGGTGGTGACCAAGGACACATTACTGTCTGTTCCTTCTCCCTGCTGAAATTCCCTGCATAGCATCTATTTATGTTCCCGAGCATCCTCTAGTCAGCTTTTGGAGTTGCAGAAGACTGTAGGAGAGAGATCAATTCACTGTTAGCACCACATTAACTTGCTTTGTGCAGAATCAGACACTGGTCCATTGAGATGCTAGATTTGAGTCCAATAGCACTTCAAAGAACAAACAAGGTTTTGGGTGTATAAGTTTTCAAGAGTCAAAGATCCCTTCACTCAATATGAATTCGAATCTGATGAAGGGAGCTTTTACTTTCATATGGTTATACCATCAACATTTTGTTGATCTCTAAGGTATTGCTGGACTAGAATTTAACTGCTCTACTACACAGCTACCCTCTGAAACTGGTCCACTGAGGTCGATATTGTCCACTCAGACCATAGAGTTGCCAGGTCCAACTCAGGAAATACCTGGGAAATTTGGGGGTTGAGCTTAGAGACTTTCCCATTCCCTAAAAAAGATATAGCAGTGCAGTTCCCCTGAATAGTCTTCATTTACTCATTTTCTTTTTTTACCTTTAAAGGTTTCCCCAGCAGCTGCTCTTCCACTAAATGAAAGTTAAATTTGTCATGCCCCTACAAGTCCCTTGCCATGGCTTTATTAAGGGGACACACACACACACACTAAGAAAGCAGCCAAAATAAACACAGTTTGCAAGCCCATGCTTTGTGATCTTACTGGGGCACTTTACTCATGGGAATTGTTGAATGTAACCATCTGCTGTATTTCAACCAGCATCTTCAGGTTAACACAGGAAAACAGGTAAGGAACAAAGCAGTCTAGGGGGTGGAGTTTTCCTCCATCCCATAATCAGATTCTAGTTTACTCTTCACTATCTATTTTACTATGCAAATGACTTCTGAAATGGAGAGACTGTATTCTCTTACTTTCTCACAGCTTCACCCACCCACCAGGAAGAGCCATGGGGCTCTGCCTGCTCACCCCATCCCCATCAAGCTTTCATTCTACTGAGATATAAAGGCACACACACCTTCCACAACACAAGCAGTTGCCAAGCTTCTTCTAAGCCTGCTGAGATTTAAAGGCACAGGGTGGCTGTTGGGGCAGGGCTCCCCCCTGCTAGCCAGCTAGCTGGCAGCGGGGAGGAGCCTATAAAACCGGGAGATCCCCTGCCCAGACCTGGAAACTGACAAGCCTATCAGACCAGGAGTGGACCTCCAGGGTCTTAAATCAAGATCTTTCATGCCATCTATTATGAGTACCCAGCTTGCTGGGGGTAAAGTGTAGATGACTGGGGAAGGCAATGACAAGCCACTCCGTAAAAAGTTTGCCATGAAAACGTCGTGTTGCAATGTCACTCCAGAGTTGGAAATGACTGGTGCTTGCACAGGGGACTACATTTACCTTTTTACTTAGGGTTGCCAAGTCCAATTCAAGAAATATCTGGGGACTTTGGGGGTGGAGCCAGGAGACATTGGGGCAGAGCCAGGAACAAGGGTGTGACAAGCATAACTGAACTCCAAGGGCATTCTGGTCATCACATTTAAAGGGACAGCACACCTTTTTAAATGTCTTTCTTCCATAGGAAATAATGAAGGATAGTGGCACCTTCTTTTGGGGCTCATACAACTGGACCCCCTGGTCCAATCGTTTTGAAACTTGGGGGGGTATTTTTGGGAGAGGCACTAGATACTATAATGAAAATTTGGTGCCTCTACCTCAAATAATAGCTCCCCCAGAGCCCCCAAAACCTCCAGATCAATTCCCCATTATACCCTATGAAAAACAATCTCCACATAGGGAATAATGAAGACGTTTCCCTCTCCTCCACACACACACACCCTTCTCGCAAATCTGATGTAGGGGATTGGCCTCTCTACTCACCAGCCAGCTTCTTCACAGCAACAAAGACACAGACACAGAAAGTTGAAGCCTTTCACCACCTCCGGAGGTGCAAAGGCACATGGTCCTTTGGGGCTGGGCAGAAAGCAGCCTGGGAAAGCTCCGGCTGCTGAGATGGAACTGGGTGGGAAGGGGGGGCAAGGAGAAGCTACTGTGATCCGAGGTGAGAAGGGAAGGGAAGGGAGGAGGAGAAGCATCGGGGATCGGTGGGAAGGGGAGAGGGGAAGCTGCTGGGATCTAGGCTGCGTGGGAAGGGCCGCCATTCCCCCCCCTCGCTTTCTGGATTTTTGGCGAGCAGGGGGAGGAGGCTCCAAATCAGGGGACCCCCGCCCAGGCGGAGGATTTGGGAAGCCTATTTTTACTACCAGTAGAGTTATCAATTCTGGGTTGGGAAATTTCTGGGAATTTTGGGGGTGGAGTCTGAGGAGGGTGGGGAATGAGGAGGACTTCACCATGGTATAAAGCCATATAGTCCACTCTCTAAAGCAGCCATTTTCTCCAGGAGACTCATGTCTGTACTCTGCAGTTTAGTTCTAATGCTGGGAGATCTCCACTTAAGAACATAAGAGCCATGCTGGATCAGACCAAAGGCCCATCAAGTTTAAAATTCTGTCAACAGAGTGGCCAGTCAGCTACCTCTAGGAAGACCACAAACAGGAAGAACACAACAGCATTATCCTGCCTGTGTCACCCAGCAACTGATTTAAAGAGCCATACTGCCTCTGGTACTGGAGAGAATAGATATGCATCATGATAAGTAGCCACTGACAGCCCAGTCATCTGTAAATTTGCCCACTTCTCTTTTAAAGCTTTCCAAGTTGGCAGCTATAACCACATCCTGTGGCAATAAGTTCCACAAATTAACTATATGCTGTGTAAAGAAATGTTTCCTTTCATCTGTTCTGAATCTCCCACCCTTCAGCTTTAGTGGATGACCTGGCTTCTTGTTTTATAGAGGAAGGAGAAGAGTTTCTCCCTGCCCATTCTTTCCTCACTACTTACACTTTTATAAATCTCAATAATCTCTCTCCTTATTTGCCTTTTTAAAAAGGCTAAACAATCCTAACCATTTTACTTGATCCTCAAGGTAGCTGTTTTAGACCCCTGACCATTTTGGTTGCTCTTTGATTGCACCTTTTCAAGTTTTACCATATCTTTTTTCAAGTGCAGACCAGAACTGAACACAATATTCCAAGTGTGATCTCACTACAGATTTGTACAAGGGTGGTATGATAGTGGCAGTTTTATTATCTGTATCTGTTCTAATTATGGCCAGCATGGAATCTGCCTTTTTAGACAGCAGCTGCATGCTAGGTCAACATTTTCATTGAGCTATCCACTATTATCCCAAGACCTTGGTCTGTTGCTATCAGCTCAAATCCCATCAGTGTATATGTGAAACTGGGATTATTTGCCTCAATATGTATCTCTTTACACTTGCTCACATCAAATTTCATTTCCATTTTGATGCCCATTACCCTGGTTTGAAGAGATCCTTTTGGAGATCTTCACAGTCCATTTTTGTTTTCACCACCCTAAATAATTAGGTGTTATCTGCAAACTTGGCCACCTCACTACTCATGATAGATAGATAGATGATAGATAGATGAATTTATTGTCATTGTTCTCAGCAAAAAGAGAGCAATACCTAATTCCACATCATTTATGAACAAGTTGAAATCCACTAGTCCCAATACATATCCCTGAGGGGCCACTGCTCACATCTTTCTACTGTGAGAACTGACCATTTATTCCTACTTTCTGCTTCCTGGTTTTAGCCAGTTTGAGTCTTTGATGAGAAACTTTGTCAAAAGCCTTCTGGAAATCCAAATAAACAATGTCTACCAATTCATTTCTGTCTATGTGTTATATTGACACTTTCAAAGGTTAGTGAAATAGGATTTACCTTTGCAGAAACCATGTTGGGTATTATTCACCAGGACCTGTCCCTTTATATACTTGACAATTTTATCTTTATTAATGATTTTCATCAATTTACCTGGAACAGATGTTAAACTAACCAGTCTGTAATTTCCCAGATACCCCCTGGATCTTTTACTTAAAATTAAAAATGAGAATTACATCAACCACCCTGCAGTTCTCTGACACAGAGGCTGAACTTAGGGACAGCCTGCATATCTTAGTTGCAAGATTGGCAATTTCACATTTGAGTTCTTTAAGGACTCTAGAATGGATATGATTTGGTCTGGCGATTTGTTAGTTTGCAATTTGTCTATAAATAATAGAACTTCCTCCCTTGTCACCACTGTTTGCCTAAGCTCCACATCCTTCTCTCCTGAAAACATCCATTCAAGAACAGGTACTATTTGCCTTACATCTTCAGCAGTGAAGACAGATGGGAAGAATTCATTTAGCTTCTCAGCAATCACCTTATCCTCCTTTAGTACTCCTTTAATTCCATTCCATTCCATTAATTCCATTGTCATTGGGGTGGGGAGGGGTGGGCTCCCTCTTGGGTATCCTGCCCCCCCCCCAGGGAAAGTATATGCGCAATACATAGCCTCTCCTTTCCCGGTGTAGAGAACGCCGCATGGTCACTGTCTGGCTATGCCTGGCAGATGGTCACTGCAATGGCCTCTCCTGCATTACTGCATCCGTGGCAACACCTTCCCGCTGGTCCCCCCCATTTCTCACAGAGTTTGCCACGTCATGGTGCGACCAAATGTCCGGCGGTATAACTGGATGGGCAGGCTGGGCTCACCAACCTCACCAGCCAAGAGAAGGAAAACTCTAACATCAAACGCGGGCAGATAGAGCCCGTTAATGTAACACCTACCACCTGGAGGACTCGCTGCCGGCGTCCCGGCTTACTGGGCTATGGCAGATGACCCCAAGATGAAAGGGTGGAGCCAGTACCGCACACACTGTGCTTCACCTAAAAATTCCTCTGCACAGGCCTGAAGGGCATATATACCGTCATCACCTGCGACTCCTTGAGCGCTTTCATCAGCGCTGCCTTCGCAGTATCCTCAACATCCACTGGAGTGACTTTGTGACCAACACTGAAGTCCTCAAGAGGGCGGAGGTTACAAGCATCGAGGCACTGCTGTTGAAGACGCAGCTGCGCTGGGCAGGGCATATTTCTAGGATGGAAAACCACCGCCTTCCCAAGATTGCTCTGTATGGCGAACTTTCCACCGGCCATCGAAATAGAGGGGCACCAAAGAAGAGGTACAAGGACTCCTTGAAGAAATCCCTTGGCACCTGTCGCATCAACCATCACCAGTGGTCTGACCTAGCCTCAGATCGCAAAGCATGGAGGCACACCATCCACCAGGCTGTCTCTTCCTTTGAGAACGCACGCATAGCTGGTCTTGAGGACAAAAGGAGATTGAGGAAGAATCGCACTGCTACAGCACCAACCCCAAATCAGACTTTTCCCTGCAGTCACTGTGGCCGGATCTGCCTGTCCCGCATTGGTCTTGTCAGCCACCAGCGAGCCTGCAGCAGATGTGGACTACTGCACCCTTCATAAATCTTCGTTCGCGAAGTCAAGCCGAGAGAGAAATTCCATTGTCATCCAGTGATCAACTGCTTCCCTAGCCAATTTCCTGCTCCTAATGCATTAAAAGAATTCTTTATTGTTGGTCTTTATGCTTTTAGAGACACAGTCTTCAAAATCAATTTTTGCATCCCTAAAATGCCAGCCTCCAGGTGGGGCCTGGGAATCTCCTGGAATTACAGCTCATCTCAAGACTACAGACATCAGTTCCCCTGGAGAAAATTGATGCTTTGGAAGATGAAATGTATGGAATTGTACACCACTGTGGTCCCTGTCCTCCCCAGACATCATCCTCAAATCTCAGGAGTTTCCCAGCCTGGAGCTGGTAACCCCACCCCCACCCCACCCCCAAAACGCACACACAGGGGGGACCTGGCAAACCTATGCATCCCTAATTGTCTGCTTGCATTTCTTTTGTGCAAGTTTTAGTCAGCCTTCCAGTTTCTGAAGGAAGACCTTTCCCCCACTATAATAACTTTCCACACCCTGCTTGTTAGCCATCCTGGTGACTTCTTAAACATTCCTGACCTGTAGTATACATTCTGACTGAGCCTCTAGTGACTCCCTTTTCAAAAGATCTGACCCTCTTGACTGTTCCTTTCAACTTTTTAAACCAGATTTTTTTCATTTCAGAACAGTTTCCTCTTTTGAAGTCAAATATGACCTTAGAGTTCCATATGCATGTAAATTAAATTTGATGCCATAGTGATCACTGCTTCCAAATGGTTCAACCACTCCACAACTAGGTTCTGGGCAGTACTACTGAGGATTAAGTCCAAGGTGACTTCCCTTCTGGTTGGGTCCATGACCAGCTGTTCTAGTGTGCAGTCATTCAGGTCATCTGGAAATACTATCTCTTTGGCTTAACTGAAATACACATTTATCCAGTCAGTACGACGGTAGCTAAAGTCAGTCATTATTACAATTCTTCCTCTTTTGGATCTTCACATCCCACTGGAAGGGTGGCAATCCTAACTACTGGGTCCTTTTAACTGAAGATGCCAGAGAGTTGTATAACTAGCAAATAATCTACTGCTGAGCCAACCTCCCAGTGAACTTGTCCAACTCAGTGGGACTGGAATTATTTGCAGCTAACTGGTTCAATCAACTTCATCAGGAAATCAATAGTGGGCTTAGACTAAAGTAACTATACATAGGGTTGCATTAAAAATCACATCAAACTTATTGAACTATTTTGTCAGAATATGTCCAAAACATATTCCACTTTTGCTGCCCACTATTAGTGACTGTCACTAGTTCCAGATTAGGTGACAGACTTCACATTCCTGGGATCCAAGATCACTGCAGATGGTGACTGTAGCCATTAAATTAAAATATGTTTGCTCCTTGGGAGGACAGCTATGGCAAACCTAGGCAGTATAATAAAAAGTAGAGACATCACCCTGCCAACAAAAGTCTGTATAGTCAAAGCAAAGGTATTTCCAGTAGTAATGTATGGATGTGAGAGTTGGACCATAAGGAAGGCTGAGCACAGAAGAATAGATGCTTTCGAATTCTGATGCTGGAGAAGACCCTTGAGAGTCCCTTGGACTGCAAGAGGATTAGATCAGTCAGTCCTAAGGGAAATCAACCCTGACTGTTCCCTGGAAGGTCAGATGCTGAAGCTGAAGCTCAAATACTTTGGCCACCAAATGAGAAGGGAGCGCTCCCTGGAGAAGACCCTGATGCTGGGAAAGACAGAAGGCAAAAGAAGAAGGGGACGGCAAAAGATGAGATGGCTGGACAGCATTACTGATGTAACTAACATGAATTTGAGTGGACTTCGGAGGATGGTGGAAGACAGGAGGGTCTGGCGTGACTTGGTCCATGGGGGTGCAAAGAGTTGGACTTGACTGTGTGACTGAACAACAACAAATTTGTGACCAATTAAATAACCACTAAACATGTTTCAATCTGTCTAAAACACTTCTCATTAGAATGCAATCTTCTATGGCCAAGAGTTCTCAGTGAATGGAAGGAATCTTCGGGACTGTTTCAATTAACATAAAATGTAACTCATGAGCCTTTTCCAGATTAAGTCAGTTGCCAAACTGGTCTGGGTAAAGGCTTAAGAAAAATTGCACACTGATGTATTTTCCCCATTCCAGTTTATCCACACACCCAAGGATTGGGCCTGATTCTAAGTTATATTATTATTCATCACAGACACTAAATCAGATTCTGGCAGGATGTTTTAGATCCTGTATCATGAATGCTGTGTCAGAAAAAAAACTGGTAACAAGTCACTCAAGCATACATTTATAATTATTTTACAGTGTGTGTGTGTGTGGCATGTGTGTATGTGGCATATATATATGTGGCATATGTGTGTGTGGGGGGGGGGTAGATAAATAGACAGACAGACAGAAATAGCATATGTATCATTTGGCAGATTTATATTATTTCTTCTTGGAAACCTATTAGCAAACATCCCTGTACTCAGACAGAGATTTGGGCTACTGCATATAAAGTGGCATCACAGTACTCTTGAGCAGGTTCGCTATTAAAACCACTGGGAAGAGTCTGGTGAATTTATGGCCAACCCAGCCCAAAGAGGGGCAGGTGTGAGCCAGAGGCATGGGAAAGGAGGGCTCACTGCAGTGAGGGACACACCCACACAGTCTACCATCACCTGCTCTGGTAAAGATGGGACATGCCCACCTTGTCTGGCCTCATTGCAGTGAGGGATGGAACAGACTGCTGGTCTCACCTTGCCTGGCTACACAAATTTGGCCATGCATCTCCTGCTTGGGGGTTGACTGTACAGCCTTCCATCTCTTCTTCAAGGTGTTGGGTCAAGGTGGGTTGGGGGTGGGGCCCTTTTCCAGGGCCCTTTTCCTCTCAATCTGCCCTGATGCTGCTTTAAAGAAACAACTTCTATAAAACTGACCTATGATTGAAAAAAAACTTTGCTTTATCTTGAATCTCAGATTCTAAAGTAGCTTTGTAAGATCTGAGCCACTTGATCAAAACTTGGTCTGTACCAATTGTAACCCACCAGCCCATCAGACACATATGAAGTTCTGGTTTTTGAAGTCCATTTTTGAAGTCCTGGCCAGACAGCAGAAACATGGCAGGTTTTATATGCCTGGAGTCTGTATTTGCTGCATGGAAATAATACAGGGAAAGTGCTTTATCATCTTGAGATTAATGAAAATGAAATTTACTACATCTGAGCTTCTCTGTAGCTCTTTCAGGCATATATATTTTAACTCTTTCAGGCATATTTTTTTTAAATTTAGCATGCTATATACTGCTTTTTCTTCAAGACTGATTCAAGAAAGCCTCAGTACTGATTTAGAGAATTTATATTCAAGTTCAGAAGCATCATAGAAACCAACGTAATTTGGGGGGGTATAAGCTAAAGCTCGCTTTGTCAGATAGAGGTCAGAATCCCTGCAGATCTCTACAGGGCTCTTACTATAGGGTCTACTGTAAGCTCTTGGAAGATTGACTACATCAGGGGTGTGTGGCCTAAAATACAAAGAAGTTCCTCCTACAAAAAAAGCCCTGAGTAAAATTAAGGACAATATACCATAAAAGTACCATACATTCCTGGCATTTAGAGATGTTCAGGTTCCAAAATATGATATAAATTACAAACATTTATCAGACATTCAGAGGAGCATAAAGTCCTTGTTTGGATTGTAAAAAGAAAATAAAAAGGAAAAAAAGGAAAAAAAGAAAAAGTGGAGGCTTGAGCTCTAGCAAACTAGTTTTGCTTCTCCTCAAAAATTCCCTGTATGTTCCAGGGAGAAGGTTGCAGCCTATTGCAGCTGGTGCCCATTGGGGTTGGTAGAGCAGAGGGATTCTACTGTACAACTAATTTGTAGAATACATAAAAAATGAAAATAAACTACATCCAGATTATGCTTTTATATATTGAGTACATACACTAAAAATATGCCAACAGAACCATACAAAAAGACCAGAAATAATTTGCTACACAGCCTGAGTGAGCAGGATATCTACAGCTGTTAGGGAAAGCACCCAACTCCACAAAACAATGAAACACAAAGTCAAGGGAAATTGGAGGGAGCCATGAGTCAAAATTTGGCTAAGCAGCCATTAGTGGGGAATCAATTGCTTGATCCAAGGAAAGCGGAAACCCGGAGGCAGAGCGACTGCTAGTGAGGAATCTGTCTCAGAGAGGTGGTGGGAAAGAGGAGCTGGGGGCAGGGCTGGCAACCTTGATTGGAGTAAATCCTACCAGCTTTTCTGTTCAATTTCACCCAACTCCCATCTTCACTGCAGCTCCCCATCTCCTGTAGCTTTTGTCCTCATGGTCCTCTCAGCCCTAGCATAGTCATTTTGGTGGTCATAAAGGGCCTCCCATCTCCCACTTTCACCAATAGAAAAACTGGTAGGATCAGATGTACCTTCTGTTCCTGCAGAAATTCCACCCAGCCCAAAGAGCTTGGTAGGTTTGTTGTTATTAAATCAAGAGAAGTCATTTTAGAAGAAAATACTATAAGGGAAAAAAGGATTTGGATATTTCATTGTGAAAAGCATTTAATGATCTATTGTATGTTATAAAGGGGGAAATGTTGCACAACTTTTGACTGCTTATGTGTAGATGTCAGAAGCCATCCTTCATTAAAAAAAAAATCCACAGCTCCAAAAAAAAATCCAGTGGTATCCAGATTCAGAGGTCTGCTTCGAGGTCAGCACTAACAAACTGCAGACGTGTTGAAAGATTGACACACCCAGCTCACTTAAAATGTGCTTTTGGTGATCATGATCATCCAACTCACTAAGGAACAAATTTTATTAAATAACTGTTTAGGTTTATTATGCCACAGTCATTCCTGAAATCATTACTCATGCTGAATGGCACATAACTATGCTCCACTGAAGTACTGCAAGAGAATCAGTTCATCTCTCTGGTGAGTACTTACATGGGTGGGCCCAGTGGCTTCACTGGGAATTTTCAAGTAAGCAATGGCTCCCAAATGCATTAGAATTAAATCTGACAAGATGCCAGAATTGTATTTTTCATATGTCTGGTATGCCACAGTCTTTTTATAAAATCAATACTACTACTAATCAAGTAATAACAAATAGGTCATTTTGTTTTTTGCTTTCTAAAAATGTGTAGAATAAAACTGATTTTCTATTCTGGATTGCAAAACATCTATATTTCTTTATTTCTCCAACAGGTTTGTCTGTTGATACTTTGGCTTAAGCGAAAATATTACACAATCCTTATAAAGTAATTACATTAACATGAGTAGAACTTGTATTGACATTTATTGATGATAAGAGTTTTACTTTCTATCCTGCTGTAACACCATCTTCATTTTGCAGACAAATCACAAGTGTTTACTATGTAGAAAATTTGGTCAAGCTGGTGTTTGACCTTTGACAAAAGCCTGCCCTCTGTCCGGCTATTCCTAACAAACTAGGCCCAAGACAATAAGCGGCTTTATAGCTATTAGCTATGTCAGTGTGTTTCTCCAGGAAGACCTCAAGCTGAAAAGCCAACATGCCTGACAACCACAGCCAAGATACCAAAGGCCGAAGCACTAGACATTGGAAAACAGATGGGAAAGCACACATGGCCACATCTGGAATCCTAATGGGCCACCAATGGTTCTCAGCTTAAGGAAGAATTACCACTGTTATTTTATCATCCCTAGTGCTAACTTAGCTGTTTATGTACAGCAATAAATGATTTTTTAAAAACATATTTGGGTCATTATGTCATATACCACCAGCAAGTAGGGTTGTTTTATTGTGCTTGGAGTAAAAATACACGGCATACCCAGATGTTAAAGGGAAGTTTAAAAACCTCTGACTCTTCTGCACTCATTCCTGTTGGCCAAATGGTACATTTTTAAAAGGGAAACGGAGAACTTTATAATTCATACTCCCATTTCACCAGTAAAATTTGCACCAGTATTGTTCCTATATAAGTTTGTCCTGCCAGTGAGAACATTAAACAGTAACTTGCTAAACAAAAAGAAAAGAAACAGCAGAAAGCATTGTTGTATTATTTCACTAATTTCTCCTGCCAGGTTTATACTTTACATTAATGAAAAATCTACAGCACAATCCTAAAGACACTTTCCTAGCAGTAATCCCCATAGAATATACCTCAGCAAGATTCTGAGTAAACCTGTTTAGGATTGCTCTTCAAGTTGGATAAAAAAAAATGTTCAGAGGATGCTCTCACATGTTTCATGCTTTACCTAGGGTTGCCAGCTCTGGACTGAAAAATACGTGGAGTTTTGGGGGGAACGGAGCCTGAGGAAGGAGGGGCTTGGGGAGGGATTTCAATAGGGTATAATGCCATAGACTCCACTTTCCTCAGAGGCCATTTTCACCAGGTGAATTGATCTCTGTCACTTGGAGATTAGTTGTAATCCCAGATCCCCAGACACCACCTGGAGGTTAGTCAGCCTAGTTTTACCTGAGATTGAAATTAGAAATGGGCATTTTCTGCATCTAAACATCCTAATAAATCAGCCCTGTATCGCTCATATTGTATACATATTGGATCATCCTCACAAACATGAGGAAAATTGGGGATTTATTTTGATTTTTATAATTTGTATTGATTTTAACTACAAAAAGAAGAAGCAGGAGCAAAGATACATAAAAGGGGGGAAAGGGCATGTACAGAGTGGGAAAAACAGAAACAAAAAAAGTACAAACATATCAATTATAATTCTACCTCCAAATAAAATACCTAGTTTGTTCTAACTGAAAGTATGAAGTTCTCCAGCTATTTTACCATCTTTGTCTTTCATTATATATATATATATATATTTACTAAACTATTACTAGCAATATAAGTCTAAACAATTCTTCTTCAACACAAGTAAGTATAAACAATTCAAAGCCATCTCGACACAAGATTGGCTGATTTAGCTTAACCATGTTAAGAGCACAGACTAATTTGTTAGCTTGACAATATCCTTATTAAAATAAGCACATAAAAATTATATCTTTATCCTTAACAAGTTAAAAAATACAACATAATAATTTTTCACCTTTTCTGCTGAGGCAGCTATCATGGTGGCGGAGCCTCAGGACATGCAAGAAGAACAGGAGCAGCTACCCCTAACTTCCTGCAAAAGTCCCATGCCGAAGGAAAACCCCTCCAAGGTCTTCCTATGGGGGCGCCCTCCAGCCACCTGATTCAAAGGTGCTGCAGGAGGACAATCTGCGGACACCCCTGAAGTCAGGGCGACGTATCCCTGAAGTAAAAAATTGGGGATTTATTTCAACTGGTCTTTATTGAAATTGCTGTATGCAACCTGAACATTGCATATATTGTGAAAACATAGGACCACACAAGACATGATGGTATTTTTGCATTCACCACAAGGCTGCTGCTATTTCAAAGTGATTTAAAAATGTTGCAAGGGCCAATACTGACTGGGCCTGAAGCAGGGCAGACTGAGGCACTCTTGACCACCCCCCCCCCACCTCCCCGTGTTCCTTTTCAAATGCCTAAATGGCTGCCAGAAGGAGTAGATCTGTTTAGGCTGCGAGAGGAACAAGAGTGCTTCAGTCTACTGTACTGTGGGCCCAATCAGGCCCTTGTGGCATTTTTAAATTACTTTAAAACCACTTTCTCTGTTGTCTAGATCTCAGGTCTAGTCTGGTCTAGACTAGGTTGCAATCCTAAGAACACTTTCCTGGGAGCAGGGCTTTTTTTGAGCAGGAATGCACAGGAACGCAGTTCTGGCTGGCTTGGTGCCAGGGGTGTGGACTAATATGCAAATGAGTTTCCGCTGGGCTTTTTCTACAAAAAGTCCTATGTGAAACAATGGTGATGTCTGGGGGTGTGGCCTAATATGTAAATGAGTTCATGCTGGGCTTTGTTGACAAAGAAGGCCCTGCCTGGGAGTAACCCCCAATTAATGAAAGGGGACTTACTTCCAAGAAGACCTGATTAGTCTGCTCTTTTAGCCTCGAAATTCAGGTATGAAAGCACAGTAAGACTGATTTAATGTAGCCTATTCATCCAATAGCAATGCCAAACCTAGGGCACATGTTGCATTATCAAAACAGTCCTTTCAACTATAATTTCCACCTGGCTAATTTCAATTTTACTTTTATATTGATTAAAACAATTAAATTGCTAATCATCTGGAATGTTAAATGTACAAATAATGACCCCAATCCAGAGACTGATATCCATAAAACCTATTTGAAACTTTGGTACAAGTTTTGTCCTGTTGGTTTCAATTAGATTGAAGCACAACTAAGTTTTTTAAAAAAATGTTTCCTGACCTATATGGCCCAGGCAAGCCTAATTTTGTCACTCAGAAGCTAAACAGGGTAGGTTCTAATTAGTACTTGGATGGGAGACCACCAAATCCAGGGTTGCTATACAGAGGCAGACAATATAGCAAACCACCTCTGAATGTCTCTTGCCTTGAAAAGCCTGTGACATCACTGCACTTTACATCGACATATACAAGGTTTTTTTCCTGGATTGAGACCAGTGTTTAAAAAGTGCAAACTAATTAAAAGAATCTGAGGAAGATGTATACTATGATAAGATTCAACATCCTCTGAATATGCCTAAATCTGTTTTTTTCCCCACTATCAGTAGCTCACTCTTTTCTCATTTAATATTTACCGTACTTTTTCAATGAAACACATTTGATCTATGTGAACTTAAACTGGAACCAGTGGGGCACCAGTGGAAGACACTTTCCAACATGGATCTCTTCCCACTCCACCCTAGCAAAGGAGATACCAGAAACTGCAGGACTTGCATGGAGAAAAAGCCATGTGGTCCAAATTCCCTTTTAGTAAATCTGCAGTGATGTTATCACCACCTGGGGCTTTATCTGATCTCAAACATTGGATTTGCTTGGTAATTTTTGAAATGGATACTGGTGGCTATGTGGTCCAATAGGCAGGTTGCCAGCTCTGGATTTGGAAATACCTGGATATTTTGAGGGTGGAGCCTGTGGATGGTGGGGTTTGGGGATGGGAGGGACTTCAACAGGGTGTAACAACATACAGTCTGCCGCCCAAAGTGGCCATTTTCTCCAGGTGAACTGACTGTGGTCTTCAGGATCACCTCTTTCCATATACCCCCTGGAGAGCTTTACACTCCATGGATCAAAATCTGCTCGTAATCCCTGGCCCAAAAGAATTCCACTTAGCCTCGGTCTGGGCCAGGGCATTTTCTGTCCTGGTCCCCTACCAGGTGGAACAAGCTCCCATTGGAGATTAGGGCCCTGTGGGGGCTTTTTACAGTTCTGCAGGACCTGTAAGACAGAGCTGTTCCACCAGACCTTTGACTGAGGTGGTGGGCATTTTATCAGTCTGTGGCCTCCCTGATGGAACAGCCCTGCTGAAATGATTTTGTTGAATTGACCCACTACCTTATGGTTGTGTTATCTGTTTTATAGCAGCTGGGGGATATATAGGGGGAGTAGATGAAATCTGATACTGCAATTTGCAGAATTTAAGTTCCTTTTTAGAGTGCTATATTGTTTTTATGATAATTAATTTTAACTCTGTATATTTATTGATCGTTGCTACCTGCCCTGAGCCCATTGAGGGAAGGGCAGGTTATAAATAAAAAATAACAAATAAATAAATAAATCTGATCAATTGTAATAGCAGAAGGTCACCAGATGTTACACGGAGGGTAGCAATCCTTTTCAACTGGCTATAATGCAGTGATTTAGGCAAAATTGCCTGCATGTTGCTCTGGTACCAGGGGAGGTCTTGCACAAATGGAAGTACTGCTGGCAGAAGTTGATGTAATGATTTCACCCACTTCTTCCTCATCACTGCAGTCTCCCCACCCTTCTTGTTCATGAAGATCACACTACTAACAACATTAGTTTTTCAGAGGTCTCAGTGTTGTTGGAGGAAGTGAGAGGTGAGAATGATTCATATCTTTGTGTTTATACTTTGTTAGATCCAACCACTGGTTTTCACAGATTATAAACAAATTTCTTGTAACTTTAATGTTTATTAAAATACATCTCAGATGAAGAACTAGAGATACACCTAAAAACCTTACCAGAAAACTTCATTTATATAAACTTCAGATGTGGCACAGTTACAGAGATTTCTAATACAAATAAATCTAAAAGAAATTGGGAGGGGATTTACAATCTGTTAAAACTAAAAAAAAATTCAAACAACATAATGTACAGTTTTAATTTTTAGTTCATATTCCTGCTATCTTGTGATGTGTAATAAAGTTAAAATAAAAGAAAATGTATATTTTAGAAGATATCTTAGAAAATTGCATTTCAGTTATTCAGTTTATTTAGAGCTTAAAAGAGCTAAACATTATTGGGTCATATCTAGATTCAGAGTTCATTTTCATGGTCTGCTTTTTAGTAGAATCCTACACTTACTGATTCCAATAAATGTGCTAAGATTAGAGTAATTCTGTTTAGGATTGCACTGTAATTTTATACACACTTTTACCTGGGAGTAAGCCATACTAAATTTGTTGGATTTGCTTCCAAATAGAAAACAATTTATTTAGATTTGTACTGTTAGACATCCTGGTGGTTGTTGTTATTTACTGTTGAATCAGTATCAGCCTAAATTATGGACTGAGAAATGTGTGCTTAGGAGTCAGTTATCAATGCTGTCAGAGATCACTGACAAATATTTCAAATTTGATGTAAAATCAGATATAAAATATTAATATTGAATATTCCATACAGATTCAATATTAAATCCACTGACTGATTTTCAATGGCAAAATTGCTAACTAATCTCAGAACTTTCTGGTAGAAAATAAATGCACTGACTACTATGCATGTTATTCTTTACCTCTAGCTGTGACCATATACGATAGCAGGGCTTCCATACCTCAGGTAATAGCTTCTGTACAATATGGAGCACACACTGTTCATTAGGCTTCAGAGGTAATTTTCAAGTGGATGAGCACCAGAAGAGATATATGTCAAAAAGGAAGGTTCTCAGAACATTAACACCCATTGTGTAGCTGAATTTGTGGGTCCCCACTTAAAATACATTTTTAATTGAGGAGTCTTATTTGTCCATATTCAGTAATGAAGAAAAAGGGCAAATCAAAATAATATTTTGCAAGTTTGCCTCGTGCAAAATATTTCCCAATGGATTGCATACTTACATTGCACTATATTAAACTCAAAGACTGGAGAAAAAGACTCTAGATAAAGGAACTGGTCAATAAACTGCAGTAAAATTAAATTAGATTAACTTTGCTGGTAGACTTTGAAGTATTTCAGGAAGACTTTCCTAAGTCTGCATTCCTGCAGCCCACAACGGCATGAAAATGTGTTTAAAAAATATTCACAGTACCTTTGCTACTAAGGAACTGCTTCTCAAAACAGTTTTTTCCTTGCTTGTTTTTCCTTCATAATACTCTCTGGGTAACCCTGATGTGCCCTGGAAAAACAGACATGTAAATTTGATACTTTGTACTTGTTGATGTGTCTTTTTAAAAGAACTAGCAGAGTGTAGCATGTGAGATTTCCTTGCCTGTTTCCACATGGCAGGTTAAAAACACAACTAAGTAACTACCCTAGACATCTATCTTGACTTCCAAGAATCAATTGTTTTTTAAAAGCTTTGTTTCAGAAATGTTAACAAAATTAAGCAATTAATTGACATTGAAGATCTAAATGTGGTGGGCAATATATGTTTATAATATCTGTATTTTTACAAAATGAATTATGCTGAATGAATAAAATCAATGTCTTTCCCTCCTGCATCCAGATATATCCTCAGTTACCAAGCAAACAAAGTTGAGGAGGGTATTTAAAAAAAAATAGCTTTCCATTTACTATTGTAAAAACCCCATAATACAGAAATCTACTTTTTAAACCTGGATCACATTGCTCTGGTAGGCCTAATTCTGAGAGATTCGTAACTGGATCTTCTCAGCATTTTAAAAACAGAAACGGTCACATGGGGTATCAGTTTGGACCAGGAAGTGATGAGGTTTAACTTGCCCATCCTCAATTCCCATGTCACATACAACAGAGGTTTGCTCATGATGAGTATAAGGCTGATATGTTGCAGTGTTCTTAAACTCCTTCACTCCATCATCATGCATAGATCATAATTGATAGGGCTGCCAAGCTCCCTTTTGGGGTGAGTTTTCCCCTGGTTTGCAGACCACCAGCACAGAGCTGGCTGGTAGGGGGATCCCTGCCCCCAAAGAGCTGTATTGACATGCGACATGCCTGACACAATGACATCACCCAGATGCTCTAGCATGGAGTTTTTATCTAAATCCTAGAGCATTTCCAGCACAATGTGTCCGCGGTGATGTCATAGCACTGCACGTGCAAAGCGTGTGAGAGACGACTCCCCTGCCAAGACCAAGGTAGGACTTGCAACCCTAATAATTGAAGACCTGGTTCTGAAAGTCCTATTTGTCATGATATCTCATTTCAAGCATGGGGGAAATTTGAGGGGGGGTTCTTACCAAGTGGGAAAGAAACTCTAGTCTGCATTATGGTTGCCAGGTCCCCCTGGCTACTCTTGCGGGATGGGGGGGTAGGGTTGCTATGTCCAGCTTGGAAAACTCTTGGAGATTTGGAGATAGAGACTGGAGAGGACAGGGAACTCAGATATGATGCCTTAATGTCCACTCAAAGAATCGATCCCCCCCCCCCCCGCAGGGGAATTGATTTCTGTAATCTGGAGATGAGCTGTAATCCCAGGGGGTGTCCCCTTCCACCTGGAGGATGGCATCCCTAGTTTGTACATAAATCTTGTAATGCCTAAGCAGATGTATAGTTTTGCAAATTAGGACTGACCCTCCCCCTTTAGGCTGTTACTAGTCTTGTAAAGAAAAAGAACAGGCCAAAGTTGGTTGCCCATCTTTTTCCCTTGCAAGGCTAATGACAGAATGGAGTTAAGGGGCTTTTGGGGGGGGGGGGGCAAAACTATGCAGTGGTGCATGCCTTCTCTAGCTGGGACGCAATGCAGCCCAGATATGGCTGCTGTTTCTCTTCTCTAAACGCTGGAAAGGTCTGATCACAGATTCCCCAAAGTCTTGGCTAATATCTGAGTATAAACTATTCAAGGAGTTTAATCCCGCACAAAATCTTCACTGATCAAAGGGATTTCTGTCAGCAGAAAGAAACTTTTCTCTCTCCCATAGCAGCCCAAAATTCCCTTCAAAACGCTATTCCTGGGAAACAGTAAAATGCATGAGGGGGTGAGAATCATTCCTCTTCTGAGATTTTCAGCTGGATCCAACCCAAAGACGTTCTACACCAGGGGTATCAAACTCATTTGTTATGAGGGCCGGAACTGACATAAAAGTGTGCTTTCATACAATAGTATATGTTCAATAGCATATGTTCTGTTCAAAAGATCAGCAATATCAGGTTAACAAAAAAGCATCAAAGGTGCACCCAAAGTGCTGGATGTAGGATCTCTGGAAACATCCTACTGCATTGAGGGCTCATTCTCCCCTGTTCATGGACGATGATCTATGCATAGCTCTGAACCTCTTTATGTATCATCATTGTTGGATAAGGGAAGAAGAATGTGAAGCATTTGGTACTCTACAATAATGGCTTTCAAGCTGTGATACAGCTATGGGTTCATTGGAAGCCCAACAGGGTTTTGTCATTGAGAAGACCAGTGACACTGAGCAAGTTTCCCTGAAAGATTATTTTTTCAGTATTATTGATCTTCTCTTCCAAAACATAACTGAAACAGAGGTGAGCAATTTATTCTGGGACACACTCAGTTCATGTGGGGAAACAGTGAGGCCCAATATGACTAGCCAGTCCCTTGTTTAAACCAGGTATTCAGTCTGGAACAGGTCTGACTATACTGTGCATACACAGGTATGTACAGAAAATGTAAATGTGAAAAGGTTTCACTGAAATTAGAAAGAATATCTGTGGAAGCATGCTTAATAACAACAGGGGGCTAGAACAAAAAGAAATTGACTGAAATCACCCATAACTTCCCTTCCTGGATCAAGCTCTCAAAATAAGGAACAGTTAATACCTTTGGGAAGGGAGGGGCATGAACAGCTGATTTCTGCTTTCTTGTTGTATCCTATAAGCTGAGGATTCTCCGAACCACAAGAGAACCCTCTAGTGAGTGTGTGGCACTAGAAGATTCATGGTTCATGATAACTTCTGATAAGCAATAGAAAAGTGCAAGAGTAAAAGTGTAAATAGCGGTCATTTAGTCATTTAAACCAAAGTAAAAATCAAACACACAAGGCAGGTTCCAGCATGCAGGAAACCACACTGTGTGATACCTCCACAATGTCTCTGAAGAATGCAAAGCATGGAATGGAGAGCTGCTCAATCAACAGTTCTTCAACCACCTTCTATTTTTGCAACTGGAGTAACACATTTTTCATTTGTAGAAATCAGGCAATAACTTCCAGGTAGACAACACACGGCTGCCTGGAATTTAAAAAATGATCTTATATAATGAAATAGATTTTGAAGATACATTATTTTCCTACTGAACATGAAAATATTTTTTTCTTGGTTCAAAATATAAGGGAAAGTTTATGCTGTTAAAAATATGCTAGTAATTCTCTACTGTGGGATTTATGAACTGCACAACTAACATATCGCTACTAACAGAAAGAATCCTAAAACTATGAGTAAGACTCCCCAAATCATGAGGGACTAATTATTAGAGATCAGATTTTCACATCCATCTCTCTAAAAGCAGAGATATATACTCACAAAAGATTACTGTATTCTGCAAGCAGCAAGCGCAGTAACATGCAACCTAAGCTGCCTATGAAAATCTCCACTTCCCCCAAACCAAGCCTGATTCAAAGGGAAAAAATGGCTCAATAATGTATCCCATACATGGCTTTGCTTCCACTGTGCTAGAATGCTTGTATGATGGCCCCATCTGCTTCCCTTCCTCAGAGGCAAGTTTTTCCCCTCTGTTTTTCTTTTCCTTTCTGACTGAGCAGCCCTAGTGATCCATTTATTTCTTTCCTGAAGAAATGTGACTGTCCAACCCTGTGTCAGTAAGATGTTTTACTGCTGGCTCACTTTCTTTGAGTGTTCTCTGACTCTTGTTTGAATACCAATTTTCAGTTTTCCAGAAGACTGGTACACTCTTTCCAGTACCCAAATCCCTTACCTTGGAACACCAGTATTTGTCTTGAGTTTTTAACTGACTCTTACAATCTCTAACAATAGTTCCTAACATCAGCTCCATTCTCCAGAGCTAACTTCCTGTTTGACCGAGTAGGAAAATTCTCCTTTCACTAGAAGAGCTATCCCCTTTCTTTGACTTGAGTGGAAGTCTTTGCTTACTTCCCAAACTTCCTTGCCAACTTTCTCTCAGTTCTCCTGTCTTTGTTAAAGTACTCTCAGTCTGGGCTGAATTCCAAAACAGTCAGTACTTGACTCTGCTAAGCTAGTACTGAAATCAGGCTGAATTCAGTCAAGGCAGAAATTTGACTGACTCTCTTCTCAGCATGCAGCTCTCAAGTCTTTCTTTGCTTAACTGATGCTAACCAATTTGATTCCTTGGAGCAGCCTGTCACTGAAGGCTCTCTGGCTTTGTGAAGAAAATTAACCCTTCACAGTTCTTTATCTGTTTACACAGTACTTCTATGCTTTTAAAAAGTGCAGTCCATCACAGCTTGCTTCTGGGTTAAACAAAGTCTCTTAAGATGGAAAAATATTCAGACTTTCCTAGTAATCAGCATCTCTTAGGATGTTTAAATACCAATTTTCAGCTTTCTAGATAACTTGATAGTCTTTAGGATACATTTCTTGCCCAATTCATTTCTATAGAGAGATTCTGAGTAACCTCCCTTTATTGCTATTCTAGTAATTAGAGCAATTTTGTACTACACATGTGTCAAAATGCAGCTTCCTGGGTAGTTTGAAAGGACCTTAATTTTGTGTCTGCCATTTACAGTACAGCCATTAAGGTGATATGCTAAAATAGAAGAGCAGGAAGAGGGCACAATCTCTACTTATGATAAAGGGGATGGGAACTTGAACAATAAACCAATTGGAAATATGAGATGGAGAAAGAAGGGGGTTTACTGACAAGTGTTCAGTAGAGATGCAGGTGCTAACTAGAGGCATCCATATATTCAACTACTAAGAACTTCTGAAAACCTCTGTTATAATCTAATTATAACAAATAATCTAAACTGAGGAAAATGATGATAGTTCAGGTATGGAACCAATTCAGAAATATTCAGATATGTCAATTGTTCTGGTACCTGATCGCCTCAGAGGTTAAAAGTAATGGGACCCAATAACTTCAACAGATATGTAACTGACAGGATTGTTTTCCAAACAGCAATGATACACAGATTTTGCCACCAAAGAAGACTGCTGATAAATCAGTCCATCCAGTGTGTTCATATAAGTCATATTGCTGTCACCCCTCACACCAACGAGCAAACAGATGGAGGGAAACATTTTGGTTACACATATATACATATTTTATCTATCTATCTATCTATCTATCTATCTATCTATCTATCTATCTATCTATCTATCTATCTATCTATCTATCTGTCTGTCTGTCTGTCTGTCTGTCTGTCTGTCTGTCTGTCTGTCTGTCTCTGTCTGTCTGTCTGTCTGTCTGTCTGTCAGATTTATATCCCGCCCTCCCCCAACAAGCTCAGGGCGGCTAACAACAGTTTAAAAACATTAGCAATTTACAAACATCATATTAAAAATAAAATATATACAAATATTTCCATACATATTAAAAATCTAAGATGGCAAGCTTCTGATTTCCATTATATTAGTTCAGCAAGATTGTTGATGCTGTAAGGCAATAGCCACCTCCCCCTAACCATTGAAAGCAAGTTTGAATAATTCGGTTTTACAGGCCCTGCAGAACTGTGGCAGGTCCCGCAGGGCCCTGATGTTTTCGGGGAGGGCATTCCACAAAGTGGGGGCTGTTACTGAGAACGCTCTGGCTCTAGTGCTGGTCAATCGAGCTTCTTTCGGTCCAGGCATCTTAAGGAGATTTTGAGACCCTGAATGTAGTGCTCTCTGGGGAACATATGGGGAAAGGCGGTCCCAAAGGTAGACAGGTCCCAGGCCATATAGGGCTTTAAAGGTTATAACCAGCACCTTGAAGCGAATCCGGAATGCCACAGGCAACCAATCTAATGCTTTCAGCACAGGTTGAATGTGCTCCCGTACAGGTAGCTCCATTAACCACCTGGCTGCTGCGTTTTGCACCAGTTGCAGCCTCCGAAGTTGAGTCAAGGGCAGCCCCATGTAGAAGGCGTTACAGTAGTCTATTCTCGAGGTGACCATTGCATGGATCACTGTTGCCAAGTCGTCGCGCTCCAGGTATGGAACCAACTGCCTTACCGCCTAAGATGGTAGAATGCAGATTTGGCAGTGGCTGCTACCTGGGCCTCCATTGTCAACAAAGGCTCTAGGAGCACCCCCAAGCTCTTGACCCTCGACACTGGCGCTAATAGCATCCCATCAAAGGCTGGCAAGGGGATTTCCCGCCCATTTGTGAAGAAAAAAACCCTTACAGAACATCGTAGTCACCAGCCTGGTTGCCAGAGCACCTGGAGAAGTAACTCACACACGTCTGGCTAGAGAGTGTGGGTTTGCCTATCTAGGCATGGAAGGGGCTTGTACAGTACTAGCAGCCACACCGCTACTTTAGCACTCTTTCACCGGTGAAAGAGTGCTAACCAGGAGAACAGATGGTTTCCCCGTCACTCTGTGTGACATCCATCTTGGCCGTGAAGTGGGAGAAGTTGCGCTGCCAGGAGCTATCCAGGCGAGCGGTTTTCAGCACTGACCATAGAATCCACCATGGGAGGCTAACACCACACACAGCTATCTTCCTACCATGCCAGACTCCCTTCCAGCGAAGCGAACGACTCACGTACTCACTAGATGTCACCTTTACAGCAATCAAGCTTATCCCGGGTGTGGACAACTGTCCAACCGCCACAGTCTTTGTCCAACGGAACTCTAGACAAAGACTGGTGCCAATGGAAGACTGATGAGAAGAAAGACCATCTCCACCCTGAGCAAGTGTCTTTGTGTAGACCAGGTGTTACCTTAGGCAGCAATTTGGCCACCTATTGTCACCATTGCATCTTAGTTCAACCACTCCCATGTACCTCCACCCCAGTAGTTTCACCTTTTCTTCCCCTTGACAGCTACCCTGGAGCACCCCACCTTGGCCCATTGTTACCTAGAGGTCCAATCAGGTAACTAGTGCCAAGACCTCATTGGCCAGGAGCAGGCAGCCAATTAGGTGTCCCCTCCAAGCCAACCATTAGCTACCGCACAAGTCCAGCCCTTATGGTCACTGCGGAGCCTCCCCTTTTTCTGAGGTCATGCACCAGCTGACTACATTCCTCCTCCCTTGTACCTCCAATCTCCTGAGGGCTCAAGGTAGTCCTTATAACCTGTGGCTTAGCTACCCACAGGTGTGCTTCTAGCAGTATCCCAATTCCGCTGTCTAGATCCATCCCCGATTCTGAGGCCTAGTTTTGGGTCCCCTCTCCCTCTTCCTCGTCCTCGCTCATTGCCATTGGAGCCTTCCTTGAAGACTACGATCGGTAATTATCACCCTGTTCGTTTACCCATGTGTTTCCCTATCTCTCTATCTAATTTTCTTAGGACTGTATGTATGAGTTTATGAGTATTTTATCTTGTGTGTGAGATCTATATTTTCTACAATAAATTTTAATTAATTTTACTTAATTAGTGTCCCTGGCATATTTGAGCAATAGTTTCTGGACGTGAAGCCTGTATACCTAGGCTCTGTTCCTTGTAAAGTCAAGTGCCCACCTCTCGGTTTTGAGGGCATTTCGGCTTACACCAGGCCACTGCGACTCAGGCGCAGGACCTCTGTCTTCGCTGAATTCAATTTCAGTCAACTCTGCCTGAGCCATTTCACTATGGCTTGCAATGCCAGGCCCAAATTTTCCAGGGTGCAGTGGGACTGGCCTCCCAACAATAGATAGAACTAGGTGTCATCCGCATATTGGTGACAACTCAGCCCATATCTCTGCACAATCTGGACAATGGGGCACATGTAGATGTTAAACAACAACGGGGAGAGGACCGCCCCCTGAGGGACCCCACACATAAGAGGATGCCTCTGGGATAACTGCTTTCCTATAATGACCCTTTGTCCCCGGCCTTGGAGAAAAAAGGTAAGCCATTGAAGGGCAGACCCCTGAATCCCCACGTCAGCAAGGCAGCAGGACAGAAGCCAGTGCTCGACTGTGTCAAATGTAGCCGATAGATCTAACAACAGCGCTGCCAAGCTGCCCCAATCCAGATGTCTCAAGAGATCATCCATGAGGGTGACCAGTACCATCTCCATCCCATGGCCTGGCTGGAAGCCGGACTGAAATGGGTCTAAAACAGAAGCGCCATCCAAGAATCCCTGTAACTGTACTGCCACTGCCCTCTCAATAACTTTACCCAGAAATGGCAAGTTCAACAGTGGCCAGGTTTGTCAATACGGCTGGGTCCGAAGATGGTTTTTTGAGGAGAGGGTGTACCACCACCTCCTTAAGGGGCATGGGAAAGTCAGTCAGGCATGAATGTGTGGGGAGTAAAATCAGAGTCACATCACCAGATAGTGGCTTGTTAACCCTTCCCCCAAGTATTTTTCAGTAAATCCCTCCTTGAGGTGCTGTTAGTCCCAGTAGGGAAAAAAGCAAGCTATATTATTAACTAACAAGATGATTCTTCATTTATTTACACATATGCTTGCCTATTTGTGTAATATGAAATTGAGGGGGTGAATATCACCTTTGTTAACTTTCAGGTTTTTCCCTCTCCCAGAAATCTTTCAGTAAAGAACTTCAAGTAAGAACAGGAGAGATGGTTTAACAGGGGAAAAATTGGTCTTAAAACATTTGCACATTTTGTTGCTGGCTGTTTGAATGCTTTCAAAAAAGGCAAGCTATAAAGTTTTCATTAAAGAAATACATTAAATCTCATTCTCACCACCTGTTCTCAAGAAAAGCAGGATGTTGAAGGGAGCTGATGCTGGAAGTGAATCTGACTGGGAGAAAAATGCTAAGATAGAAACAATGCAATGAGGTAAGGTATGGATGAAAACAAGGTTTATCTCCCCCTCACTCACAAACTATGCTTAAAAACAGACTTCCCTAACCTGGCTCATATAGCTGCACTTCAAAATAAATACAAGGGGTCCCTAAACACCAAAACTCTTATACCGGTGTCACAGAATGTTGGAAAAGGCAGTGTCTGATGTACAAAAAAGAGAATAAGACCTTGAAGAGGGCAACAAGAAGAGAGATAGGATAGTGAGGACAGCACTTTCAGTCCTTTAAGTGTTATTCCTTGTCTTTCTCTAGATTGCTACTCTTAGAGCAATTTTCTCCTTCTTCTCAGAAGTTCCACACTTAGTCTTATTTCTCTCTCAAATAGAGATGTAGTTAGGAACCTATCCCCGTCTCGCCTCTTTCTTATCAAGCACATTAGTTCCTAAATAAACTTTTATCTACTCTTTAATCAGGTTGTGCACCATTGCTGTGTTAATTACTCTGTCAACAGGAGTTATGGTGACCTAGATTAAGCACATCTCTGATTAAAGGTAGAAAGATTGGCAGAGGCTCTGGCACAAGAATGTGTGAACAAAAAAAACAAAGATGGTGACCTCCTGTTGTGTATAGCATGATCACTTGATAGATAGGCTCAGAGAGAGCAACTACCCAATTTTGAGATAAAGAATAAAGACCCATCTCATTGAAAAAGGCTTGTGGGGTGGCTGTTATCCAGATTAACTACCCAGTCAAGACACAGAGCAACAGATTACCTGGGACACGATTGGACAACAGAGGCTATTATCACTATTTTAACAACCAGACAGGTATTAACATGCCAACCACAAAGGCTGTTTGGGCTGAGTTTCAAGACAAGATGTTAGAATTAGCTGAGCAACTGAGAAGTGCAGGAAAAAAAATTCCAATGAGGATATGTTCATGTTAATTTTAATCAGTTTTGCATGTCTGACTTTGATTTTTTTAATCCACCTGAGGGAAGTGCCTATATCATCCCAAATTGCCAGTGTGAATCCAACCCATATTTCTCGGGGCCAGTTTCTGAGAGAAACTGGCTAAAGATTTGTGGTTACTGGGAGGAACTCATATTTACACTGAGAAAGTCCTGAAATTGAGAGAAAGCCAATTTTCACCTCAAAAATAAAAACATGCAACTGTTTTATACATAGGGTTCCCCAGGGCTTTTGTGGTAGAAAAAGTCCAGCATGAACTCATTTGCATACTAGGCCACACCCCCTGACACTACCATCATTTCACACAGGGCTTTTTTGTAGAAAAAACCCAGCATGAACTCATTTGCATATTAGGCCACATCTCCTGGCACGAAGCCACCCGGAACTGCATTCCAGTGCTTTCCTGTTAAAAAAAAAAGCCCTGGGATTCCCAGCTCCAGGTTGGGAAATGCCTGAGGGCAGGGTTTAAGGAGATGAGAGATTTCAGTGGGGAATAATGCCATTGAGTCCACCTTCCAAAGTGGCCATTTTCTCAAGGTGTTGAACCCATCTCTGTTGTCTGGAGATCAGTTGTAAAAGCAGGAGTTGTCCAGCTACCACCTGGAGGTTGTGCAACAAACAGAGAATCACGGCAGAGAGTGACAGAAGAAAACCTTAAGGTTCCATGATAACCAACCTCCAAAGAAGCAATAAGCCAACTATACAAATTTACAAGACAAACTTCTATAATATTCAAAACACTCGCAGACAAACCATCTTATAAACATACCCTGATATACAGAACACCTAAAGTGAAAACAAAGGAAGGACTTAGTCTTTGAAAATTCATGATAAACAGTCCCACATAGACAGTTGCTCCTGAGGAGACCCCATAGTGTATCTGAATAGTTTCAATTCCAAATGTTTCATGTCCAATTAAGTACTGTTCATAATCTTTTGCATCCTGGTTAAACTTTCTATGTTTTAACTCCCTTCAGTTTAGCTTCAAATTGTTTAACCTTTCCAGAAATTTCTTGCAAATTTATATCATAGGTATTTTGCGTGGACTTTTCCTTTAATGCATTAAGCATCATCTCTATCTCGGCTTTTGTCTTAGCTGCCTCTGCCACTGATCTTTTTATAACCAAAAGCATGAGATCTAATGAGCATTTGTTTCATATTGCAGCCCATTGGGCCCTAAATTCCTCATCCATTGTAAACATAGCAGGTGGTTATTTATTTATTTATTTATTTGATTCTACTTTTATCCTGCCCTCCCCGCCGAGGCAGGCTCAGGGCAGCTCACACAGACATGCATGTGCATGATTCAACGTAATAGTACAGCATTAAAACTATAAAATATAGAGTAAAATAGACATAAAATACGTTTAAAAATGTTGCAGTGCCATGATCTTTCATTTTCCAATTTTATAATTCTCTGTATAGCAGATCTTAAGTTCTCCTCTCTGCAACAGCTATATAGCAGATTGTTGTTGGTGGTTCACATGTTGCTATAAACTGTAGTGGCCAAAAGCCTAGTTCACAAATGCCTGGTGGAAGAGTGCCATCTTACAGGCCCTGTGGAACTGTATGAGCTCTCGCAGGGCCCTGACCTCTTCTGGCAACTCATTCCACAGCTTGGGGCCACTACAGAGAAGGCTCTGGCTCTAGCTGACATGAGCCTGGCCTCCTTAGAGCCAGGTATTGTAAGTAGATTTTGTGATCCAGACCGAAGTGCTCTCTGGGGAACATGTGGGGAAAGGCGGTCCATCAGGTATGCAGGCCCCTGGCCATATAGGGCCTTAAAGGTAAGAACCAACACCTTGAAACGAACCCGGTATGCGATAGGCAACCAGTGCAGCGCTTTCAGCTCAGGTTGAATGTGTTCCCATATAGGAAGGCCCATTAACAATTGCTGCGTTCTGCACCAATTGAAGCCTCTGGGTTCGAGCCAAGGGCAGCCCCATGTAGAGGGTATTGCAGTAATCCAATTTTGAGGTGACCGTGGCATGGATCACTGTCGCCAAGTCGCTGCGTTTGAGGTAGGGGACCAACTGCCTTATCAGCCATAGATTATAGAAGGCTGATCTGGCAGTTGCTGCCACCTGGGCCTCCATATTTAAAGAGGAATCCAGGAGCACCCCTAAACTTTTGACCTTGGGCACCAGTGTAAGTGGTGCCCCATCCAAGGTCGATAGTAAGACCTTGGTTCCCAGACCACCACAACTTAGGTACAGGACCTCTGTCTTTGTCGGATTCAACTTCAGTCGACTCAGCCTGAGCCACCCTGCCACAGCTTGAAGTGCCATGGTCAGATCTTCCATGGAGGAGTTGGACTGGCCGCCCATCAGTAGATAAAGTTGGGTGTCATCCGCATATCGATGACATCCCAGCCTAAACCTCTGGACGATCTGGGCAAGGGAGCACATGTAGATGTTGAACAACATCGGAGATAGAACTGCCCCTTGTGGCACACCACACAGAAGTGGGTGCCAATGGGACATTTCCTACCCTATCACCACCCTTTGTCCCCAACCCTGAAGGAAAGAGGGGAGCCACTGTAAGGCTAACTCCCGTATTCCAGCGTCGGCAAGGTGGCAGGTCAGCAACTGATGATTGACTGTGTCAAACGCAGCCAACAGATCTAAAAGCATCAGTACTGCCGAGCCACCTCTATCCAGATGCCTCCAGAGGTCATCCATGAGAGCAACCAGAACCGTCTCCATTCCATGGCCCAGGCAGAACCCAGATTGGAAAGGGTTCAGTACGGAAGCATCATTCAGAAAGCTCTGCAACTGCACCGCAACAGCCCTCTCGATAATCTTGCCCAAAAAAGGCAAGTTTGACACCAGCTGTATATTTGCCAATACGGCCAGGTCCAGAGATGGTTTCTTTAAGAGGGGGTGGACAATTGCCTCTTTAAGAGGCTGAGGGAAGGTCTCTTCACACGGGCCTTTAAGGCATAGTGGTCCGACCATGGCACCACATCTGCAGTAATTCGGTCCACTGTCACTTCCGCTGCAAAGACCAACTCCAGCATGTGGCCAGCCTGGTGCGTGGATGTTGTTTCATATTGAGAGAGTCCCAGTGCCACCATGGATGACACCAGGTCCGTCGCCTGAGTGGAACCGGCATCATCAGCATGAACATTGAAGTCACCCAAAACTAAAATCCTTGGGTGCTCCAACATCCAGCCTGCTACGGCCTCCAGAAGGGATGATATGGCACTGGTCGGTGCACTGGGTGGTCAATACACCAGCCAGACAGCCAAACTCTCTCCCACATCACACACCATGCTGACACATTCAATGCCGGTGATCTTTGGAGATGGAAGCGCCCGGAAGGAGTAAGCCTCCCGAATGAATGCCACCACCCCTCCCCCCCGCCTGCTAGTCCATGATTGGTGAAGGACCGAGAAACCAGGTGGAGCTAACTGGGAGAGAGCAACTGTCTCCTCATCTCGCACCCAGGTCTCGGTCACGCAAGCCAGGTTCATGTTCTGCTCTAGCAGAAAGTCCCGAAGGACAGAGGTCTTATTATTAATGCACCTGGCATTACACAACACCAACGTCGGAGGCAGGTGCTTCCACTTGGCCCCACCGTCTGCAACCGTTGGGATGGGATGCTGACTGGAAGGAGGCCAAGCTTTCTGATATCTCAGACTCCTTCCCTTAGATCTATACCTGTTCCCACCGCTGTACTTCCCCCTCCCCAGGAGCACCGGAATCCCCAGCCCATTCATCATCTCGTCTGATGGTCTCTGCAGCACCTCAAACCAAGCAAGTTATGGTGATAGCAGCAGTTGCAGAGAAATACAGAGAAAGCCCCAGACTGTACTTGGTATCCCTCTAACTTGGTGGTAACTGTCGATAATAGCAATGCCTCACTAATCTGTTAAACCTAACCCAGTGTTCCAATAAATTAAATTAATCTCTATCTACTAAATTTATAAAATCCTCAGTAGTGCAATTTAATCAAAACCACTAATTAGTACTCTCAACTATCTCCCAATTAATCAGCAACCTCTAATATTTAATTCAGCAGACAATTTCTCTTAAGAAAAAGAGGGAAGGGAAAGAGAAGGGAAGGGGAGAAAATGGGGAAGGGGTGGAGGCACAGGCCAATTTCCTACCTACTAAATTAACTCTCACTGTTGCCAGTCAGATTTAAATTAATCAATTAGTACTACAAATAAATAACTGGTAATTTAAATACACTAGACTCCAGTAATTAATTCAGTAGCCAATTCAGTAGTGTCAATTAATTATTAGTACTAAGCAGAATTAATGAAATACATTCATTGTCCTATGCAATTTACATTTAAAATTTGATTGCAGTTACAGTTCATCAGGTTAGCAGCAGTTTGTTAAAAAGCAGAGGTTAATATGCAATAGGTAATATGCCCAGCTTCATGGCAATTGATTAAGATAGAGGCTGGGATTAAAACAACAGTCTTCCAAAGTGCGAAGGTGTAAAGTGCATGAAGTATAAAGTGCAGTCTGGGTGCAAAAAGCAGATTTTCCAAGTAGCTGATAAAGAAAGATTGTAGCAGTTTGTTAAGCCACAGTTCGTCCAGCTACAACTCGTCCATATCAAATGAGTTCCTTCCGCTCTCATGCACCTCTGCACGGCCCAGCAAAGCTCCACGGCCAGCTGGTCAGCCTCCTGCCTGCCTGCATTCCCAGGAAATTTTGAAGAGGCTCCAAGGGAGAGAAGACTCACCCGAAGCTCCTCTCCACCGTTCTCCTGGGCTTCGACGGCAATGAGGCTCATCGCGACCGGCAGCCAAAAACCGGGCCTGAGCTGCAAGATGGCTGTGGCAGGACCTAGCTGCGCCGCCGAAAGGAACTCACTGGGACGAACCGTCCTGTATGGCCACCGCTCTTCTCTTGTGGCCCGGCACATCCGCAGTTGACGCCGCTGCTTCGGCAGTCCTGGGCAACCGAGGCAGGCCGACTCTGTAGTGGTGAGTCCCTGGCTCGCTTCCAGTCATAGCTTTTGGAGGCGCAGTGGTCTATACTAATTTTGCTTTGCCCCAGACTGCCATATTGCCACATTTGTTGTTTTCCTTGTTTATAAATATAATTGTCTCCGTCAGGTAGAATATGGGTAAAAGGCAGTGGGAGCTCTAGCACTGACATTCTGTGCATGCCGCCATGAAGTATGTTGGTAGGAAAATGTTTTTATATCCTTAAGCCTCTGGGAATTCTGTCCGCCTTACAATAATCCCTGAGAACTACCACATGCATGTTCCTTTTAGTTTCTTTCTTCTTTAAAAATTCCAAATTGGACCATTTACTCGTACCTTCTTCCTGGTAATCACCCACGGAAGCCGTAACAGTGGCTAAAATGTCATCCTTATCAGAAAAAGCTAAATAGTCTTTCCAGGAGGACATTCTCACAGCAAGTATGTGCAACAAACAGAGAATCATGGTGGAGAATGACAGAAGAAAACCTAAGGTTCCGTGATAACAAGCCTCCAAGGAAGCAATAAGACAACTATACAAATTTGCAGGACAAACGTCTATAATATTCAAAACACTCTCAGACAAACCATCTTATAAACATACCCTTATATACAGAAGAGAAAAAGGAGAAAAATTGTTTACACGCTCAATTTGAGAGTAGAGGGTTAGAGCAGAGTCAGTGTGGGAGCACAGAAAAAAGTTAAGGCTCGCTCTAGATTCATGTTGTTTGAAAAAGACGGGTAATTAGTGACATGGAAATTATCACGTGCATCTTTCAATTTTCTATTCAGAACATTGTGAAGAAATTTTGGGTTGCAGTTAAAAACATACTGGGATGTCAAACCCCACCCAGGATGGGTTTTAGAAAAGCTAAAAGTATTGGGGATCGTTTAATTAGAACAGATTTGGGATTTGGAAGTGAGACTGGCAGTAGAACAGGTGGACACTTCCAT
This sequence comes from Heteronotia binoei, assembly GCF_032191835.1. Lineage (NCBI taxonomy): Eukaryota > Metazoa > Chordata > Lepidosauria > Squamata > Gekkonidae > Heteronotia > Heteronotia binoei. The sequence goes on along the minus strand of NC_083243.1, from coordinate 56,246,539 downwards.
TGTGGAAGTTGCTCTGCATGTTCAGCATGTTTGCAGATTAAAGAATACACTGACCTTTAATCTGGCTACAAGATTACTCTTAAAGATACTACCACCTGTGGAACCAACATGTGTATGTATTTAATTTTGTGCCCGAATTTAAAGATTTATGTCAGGAGTACAACATGCATGATATGTACACGCATGTTGGAACACAAATTGCGCATAAGGAATAATGTGCCTGAGACTCCCCTCCTGGAGCATTTCTGGACTTTCCAGCATGATGTGAACACTCTTAAATGTTTTGTGGTTGCTAAATTTTCACCCAATATGTATTGTAAATGTGATGCCACGAAGTGGCTGTATCAAGAAGAAATGCAGTGGATTTTTTTCTCTTATGCCATTGGGACTTAATAATGAGTGGGATCTGTCCTGTTTTCTCTGAGTTTAATACAGTTTTGTTTCTAAGAAGTAATTTATATATTGATTCAAAAGAATTGGCAATCTACATGGAACCTATATGTGATGCACTGTACCTTTGAGAACACTGTTAAATATGCACACCTGTGTTGAAGTACTTATGGAAAATAATCTATGAGCACATTGCAATACTTTTGGAAAATTGTAATTTAACTGTGTGCAAAGAATTAAAATCTTGCCATGCTCTGATAAAGTTGTTGAAAAGTTTGTATATTTATAGGTGATGTATGCAGTGAAAGTATTTTAGATATGTTATTGATCTTTGAATAGTGTTTTTATTTATACGAGGGAATATAAAGTACTACCTCGTTGCTGTGTGATGCTGTGTACTTAACATATTTGGAATTTAAACTTTTCAAATACACTATGGATTCTCCTCAGGAGCAACTGGACCGAGGATTCCTTTGAATGTGGAAGGATTTATTATTGTCTATGTGGGACTGTTTATCATGAACTTTCAAAGATTATGTCCTTCCTTTGTTTTCACTTTAGGTGTTTTGTATATCAGGGTGTGTTTATAAAATGGTTTGTCTGAGAGTGTTTTGAATATTATAGAAGTTTGTCTTGTAAATTTGTATAGTATAGTATAGTTGTCTTATTGCTTTTTTGGAGGCTGGAGAGCCAGTTTGGTGTAGTGGTTAAGTGTGCGGACTCTTATCTGGGAGAACCGGGTTTGATTCCCCACTCCTCCACTTGCACCTGCTTCTAGCATGGCCTTGGGTCAGCCATAGCTCTGGCAGAAGTTGTCCAGCCCCACCCACCTCACAGGGTGTCTGTTGTGGGGGAGGAAGGTAAAGGAGATTGTGAGCCGCTCTGAGACTCTTCGGAGTGGAGGGCGGGATATAAATCCAATATCTTCTTCATCTTCTTCTTGGTTATCACGGAACCTTAGGGTTTTCTTCTGTCACCACCTGGAGGTTGGCAACACTATCTGTATGATAACTGAAAGAGTTGACAACTGAAATAATTTAACTTATTGAGCCCAGCATAAGCTGTGCATTACATGTAAATAGTTTGACTTAATAATCTCATTTCCCTGGCAATGAATAGAAGTTGTTATCCTGTTTCCTTGATGCCTCATATGAAATAACTGCATTTAGAAGGCCATATATGATGAACTCTGTCCACTTCAGAGGCTAGATTTTCCCTCCATTTTTCTGTCCCCTTGCCGACTAAGCAGCCCTGGTAATGTGTTTACTTCTCCCCTGAAGTAATATTGGCTGACTCACCTTGTGTCAGTAATGTATATTGGCTATCTGCTCAGCCCAGAAACCTGAGGGAAGGGATAAGATTGCCCTTTTACTCAAACCCTTGAATATGGCACTTGAGCCACTTTTAAAATTCCAAAACAACAAAATGATTTATTTAACATTGAGAGGAAAGATCAGGTGAAATCAGGGGTTGAAAATACTGAGGTAAAATCAGTACAAGCACATACTAATGGAAATGAGAGGTTCTTAAATTATTCACACTTAGATCTGTATATTGAAAGGCTTTTGTTCCAGTGTTTCCCCAAACACGCTAATACACTTTGAGTAATTGCTGACTCTGTATTGAACACCAGTACTCTTTTTGAGTTGTTCACTGACTTTTAAGTCTCTACTCGCAGTTTCTAATCACACCAGACCAGGGAAATCTGTACTCCTCAGAGATAACTCTCCCTATTTGACTGGGTAGGGGATGAATTCTTCTCTCTAGAAGATCTATCCCCTTCTCAGTTAAAGTAGGAATCTGACACAATTACATCAGCATACAGCTCTCACAAGACTTTCTTTGCTCAGCTGATGCCAACCAGATTGACTGGAACAGCCTGTCACTCAAGGCTCTCTGGCTTTGTGAAGAATGAACCCCTCACAGTCCTGTAGTTGTATGTACAGCACTTTTAACTTCTTTAAAAGTGCAGTCCATCACACCATGACTTCAGTCTGTCAGGAGAAAGCTGGGGTAAAGACCATTCTGGTTGAAGTACACAGCAGGCTACCCCTGTTTAAACCGTAATTTGACCTTCACAACACCGGTACTTCAGACTTAGCCAAATGAGCTTTTGTGTCCCTTCTGCTTCCATGAAAACATGTAAATTTTATGCTCCTATGAAAACAGGTTAATGAGCATTCCTAAAATTTGGACAAACCAATTAGATACTTATGAAAGGTTCCCTGTGCGAGCACCAGTCGTTTCCGACTCCAGGGTGACGTTGCTTTCACAGCGTTTTCACGGCAGACTTTTTATGTGGTGGTTTGCCATTGCCTTCCCAGTCTTTTACACTTTCCCCTCAGCAAGCTGGGTACTCATTTTACCGACCTCGGAAGGCTGGAAGGCTGAGTCAACCTTGGGCCGGCTACTTGAACCAGCTTTCGCTGGGATAGAACTCAGGTTGTGAGCAGAGAGTTCAGGTCACAGTACTGCAGTACTGCTGCTTTACCACTCTGCGCCATGGAGCCACCAGATACCTAAAGCATCCTTCTAAAACAAAGCAAACTGATGCGCATACACTTCTGCTCTTCCTAGCCTCATTGTCCGTGCACAAAAGGGTTAAAATATGCAGCTGGAATAAAACTTTTAAAAATGTGAATATTCAGCAATATATAACCTAAGTTAGTTCTTCCCATTTTTAATAAACTATATTTGCGCAGCATCTGTCCTGGCAACCAACAATTTAGTAAGTTTGACATAGACTTTCTTGTCCTGGAGTTAAATTTGGACTCACTCAGGTTTACTATTTTCTGATCCAAGTATCTTTAGTGACATCAGAGAGAATGTACACATCTGGGAAGGGATTTAACATAACAGCTGGAGGCAACACAGAAGGGGTGCTCACATTTTGGGTGTGACCACATAAAAATGTGAAGCCTGTTAACTACTTTTTGAGAGTTCACTTCTTCTATCTCTTTCCTAATACTGTTATACTAATTTATTAGCATATATTCTTTACAAGTTACTGTGAAATATTTTTGGCCTGCAACTGGATCTGAGAAATAGTATGACTATTGAATATTATATGACACAGTTAATTTGCACTGTCAAATATGATGCATCATGCCAAAAGAACTATAGACCATAAACCTGATATTATTGCAGTGTATTCCCTGACCAGCTCTCTACAGAGCAGATGTCAGGCTCCCTTCCCAAAGCCCTGCAATGTTTACTGCCACTTTCACTTTTTCATAACCAAAATGCTGTGTTAAGCAGGTCTCCTCAGTAGCAATACACAAAAAAGCCGTAAAACACATTTTCAAATGCAGCTGCACATTCTGCTCTATCCAACCACTTGTTTCATGTTCCCCTTATGACCCAACCAGCTGCTGCGAACTGGAGGGAAGTGTGACATTTTAAAGATGGGAAATAAAGTTGAAAGCTAGGTAAGAAGGTTACTCAAATCTTGACTGAATGTCACATTCACTGCAGTGTTGAGGACTGGAAATTCACCCCAACCACTTTTTCACTATACATTTTTTAAATTATATTTTTAAAGGATTATAATTATAGAGTAGACAGACATAAGAACCTTTCTTCCAGAAAACCAGAAATTCCATCCATATTACAATACTGTCAACATTTATTACTTATTGATTTTTATTTTATTGTTACCTGCCATGATGTTTTTGTTATATATGTTGCTGATATATGTCTTCATAATGTTGTGCTGGTTTTATTGGTTAATTGCTGCTGATTTTATGCTGATTTATTATTCTTTAAAATATATATGTCCCATCTTTCTCTCAGAAAAACAGAGGTCCAGGGTTGCTCACATGTTACATAAAGAATAAAAACAAAAGGGTGAATCCCACCAAACGAGAAATCCTGGCTACAGCCCTGATAAACCGAATCTTCAAACTGCTTAACTTTGGCTAACTATGTGCATGTAACTAAAGTGTACTTACAAATTAGCTGCTCCAAGCCATTCAAAGGAGGAATGGGGTATAAATTAACAGAAATAATAAATAAATAAATTTGTCTTAAATTAACAGCTACTAGTCTACATATGCACGCACAGATCTTGAAATCTGGATTATCTGATCTGGAATAAATATTCTGAAGCAAAAGTATTCATTTTGGATTGGGTTTACCTTCTCATAATGCTGATTGTCCTTTTTGCAGCAACAGCCCAAGGGTGCCTGGTGCCCTAGGCAGGAGCCCCCCGCTGCTGCCCCCCACAGCGCTGCAACGCAGCACCGTGCTCCATTGCACCACCCGCATGCAGCATGCCACCCGTACCTCCTCTGCCAGCCAGCCGCTACTGCCACCACCCACGCCTCCTTTCCCTTCCCTTCCTTCCCATTGCCTCCTGTGTGATCACAGCACAAGCCATGCCGCAGCCTGCAGGGTTCAGACAAGGCGCGCTGTGATCGCAGGGGAGAGGCGATGGGAAGGAAAGGAGGGCTGCCAGCGGCAGTAGCAGCGGGCCAGTGGAGGAGGCACAGGCAGTGACTGGTGGGCAGCATGCTGAGGGTGTGTGAAGGGAACGGAAAGAAGGGGCGGGTGGCAGTAGCGGTGGGCTGGCAGAGGAGGCATGGACAGTGGGCAGCACACTGGGGGTGCAAATGGAAGGAGCAGGTGGGCACTGTGGGGGGGCGATGGGAAGGGATGGAAAAGGAGGGTTCGGCAGCAACTGTGGTGGCGGCAGGCGGAGGAGGCAGGCAAACTAGGCGCTTGCCTGGGGCACCAGGAGGGGGGAGCCCAATTCAGTGCCCCCACCCTTCCGGTGCCCTAGGCAACCGCCTAATTTGCCTAGTAGGCAAGCCAGCCCTGCCCTTTTGGGACAAGCTAGCACCTCCTTGAATAAAAATGACAGAGGAAGGTGGGGAAATGGATAGCACTCTCCTACTATATCTCCTTACCCCAGACAAAAGGCTCGGGTGCAGTTTTCAGGATGATAGAGAAAACAAATTATTTCCAACCTTAGCTGAGAGAGAAGACCATTGGTTCCTGGCGAGGCTTGAAAGTGGCAGAAATATGCCTTTTATTCTGTCTTGCCCCCACCTCAGGCTTTTTTTGCGTGTTGGTTTGCTGGACATCAGGGCTTTTTTAGTAATTACAATAAATGAACTGGAACTAGTAGAAAAAGCTAAGCAAAAACTCATTTGCATATTAGGCCACACCCCCTGATGTCACCAGAAGTGACATCACCCATTCATAGGTTACTTTCTGCATATTGACACAGAACAGTATAGCGCCATCAGCTGCATTTCATTGATGTGTGTTCTCACTTAGCCCAATGAGACATCTTGTTTGGCCCCCCCAAACACAGCCAGAGAGAGAAAGCCATGTGTGGTGGAGCAGGCAGTGGCAGGCCTAGCATCTCCTGGGAGGGGACACCCATGGGTGGTTCTGCTTCTCTTGCTTTCTTTGCAAGCCCATTGGAGACTGGAGGTGGCAGAGAGGATGGAGTATGCAGTCTGAGATCACATGACTGCCCAGTGCCTTCCATCTGCTGGAGATCTTTTTTTTTTTAGCTAGAATCCTGGTCAAGCCAGCCAGAACTGTGTTCCTGTGTGTTCCTGCTTGGCAGAGTTGTAAACCAAAGGGGAAAGGCTAGCGGAGGAAGCAAAAATTAAAAGGGACGGTTCCTCCTGGTAAACACACAGATGCACCTCTTTGTGACTTTAGCAGCCAGCTTAACTTACACACAGAAAACACAAATCCCTACAGCCTTTACTAGGGAGGGTGGCTGCTTATTTCCCGTAGGACAAGGTGATAGGATAAGAGCTCTGCCCATCCATGCTTGCAGCACTGGTCCCATGCAAAAATCACTTCCCTTGGGGGAATTTCTAATGACTCAGAAAGCTGGCTCGGTAAGTCCCCACTTAGGGTCCTCCATGGCAAAGCAGGCTCAGCAGAACAGGCATGCCACTCTGTAACCTAATCAATCAAGCCTGGGAAGCAAGGGCAAAAAAAGAATCCAAGCCCAGTAATATATACACACACTCACAACTTTCAGGCTCCTCTGTTATGCTTCTGCTCTTATGCTACTAGTCCCTCGCATAGCTTCAAACAATAAGGGGATGGGATTTGTGTAGGAAAAGGAAGTGGCTTTTGGCCCATTCCACTTCATTGGGGGCAGGGAGAAGAGAGCCCCAAAACATACAATCTCCTCAGCAGCCGAAGACAGCCCCAAAGCACATGGTCTCCCTCCACTTCTCTCCCTCTCCCCACTTGATTGGGGCTGGATTAAAGCCTCAGGAAGGCCAGTTCTGACCCACAGGCTATACATTTGACACCCCTGAGACTGTCTGAAGACTGTTCAGAAGCTTAAATTGTTTCAGAATATACCAGCTAGACTGAAAACGTCTACAACCACTGTTAAAATAAATAGACTGATTTACTGGACTAGGACAGAGGAAACGTATTCCAATTCCCTCTCACCTAGGAAGTTCAATGAGTAACCCTAGAAGGTCACACCCTTTAAACCTCACTTACCTCACAGGGTCCTTGCAATGATAAAACGTGGAAGAGACAACAACACATTCTTCTCTAAGCTCTTCTCATGAAGCCAGATAAAAATACTAGTCACTTCTACACAAAATTCAGAGTCCTAGTTCTTAGCTATATAAAGCCCCAAATGGCTTACTCCTATATGATCCTACAAGAAAATTCTGGAAATGAAAATTTAAGATTTATTTAGAGATATACAGTACATCTTGCCCTGCCTGGTAAGGAAACGAATGAAACTAAAAAGGGAGTTACTGTATGTTTTCTGTTAATTTATCTTATCCTTTGATGAGGCCAAGGTTTTTACTAATGAGAAGCATATCACAGCATGTCTAGACAACAATGATATTCTTAGCAAGAGATCACTGTATTTCACTTCCATTTTACTTATGGAATACTTTTCTCCGGTGACAGTATTTCAGTCTTGAACTGTTTGTCTTAAAAATAGACATTAGAAGCAGTACAGGGATACCAAACTGAAGGTTATGTCCAACTGAACAAAAACAGCAATAAGTCTACATTGGATAAAAAAGAAATCACTAAGTGCAAGTACAGTTTATGTTCCCAAATCTCCTAACCATGGTCAGAAGGCAGGCTGATTGGTTCTCCTTTCTTCTCATTCCAACCCCTTTCAGTCCATGGTTTCTTTAATAGTAATATGGTATTATGCTTACATCAGCGCAAAAACTTGGGTAATGTTAATAAGGACTGCATGTTCAGATTTTGAAATCTGCATTAGAAGTAGGTTTGCAAATCTTTGAAGAACCTCATTACTGTTAATCATGGTTAGTTTGTGTTAGCAGATAGGAAGAAGAGGAAAAGGAAGAAGAGGAGGAAGAGGAAGAAGAGAAGGAGATTAGATTTGTACCCTGCCCTTTACTTGGAGTGCCAGAGCAGCTTCCAATCTGCTTCCCTTCCTCTTCCCACAAGAAATACTCTTTGAGGTACATGGGACTGAGAGCTCTCTCAGATAACTGCTCTTGAGAGAACAGCTCTGGGAGAACTGTGGTTAACCCAAAGTCAACCAGCAGATGCATGTGGAGGTGTGGGGAATCAAACCCAGTTCTCCCAGGTTAGAGTTCGTGCACTTAACCTTACACCAAACTGTCTCTCTATACCAAACTGACTACACCATAATAAAGTCAGTATGGAAGGACAGCAGTAATTTGTGTGTGAGACAAGCAGCAGCAACATGCAAGTCCAGAGCTCAGGAACTATGGATTAGACCACATCTACTTTTTGAAATGTATGCAGGGGGTGATTTTGACAACCCCCCACATGGACTCCCACCTCCTCTCCAAGTTATGGGGGGCTGGAATGTCCCCTTCTATGATTGTTAGCTTCAATATTTAGATCCAATTTACATATTTCCCAGTACTTGATTGCCATAAAACCCTAAAACCCACCATTTACACTGAAATTGCCACTATGCTGTACAGTCACCTTTCAACAGTTTGTTAGGCTACTTTAAGGCAACTGCAAAAATTAGTGTATTTTTTGCATTTTAAAGCAGGCAAAATAGTATTGAGTTTAGTTTTGAGGAGAAAAATGGTTTCAATGGGTTTTTGTAAGTTAGCATCTTTAGTTATTGTCAGCATTTTAGCATTGTAGTTGCTAAGGGAGAGAGTTAATTGTTTAACCACGGACTAAGGTATCATTTAGTCTATAACTTAAACAAGCATTGATAAAGTTTTTTACAAAAAAGATGCTATCAGCAAAACAAACAGGGTATTTTGTATTACTTCAAAGCATATTTATAATGTGTTTAGAAAAATTCAATGGAAACAGGAAAATAATGTCTTGATTTTCTAAACTTTACAACATCTGCTTTTACTTATGTGTAGCATTGTAAAGGTCTCTGGATTTCAAATGGATATTTTTCTCCCTTTTGTCTACTACCCTATTCAGCTATCTTCACATTATGCTATACACAGACACACATGGTCTCCCATTTTCCACTTGTGAATGTAACCACAGGAAAACCTTTCTTTTTAAAGTTTTAAATAAGATGTTATATATTACAGAGCATAAATGACATTTTAGCCAAGTACATTAAAAACATGATGGAAACTATTTTATTTAGAAACGCAGTTTTTACATTCTTTTTTTCCATTTTGAACAAATGTGCATGTCATCAATTTAGCCTTCTGTTTAAAACAAGTATTCAGCTATTTATGTTGTCACTTGCTCCCCCTTTTCCAAGAGGAAAGTTGTCCATGGGTAGCTCTACAGGATATCATCCATCATCCCCTTTGGATGGATGAAGAAGAGCTCTAGACACTTGTCACATCCTTGTAATGTCTACTTTATTCACAAATAAAGAAGCTGAGCATGATGAAAACCAATGGACTCCAAATATGACATCTCAATCCCTAATCCTTCATCAGGTTCCTGAGGCAGAAACAACACCCCACATTTTTTTTCAGAAGTTTCCTGAGGTCAAGTTACATGTTACCTGGGAGATCTATGAACAAAGTTCCTGGTATTAAAACCTGCCACAATATTATCACAATATAAATCTCACATACACAAGCTACTTATGGCCCAATTAGGAACAAAGACAGGTTTCCCCCTAATTTCTCTCAGCAGGGGAAAGGTTCATCTCTCCTGATTCCCCTCCCCAAAACAACTGTTTAATACTAAACTACATGTCACAGGCTTCCATTGCAATGTATAGTTTGCTTACTCTGCACAGTGTATGGGGAAAGGCTGAAGCTGTGGTAGAGCAGTAAGAAGAATCAGGTAGTAGGTGATGTGGAAGACCACCTAAAACCCTGAAGGGTTGCTGCCAGTCAGAATAGACAATACTGATCTTGATAAACCAATGGTGATAGATCAAGTTGGGTAGCCAATGTGTGACTCAGTACTGGATAGCTTCCATATGTGTAGATGAGAAAAGACAACAGCTGCCAGTTTGAATTTGGGAACAGAATAAAAGTCAATCTCAGATCCTACCTAACCACACACAAATAAATTGTGCATTAAAGAAAACCTTAACTCTCATTAAAGAAATATGAACCGATCATTCTTGACCATAGGAATCAACTCGCCTAGACACATAAAGTTGAACTGACTCAGACCTTTGGTCTGTCAGAGGTATGTCTACTTTGACTGGCAGCAGCTCTTCAGAGTCAGCCAGAGGTCTTTCACATTTTTTCTAACTGCAAATGCCAGGGATTAAACCCAGGACCTTCTGCCTGCAATGCGGAGGCTCTACTATTGGGCCACGGCCCTTTCCCAAAAATCAGCCACTAACATTCCTGCTTACAGTAGATTGGATCTCGCAAATGATCAGCAAAAGGCACTCATGATCATAGACCATTCCCTGCATTATCTTCTCCCTTACAGGCCCATCTGCAAGCCTGGAAAAGCTGATTTTCAGAGAGAATTAACATGCAGTATGGGAGGCTACCATGGGGATCAGCAAGTGAGTGAAATTGCCCTTCCTCCATCTTCCATCAGTAAGGCTGTGCTAACAGAAGAGAGATGAGAGGGCAATTCCCCTTCCCTTTTGCAATTTCATAAAAAGTACTGCAAGCTAGGAATCAGTTTTCCCAGTCAGATAGGGACGAAAGACCTTTTGGTTCTCATGCACCTGAATCACTGTGTTTTTAGCAGAAGAAATGTTGAATGTATTTACATTTTCCTTCCTTAACTTCATGGGAGATGAGTGGGAAAAATTCTGACATAGCTTAGTGAAAGGATGCATGCTTTTCATGTGAAAGGTCCCAAGCTGAGTTCCTACCCACATTCACTTATTAAAAGATCTATGTCAGCAGTGTTGGCTTTACATAAGCCAGAGACTTTAGAGAGCTATGGACAGCTAGAGTAAACAATATGAGTATAATATGAGTTAAGATAAGACAATGCCATGGGTCTAAAACCCATGACATTGTCTTGTATTTATAAATTTTATCAGCATCCAATAACCAGAAGCTGATCATTTTCCAGTGCAAAATTTCCTACAGAGCTAACCTGTGAACTATCTTCTGTCTTCATTACTTCATATGTTACTGGTGTGGCATTTGGATTCAGGAAATATTCAGGAAATCCATTTTCCCCCGGCTCCATTATATCCTATCAGGATCATTGGTCTCCATAGGGTATAATGGAGAATAGATTTGGAGCACTGGGGGAGCTGGGGTTTTTTTTACATAGATGCACCAAATTTGCAGTATAGCTGCTGGTGCCCCCCCCCCATTTTTTTAATTGGATCAAGAGGTCCAATTCTGTGAGCCCCCATCCTCCATTACTTTCAGTGGAGGGGGGGAAGTATTTAAAGAGACTGTGGTATCTTTAAATGCCTTATTATAGCTGCAATAAAATAAAAGTTGAATAATATCAGCTTTTATTCGGGCTTAGCTATATTGGTAGCCACAAAGAAACTCTAATTTATTTTCCTCTTTAAAAAACCTGAAAAATACCAGTAAGGAAATACCAGTAAGGTATTTTTTCACGTTTTGTTTTGTTTGTGTAAACAGAGGCTGGTAATGTTCCAAACCTTGATGGGCAACCATCTGGAGCCACCATGGCCTTTCAGCCTGCCTGCTGGTGATGTAATTACAGGGCACGGCCAAACCCTCCTGTTGTGTGAGCCCAACTAAGTCCAGGTCCCTGACCATGCATGAGACCAAGTCATGCTGTAAGACAGGGTATGTTCTAGACCCAATGGGCCCCCTGTCTGGACCCACAATGGCCTTTCTGTCTGCCTGCTGGCAACGTGATTATGGGGCATGTCCAAATTTTCATGGGGTTTTGAGCCTCAAAACACATTCTAGAGCCATGCCTGGCTTCATTTTGCTTGGGCCATGTCGAGGGTCATCACTTGACTGAGTACTGTCTTCTGTTTAGTGTGAGGGGGATGGTGTGGCTCATTAGAGGCCACCTAAGTCCAGATCCCTGAATAAATCTGAGATTCCTTGTAGAATGGGCTGATAATTCATTCCATCCCAGACACAACCATTCCCTCTCACTCATCCTGCTGGCAAAGTTTTTGCTGGGCATGGGCTCCTGAACCAAGGTGACTGCAAAAGGATAGTGACACACACATGGCCAACATCTTCCTGGGAACAGGATGTTGGCAGTAGGTTTGTGCTGGAGCCACCCCTTACTGTTGTGACCTGTCCTGTCAAAGATTGCCACAGACATCCGCTTGTAAACAAACATAAGGCAGGAAGGAAGATACAGTCACATTTCTGTGCAAGCCTTCTAACTGGCTGGAGTGTGGACCTAGGGTGAGGCAGTCACCTGCTGTGCAAGTAGCTCTGGGGCCCAGGCAGGGCAGATCAGGAGGGCTGGCCTGCCCAGTAATCATGTTGTCCATCTGCAGTTGTCCATGTACTGTTTAAGAAAATTGGGGGACTTCCAGTGGTCCCAAGGTAGGGGAAGCACCCTGTGTAAATTGGCAAAACATCTTGTGATGGCATTGGGGTTTTGGTGTTGGAGGGGTACCATCCTCTTTTGTCCAGATCACTGGCATTGTGATTCTGGGGGCAGGGCAGGCACAGCAGGCCAACCGAGTCCTCATTCCCAAGGCAACATGTCTTCTTCCCCATGGCTCCTTTTACTTCCCTGGCCACACCAGCCACTCACATCAAATCCCCTTATGTCCACACTGCTGGCAGGATGACTGATTGCAGTGGCATGCCCTTGGCCAGACATTCCTGGGAACAGAATGTTGGCCAGGGTGGGTGGATTGATCCAACGTCCCCACATAATGTGATCCATCCCTTTCTCTCCATCCCTGGGCTTTGATTGTTCGTTGTTGTGGCAGTTTATGAGGGCACAGGGTCTGTCATCACTGACTACCCATCAAGGTGATTGCCATAACTGCATTACCTGAATTTCACTAGAGACTCTTTCTAAAGTCTGGGTGGTCTTTTTTGTTTCCTTTTGTTTCCATCTTTTTCTCTTAGCTCCATTTAGCCCCAACTCCTTGAGCCCCATGTACATCCCTCTTAAGCTAGCTGGAAGCTGGAGCCTGGGTAGGGGACATGACACAGTGCACAAAAGACTTGTGGGAGGGGGGCGGTGCTTTCCTCAGTTCAAGAGCCCTCATATTCAAATTTTGTCATGGGTCCTATTAGAGAGCCATACTTTTTGTTGGTAGCAGGTTTGATCTGAAGCTACCCCCTCTGTTCTCATGATTTGTTCTCTCAAATATGGCCATGGTCCAGCAGTAGTCACACTGGGTGGGCCAGGCTTCAAGCCTTCTGTAACTCACTCCACTAGGTGATCAATGGCACATAGTCACTCATGCTCACCCTTATCAGCCATCATTTTCTGAGGGTTGCCATGGGGTGGCTGTCTATGATGGACTAGGTTTAGATCTGGCACATCACGGAGAGGCATTGTTAGTGTCTGTATTTGAAGCTAACAATGCCTTTGGTGGGCTGTAACTTGGCACCCCCCATCCCCCAAGTCAGGGAATGTAGAGAGGCATCATAGATAGGCCTACCATGAGTTTGATGCCTTTAGCTCACACAAATGGTTCTCCTGAAGCCACACCTGATATCTCTAGAAACACTTTCCTGCACCACCTTGTTTGGGGGTCTGTAATTTGGACACACAAACACCCCGAATCCAATATGCTTTTTCCCAAACCAGCTTTATCTTGTAGTAAAGAATGCAGGTGAAGTGTGTTAGAACCATATCTAGAAGAAATTGCACACATTTTTACTGCCCTGCAATGGTCTCACCTACACAGGGACCATTTTCCTTACCATCAGCCCTTTTTTGCAGCACTTTTTTTTCTCTATTAGGGAGAGGAAAATATTGTAAAATATATAAATTCCATGTTGAGATAGATCCACCTTCCACTGGGGTTAAATTTGAATTAAACAAGACACTATACAGATTTTAATCTTTTACACATAAAGAACTGAAATTATATGTCATAAGAGCTACATGCATTTATGTTAAGATTCACACTGAATGAGAAATAACATATGATTTTATGTAATGATTCCAATGACTGAATAAATTGGACTATGTATGAGAGAGACATTGGGAAAGAAACTATACAAGCAATCCTTGCCATAACAACTTGTTGATATGCCAATAGTATTAAACAGATTTCAGGATTATTCTCCTATGATTTATAAAATATTATTCTATTATTTAGTGCTGGTCTCTCAGTGCTAGTCAATATTTAAGAAGAATTCTTAGTGTCTAAAGGGAATTCTTACTGGAATTTGGCACATATTATCAGCTTCTTAAAAGATGATCTTAAAAGAATCTTAAGAGACTGTTTTCAAGAGGTCAGAGAACCAATGCAGAAACCCATACAGCTGGCTACTATCTTCAACCTCACACTTAGTTGTGAACTCTTGATGTACCCTCTGCAGAACTCTCTCATTTTTGCTATTCAAACAGCTGTCTTGTCTTGCTTAGAACTAGGGGATGGATTGGCAGTCTGATTATCACCAACGAAAGAGGGAACTGTTATTTGCTGACTTCTCCTCCCACCTCCTTACATCACAATCAATAATGTGTGAGAAAGCTGGCAGCATGGGGGAAAGGAAAGGGGTTGCAGCAAGACAAGGAAGCTGTATCCCAATAATGGAGTTCACAATGCCTTGGATTCAGCCCTAAGAACTCACTGGGAGAAGTGGACACAGAAGACGTTATTTCACAGGGGATCTTTGTAATAAAAGAAGAAATAGAAGAAAATTAGAAAATTCTGACTTTTTTTATTTAGAGCATTTCCATGCTGCAAATCCAGAACAAAGCTGCTGAAGGCATTGTTTTATTGGGATTTTTTTTTGGGGGGGGGGGGAATTAATGATACTTAAATGTACATGGGGCCATAAGGCAGCATCCCCTATAAATTTGCAGTGCCCCCAATTTCCCCCTTTAACTTTATTGATTAAAAAAACAATAGGGATTGTAGCCAGCAAGGGGATTTAAGATTCAGCAAACAATCAGGGGCAGGTAATAGCTGTAGCCAGTCAGGGGGCTTTCTTTCTGCTTGGATTAGCTTCCCCCTGTGGTTCTCCTTGGCACAGCACTTCAATTCCCAGAAGTTAACAGTAAACGAATCTTGGATGACTAGCATATAGTTCTGTAAATTGGTATGTTTTTGTTTTATTATATTGTCTTGTTTGTAACTTGAATTGTTGATTTTAAAATGTTGTTAGCTGCCCTGGGGCTGTATGGGGAGGGTGGGATACAAATCTAACATAAATAAACAAATAAATAAAATTTCTGAACTCTGCAAAGCAGTGATATGCAGCTCAGGGGTGAGTTAGTGTGATCCTTTGTCTACCCAGCTGGAGGCACGCAAGGTTGAAATGGGGGCTGCATGGTGGCAGTAGCTCCCTTGCAAGGCAGTTTCTGGCTAGCGTTATGGCAGTGCTATGGGCCACAGGGGACCCAGACCCACCTAGTGAAGAGGGGTGGCCAACAGGACTGGAATATGAGCGTGAACAGAGTTTAAATTCACACTGGGAGACTTTCTCTCTCTCTCTCTCTCTCTCGGCTTGACTTCGCGAACGAAGATTTAAGAATGGTGCAGTCGTCCACGTCTGCTGCAGGCTCGCTGGTGGCTGACAAGACCAATGCGGGACAGGAAGATCTGGCCACAGTGACTGCAGAGAAAAGTCTGATTTGGGGTTGGTGCTGTAGCAGTGCGATTCTTCCTCAATCTCCTTTTGTCCTCAAGACCAGCTATGTGTGCGTTCTCAAAGGAAGAGACAGCCTGGTGGATGGTGTGCCTCCATGCTTTGCGATCTGAGGCTAGGTCAGACCACTGGTGATGGTTGATGCGACAGGTGCCAAGGGATTTCTTCAAGGAGTCCTTGTACCTCTTCTTTGGTGCCCCTCTATTTTGATGGCCGGTGGAAAGTTCGCCATACAGAGCAATCTTGGGAAGGCGGTGGTTTTCCATCCTAGAAATATGCCCTGCCCAGCGCAGCTGCGTCTTCAACAGCAGTGCCTCGATGTTTGTAACCTCCGCCCGCTTGAGGACTTCAGTGTTGGTCACAAAGTCACTCCAGTGGATATTGAGGATGGTGCGAAGGCAGCGCTGATGAAAGCGCTCAAGGAGTCGCAGGTGATGACGGTATAAAACCCACGATTCGGAGCCGTAGATGAGGGTTGTCATCACAACCGCTTTGTAAACATTGATCTTTGTGCCTTTTTTCAGATGCTTGTTGCTCCACACTCTTTTGTGCAGTCGGCCAAATGCACGGTTTGCCTTTGCCAGCCTGTTGTCAATCTCCTTGTCGATCTTGGCATCTGAAGAGATGATGCACCCCAGGTAGCTGAACTGCTGGACTGTCTTCAGAACTGATTCACCCACAGTGATGCAGGGAGGGTGATAATCTTCCTGGGGTGCAGGCTGGTGGAGAACTTCTGTCTTCTTCAGACTAACTTCTAGGCCGAATAGCTTGGCAGCCTCTGCAAAGCAGGACATCATATGCTGCAGAGCTGATACCGAGTGGGAGACGAGTGCAGCATCATCAGCAAATAGTAGCTCTCGGATAAGTTTTTCCATTGTCTTCGAGTGAGCCTTTAGTCGCCTCAGGTTGAACAGGCTGCCATCAGTGCGATAGCGGATGTAGACACCATCGTCATCATCTAGATCTACTGCGGCTCTTTGAAGCATCATGCTAAAGAAGATCGTAAAGAGAGTTGGCGCGAGAACACAGCCTTGCTTTACACCTGTGCCTATTGGGAAGGGCTCCGAGAGGTCGTTGCAGTGTCTGACTTGGCCTCGTTGGTCTTCATGTAGCTGGATGATCATGCTGAGGAACCACAGGCCTTTCCTGCTAACGGTATCAAAAGCTTTGGTAAGGTCGACAAAAGTCACATATAGAACCTTGTTCTGTTCCCTGCATTTCTCTTGGAGCTGCCTGAGAACAAATACCATGTCGGTGGTGCTCCTGTTAGCTCTGAAGCCGCACTGGCTCTCTGGGAGGAGTTCTTCTGCAATGGTGGGCACCAGTCTGTTCAGGAGTATTCAGGCAAGGATTTTGCCTGCGATGGAGAGCAGGGTTATCCCCCGGTAGTTGGAGCAGTCTGATTTTTCCCCTTTGTTCTTGTGTAGAGTGATGATGATTGCATTGCGAAAGTCCTGCGGTAGTTTGCCTTGTTCCCAGCAGGTGACAAGTACTTTGTGAAGTGTGCTATGTAGTACTGTGCCCCCATACTTCCAAATCTCTGGTGGGATTCCATCAACTTGCCACTTTTCAGTTGCTTGATGGCTTTAACAGTCTCTTCTAGGGTGGGGATCTCATCCAACTCTGTTTTCACTGGTTGAAGTGGGGTGAGGTGGATTGCTGAATCTTGAACTATGCGGTTGGCACTGAAGAGAATCTGAAAATACTCTGACCACCAGTTCAGTATGGATAACTTGTCTGTGAGGAGCACTTGGCTGTGAGGATACCTTGTCTGTGAGGAGCACTGTGAGGAGCACTATATATATATAGAAAAAAAAAACAAACCTTTCCACTGTGGTTGAGGCGCGCTAGCAGTGTGAATAGGCAACCACGGACCGCTGCCAGGATTCTGCCGCTTCAATGGCAACTGTCTGATCCCTCTGAAATGGATTAAACTCAAGTGGGTTTTTTGCTGACGGGATAAAATTGTGTCAGTTTCCCAGTGTAAAATCAACCAGAAAGAGGGAGGGAGGGAGAGAATTAAGGGCTGTCAAATTACTTCCAACTTAAGCAACCCTATGAATTAATGACCTCAAAAATGTCCTATTGTTAGCAGATTTTTTCTGTCTTGCCAATTGAGGACCATGGCTTTCTTAAGCCAATCCCTCTCATATTGGGTCTTCCTCTTTTCCTGCTACATTCAATACTTCCTAGCATTATTGTATTTTCCAATGACTATTGCCTTCTCATAATGGGCAAGACAGCAGGACTGTGGAGACAAAAAATTACTCATAGTAATTTCAGAAATAAATACAAAATATTAGAAAGTACAACAATAATCCAATATGGTAAGACAGTGTAGCAAATTAGTTTAAACAATCAAAAAAATCAAAACATCTTGCAAGGCATCCACCATCAAATATAAAGTCTTCATAAGTAATGTCCTAGGTACTGGTAACATTCATATGACTATGTTTCTTTTCAGGTACCTCAAGATCAGGAGACATTGTATCTACAAAACCTGGAGCAAGGACCACAAACCCAACAATCATTTTGGATTATTTCTTTCTCAAGACCCCTGGTCCAGCATATATAATCTCTCAAATAGAAAGATTCACAGTGGAACAATAAAACAGAACCAAGAGCCTACTGGAAATGAGCAGTTGCTGTGCATGTATTGTGAGAAGGCTTTATTGTCAGTGATTGGAGTTGAAGGCTTTATTATCTTTGGTAGCTGGAGTGGACACCTTGGAAGATGTTTTGATTTTTTGGACTGTTAAAACTAATTTGTTACACTGTGTCTTAGCAAACCAGTTGGATTATTGTTGTACTTTTTGATATTTTGTATTTATTTCTGGAATTATTATAATTATGAGTAATTTTTTGTCTCCCATGGTCCTTGTTGTCTTCCTTGTGCTATCTTTAGTGGTTCTCTGTTACTGTTTATCACTTCTCATAATGGGATCAAAGTATAATAACCTCAGTTTAGCCATTTTAGCTTCTAGGGAGAGTTCAGGCTTGATTTGATCTCGAACTCAGCTATTTGTCTTTTTGGCAGTCCATTAGATCCAGAAAACTCTTCTCCAACACCACATTCAAATGAATCAACTTTCTTCGTCATTGTCCAACTTTTACACCCATACTAAGGCATGAATTATCTTGGACCTCACCTCAGCAACACATCACACTTTTTAAAAAACACATCACACAAGAATCCTTTTTAGTATCTTCATGGCTGCCCTTCCCAGTCTCAGTCTCCTTCTGATCTCTTGACTTCAGTCTCTCTTGGAGTGAAGGAATAGAAAATCATGAACAATTTCAATTTCTTCATCATAAACCTTAAAGTTCTGTAATTCCCCAATAGTCATTACTTTGTTCTTCTTGAAGTTCACCTGTACTTGTGCTTTGGAACTTTCTGCTTTTAACTTCCATCAGGAGTCATTTCAAGTCTTCACTATTTTTGGCCAGTAATGTGGTATCATCTGCATATGTCAAATAGTTAATGTTCCTTACTGCAATTTTCATTCCACCATCTGTAAGGAAAAGCCCCCTACTTTTCATACACATGGACATTGTGATCACCAGTATGGTTGCCAGGGTGCCTGGAGTTTTAACTCGCACACATCTGCTCTAAGAAGTGGACTTTGCCCACAGTTTCTAAGGCTTATGTGGATACTATAAGCCTCAGCTTTGCAGCAGCATTCTACATCTCAGGATGGGTGTTAGCCAGAACTACAGACGAGCTTCCAGCTGTTCCTTGTGTGCCCAGTCTTGGCCGCTGCAGTGGAAGAAGCCACGCCACCATGAACTGTACAGGCAAACTGTTTCCAGCCTGTTTCCATGAACCAAAGGCTAACACCACCAGAATCCATCTTGTTTTCCTGACTCCATATCCAACAGCTGCATAAGGCAATCAAGCATATCTTAGGCGTGGATCCTGCCAGACCACTCAAGCCTTTGTCCAACAGAACTCAGGACAAAGACTGGTGCCAGGAAGAAGACTAAAGAAGAGGAAGACCATCTTCAGCCAGAGCCAAGTTCCTTTGTGTAAACTGGGTGTTACCTAGGCAATGATTTGGCTCTCTATTGTCACCCTTTCAGATAAGTCTAATAGTCCTAAGCATCTCCCCACCCAAGTAATCTCTCTATTCTTCTCCCCAACTGTCATTTTGGAGCCTCCCCCTGGTCCATTTCAACCTGAAAGTTCACTCAGGTATCCAGGATCCAGGCAAGTCCATTGGTCAAGAGCAAGCACCCAATTAGGAGCCACCAATGAACTTTCTATTGGTTGTCGCAGTAGTCCAGCCCTTATGGTCACTGTGAAACCTCCCCTTTTCATGAGGTTACGTACCAGCTGACCACCTGTCATCCACCCCTGTGCCTCCCATCCCCTAAGGGCTCAAGGTAGTCTTTATAACCTGTAACACAGCTCCCCACATGTGTGCATCTAGCAGTACCCCAGTTCCGCTGTCTACATCCATCCCCGATTCTGGCCACAGTTTTGGGTCCATTTCCCCCGTCCTCTTACGTCACCATTGGAACCTTCTTGAAGACTACGATTGGTAAATATCACCCTGTTTGTCTACCCATGTGTTGTCTCTATCTCTCTCTCTATTTTTCCTAGGACTGTATGTATGTTTCATGAGCACATTGTCTTGTAGGTATGCCTATATTTTCTAGAATAAATTTTAATTGTTTTACTTAATTAGAGTCCCTAATATTCTTAAGCATTACTTTTCTGGACGGTTAATCTTGTATACATAGGTAAAAGATCCCTAGTGAGCCAGGTGCCCACCTGACTATTCCCCAACCTCGTTTTGAGGGCATTTTGGCTTACACATCATCTAAATCTAATCCAGCTTTCCTTATGATATGTTCTGAATATAGATTGAAATAGATAAAATACATCCTTGTTTGACAGCTTTGCCAATTGGAAAACATTCTATTTCTCCATGTTCTGTCCTAACAGTAGCCTTTTGTCAGGTACAGGTTACACATCAAAACAATCAGCTGTACAAATTATCAGATGTAGCAGTTACAGAGGCATGAAAAATCTTAATGTGTTTTACAATTGAAAGGGAAGGCCATGTTCAAGTAAAGTTTGTTTGTGTGTGGGCAGAGCACTATCAAATCTCAGCCAATTGATGGCTTAGTGACCCCATTAGGGTTTCCAAGGCAAGAGACTAATCTTGACATAACCTTCTGTGATCTCCCAACCAAAAAACTAACCAGGACTTGATATCCAGAAAGACACCCCTATACTGATTCCCAAGCCATGCACCCCTGGAATGTGATATTGCAATGTAACCCTAGAATAATAATATGACACAGCAATGCCCATTTGAATTGGAATGGGCTTTCTTGCGCATAAGGGAGAAAAATCCAGTTCCTTCTAGGCCCCAGGCAGGCTGGAATGATGTCAAGTCTGGTTGACAGGCTGGACAGACGTGGTGGCCATGTTGAAAGGCTAAGGAGCATCCATCTGTCTGCTCCTGGAAATGAAGAATTCCAGGCCCAGAGAGGGACACATAGTGGGCAGAGCTGTAAAAGTCCCTTCACTTCTTTTGGCAACCTTTTAAGTGTCAAAGCCAGGACCATGGTCAGCAGATCCAAAGAACAGGAAATATAACCCAAGCATAAGGAAATGTACTATACCAATTAACAGGCCAAGGGCCAGAGCCATGGAAGAAAGCCACTGTGTAAACCTTGCTTCACTATCCTGCTACTCTTACCATCAGAGAGAGGTAAGAGACATAGCACCCTCCTATCTCTACAGTAAGTCCTCTCAGAAGTTGTTTTTTTTTTAATGGCAGTTCCACAGCAACCCAAAAGGCAGGCTGTGTGAGTTCCAACCAATGGGCCGAGGACCACTGAACTAGGCCGACTCCTTTCCCTGCATCTTCCACACTTTGCATCATTTCAACGGTGGTAAGAATCTTCCTATTCCTTTCTCATGGCCTCCACATTATCCATGAAGTAATAATTATTTCTTCTACAAATGTATCTAAGAGTTTGATTTTGCTCAGCATAATGATGACATAGATTTTAATGGATCCAGTGTACTGGAGGAATTATTTTAAACAGCTGTTGTCATTTAAATATGGAACCAGCACACAAGCCTTTTCTTTTCTACACAGAAAGCAAGCAGTTAAATAGTTTTATTTTTCATGGCTTCACTTGATGAGAGGCTGGCAGTCATGCCAAATTATCTGGTGGGTTCATAATGTACCTCAGCAACAACCAAAGATGAGACCAACAAACGTACTCTCTTTTCAGGCTCAATCTGGAATTTAAATTAATGTTCCCAGGAGTGAAAGCCTATCTAACCATACCATCTAGTAACTCCAATTACATTTTTCCTTAGCCCAATCAACATTACATTGCTTAATTTATATAATATAAGCATAATAAAGGGGTTGCTTGGGAAGGATTCAATAATTAAAAAAATATATGTTTGCGTTAAGGCACTGAAGGGCTCTTTGCTTTGGTTGGAGATATGAGTTTTGTAGCAGCCACTGCAAGCACTATTCTGAGGAAGGCATTCTAGAAGGACGAGGGACAGTTAGTGGTTGACTTGTGTACTTCACTGAGTTGCCAGGAGTATTGTCCTTTTCCGAGAATTTTCAGGCTCACTAACTCCAGAGATTCCTGAATGAAGTGGATTGTTTAGCTCCATTCCAATCTGTTTCCTGGCCTGGTTATGGGTTTAAAACAGCCTTGGTTTCCTTGGCAGATGATGTACCAGGAGATGGACAGGATGAGTGTGACCCTATTAATTCTCATAGACCTCTCAGTGGCTTCTGATACCATCAATCATGGTATCCTTCTGGATCACCCTGTGGGACTGGGAGGCATTGTTCTGCAGGAGTCTGGTCCTACCCTGAGGGCAGTTTTCAGAGTGTGGTGCTGGGTGACTGCTGCTCTGCTCTTGGCCTTTTGCCTTTGGTGTTCCACAAGGTTCCATCTGTCTCCCAATTGTTTTCAACATCTATTTAAAGCTGCTGGAATAGATCACCCAGAGATTTGTGCTGAGTTGCCATCGTTATGCAGGTGATGCTCAGTTCCATCTCATGCTACCAGCAGATTCCAGATGCTTGGAGGCAGCTTTGTAGTGGATGCTTGGAGGCAGCTTTGTGAAAAGATGCTTGGAGGCAACTATGGAGTGGATGAGGGCTAACAAGCTGAAACTTAATCCCAATAAAGCAAGGTTGGTGGGGAGGGTCTCACCCAGATAATGGGTTATCCCTTGTTTTGGATGGGATTGCACTTCCCTTAAAGCAGAAGGTTCACACTTGGGAGTGCTCCTGGTCCCAGACAAGCTCTTGGATCCAGACAAGCCTGGATAAACAGGTGACAGTGTGGCCAGAGGTGAGCCAGCTGTAGCCCTTCCTGGACAGAAATGATCTTGTCACTGTGGTGCATGCCCTAGTAACCTCAAGATTAGATTACTGCAATGCACTCTACATGGGGTTGCTCTTGAAGACTGTCTGAAAGCCATAGTTGGTACAGAATGCTGCATCCAGACCAATAACTGGAGTGGGTCCTGGAGACCTACACTGCCTTCTGGTTTGCTTCTGTGCTCAATTCAAGGCACTTGTATTGACCTTTAAAGGCCTGTGCAGCCAGGGACGAATGTAGCTTAAGGACCACCTACTCCAATATGAACCTGCCTGTACACTCCACTTACACCTTCTGGAATGGCCTTGGGTTAGCCATAGCTATCACAGAAGTTGTCCTTGAAAGGGCAGCTGCTGTGAGAGCCCTCTCAGCCCCACCCACCTCACAGGGTGTCTGTTGTGGGAGGAGAAAATATAGGAGATTGTAAGGTGCTCTGAGTTCAGAGAGAAGGGTGGGGTATAAATCTGCAGTTGTCTGCAGTCGTCATCTTTGGAGGTGAGGTGGCAAGGACACCTTGTGAGGGAAGTTAGGCTGAGAGACTTCTGAGAGAACTGTGACTGGTCCAAGGCCACCCAGCAGGTTTCATGTGGAGGAGGAGTGGAGAATCAAACCCATTTCTCCAGATTAGAATCCACTGCTGTTATCCACTATATCACTAATCTATCATTTTAGTTACCAGACTATGAATTAAAATTTTGTGTACTTTGTTCATAAAGAAATATTTATTTCTGGTATAGGCTTTTACAAAAAAGTTCAAATCAAGATTCTTACTGAACCTATAACACATTGATTGTTGAAATACGATAATTATTTAACCTCCTGAATTTAATGGTGGAGTTAATTCCCTAAATTATAGAATTAAACTGCAATGGAATTCAAAAAAACAGAACAAAAATAATTCCTTGTGTTCCTGATACCCTGATCCTAAATATGCTTACTCTAATGTAAACTAATTGAAAACAACTGAATAATGGAAACACTGAGATATGTGGAATGTTATTTCAGATAAATGTCCTTAAGATCAAGGTGTCAAACAGACAAACCAGAGTTTGTTTAACATTCCTGCTGTAAAAATATTACTATACTTTCTGATTTTATGGGATTAAGAACTGTGTTTTATTTGTTTTGTTTTTTAAGGGAGATTAGGAATGAAGAATTTAACATAATTAAGGTATTTAGATATGATTTAACACTTCAAAATTATTCTGGGAAACTGGAAATTAAAAATTAAACTCTTTCCAAACACAGAACTACATGGGCTTCCCTACTATTTTTTCTCCTGTCAAAGTTACAAATGCAAATACTTGAATAAAACTCTACTAATTTTCTTCAAATCATAATTATCATAAGATAAACAAAGAACATGTTGAAAAAGAGCAGAGTTCTAATGAGTTAATGTAAAAAAAAAAAGCAATCTGCATGAAAGCTGGCAGCTTGTACCCTGACACTCATCCATCAAACCAAAAGTCTCTTTAATAAATGCCAATTACAGGACAAATATGCACAAAACGTGGCTAGCATAAGCCATGGGATCATTTCCTTCTGAGAAAATTACTGGTGAGCAAGACTTCCATGCAGTATAAACTACCAGTCTGCCCTACAGCAGTGGTTGCTCCTGCTCGGAATACTAAGTACTAATTGCAATTTCTTTTCTTTCTTTTTGTATTTCGTTGTGCTTTACACTTTTATAATAGTTTAGAAAGACACATTTTTTATACAGAACTGCAAATTCCTTCACAATTTGTATAAAAGCTGACCTTAACTATAAAGGGAGGGGGGCACAACATGCCTATAATGTATACAGTGTCTCTGACTTCCGCTGTAAATGAGCCTTTTTCCTAACTTAATCATACTCAAATTTCACCCCTTTTAAAGATCCTGATTCAAAAATGTTCTCTCATTCGCCACAGTCCACAAATTTATTCCATCTCTTCCTGCGATATTATACGTGCATAAATTAAAAAAGAATGGTCTTAAGTAAGGTCTGGATTTGACAAGAGTAGATTTCTTGCATTAATAATAAATGTTATGAACTGCTTTGTTAAATGGGGGAGTGTGTGTGTTTGAGACCCTCTGTTGAGTTTGATCATTGAAAGTTATAACAATTGAAAAAACATAAATGTAATGAACAATTAAATATTACAGTGGCATATATACATGGCAATGCATTAATGTTCATTCTTCCTCTCTCTAGGGAATTAAGAGCAGCATACATTGGGTCAGATCTCATAGTAAGTTTCTAATAGGAGATTTTTGCCAGTTTCCCTTCCTGCTGCAGACCACCCCCTCATATTTGTGCCCAGGGAGTCCTCTGTTTCCCAAGATCCACATTTCAGGGACTATTTTGGGCTGCAGCAAGATAGGGGAGGCAAAGAAATCCCTTCTGCCAACAGATAGTTACCATGGGATCCTACCCGCAGTCTTCCACTCCCTTGCTTTATCTGCTCAGCAACC
The DNA here is from genome assembly GCF_032191835.1 of Heteronotia binoei. NCBI lineage: Eukaryota > Metazoa > Chordata > Lepidosauria > Squamata > Gekkonidae > Heteronotia > Heteronotia binoei. Next base: position 56,221,199 of record NC_083243.1, on the reverse strand, counting down.
ATGCTTAGGTAAATTAAGCTGAAAGACCAGGATCATCACAGAGTTTCATGCCTGAATAGAGATTTGAACTCAGGGCTTCTTGATGAAACCCTGCATTCCTTTAAAGTAGGGGTGCTGAACTAATTTGTTATGAGAACCAGATCTGACATAAATGAGACCTTGTTGGGCTGAGCCACATCGGGCCGGGTGACACCAGGACCTCAGCCTCCTCCTCATCCAAGTCTTCTGTTCTTTAACTGGTCCATAAAACGTATACCAGCTGGTCAGACTATTGGACCATCTATCCCAATATTGTGTACTCCAACTATGAACAGCTCTCCATGGACTGAGAATGGTCTTTCCCAACACCTGCTACCTGAAATCCTTCAAAGTAGAGGTTCTGGGACTTTTTGTTTTATGTAAAGCATGTGCTTTACCACTGAGCTAAGGCCTCTCCCACACCTTCCTCCTACCATCAAGTGACTTAACTCTTCCATCAGGTTTGCTTTTGCCATTGCATTTGATATGTCTCCTGATAAAGTAGCAAGTTTTCAAGTATAGAATATCACAGGCCTACGTCTTGGGATTAACATCTGAGAACAAAGAAAGAAATAATGTTAACTAGACAAAGCAGCTTTCTAAGTAGCAGTACTTTCCACCAGTGTACAGTGACAGAATTAATTTATTTGAGGGCAACATTCATGTTTGCTGTACTTAAACAAAACACAGTATTAGACCCAGGTTGATGTCTTACCTAATTGACCTCCAACATGACATCTTCCATGGCACAGGCAGGCCTGTGCTATATTCACTTATTTCCACGTTGTCTGAAATTATGATGAATGATCTGAGCTCCATTCAATTATTGAAAAAGTGCAAAGAAACAGAAACAATGAAACTGGCAAAGTGTTCTGCATTCTTAAGGAACAATTTAGGCTAATTAGCATCAACTTCTCCCCCATTCATCATACCCCTTTAGAAATATAAACAAACTGTCAGCTCTAACCTAACAAACAGATCACTGAGCTACTTAACACAAATTATTCTTACATGAAAAAGCTCCTTCTCAGGCAATATTCTCCTCTAGGGCATCTGGGAAGCTGAGCTATTAAAATTGAAGACATATGTTTCAGTCAAACTTAACTTCCAGATTGTAATGATCACTGTTGTGACAGTTTTCAGTCAGCATACCAATTGCAAGCAGGATGTCAGACAGTTAAAACAAAAATGATGAAAACAATAGAGCTAAATCAGGCCTGGTCACTTAGTACTGTATTAAACAAGGTTAATTATCACACTGAATTTCAAGGTCTCTTCATTTATCATGTGCTTCAACTTTATAAATGGTTTATTTTATTTGCTGTTGAAACATAAGGAAGTTTCAGTACACATGGAAGGTGAACAAAATAAGACAATAATCAATCACAAATGAAGAAGCAACAGGAAATCTTCCACAGGCCGTCAACAAAGGGATGCAATTATAATCTCCTCACCTTTCGGCCATATTGTTCATGTACATTACAGCCAACCAAGCAACATACTGCTCATCAGAACGGGTTTAAAACTTAACAAAAACTCCAGATCCAATGCTAACACAAATATTGTCTTTGGGCTCAATCCACCTGGAAGTTTTTCTGCTCAAGTCCAAGTGAGAGGCACACAAGAGCATGGCAGATCATATGCTGACATCCATAAAGCTTGCACAGGGTAACATCCAAGTGGCTTATTTCATTCCTTAAGTTTACTTAAAGTCACAAGTGAGCATATACAATATGGCTCTGAGTTTTCCACCTATGTATATTTTGTATTAGTTCAGTTCTTGGTCTTATTTACTTTAGCAGGAAAACCTGCCCAAATTCTCAGACTCAACGTTTTGGCAAACTACAAGATCCCTGCTATTGTTGACCAGTAAATTAGTTCCTCTCCTGCCAGTTTCTAATACTGAGGGAATGTTCTCTGGGAGAAAATTTTGAGGACAGTACAGAAAACTAAATTTCAGCAACAGGGAAGAAAGATAAGGCAGGCATTTTGGAGAGTTATCTTCCGCAATGGGGTTTACTCCTGACAGTACTTTCTGCCCTTGGAAAATCTTTCTGCATTGGCACTGCTTCCGCTTAGGACAGTGAGGGTAGGAGATGCTGCTACATAAGTGTGTTTTGTACAGTAGTTGGAAAGGAACTCAGGATTTCAATCTTTTCTTCTAAGAACATAAGAACACAAGAAAAGCCATGTTGGATCAAGCCAATGGCCCATCCAGTCCAACACTCTGTGTCATACAGTGGCCAAAAAAATTATTTATATATATATATATATATATACACACACACACACACATACACTGTGGCTAATAGCTACTGATGGACCTCTGCTCCATAATTTTATCTAAACCCCTCTTGAAGCTGTCTGTATTTGTACCTGCCACCACCTCCTGTGGCAGTGAATTCCACATGTTAATCACCCTTTGGGTGAAGAAGTACTTCCTTTTATCTGTTTTAACCTGACTGTTCAGCAATTTCATTGAACGCCCACGAGTTCTTGTATTGTGAGAAAGGGAGAAAAGAACATTTCTCTACTTTCTCCATCCCATGCATTATTTTGTAAATCTCTATCATGTCACCCCGCAGTCAACGTTTCTCCAAGCTAAAGAGCCCCAAGCATTTTAACCTTTCTTCATAAGGAAAGTGTTCCAGCCCTTTAATCATTCTAGTTGCCCTTTTCTGCACTTTTTCCAATGCTATAATATCCTTTTTGAGGTGCAATGACCAGAATTGCACACAGTACTCCAAATGAGACCGCACCATCGATTTATACAGGGGCATTATGATACTGGCTGATTTGTTTTCAGTTCCCTTCCTAATAACTCACAGCATGGCATTGGCCTTTTTTATTGCAATCGCACACTGTCTTGACATTTTCAGTGAGTTATCTACCACGACCCCAAGATCTCTCTCGGTCAGTCTCTGCCAGTTCACACCCCATCAACATGTATTTGTAGCTGGGATTTTTGGCCCTAATGTGCATTACTTTGCACTTGGCCACATTGAACGTCATCTGCCACGTTGACGCCCACTCACCCAGCCTCAACAGATCCCTCTGGAGTGCCTCACAATTCTCTCTGGTTCTCACCACCCTGAACAATTTAGTGTCATCTGCAAACTTGGCCACTTCACTGCTTACTCCCAACTTCAAACCATTTATGAACAAGTTAAAGAGCACGGGACCCAGTACTGAGCCCTGTGGAACCCCACTGCTTACCGTCCTCCACTGCAAAGGCTGCCCATTTATACTCTCTGCTTCCTATTAATGAGCCAGTTTTTGATCCACAAGAGGACCTGTCCTTTTACTCCATGACTCTCGAGCTTTCTGACGAGCCTTTGATGAGGAACTTTATAAAAAGCTTTCTGGAAGTCAAGGTAAACAACATCTACTGGGTTTTCAAAGATTTCAGGTTTTCACGGCTGGTAACATCATTAGGGTTTGTAGAATCTTTCGGGCTCAAGTGCCGTGTTCTACTGGAGAAAGTTTTCCTTCCAGACGTTTCGTTCTCAGCTGCGGAGAACATCCTCAGTGGCGTTGCAGCTGGAGCAGCCAAGAAGGTCAGAGCGCCTGCTCCGGCTGCAACGCCACTGAGGATGTTCTCCGCAGCTGAGAACAAAACGTCTGGAAGGAAAACTTTCTCCAGTAGAACATGGCATTTGAGCCCGAAAGATTCTACAAACCCTAATAATCTATTGGGTTTCCTTTGTCCACATGTTTGTTCACCCCCTCAAAGAACTGTAACAGGTTAGTGAGGCAAGATCTTCCCTTATAGAACCCATGCTGAGTCTTCCTCAATAACCCGTGTTCATCAATGTGCCTACTCATTCTGTCCTTGATAATGGTTTCTACCAACTTTCCCGGTATTGAAGTCAGACTGACTGGCCTGTAATTTCCCAGATCTCCTCTGAAACCCTTTTTAAAGATAGGGGTGACGTTTGCTACCTTCCAGTCCTCAGGAACGGAGGCAGATTTCAATGAAAGATTACATATTTTTGTCAGAAGATCCACAAGTTCAACTTTGAGTTCTTTCAGAGCTCTTGGATGTATGCCATCTGGACCTGGTGACATTAGTTTTTAATTCATCTATCAGTTGTAGGACCTCCTCTCTTGTCACCTCAATCTGACTCAGGTCTTTCAACACCCCTTCCAAAATTAGTGGTTCTGGAGCGGGCAAACACTTCTCATCTTCCACAGTGAAGACGGAGGCAAAAAATGCATTCAGTTTCTCAGCCATTTCCCTATCCTCCTTCAGTAATCCTTTAACTCTTTGGTCATCCAAGGGTCCCACTGCCTCCCTGGCTGGTTTCCTGTTTCTAATATATTTGAAGAAATTTTTATTGTTGGTCTTTATGTTTTTTGCAATATGCTCCTCATAGTCCCTTTTTGCCTGCCTGATCGCAGTCTTGCATTTGATTTGCCATAGCCTGTGTTCCCTTTTATTAATCTCACTTGGAGTAGCTTTCCACCACCTAAAGGAGTCCTTACCTTTTGCAACTTCCATTACTTTGTTTGTTAACCATGCAGGCCTTTTCTTATACCTGTTTGTGCCTTTCCTAACTTGTGGTATATATTTATCTGAGCTTCTAGGATTGTAGTTTTAAATAGCCTCCAAGCTTCCCAAAGGGTTTTGACTGTATTTATCTTTCCTTTCAGTTTCCTCTTCACATGCCTCCTCATCTCAGAGAATTTACCCCTTTTAAAGTTAAACGTGGTTGTGCCGGTCTTTTGGGGCAACTCCTTATTTATACAATGGTGAAATCAATAACGTTATGGTCACTGCTCCCAAGCGGCGCGATCACTTTTACATCTCCCACCAAGTCTTGGGCATTACTTAGGATCAAATCCAGGATCGCCCCACCCCTGGTAGGTTCTGAGACCATCTGCTCCATAGCACAGTCATTGAGAGCATCAAGAAACTCAATCTCTTTCTCTTGACCAGAACACATATTGACCCAATCAATCTGCGGGTAGTTAAAATCACCTATTACAATGCAGTTTTTACATTTAGCCACTACCTTTAATCCTTCCATCATATTCTAATCGCCCTCTATCTTTTGATAGAGATAGGGTAGTTAAAATCACCTATTACAACGCAGTTTTTACATTTAGCCACTACCTTTAATCCTTCCATCATATTATAATCGCCCTCTATCTTTTGATTTGGTGGGCGATAACAAACTCCCATAGTTAAATTTCCTTTTGGGCCCTCTATTTCAACCCAAAGCATTTCTAGAAGGGAATCTAATTCTCTGACCTCAGTCTTACTGGACCATATACCCTCTCTGACATACAGAGCCACCCCACCTCCAACCCTTCCCTCCCTATCCTTCCGATATAACTTATATCCAGGAATCACCATGTCCCACTGATTCTCCTCATTCCACCAAGTTTCTGAAATTCCCACAATGTCTATGTTTTCTCCCAACACTAAACATTCCAACTCACCAATTTTACTTCAAACACTTCTAGCATTTGCATACAAACATTTATAATTTCCCAGGCAAGCTAGGCCCGCAACCTTCCTCCTGCCGCCTTGAGACTTTGGCAGACAGTCCATATTGTTTGTCACCATCTCAGTGGACAACTCTGATCCATTACCCGGTAGAAAAGTAACAGCTAACTCTTCATCTCTTTGAGATGAGTCCTCCCGAACCAGAGACATGTCATCTCCTGTCGGCTTTCCCCCAGACTGGCTTGTGAACCATGGAGGAAGGGGTCCCCACTTTTCTGTAGCTTCCACCCATTTCACTGAAGATAGAGAAGTCTTTCCATATATGTGCCCCAATTTGAATCATTATCCAAGTACGTATTCTCACATGGCTTGGAAAACCTCTACTGTGGCATAATGGAGGACTTAACAGTTGATGTCTCTGGGCTTAAAAGAAAGCAACTCTATTAAGGATTCTACTGTTAGTCTCAGATCCACAGTTAACCTTAGCGAAGCAAAATCAAGCAACAGACTTATGGCTAAATTGCTGTAATGGAGGGCTACCCTGTCTCTGTGAGCTTCCAATTTGCTGGCAAAACACAACTAGATTTTCCTTCTGCCAAAACAAGTTTCCTGCTGAGATGGGTTTAGCCTGAGGTTTTAAGTGAAATTGCCCAATAATTCCAGCTGACAGCTTCATGTACTTATTGAAACATGAACATAGTCATCTTCAGAATGGATACAAGATGTCTCAAATAATTGTAGAGATGAGGCGGGTGAGATTGTGCAGTAATCACAAAGCATTACAAAGTGGCAAGAGGGTCTTCTTACCTGCCACAAGGTGACAAAATCCATAGTTATGCAGATAGGAAGTGGAAAAACAGGTTCTCAAAAATATTGTTTGTCTTTAGAGTATTACTGGACTTGGGCCACTCACAGCCTCACAGGTTTCTTGTGAGGGCAAAATGGATGAGGGAATGTATGCCATCCTAAGCTTCTTGAAGGAATGGTAAGGTAAAAAAAAAAGGCTAAATAAATACTGAATAAAATCATGCACTATGAATTACTAAATACAGTTTAAAATCTGGCTTGAGCAGGAAGAAGAAATTCAGACTAATTTGGAACTTACTTGTGAATGTGAATCTCTTAAATTTGTGCTACCTATTGGCAAGCAAGAAAAACTGTATTTTCAAGGGTATAAGCTTTTGTGAGTGAACGCTCATTGCCAAGGGTATAAGGTGTTGTGAGTTAAAGCTCAGTGTCAGATCCACAGTTGCTGAACTAGAATTGATTAGAAGCCAGCTTCAGAGGGTAGCCATGTCAGTCTGCAGCAGAACAGCTATATTTAATTCCAGTAGTACCCCAGTAACCCAAAAACAAATGGGGGGGGGATAAACTTTTGAGAGACAAAGTTCCCTTTGTCAGATATCAGAAATTAAAAGCCAGAAATCGCTGGTCTTTAAGGCGCTACTGGACATGAATTTTGTTTTACAACTATGGATTAATACAATACCCACCTGAAACACACACCCACGGATTCTTTGCAGCAGTTGCAAAAGTGCTATAAGCCTAATTAAGTAAAAGCTGCTCTGCTGCTGATTTCTAAGCATTCTAACCCACAAACCTCTAGTCTGGCCACTTGCATTCAATTTGGTTTGGAATAACATGCCACTCAACAGCAGGAAGATGAGATGAAAGAACAGCTTGAAGTTGAAGATACTGGTTAAACATCAGCTTCCACTTCCTGGCAATGAAATCTATAGACTGTGAAGTAGTCCCTAAAGAAAGTGGTGAAATCTTGGACACTTGGGACCTTTTACATGCACTTCAAAAACTGTGATAATGAGCATAATCTTGCATAGGCAGAACCATAATAAACAAAAAGATTATTTCCATCTCTAGCCTTTATATTGGAGTAGTGGTTTAAGAACAAAGGAAATGCCGCTGGGTCAGTAGAATGATGGAAAGTCTTCCAGATTATGCTCCTGCTCTTGCTGCGTAGGAAGGCCAAGGCAGAGGCTTCTCAAGCATGGGATGAGCACTGATTCCAGAGGGACAGCTGTATCAGCATGTTTGGGCAAAAACTCACTCAAAAAATGAGTACTGTGGTCTCTTGAAAACTAGCAGATAGGGCCTAAAGGCAATGAAACACAAGAGGCAGAATTTGTCACATTTCTATGCAAGATAAATCACAGTAACCATCCAAAACAGGTGATAACACAGTATACTTAGACAGGTTTGTCAGTAGTATAGGAATTCTTTGGCTGGGACTCACTCCACAAAACTGAGAGGCTTATCCACACTCACAGCCACCTCCAACCCTTCATCCCTTACTAGATTGGCACCTTAAAAAGTTATCAGAGAACACCTTTGAGATAAAGCATAAAACATGGCTCCTTCAGTATAAAAGCTGAATTGAACAGTGGCCCCCAACCTTTTTTACGAGTATAAACAATTTTATTGGTAACATATGGTAGCAAAACTATATCAATACCTTACAACTTAAAAAGAAAAATTTATCTACCCCATATCTTACTTTTCCCCCACCCCTCCCCCCGTTATTTGACCCCCGCCAGTGTTATTAACTTAAAAAAAATATTAAAGGTACCCTTAACTATTAAGAAAACCAAAAGTTATATTCTTCTTTTAAAACTTAATCATTATCAAAAATTGTCCAATGTCCTTTTATTTTCCACTCTTTTTCTACGTATCTTCGGAACTTCTTCCACTCCATCTTAAAAACTTCCAAATCATAGTCTCTTAATATTCTTGTTAATTTGTCCATTTCACTCCATGTCATAACTTTTATAATCCAATCCCATTTTTCTGGTATTTTTTTTTGCTCCCACAACTGCGCATACAATGTCCTAGCGGCTAAGAGCAAGTGCCAGATTAAAGTTCTATCTTCTTTTGGAAATGTTTCCATTTGTAGTCCCAACAGAAAAGATTAGATTAGATTAGATTAGATAATTTTATTTATATCCCGCCCTCCCCGCCGGGGCAGGCTCAGGGCGGCTAACAGTAACAGAAAAGTCTCTGCAACTTTGTTAAACTCATATCCCAAGATCTTAGAAATCCCTTGCTGCCAAAACATTTTAGCTCTTTCACAAGTCCACCACATATGGTAGAAAGAACCTTCATGCTTTTTACATTCCCAACATCTGTCTGGCATCTTATTATTCATCTTTGCCATTTTCTTAGGAGTTATATACATCTATACATCATCTTAAAACAATTTTCTTTAATACTTTGACATGTTGCGAGTTTCATAGAGTTCTTCCACAGATATTCCCAAGATTCCATCTTTATTTCTTTATTTACATTAATTGCCCATTTAATCATTTGAGATTTCACTACTTCATCTTCTGTAGACCATTGTAAAAGTAATTTCTATACTTTTGAAATTAGTTTATCATTGTCTCCAAGCAGAACTGTTTCCATTTCTGTTTGCTCTTTCCTTATTCCTTCAGTTTTAATGGCATTCTCTACCAAGCTCTTTATTTATTGCATTTGAAACCAATCATATTTGTGACATCAAGAAGATCATCGCCGTCTAAATTATGGAACGACCCAGACAACTGGAACTGGTTTTAGATTCTTGTTTTTAAACTACTGTATAATTTAATTGTTGTTTTAATTTACCTTATATTGTATAATTTTATTGAACTGTTGTTAGCCGCCCTGAGCCTGCCTAGGCGGGGAGGGCGGGATATAAATAAAAATTATTATATTATTATTATTATTAATTCTTCAGCAGTTTTCAGTTCTATTTTTCCACTTTGTATTTTTAATAATTGATTATATGACAGCCACTTTTCTTCACCTATCTCAGCCGTTATCTTTATTACTTCAGCTGGCACTATCCATAAAGGTCTTCTCTCATCTCCATATTTCTTGTATTTTGTCCATGTATTTAATAAATTGCTTCTTATATAGTGGTGAGAGAAAAGACCATCTATCCTCTTTTTTCCATAATATAAATATGCGTGCTAGCCAAATTTATTTCGGTGACCATCCAACACTAGAATTTTTTTGCTTAACAGCGTTATCCATTCTTTCAACCACACTAAGCAAACTGCTTCATGATATAATTTTAAATCTGGTAATTGAACTCCACCTCTCTTTTGCATCTGACAGAATTTTCATTTTAATCCTTGGCTTCTTCCTAGCCCACACAAATTCTGAAATTTTCCTACACCATTTATCAAATTGTTTGGCATCCTTCACAATATGAATAGTTTGGAACAAATTCATTATCCTTGATAGAATATTCATTTTAATTGCAGCTATTCTGCCCAGCAATGACAGATTAAGCTTATCCCATTTTAGCATATCTTCATCCATTTTATGCCATAACTTCTCGTAATTATTTTTAAACAGATCAATATTTTTCATTGTTATCTCCATCCCTAGATACTTTACCTTAGAGGTAACTTCACAACCCGTTAGTCTCTGTAATTCTTGTTGTCTATTCATCTGCATATTTTTACACAGAATTTTAGATTTTTCTCTATTTATAGAGTCCCGCCAACTCCCCATATTCTTGTATTTTAATTAACAGCAAAGGTGTAACTTGTATGGGGTTTTCATTTATAAACATTATATCATCAGCAAACGCTCTGTATTTGTAAGTACATCCTTTTATTCGTAAACCTTGTATATCTTTTTCTTCTTGAATCTGCATCAATAAAATTTCAAGAGTCATTATAAACAACAGTGGTGAAAGCGGACAACCTTGTCTAGTACCTTTGCTAATTTTCATTTCTTCTGTAAGATCTGCATTAACACACAACCTTGCCCTTTGTTCAGAGTATATTGCTTTTATCATTCTTATAAAACTTTCTCCCAACTCCATTTTTTCCATTACTGTGAACATAAAGTCCCAGCTTAAATTGTCAAATGCTTTCTCTGCATCTGCAAAGAATAATGCTACTTCTTTTTCTGGATGTCTTTCATAATATTCTACAATATTTACAACAGTCCTAATATTGTCTCTTATTTGTCTTTTGGGAAGAAACCCTGCTTGATCTTCCTTTATAAAGTTTATCAAATGTTGTTTAAGCCGTTCTGCCAAGATTCTTGTAAATATTTTATAGTCATTATTTAATAACGTAATTGGTCTGTAATTTTTTACATTCGTGGCATCTCTATCTTCTTTAGGTATTAACGAAATAACAGCTTCTTTCCATGTATTTGGTACTTTCCCTTTTATTCTTATTATATTCATCAACTTCTGCAATTTTGGTATTAATTCGTCCTTAAAAGTTTTAAAATATTTAGCTGTATATCCATCTGGCCCAGGAGCTTTTCCATTTTTCATTGCGTTGATTGCTGCTTCAATTTCTATCTTTTCAATTGGATCATTCAAAACTTTTTTCATATTTTCAGTTAGGGGTTCTACTTTTAACTTTTGTAAATATTAATCCATCTTCTCTTTCTTTATTTTAACACCTTTTAACAGTTTGGCATAGTACTTGAAAAATTTTCTTTTTATTCCCTCTTGAGTAACCACTTCTCTTCCATCTACCACAGTTCTGTTAATAATTCTATTTTCTCTCTTTTTCTTCAATTGCCAAGCCAAATACTTTCCCGGTTTATTTGCTCCCTCAAAGGATTTCTGCTGAAGTCTTTTCAAACTCCATTCCACTTCTTTATTCAACAAGTGTCTCAATTGAGTTTGTAGTATTGTAATTTCCCTTAAAATTTTCTTTTTCCCTGGTCTTTTTCTCAACTCCCCTTCCTTTTTCTTTATTTCATTTTGAATGTCCAACAACTGTTTTTCTTTTCTTCTGTTGTCTTTATTATTCAAAGTAATGAACACTCCTCTCATTACTGCTTTATAAGCATCCCAGACAGTCTGCAAATCAATATCTTCTTTATCATTCACTTGGAAAAAGGCTTTAGTTTCTTTTTCTAGATATGTCACTGTTTCTTTATTCTGTAGCAAATCTTCATTCAGTTTCCATTTTCTCAATTTCTTGGACAATTTTGTAATCCACATTATTGGGTTATGGTCAGCCCCTATTTTAGGTAAAATCTCTATCTTTGTTATAAGACTTAAGTCTTTAGTTCCCGACAGCATGTCAATTCTAGAAAAACTTTTGTGTCTTGCTGGAAAAAAAAGTATAGTCCCGCACTTCAGGATTAAATTTCCTCCATATATCTTCTAAATTTTCTTGTTTAGCCAATTCAAAGAAATACTTTGGCAATTTCCCTTCTTTCCCATCATTTTTTCCCCTCCAGATCTATCCAATGAGTTCTTAACTGTTCCACTGAAGTCTCCCATTAACAATACTTGTTCATAGGTCAGTTCATCAAATTGTTGTGCAATGTCTTTGAAAAAAGCATCCTTTGCACCATTAGGCGCATACAATCCCAATAACAACTTTTTCCCCATTTAATATTGTCTCCATTGCTACAAATCTTCCGTCCTTATCTTTAAACACTAATTTTGGCTCCAATTCTTGTTTGATCTATATAATCGCTCCTCTTTTCTTCTGTTCAGCTAGTGAAAAAAATTCTACTCCCAATTGTTTATTCCATAAAAATTTATAATCCTTTTGTTTAATATGTACTTCTTGCAAACATATTATATTACAGTTTTGTTTCTTAATCCAATGAAATGTTGCCCTTCTTTTTTGTGGTGAATTTAGTCCATTAGCATTCCAAGACAATAATTTGTAATCCATCATGGTGCAAATTCTTTATTTTCTTCAAAAAATCTACGCAACTCCTGAGCATTTGTAAGTGTGACTCTTTTCCCCTGGAGTTCAAAGCTCAAACCTTCAGGTATAATCCATCTGAATCTTGTGCCATTGTCCCTCAATTTTTCTGTCAGCTTTTTATATGTTCTCCTATCGTTTACCACTTGCCTTGGCAACTCCTTCATGATTCTCACTTTACTGCCTCCCACTATCAGTGCCTTTTCAAAATTTTTATTCATGATCCTTCCCACCATTTCCTTTGTCATATATCTTATAACAACATCTCTTGGTAGATTATTTTTCTTGGCAAAAAGTGAATTCACTCTCTACATATAGTCATACATATTTTTAGTCTCTTCAGGATCTTCATCTAAAAATTCTGCAATTATTTTTATTATATATCCTTTCAAGTCACCATCCTCCACTTCAGGTACTCCTCTCAGACATATCTGAGTTTCCATCAATTTGCAGTCATGGATTGTCACTTTTTCTTGAATTTTCAACAAGGTGGAATCATATGCTTTCATTTTTCCTTCTACTTCCTGCACTTTCTTAGATGTTTCCCCAGTTTCCTTTCTGAGATCTTCCATATCTTTTTTAATCTCTGCAATAATTTCTTCTTTCGATTCATCTATCATCTTCCTTACCCCTCTCATCATTCTGGCTTCCATCGCGTCCAATTGTTCCTGCATCTTCTCCAATGAAAGAGCCCTTGTTCGGAGCCTCTTGGCTTCAGACATTTAAAAACACCAAAAATTTTAACCTCACAGATTTCGGATTTTTAAAACTTTTAAACTCTTCAAAAAACAACAAAATTTTAGATCACCGATTTTCATTTTGACTATCAGATTCAAAAGAGTAGGACTTGCCCTTTACGGCAAGCCCAATTTTGCCATCCTCTGAGCTCCCAAAGTCCAGATATTTATTTTTAAAGTTTTTAAATTTTCCAAAATGGCAGCCGCAACTTTTTATTACTTCTTGCAATTTCTTTTCCCTTTTAAAAATTTCTGAGGACCACACAAATAATATGACCAATAGTTCTTATCTTCTTACCCTGTTTTCAGTTGATTCCAACAATTTATACTGTCCCGAATTCTTTTTATAACAATGTTTATAATTTAGCCTCCCATCAATGGCCGCCGATGTTTCTCAATGGTATATATTCCTAGAGTAGGTTTTCTTTCCACTACTTCCTGTTTTTGTCACCACAAATTCACAAGGAGATCTCACGATACTTGATGTATTTCCTGTCTTGCTCAGATGTGCTGCAGGTCTGTTCCAGTATGACGATGTTGCTTTTACTTCCAAAACCGCAAGTAGACAAAACAATAAATTCCTTCTCACTTTTTAGCAGTTTTTAACACTGTCCTTTATATTTATAAAATCCAAATTTTGCCTCTTCCTTCCCTCTCTTTCTAAGCTCTCTATATTTTCTTTTCCCACCTTTTAACTTTGTCCTTTTAAGCTATAAATAGCTCCGGAATGAAAAAATAATGTTCTGTACCTTTTCTTCCAATTATCCAAGTTTCCACTGGTCTTTCAAAGCTTTAGATGTTTAGCAATGTCCAAGAAGGTTAGGATCCTGATGAGCTTATGTCAAATAAATGACTCTGGGCACTTCTGCAGACGATGACTATGCAACTTCTCCTGAGACCCCTCAAAGCCTCAAAGAAGTCACCTCCGGGGCTCCCTTTTAGCCAAGGTAAATCTCCTTAAAGTTTTCTGTGCATGTCTTGGACTATTCTCTAACTGAGAAAAGTAGGCAGTAGGCATTAATTTGCCTTCCACTACCCCAAACAGAAGTTCCAGCCTGCTCCTGTTATGAGAGACAGCTCAGCTTGGCATTTTCCTCCTCCGGAAGTCAGTGGCCCCCAACCTTTTTGACTCCAGGGACCTGTTTTGTGGAAGACAATTTTTCCATGGACCTGTGTGTAGGGGGTGCTATGCTGGGGGTTTTGTCACCCCAGGCTGCTCCCCACACCACATCCCTGCCCCCCATGGAGTCTTTAAAAGGGGGAGAGACTGGGGCTCTTTCTGCCTGACCGTCCCATTTAAAGACCCCCACCGATCTGCTGATTGGTGGAGGTCTATAAATGAGGGGTAGGCTAAAATCACAGCAGTGCTGCTCCTTCTGTTGGCCTGGGACCCTGCAAAGGGAGGCAGCCTTGGCGTGAGGCTGTGCTGCCTCTTTAGTCCAGGACTGCTCTACCTCACTCCGCAGCCCAGTTGCTGGCAGGCAACGGACCGGTACTGGTCCATGGCCCAGTGGTTGGGGATCCCTGGACTAGAGTGCCTATTTGTTTTGCATATCCATGACCATATTCATTTGTACTGCAAACACCTCATTTCCCCTTCATTTCAATGCTAAAGAAAAATCAGACATTCACAGAAGCAATTCAAGAAAGACCCAAAGGTGACTACAGCATATTAAAATACTTGCGTTAATGGTTTATTGTCTTAAAATCTTATGGACATTACCGTGAAATCTTGAATAGTGTTACATTAGTATTGCCAGACAACTTGCAGGACAGTTGGAGGTGGAAACAGCAGGGGGTTGCAACATCATCTGTACTATCAAAGATTTCAGGTTTTCACGGCTGGTAACATCATTAGGGTTTGTAGAATCTTTCAGGATCAAGTGCCGCGTTCTACTGGAGAAAGTTTTCCTTCCAGACGTTTCGTTCTCAGCTGCGGAGAACATCGTCAGTGGCGTTGCAGCCGGAGCAGGCGCTCAGACCTTCTTGGCTGCTGTGCATTGCTGCAATGCACAGCAGCCAAGAAGGTCTGAGCGCCAGCCAAGAAGGTCTGAGCGCCTGCTCCGGCTGCAACGCCACTGAGGATGTTCTCCGCAGCTGAGAACGAAACGTCTGGAAGGAAAACTTTCTCCAGTAGAACACGGCACTTGAGCCCGAAAGATTCTACAAACCCTAATCATCTGTACTGCTATGTTACTTCTGGGGAAAATCTGGAAGTAAAATATCATAGCTCTAGGAATCACTGGAAACTTTATGGTAAAGCCATAACATTTCTGGGAATCCCTAGAGCTCCCCTACATCACCTCTAGGTTTTCCCTGGAAGTGACATAATGTAGATGTTGTCGCCATGTTTAGTCCCCCCCCCCCTCCTGCTGCTGCTGCTTGGAGCAGTGACAGGCAAATAGGGCTGCCCGTGGGAGACCTCCAACCACAGCGGGAAGCCTGGCATCCACAAGTCACATGTGCCAACTGACTTCAGTGAACTAGAAAACTCTGCTTAGGACTGCATTGTTGTTATATTATAAATCAATTAGTAACTAAAGTGCCACAGTATTCTTTTATCCCTGACACTATCTTGTATCACATCCTTCCTGATGCCAGAGGTACAATGTAACCTGCCCATTCTCCACTGAACAGAGCTGTATCAATAAATCACATTAAACAAGCAAGCAAATGACCTTCTCTTTGGGCAGGCACTGCTATCTGTAACTTTCCAGAATTGCATTTTGACCAGTTCCTTTTCCAAGAACAGATAAACCATGTGCAGTTTAGGATTATGCACGTTGTTACAAATATATACAACACTTACTCAAAATTTTTGACTTTTGAATCAGAATACTTAGTAATCAGTAACAGATTCTTTCAGCTTTTCTGTTCTACAATAATATCAAATACTTTATGAGTAAACAACAGTGCAATCCTAAAGAGTGTTACATCCTTCTAAGCTCATTTGAAGTTAATGGGTTTAAAAGAGTGCAACTCTGCTTAGGATTTCTAACAAAAGGAGCTTTGACTTTCAAAAGCTTATACCTCCCAAATCTTGTTGGTTTCTAAGGTGCTCTTGGGCTCAGATCTAGCTCTTCTAATTAGGACAGCACTGTAATCATTATTGTTCACTTCATTTATATCCCACCTTTCCTCCCAAAGCTTACACAGGTCTCCTCTTCTCTATTTTATCTTCACACAGAAATGTGTGACAAAGTCAAGCAGCAGCCTTCCAAAGCAGAGTGGGAATTCAAACCCGGCTCTCCTGTTCCCTAGTCTGACACTCCAATGACTATATCACACTGGCTCTCAGTAAAAGTTGTCTTCTGAAACATGGACATACTGGTGCAACTGAAGGGGAAGTACTGGCTGTTGAATTTTGTCACAGGTTAATTTCACTGCCAGACAGTGATGTCTGTTCCTTCCCAAACGACTGAGAAAAGAACCACCCTCCCCCAAGTCTCATTTGTCTAGTCACTTGGGCAGTAACAACAAAGAGAAATAATGGTGAATGAATAAATGACATTTGTTCATTCATTGTTATTTCTGTTCCCCCACCTCCTCTCCTACTATGCCATGCAGCTGTTGCAGTAAAAGAAGGCCAGCTCCTGTTGCCAACTTTTAAGCTGTCTCTTTAATATCAATTTGATCTGTAGCAAATTCCATGCCATAAAAAGCTTCAGTTGCCCCTTTCCACACATTAAGCATCTGCTAAAGGGACAGGACATTTTTCTCCAGGCCATCTGGCAACCTTATAGTCAGCTGATGGGTTAGAATTGGATCAGGGTGGGGTGGGGGATCACCCAGCACCTTGGATAATATTTATGTGGCATCCTAGAAAATGGAAGGAGGCAGGAAAGTGTGAGGGGAGCAAGAGGGCCATTAACTACATGTCTGCCCACCCTTCACCTAACTGATGTTCTGCCACCTGGAGCCATAGAAGCCACCTAGCACAGGCTATGCAGAGGTGGGGGGGTGTAGCAGTAGGGGGTGGTGGCAGCATCAGTATCACTGTCCTTTGGAAGGAAACAAAGATGAAGGCATGGGCCTATGGCTCAGTGGCATCTGCTTGGCACACAGACAGTTCCATGTTTAATCTCCAACATTTCCAGTTCAAGGGATCTCAGGTAATAGGTGACATTCAAGACTTCTGTCTGAGACTCTAGAGAGATGCCGCTGGTCAAAGTACTGACTTTAATATATCAGTGGTCTGATTCAGTATGAGGCCAGCTTCATGTATATACAATAATGCAAACGAGCACACACAATAGTGAGCACAATTAAAACTATTTAAAACGAAAACAGAAATAATTGTAAACCTCTGTTTGACCACTGCCTATGAACAGTCAACCAAAGTTCATTGAAATGATGTAAGTGTTGTTGTGCAGAATCACTGGCCCAGATCTAGACAAGCATGCACACAAAGCCCTTCTACTCACATAAAAGGGGCTGCCATTCTGAAGTCAGCTCATTGCGCTCTCTGGGGTGCCACTGGGGAAGAATTCCTGATCTTCCAGGACTTCTTGGGGATGCAGACAAAAGGGAAGCAGACTGGGCAACATTATCAATTGCCCATAATCCACAATAGACTCTGTTTTTGTTCTTACAGCTTCTTAAATTTATCTTGTATCTCCTTAGTTAAGATAAATGCAAGATAAATGTTTCAAACATTAAACTATTCCTGAAGAATTTAAATGAGAACCCATATAAATTTAATGATCCAAATTATCTCTGTTTGAATTAGCCTGGGTCTTTCCATGGGGCGCATTTGACCGCATCTGTCCTTACCTAAGCCTCTGATTGTGGGAACATCGGGCAACTTCTGCAGTCTTGCTTAATCATCCTCTGGAGAGCAACAACTCTCATTTCCTGTCTGTGTCTCTTACCCAGCACTTTTTTTTTCTTTTGCTTTCAGGCAGAGCCTTCCTAAGAAATAGCTAAAAGGGTATTCACAAACCCATGCTAAGCACTCCAGAGTAAATCCCATTCAGTTCGGTGGACTTTAATTCCAAGCAAGTAGACATTCACATGTATTTCAAGGGCTATTTCTCAGGTGATTTTTTTTTTCATTTTGTCTATTCAGTCTTGGTTTTCACAGACTCTTGACATCCATTGCTAGCACTAGACCAACCTGTGCCCCAAACATGAGGTGCTTTTGGTACTACCTTCTAGGCAGCCAGATCTCCTATTATATCCAGCTCCCATCCTGAACTGTCTGTTCCCCACCATCAACAGGTTAATCTATAGAGTTTTTGGTGAATCCTAGAGAGTCATGCTGGCATGATGACATCACTTCCAGTTTGTGCCAGAAGTAACATTGCAGCATTGGCATGATGCAGATAATGTAGATCCCTGCCCCCATGCTCTCCCACTGGGTGTCAGCCCCATATTCATAGCTCCACATTCATAGCCCTATGTTATGTACTGAATGAGCTACCCTGAGTTTACTGCACTGAATTTATTGCTTCACAGTAGCTTTTGCGGGCATCTGGGAAATCATGGGATTTCCTATAGACTCCAATTGGTTTGAACTCTGAACAGCAACCAATGAGTGGTCTTGGCACGAAACTTGACCACCATGATTTGGTATGGGACTTGAGGGGGGACATTTCTATTGCATGGATACAAGCGGGGTCTCAGCCCCGCAGTGTTGTCTTAGAATGTTGTTACCAATAAAGCCAGTTCTGTGTGAACTCAAATGTATCGAACCCAGTACTTAACACCCCATATACCTAGCATGTGGTCTAGAACATAACAATTGTCTTGCGGGACCAGAGGTCTCTTTGCATTCTGTTTCACAAAGTGGTTAACCAGATGTCCTGGAGGATCAATGAAAAGAGCATAGAGGCCAAGGCCTTCTACTGCCATTGCCTCCTAGCACTTGTATTCAGAAGTGGTTGCCTTTGTCCTCTACCGCAGTAGCTTTTGGTGGTGCGGAACAGGAAGAAGAAGTACAGTTTGACATCACAATCATCTAGGAATCCCCCAAACTCTATGGTAAGACATCAATTGAGCTCACTCCCCGCATTTCCACTCACCACTCACTCAAGCAGTGGCAGGGGAAGGGAGGTAGTAGCAAGAGACCGCCTGATAAGTTGTCAACCAAAGGTTCACCACCTTTGGATATAGAGGCTCCCTTTAGCCTTCATGGCTAATAGCCACAGGTAGACCATGAATCTGTCTCAACCCCTTTCAAAATTATCTATGCTCATGCCTGTCCTCAGCAGCAAATTATGAACAGGTAGTTATTGCTCTACATTAGCTGTTAAATCTATATACTTTCATGAAGTTTGCCCCCACCTGCGGATAATCTGTGGATTGGGGTCACACTTACCCAAAACTGATTTTTCATACAAACTTAGGGATTCCCCTAGTTGGTAGAAAAATCTAAAATATTACCAAAAATGTATTGAGGGTTTCAATTTTCCCCAGATCAAATAACTGTCTTCGAGGGGCCCAGTGGTGGAGCCCACTTGGAGCCACACCAGGCAAGCAGCCGAAAACAGCAATGTGTGTGTATATGTGGGGAAGCCTTGGCAGGCCCACTAAGTGCTGTGCCAGATGAACCACCAAGAGTGGCAAAGTGGGAAGAAGTCTCAGTGGGCCTCCCTAAAGCTGCACTAAGTGAGCCACTGAGAGCAGCGATGTGGTATGTGTGTGTGTGAAAGAAGCCACACTGGGCCCTACTGTGGTGATGGGAGGAGTTAACCAAGGCGGTGGGCAGAAAGAGACGGTGATGGGATGGGGGGGAAGAGAGTGATGGGGGCAGGAAGGCAGAAAGAGGTAGAAAGAGTGTTACGTAGGAAGCAAAGACCCTTCTGCCTCTGGCATAACAACATTCTAGACATTCTAATAAGCTGATTTTTCTTACCTCTTACTTTATTAATTTGTGTCATATTCCATTAGTTTTCATGCAACAAATTTCTTCCCCTCCCCCAATACAAAATTAACTTCCACATCAACTTTGGTGCAGCTCCACTGCAAACAGTTCTGATTTTTGACTGGGGAGCCCTGATTCAAATGTTGGCTGAGAGAAATTAAGTGGGGCATGCAAGGGTTGAGCTAGACCTGATGCTGGGATTTCAAAGAACAGAGTTTCTGGGTGTTGTTGCTGTCTTCATTAGCAGCTGCACAAGGCCCCAATTTGGATCAGGATAATAGCATAGAGAAGAGGGGTGTTAACTCTTTCTTCTGAAATATTCTTGTCAGCCAGAAGTAATCTTGCTATTTACACACTTGAGGACAAAAATACAGGCAACAGGCAGATGGCCGGCACACTTGCCAAGTAGTAGTTCAGGTCCAGAAAATTAACACCCCATCAAACTAAGGATAGTTCCACAAGCACAAGCAATTCAGCCTTCAGGACAGAATTTCTCCATTACCCAGTCCAAGATGTCCCCCACCCCCCAAATCATGTTCTGGGGAGAAGGGGACAGTATTCTCAGAAACATTTTGGACTGCTATGGTAGGGAGGAATTATATTCTGCAGACAATCCCCAGTTGGGCAGGGGAACAAAGCAACTGCAACTGCAATTATCAACTTCCAAAAAATAAACAAGGAAACCAAAACTGATAAACTGTATCACAAAGTATTTATACACTTGAATAAAAACTAGTCATTCAATCCATTAAATTGTGCAAAAGAGAAAAAGAAAATCGGGAATCCAGAATCGGGCCGGTTCCATCACATGTCCTAACAGTACAGTTCTCATCCCCTTCAACAATCCAGTTGTTTGCTTTACTTCCAACACAACAATGAAATAAACTACAGTCACAGTGTGATGACAAATACTTCCAAGGATTTACATGTCTCTAATTATATTGATGTTCATTATTTTCTTTTTAAAGAGAAATGTAATCAAAACCTTAATGGTAAATAATACAATAAGGAGGGATATCCTGGAAAAATATATTTATAAGACATTAAGAATATTTTTGAAACTATGAAAGGGAGGGAAAGGAAAGGAAAGGAAAGGAAAGGAAAGGAAAGGAAAGGAAAGGAAAGGAAAGGAAAGGAAAGGAAAGGAAAGGAAAGGAAAGGAAAGGAAAGGAAAGGAAAGGAAAGGAAAGGAAAGGAAAGGTCCCCTTGTGCAAGTACCAGTCGTTTCCGACTCTGGGGTGAAGTTGCTTTCACAACGTTTTCATGGCAAACTTTTTACGGGGTGGTTTGCCATTGCCTAAAAAGCAGCCCCATGGCGCAGAGTGGTAAAGCAGCAGTACTGCAGTACTGTGGTCTGAACTCTCTGCTCACGACCTGAGTTCGATTCTGGCAGAAGCTGGATTCAGGTAGCCGGCCCAAGGTTGACTCAGCCTTCCATCCTTCTGAGGTCGGTACAATGAGTACCCAGCTTGCTGGGAGAAAAGTGTAAAAAGACTGGGGAAAGCAATGGCAAACCACTCTGCAAAAAGTCTGTCGTAAAAACGTTGTGAAAGCAATGTCACCCCAGAGTCGGAAACGACTGGTGCTTGCACAGGGGACCTTTCTTTTCCTTGCCATTGCCTTCCCCAGTCTTTTACACTTTTCTCCCAGCAAGCTGGGTACTCATTTTACTGACCATGGAAGGCTGAGTCAACCTTGGGCCAGCTACCTGAATCCAGCTTCCACTGGAATCAAACTCAGGTTGTGAGCAGAGAGTTCAGACCACAGTACTGCTGCTTTACCACTCTGTGCCACAGGGCCGCTTATGAAAGGGAACAGGGTATCTAACATTAAAATGATTACAAGTAAACAAGCCTAAATAAGAGCAAGAAGAAATAATAGGTGAAGTATCTTCACATGGATATGTAGGTGATATGGTGGGTTTTTTGTTTTGTTTTTATAAAGATGAATTTGATGGATTGAGGTGGATTGAGCAATTGTGTTATACAGAATTAAGTATGGGAGGAATTATGTCACTGAACAAAAGGAGAAGATATTTCACAGTAACACGGAACAAATTATTTCCATCTAAGTGGCTCAAGGCAGAATACATGTTGTCCCTCTGTATTATATATCTATACCTCTCATCAGTTACTTTTTGGATCCAACTGCAGAATGCACCAGTCCCTTACAAACAATCTATGATGAAGACTTTAAGGAAACTATGGAATTAACAGAAACTTTCCACATCATTAGGAGAAACAGTATTGTCCAACCCCTAGTAGACCCCCCAAGAGGTGTAACAAGCAGTAAAAAGGGTTTTTTTTAAAAAAAAAAAAATCTCAGATTGTTACTCTTGCCAGCCTGCCTCACCATATCCTCATCATGCCCTGCCCCAAACTAACACTCATAAGAATGTTAGCTGGGACAGTGACAGTGCACAGGACATTATAAGCAACATAATGTGCCTCAGGTCGTTTTCACACTCACCTTCCGCCGGCGCGACCCCCCTCTTCACCGTGCAGGATCTGCGCGGATTTCGCACTAAACGCTGTGGAGCACCCAGAAAAGCCGGAAGCTCCCGTCGCAAAAGCCGCGCAAACGGCAAACTGCTTTTTGGCAGTTTCAGTTTGAGCGGCTTTTGCGCCGGGAGCTTCCGGCTTTTCTGGCTGCTCCGCAGCGTTTAGTGCGAAATCCGCGCAGATCCTGCGCGGTGAAGAGGGGGGTCGCGCCGGCGGAAGGTGAGTGCGAAAACGACCTCAGTGTCATAATCCTCACTATGTAGGCTGGATTTTTCTCCCCCTTTCCACAGTACCAAACTTAATTGGGTCTTGGTATGGACAGAACTGGCTATCTTCACAAAGGTTAAAGATAAGGCAACAAAAATTACAGAAGCACAGTAACGTTAGTCTGTTGCAGTAAACACGAGGAGTCTTGTGGCATCTTCAAGACTAACAAATTTATTGTGGCATAAGTGAATGTTCATGAGTCAGAGCTCACTTCATCAGAAGTATGCCAAGGATAAATGTTACACAGTTCAAGAGAAAACGAGAAAGAAGAAGAGGTGGGAAAATGTTTCTCCAAACTGCAGTCAAAAAGGTTAGTAATAATAATAAACTTTTTATTTATACCCCGCCCTCCCCGCTTAGGCAGGCTCAGGGCGGCTAACAAGACATGGTAAAACCATGATACAAATAAAACAATATATAATATAATTAATAATTTAAACAGTAAAACCAATAAAACAATATGACATTATAATACAATCAAATTATGTGTAAGATGGCTCGGTGTTATTCTTATCAAGAGTTCCGTCTTAAAAAGCTAGCTGGAAGAGGGCAGTTTTGCAGGCCCTACAGAACTGGTTAAGATCCCGTAGGGCCCGAACCTCTTCCGGCAGTTGATTCCACCATTGGGGGGCCTTTGTAGAGAATGCCTGTTCTCTAGTAGTTTTTAATTTGGTTTCTTTTGGCCCAGGGATTTCGAGAAGATTTTTTGAGCTTGATCGCAGTGCTCTCTGGGGAACATATGGAGTGAGGCGGTCCCTAAGGTAGGCAGGTCCTCGACCATAATGGGCTTTAAAGGTGATGACCAGCACCTTGTAACGAACCCGGTAAACAATTGGCAGCCAGTGCAATTCCCGCAGCCCAGACTGCACATGTTCCCACCAAGGCAGTCCCAGTAGCAGCCTGGCTGCTGCATTTTGCACTAGCTGCAGTAGTAACTCTTACACAGAACAAAATAACCAAATATGAATCACTCCCAAGTGATGAAAAACTGACAAAGTGCTTGAGTAATATACATTGCCATCTAAAGATAGACACTTTCTGTAGTCAGTTAACCAATTCCTGTCACTAATGAGCCCAAATGCAATAGTCAAATGTACAAATTCCAGCTCCAACTTAGTGCTTTAGCACTGGAAACGCCTTGAAGCTGTGATACTTCTACAATAATACTTCAAGAAAGCCTTCATGCAGGTCTACCAAATACATATTTCTAAGAATAAAGCAGGATTCAAGTTGCACCTTTAAGACCAACCAATTTTTACTTAGAACGTAAGCTTTTGTGTGCTCTTAAGCACACTTCATCAGATGAGGAATCCAGCACAGTGAGCAAAGTGTGCTCACTGTGCTGGATTACTCATCTGATGAAGTGTGCTTAAGAGCACACGAAAGCTTATGTTCTAAATAAAAATTGGTTGGTTTTAAAGGTGCACTTGACTCCTGCTTTGTTCAACTGCTTCAGACCAACACGGCTGTCCGCTTGGATATTTCTAAGAATGTAGCTTCCCAAAGCATCTCTCTCTCTCTCAATTAAAGTACTTTCAGTTGGATCCTATGATCTGGGAATGCAAGGATCATGGATTTTTTGCCACCTTCCCCTCCCCAGCAATCCCACATGGATTAATAGTCCAAACCATCAGAGCTTTAAAGGTAAAAATCAACATTTTGCATATGCAGAAAATTTCTTAAAAGCCAATGTAGTTGGAAAAATTGCTCCTTCCAGCATACCCCCACATTTGCATTCTGGCTGCTGAGGTCTGAACCTGTTGAAGCGTCCAGACCATCTTCAAAGGCTAACCCATGATAGAGCTTCCTAAACCACTTTTCCAAAGCATATAAAACTGCAATCTAGGAGAGAGCTGCAGTTATAAAATATAACTAATCACACTGGCAGGAAAGCTATTGCATGCTTTTTTCATATGAAATCAGCCATATTAACAGGGACTTAACAAAATATGCACTACCAAAGCAGTTTTGCCATATACTGCACGCTCCACGACTTGTGATCTGGACCCTTGCCCCTCCTGGCTAATTAAGGCCTGCCAGGAGGAACTAAGATATCCTATACGGGATATTATAAATCGATCCCTTTCAGAAGGTGTTTTCCCAACACCTCTGAAAGAGGCATTGGTCCGCCCTCTCCTGAAAAAACCGTCATCAGACCCGGCCGAATTGGCACACTACCGGCCGGTCTCAAATTTGCCCTTTTTAGGCAAAATTATCGAGAGGGCCGTGGCAGTGCAGTTACAGGAATTTCTGGAGGACGCTTCCGTCCTAGACCCATGCCAGTCCGGCTTCCGCCCGGGCCATGGGACAGAAACAGTCCTGGTCGCCCTCATGGATGACCTCCGACGGCAACTGGATCGAGGCGGCTCGGCAGTATTGCTGTTGTTAGACCTATCGGCGGCGTTCGATATGGTCGACCACCGGCTGCTGACCCGCCGCCTCGCCGACGCAGGAATTCGGGGGCTAGCCTTACAGTGGCTCTCCTCCTTTCTTGAGGGTCGGGGACAAAGGGTGGCAATTGGGGGGGAACTGTCCCAGAGGTACCCACTCGATTGCGGAGTGCCTCAGGGAGCAGTCCTCTCCCCGATGCTGTTTAACATCTTTATGCGCCCCCTTGCCCAGATTGCACGGAGGTATGGGCTGGGTTGCCATCAATATGCAGATGACACTCAGCTCTATCTATTGATGGGCGACCGGGCTGGTGATGTCCCAGCAAATTTGGACCGGGCACTACAAGCCGTGGCTGACTGGCTCAGGCTGAGCGGGCTGAAGTTGAATCCGGCGAAGACTGAGGTCCTTTGCGTGGGCCGCGGCGGACCGGGAGGGGAGATTACTTTACTGGCCTTTGACGGAGCGCCACTGGTACCGGTGCGCAAAGTCAAGAGCCTGGGAGTGCTACTGGAGTCCTCCTATCAATGGAGGCCCAAGTAGCTGCCACTGCTAGATCCGCCTTCTTCCATCTTAAGAGGGCGAGGCAGCTGGCTCCCTTCCTGGAGCGCGTCGACCTAGCAACTGTAATCCACGCAACGGTCACTTCGAGGTTAGACTACTGCAATGCCCTCTACATGGGGCTGCCCTTGTACCGAACATGGAGACTCCAGGTAGTCCAGAACGCGGCGGCCAGGCTGTTGGAGGGACTACCACGGTGGGAGCCTGCACGGCCTGGGCTGCGCAACCTGCACTGGCTGCCGGTTGTCTACCGTGTTCGCTATAAGGTGCTGGTTATTACCTTTAAAGCCCTATATGGCCGAGGACCTGCCTACCTAAAGGACCGCCTCTCCCCATATGTACCCCGGAGAGCACTGAGGTCTGGTTCCCAGAATTTATTAACAATCCCTGGGCCAAAAGAAGTTAGGCTGAAGGCCACTAGGGAGCAGGCCTTCTCGGTGATAGCCCCTCGCTGGTGGAATGACCTTCCAGAGATGGTGCGAGCTCTGCGGGACCTGAATCAATTCCGCAGGGCTTGCAAAACATTTCTTTTTCAGTTGGCATCTGAGACATCTTGTGGTATTTGAGACAGAACCTGATAACGAACGAACAGATATTTAGCCATCTCATATACATCAGGACTATATTATTTTAGCACCTATTTTATATGTTTTATGTATTTTAAATAACTTATTTGTAATTAATGTTTAAATTGCTATGTTTTATGTGAATCATGGGACTCCCATGCCTGTTATATTGTTTAGTGTGAATCATGGGACCCCATGTCTGTTAGCCGCCCTGAGCCCGCTTGGCGGGGAGGGCGGGATATAAAAATAAAATATTATTATTATTATTATTATTATTATTACTTGCAGGGTGGACAATTTCTACCCCCAGCAGCTGTTCCCTGCTGACATTGCAGCAGCCAGAGGGAGAAAAAATAATAATTGCCATCAATGACAAATGTGACATCACTTCATGGAAAAATATGGAAATGACATCATGCCTTTCTAGGAATTACTGGAAACCCTATGGGGAAAACCCTATCACTTTGGGGTTTTCCTCTGAAATGTCAACAAACTGTCACTGATGGCATCCCCATATCTTTTTGCCCTCCCAGACTCCCACCTGTCTGGGCATAACCTGGCTACCCTGTGAGGAAAAGCCCCCTTTTCCCCGAACATCATAGTCACCAGTATGGTTGCCAGGGCGCCTGGAGAAGTGAGCTCGCACACGTCTGGCCAGAGGGTGTGGGCAAAGCCATCCAGGAACCTAAAGGGACTCATGTGTACAAACAGCCCAAGTTTGCAGGCATTCTAAACCGGTACAGAGTGCTTGCTAACGCGCACGGACGTTTCCCCGTCACTGCATGGGTCCGCCATGGAACGGAAGAAGCTGCATCGCCACGGATCTATCCAGGCGACCGGTGATGAAGCGCTGAACATGGAATCCACTGTGTATCGCTAACACCACTTGTAGCCATCTTCCTGCCAGGCTGGACTTCATTTCTTCATAGTGGGAAGCTCATGTACACACCCTGTGTCACCCTTAGCCCGCAAGCAACCCATTTGCCCCATGAATGGATTAACAGCTCAACTGTTGGTCCTGATTGTCTGGCAAAATCCTAGACAATGGTTCCTGCCCAGAAGATGATGGGATAAGAGGAAGAACATCTCCTGTCACAACCAAGTCTTTTGTCTACACCGGGGATACCTAGGTCAATATTTGATTCCCTATTGTCACCTTCCCAGATAATCCCATGTAATCTTAAGTATCCAGCCATTTCCATTCTTACCCTAGTCTAACACCTTGGAGCCGCCTCAGGCCATGTTGCAACCTGGAAATTTCCAGGTTCACAGGACTAAGGCGAAGTTCATTGGTCAAAAGCAAACACCCAATTAGGTGTCACCAAGGGACTCGCCATTGGCTCTGCTAATGTCCAGCCTTCATGGTCATCACAGAGCCTCCCCTTTTTCCTCCCCGTTGCCTCCCATCCCCTGAGGGCTCAGGTGAGTCCTTATAACCTGTGGACTAGCTACCCACAGGTGTGCTTCTATCAGCAGCCTACCTTCTGCTGCACAGATCCATCCCCGATTCCTGATCAGTTTCGGGTCCTTTCCCATTCCCTCTATTGTCACCACCGGAGCCTTCCTCGAAGACTACGAGAGGTAATATCGCCCTGTCTGTCTACCCTTATATGTTCCCCTATCGATCTATCTGTATTTCTTAGGACTGTGTGAATGTGTGATTGTATTGTATTTTTATCTTGTATGAAAGAACTATATTTTTCTAAATAAATTACAATTGGGTTTTATTAAATTAGAGTCCTTTTATTCAGCTGGTTGAGCCTTGTATACATTTGGTAAAAAGATTCCTAGTGAGCCAGGTGCCTACCTAACTAATTCCCCAACCTCATTTTGAGGGCATTTCGGCTTACAACCCTATCCCAATCAACTTCATTTTATTTAAAGAAAATATAATGTACAGACTGTTTGATGATTTAAAAACCAGACTGTATGTATTTTACCCAATCGAGCACCAATGCACTCCAATATAAGAACAGTTAAATTCAAGTCCAGTAGCGCCTTAGAAACCAACAAGAATTTTGGGGTATAAGCTTTTGCAATTCAGTTAACTTCCAGTTGTTTTTCAGCGACTTCCTCGTGTACAAGAGGACTACAGGTAAGCATGTTTGAATCAAATTCCAATGATGACAGAAGGAAAAAAACAACTACCAAAATAGACATACCAATGTATCTGAAATGACAATGAAAAAGTAATATTTTCCCCCTTTCGCACAAAGGCAAGGATATTCCAGTTGAAAAGAGAAAGAAAACTCAGAGATAATGAAACAGGATAAGAATACGGTATCACCTGTTAAGTTTCAATTTAATATTATTCAGGGATGTAGGCTAAAGAAACACCTGCACCCATAAACACAGTCTCAGCCACTAGAGAAACAAATAGATAGTATAAACTGAACAAAAACATAATCGCACACATGTTATTTCAGGCTTACATACTTCTTCAGAATGTTGTAAGTGTCAAAGATTTCACTTGCAAGGTAAAATAAGCACATTTTGGCAGTAACATAAACTGTTCGCATAATCACTTGGGGCTATGCTCTTGAAACTCCGGTTTGATGCCCTTGGAAAGTTCAAGAGAAATGCCTAGTTCTAAAATCAGATGCCATTTTACAAATATGCAACACATTAATCATATATACTGTTGGCATTTCTCAGCATTTCTAAAATATTCAACCTTATAGGTAATCTTACTCATGATCTGATATTGCTTTCTAAGTAAGGCTCTCTTCATTGGAAGCTTTTTAAAGTGATGCATTTCAAAGCTACAAGAACATATCCTTCCAATAAAAAGAACGTGTTCTCATTTTTAAAGTTAGGGATTAATATGTACAGTGAGCAACTACAGCTGTGAAGAATTTTGCTTTCAAAAAAACATATTAAATTTATCCCAGAGCACTATGAAATCAAAGTACCTCACCATGATTCACAAAACAGCAAAGCTGGAACAACCATACTTGGCCCCGCTGGAATCAATTGCTATAAAATACATAAATTCTAGCTGAATTCAACTCTTGAACCTTTTGCATTTCCAAGTGGCATAAGCCAATTGAACTCACTCAGCAGAGGTCATGGAAGAATAAACCCAATAATGAGCAGACTAAAGCATTTGAAGATAGACAGACACACAGACAGACAGATAGGATGTATACACAGAGACACTAAAGCTTCCTCGCCAACTTACAGACAAACTCAACACTATTTTGCAACAGCACACTATTACGCATTTGGGACTTAGTTATTTAATGATTATAAATCTTGTTGGAAAGGCCTGCCCACTTTACATGATGCAGTTATGCTGGTGGAGAAGTCAATAAAAATTAGATGGAACTACAATCAATAATGGTAATGCCTCTATTTAAAGAACATCTGGGCAAGGGCATAGCAATTGCCTTTTTAGGATACTTTTTAAATATCACAGAGCACAGAGAAGATGGGCTCTCCCCACAGAAAAACAATGCAGAAACATACAGCTCTACTGTCAGATTCCATAAGAGAGAATGGCCTCCTGTGAAATAGTATACTACACACAACAGTGGCACACTGATCATAAAAGAAGCCCTGGGTGGGGAGGCTGCTTCCCTTGTGAGTGAATTTGGATTATATAGATTGTACTGGAGACCATTCAACTGGAGAGAGGAATCAGTCCACATAGAGCGGCATAATGCATAAAATGGAGGGTTGCCAACTCCAGATTGAGAAATATCTGAAGATTTTTGAGATGGAGCCTCAAAAGGAGAAGGGTGAGGTGCAGGGAGGGATCTCAGCATAATATGGTGCCACAGAGTCAACCTTCCAAAGTGGCCTTTTTCTCCAGGTGAACTGATCTCTGTCGCACAGAAATCAGTTGTAATCCCAGGTTTTGGGATTACAACTGGAAGTTGGCAACTCTAGTAAAATGCTTGAAGTCAACAAGAGGCTGGGTCGTCTTTGGTTTATGCAAAATCAGATTACTTCAAAGGAACTAAGCGCCTGACTGACATTCTGCAGGACAATATGACCATTAAAGAAGTCTGACCTGCAGCTGCATTGAAACTGGAACCTCATCCTATTCAGTACATTATTTGCCGGTGCCTTTTAAGGTTTTATACATCCAACTTGTTTTTAAGTGTTTTATGATTGTGCTTAAATTTTGTACTCTGTTTAAATTTAGTATGGTTTTAAGAATGTTGTAACCTGCCCTGAGCCTGCTTGCGGGGGAAGGCAGGATAAAAGTCAAACAAAACAAACAAATAAATATGTTTCTCTTCTCTCACTTGGAAGTTAGTATGGGAGAGCATTTTGAAAAAGGAAGCAGGGCTGTACTATAATGGAGTAGTTCAGGTGGGCACTTTAATAAAGGGAATAGGATGGTAGTCCATTCTACTGTTTGTTGTCTATATTGTCTTGCTTTTGTTGCATTGTGTTCTGCTTTTGTAGTTCCATTTTCTGCACTGTTTATTGTACATCATACTGGTTTTGTTTGCACTGTTTTTTCAGTTTTCTAATTTTAGTTCCATTGCATTGTTTATTAGATGTCACATTTAATTTTTTATATTTTGAAATCTGTCTTGAATCTCTGTGAGAAAGGTGGGCTATAAATAAAGTAAGTAAATAAATAGTATGTGTTCTTTCAGCTTTCCAAACCTTTCCTTTTCTTAAGTGTGAGAAAAAGACCTCTAATTTCAGAACATCGTAGTCACCCGTTTGGTTGCCAGGGTGCCTGAAGACTCAACTCACACTCATCTGCCAGGAAAACGTGGGTTTTGTCTACCAGACTGTAAGGGGCTTATGTGAGTCCTAACAGCCACAATGTTGCAGCAGCACTCCGTGTCTCTGGAAGAGTGTTTACCAGGAGGAAAGATGGGTTTCCAGTTGCTCTGTGCGCTCACCATCTTGGCCTTTGCAGCGGAATAAGTTGTGCCGCCAGGAACTGTCCAGGCAAGTGGATTCCAGCCTTGACCATAGAATCCATATGGGAAGGCTAACATTACCAGCAACTATCTTCCTGCAGTGCCAGACTCCATTACAGCGAAGCGGAAGGCTCATGTACTCAACAGATGTCACCCATGCATAAGGCCATCAAGCTTATCTTAGGCATGGATCCTGTCAGACTGCCTAAGCCTTTGTCCAATGGAACCCAAGACAAAGGATGGTGCCAATAGAAGAGTGAAGAAGAGGAAGAACATCTTCATCTAGAGCCAAGTGTCTTTGTATAGATCGGGTGTTACCTTAGGTAGCAATTTGACCCTCTATTGTCACCTTTAGATAAGTTTTGATAGCCTTTTAATCACTTCCACTCCAATAATTTCACCAATTCTTTCCCTTAATTGTCATCCTGGAGCCTCCCCCTTTGGCCCATTGTTACCTGGAAGTCCAATCAGATAACCAGGGCCAGGTCTGCTCATTGGCCAGGTATGGGCATCCAATCAGGTGCCCCCAATAAACTGGCTATTGGCTACTGCATAAGTCAGCCCTTATGGTCATTGTGGAGCCTCCCCTTTTTCTGAGGTCATGTACCAGCTGACTACCTGTCATCCGCCCCTGTACCTCCCATCCCCTAAGGGCTCAAGGTAGTCCTTATAATCACTGTCTCAACTCCCCACAGGTGTGCATCTAGCAGCACCCCATTCCTGCTGTTTAGATACATCCCCGATTCTTGGCCAGTTGAGGGTCCCCTTCCCCATGGTCCTCGTTTGTCGCCATTGGAGCCTTCCTTGAAGACTACAATCGGTAATTATCACCCTGTTTGTCCATCCTTATGTTACCTCTATGCATTTCTCTCTATTTTTATTAGAACTGTGTGTGTGTTGTATGTATCCATTACCTTGTATGTATGTTCTATAATTTCTGTAATAAATTTTTAATTGTTTTACTTAATTAGTGTCCTTGGTAAATTTAGCAATAATTTCTGGAAGTGGAATCCTGTATACATAGATTCTAGATCCTTTTTAAGCCAAAGGTGCCCATCTGTCAAATTTCCCAACCTCTTTTGAGGGCATTTTGGCTTACATAAGTAAGTGGAAAAGATAACAGAAAGGCATATATCTGCTGAAAAGCAGGGCTTTTTTTCTGGGGGAACATGGTGGAATGGAGTTCTGGAACCTCTTTCTGGAAATAAAATTCTCAAAAAAAAGTTTAAAAATTCATGAGGAGCACCTGTGTGTTTCTCCTTCATCTCCCTCAAGAGTTCTGAAACCTCTTTTTCCAGAAAAAAACCCTGCTGAAAAGTGAAATATTGCAAACACAAAGATTATTGTTTTATACTAAATGTCAGTTGATTTAGAGTGCAGAAAAAAGATAGATGGCTGATATGGCTTACAATGACCATATCTTGCCAGTAGTAAAAAAACAACAACAACACGTCTACTAGTATGGCTACCATATCTGACTTCCCTAAAATATGGGCTAATTTGCATATTATGCAAATCAAGCATGTTAATTGATGTGTTATCTACCAGTTGGTTTACATCGCTTGTAGTTGTTGTTACAAAAAAAAAAGTTGGAGGCAGATCTTTAAAAAGTATCATTACCTGACCGTTTGTGATGCCAGGCTTTGCACAGGCTCTCTTCTGAGACAAAAGCAAACCTTGCATTGGAGAGAGAAAAGACTGAGAAAAGCCATACATTCTAAGGTCTCCAGTTCTGGTGCTCCCTCAGTACATGGTTCTGATACTGGTCATTTGATATCTAAGTAGTAGTTCCTATGTTCTTGTTACTTTTTATCCAAATCTTGAACCTTTGAAAGTTAAAACACACACACCACTGCCCTTAGCAAATGGAAATAGATAGTCTTCACAGTCAACTGAAGTAAAATTTGGACTGATGTTTTGTGAATACCTGCTTCCTGTTGATGTCAGTAGGGTTTCACTGGTTTCCATAAAAGTTACTGTCACTAAAGTGTGAACAGGACTGTGGCCCTAAAATTTAATACTAATTTAGTAAATCCTATCTAATTAAATGTGATTAACTTCCAAATAAGTATGTACATAAAAATTAAGCCTTAAAATCTTGAATGTCGAACAGCTAGGGGTGGCTTCCAACATAATACATTAAGACCATATAGAATAAATACAATTAAACACAATTAAAATAATAAAATATACCATAAAATGGGCGTCAAAGCTCTACAGGCTATAGGCGGCAGTCGTGGCTACGTGTCATATCAACATAAATGGTTCTTATTTACAGTAACATCAGTAGGCGCTCAGCAGTCACTGCTCCCCATAGCACCTTACCATCAAGGTGCCTTACCACAGCCTACATACCACCTTACCACAGCCTACATGCTGTTGTGTGGTCTGTTGCCAATTGCATGGACTACTGCTCTTGGATCTGACTTGACATATCTGTAGGTATGATGTTGTATCATTTTTGATGTGCTTCATTTTAATGTTGTTTTAATGCTGTAAGCAGCCCTGAGCCTGCTTGCAGGATAAAGTGGCATATAAATTGAAAAATTAAATTAAATTAAATTAAATTAAATTAAATTAGGGAGCTAGATCACTCTTGCTGGTGGCCTCAAGATATTAACCAAAAGCCATCCAGAAAAGCTCAGTGTTTTACAGGCCCTGTGGAAGTGTAGCAGTGTTCAGACTTGCTCAATGAAAATTTGCATGATGAAGATAATCAACTAATAGGGAATAATGCTCTTTCTTCAAAGTATTTAACATACAGCTATTAGAGTCCTACTACTCAGAAAGGTTAGTCTGAATTCTCAAGGTTTTTTTTTTTTTTTTTTTGAGAATTCAGATAGTTACTGAATCGTGATCCTGTCTTAAAGGAGTTTTAGATAGTACTAAGTAAAAAGAAAATAAGGCACTTTTATTTCGGTTTTTGGATAAATCAAATTCTTCCCAGTCTCCACAGCTTCCACAAAGACTAGAATTACCTGCCCTCTATCTACAAGTTAGCACCACTGAAGTTAGCTCTCTGTGACTTGCTCATGCACCAACAATTACTTTTTGGTTTTGAAAATATAAAGCTAACTTTGCTTTTCTGTTACTTTCATCTCTACAGGGCTGCTTCATTCGGTAAGGGTTTGCAGTTCCAGTCATAAGTTTTTTCTGTGGTTGGCCTAGTCCTTTTGAATGACCTACCAGAGTAGGCAAAGAAGGAGTCCTTACTAACTACTACAGTATTAAGAAGGCATGTAAGCCTGTTTTAGGATTGCCAGGCTCAGCAGAAGACTAAATGGGGTGGTGTAGGGGCAGCCATCAGTGACTCCATTACACCACTTCTGGGAAACCTCAGAAGTGATTTCACCCCCCTCTAGGAATCAACATTATTTCCTATCAATTGAGGGGTGACTTCACTTCTTGGGTTTCATGGAAGTGATGCACACTGTCACCAATAGCAAGGGACATTGTCTCTTTCTGGCATGGTCCACTGAGCGCAGGAGATGTCCCACCATCAAAAGGCACAATGAAACCCTATTGATGGAGGGTAAATTATTTCAGTAGATTTGTTGGTGCTAGTTCCAATGCTATGTATGTTTGTTATCCTGTGTGGTTTTAAATGTTTTGTGTTTTAAAATTTGTAACGTGTGTATTTTAATCTCTGTTTTAATTTGTTGATTTAGACTGTTATAATTTGTCTTTGCAACCCTCTTGTTGCATTGTTAACTATATTGAGCTTGAAGAATCAAGGCAGGATAAGTTTTAAATAAATAAAATAAGCTTTAAATGGTTTCTAAAAGTAATTTTAATGAATAGTATCTTCTAAACTATTTGAAACAAAAAAACCCAACCCTATTATACAATCATAACTGGATCTCTTACAGGCATGGCAGCTTCTGAGTGGGAATCCAAGCATTTCCTTAAGCATTCCATATATATCAATCACAGCTATGATTCCTCTGATTGGACAAAACAAAAGGAAAGTGGCCTGTAGCATTTTCAGTAAAATCCTAAACAGAGTTGCACTATTTTAAATCCGTAGGCTTAGAAGAGCATAATTTGTTTGGGATGACATTATTTGTTTTTATGTATGCAAATTTTATGAGTTTTTTTAAAATCAGATACTTATCTCTTCATTCAACCAAGAAGCTCAGCAAGTGTTGACAACTCCAGGTTGGGAAATTCCTGGAGATTGGGGGTACAGCCTGAGTGGGGGGGATTTAGGGAGGGGAGGGAGCTCAGTGGGGTATAATGCTTTAGACTCCACCCTCCAAAGCAGCCATTTCCTTCATAGGAACTGCTCTCTGTAGTCTGAAGATCTGTAGTAAATCCAGAAGAACTCCAGTACCCATCTGGAAGTTGGCAACCCTATGCATCAACCTAGGACAATGAGAACAGGAAAAAGTGATGGTATGGAAGCTGCCAGGAGAAGGCAAATAATAGTATGGGCATGGGAATATTGGGAGAAGTGTGGTGCCCCCCACAAGCCCTTGTAAGTTCCCCACAGTGCAACTGGGCCATAGCTTTCCTGGGAGAGAGTAGCCAGGAAAGCTGAAGATAGAGACAGATCAGCTGGCGTGTGAGAAGGTGAGACGGAAGCAGGAAAAGGAGAAGGGCTGTGGGGCTTTCAGGGAAGCTCCTTCAACCTTTACTCATAGGAGACCAAGTCCTATGAGGAAAGGCTGAAGGAGCTGGGAATCTTTAGCCTGGAGAGGAAGCGACTGAGAGGTGATGTGATCTCCATCTTCAAGTACTTGAAGGGTTGTCATAGAGAGGATGGTGTGGAATTGTTTTCCGTGGCCCCAGAAGGTAGGACCAGAACCAATGGGTTGAAATTAAATCAAAAGAGTTTCTGGCTCAACATTAGGAAGAACTTCCTGACCATTAGAGCAATTAGGGTTTGTAGAATCTTTCGGGCTCAAGTGCCGTGTTCTACTGGAGAAAGTTTTTCTTCCAGATGTTTCATTCTCAGCTGCAGAGAACATCCTCAGTGGCATTACAGCCGGAGGAGGCGCTCTGACCTTCTTGGCTGCTGTGCATTGAGTGAGTATATTGGGAATATATATTCCTTACTCAATGCACAGCAGCCAAGAAGGTCAGAGCATCTGCTCCGGCTGCAACGCCACTGAGGATGTTCTCCGCAGCTGAGAATGAAAACGTCTGGAAGAAAAACTTTCTCCAGTAGAACACAGCACTTGAGCCCGAAAGATTCTACAAACCCTAATGATGTTACCAGCCGTGAAAACCTGAAATCTTTCATTAGAGCAATTCCTCAGTGGAACAGGCTTCCTCAGGAGGTGGTGGGCTTTCCTTCCTTGGAGGTTTTTAAACAGAGGCTAGATGGCCATCTGACAGCAAAGAAGATCCTGTGAATTTGGGGTAGGTATTTGTGGGTTTCCTGCATTGTGCAGGGGGTTGGACTAGATGACCCTGGAGGTCCCTCCCAACTCTATGATTCTATAAGGGAAAGAATAGTGAGGGAGGGGGAAAGGTGATAGCCTCCAGAAGTTCTTGAGGGTTTCCTGCTTGTTAGCATATAATGGGTTTTTTTAAAAAAAATTACCGAGAAAATAGTCAATACTATGACACTAAGAACTTACATGAGAACAGTAGAATAAGAATTGTATGTAATCTAAATGCCAACCTTTGAAACAAAAATCATACATAGTTGCAAAGCAGTTATTGTATAACCGCTATGCCAGTTTTGTGAATAAATGTTATACCAGACATATTCAGTACCTCAAGTCAAATTCCTATATATCTTGGGCCAGACAAATGTGTCCCCCCCACTAAAAACACACACTAGTTTCACTGGAGAAGATCCTAATGCTGGGAAAGACAGAAAGCAAAAGAAGAAGGGAACGGCAAAAGATGAGATGGCAGGACAGTGTTACTAATGTAACACAAATTTGAGCAGACTTCAGAGGATGGTGGAAGACAGGAGGGCCTGGCGTGACTTTGTCCATGGGGTCGCAAAGGGTCAGACTCAACTGTGCGACTGAACAACAACAACAAAGTTTTGGTGAAAACAGTAGGTATATTTCATTGCACCCACAATCTGAGTCAAACACCCAAAGCCTAAGTACACACTGTCACATGAGGCAGAATGCGGCGTTGCTTAGATCCCACCCCTCTTTTTTGCAGCT
Source organism: Heteronotia binoei (assembly GCF_032191835.1). Lineage (NCBI taxonomy): Eukaryota > Metazoa > Chordata > Lepidosauria > Squamata > Gekkonidae > Heteronotia > Heteronotia binoei. The sequence goes on along the minus strand of NC_083243.1, from coordinate 56,184,126 downwards.
TTAATATTATTTATAAGGAATGTTATCGGGTCATCTTTCTGTGAAATGAGGGAGTGGCTGCTTGTCTCCAAAGCATCTAAGCATGCTTGCTCCCTGGATCACTGTTTTCTAGGTCCTCCCTAGCCAGTGGCAGGGCATGTGTGGTAGGGTTGCCAGATCCAGGTTGGGAAAACTCCTACAGATTTGGAGATGGAGTCTGGAAAGGACAGGCACATCAGTAGGGTACAATGCCATAGAGTCTATCCTCCAAAGCATCCATTTTCTCCATGAGAACTGAGCTCTGTAGTCTGATTATGAGCTGTAATTCCAAAAGATCCCTAGGTCCCATCTGGAGGTTGGCATCCCTAAGAGTTTTCTAGGAAAAAAGATCATAGAATATTTTTTTGCCCAGTACTTCCAACACTTTAAATTCCATGTAGCAAAAGAACAACTCAATCACAAAAAGTTGATTTTTAATCCAGGGGGGTTTTGGGGGTTAAAGCAGTAAGTGACTGCATTTTGCACTAACATGAAGTTGACAAAGTCCTAGTACAGCCACTTCTCTGAGCATTGCACCAAAATAAACCCACACATGCATCAGAGAAGAAATTTAATCTCAGAACACTGACATATAGTTCTTAAAATTTCAAAATAAAGCACCTACCGCAGATGGTACAGCATTTCAAATGAAGATTAGCACTTTCAATTAATATGACTATGTATTTTCAACCAACTAATTATTATAATTGCTACGTACTGAAATATTTAAAAATACCTGTCTACTACTACTATAATCTTTAGAGGTCAGTTACATGACTGCTTGAAATCTTAATCACAGCTTATTTGGAAATCTCATTGAAATCAATAGGACTTACTTCAAAGTAAACATGGTCAGGTTTAGCCTGTTTGTTCAAATTAGAGAGTCTTCTACTACCAGTACTATTAAAAGCTTATTGAAGCCTTTTTCCAAATTGGGGGAGGGGGAGGTATAAATGACATGGCAAATTTACATTCAAATTCATGTGACTTCAACAATCTGGTTCTAATTTAACCCTGCAGTCAGAAACATTATTTTCATATGTAAACAACTGTTGCATAATTAGAACTTTTGTAGCATATAGGTTCCTGTAAAAAAAAAATCTACAAAAAGTTAAGAATGCCATTTAACAATGTGGTATGCTTCTAACATAAATCATTGATTAGTTTCTGCACTCCAACAGTCTCACTTATAAGGAAAGATTTTAAGGAAAATTTAATCTGGTGTCCAAATATAACATTACTTTAAACATGAGGTCATCTAAACATCTGTCTCCAATATATCCATAGGGATTTAAATCAAAAGTCTGCTAAACATGTACAATCATTTAGAAAATAAATAACAGAACAAATTTAGTCTTGATTATGATTATCATGCATTTTAAGAGGAAACATTTATTCTAATAAGAAAAGTCTGAATTTAAAGTTTATTGACATTAAAGTAAAATAGTTTCATATCAAGAATACAATGTTGATTTATATTTACTCTAATCTAGAGCAATATCCACTGTTTGATACTTGAGAAACAGGACTTGAGCTTTGACCATTTCAGTTTATATTCTGCATTATTATTATTTGAGTGAGAAGGCATTTTGCAAAAGAAGACTGAGCAAAGTTAAGCACTTTAACAGCCATAACATGTAGCACCAATCTGTCTCCACTTCTTCATTCCATGCACTACACCAGAGCCATTATCCGACAGAACACAATGTGTGAGCAGGGTCTGCCACCAGCAACAGCAGTCACATCTTCAGTTCACCACTCCTCAGTCCAAACTCTCATTCAACAATGTCATGAAAAGAGCCTTCTGAAAGATGGCAAAAGTCCTTATTCAGAAAGGCATTTTGGATTGTGAGGTGCTTGCTAATAGGATTTCTACTCGCTGTTGAACTATTTTCCTATTTTTTTTCTTGTATGAGTTTGAAGATGTACGTGCTTTATATTGAAGGATGTTAGCCACCCACTGACGGCTAATTTGGCAGGATACAGTTTAAAATAAATTTAATTCACTTGCAAACAATGTACAAGTGCCCTCACGTTCAAATTACTCAGGTAGTCCTAAACAGTTACACCTTTCCAAATGTGTCAGTTTTAACAAATTGAAAAGCATATAATTCTATTTAGAAATACACTCAAGTATATTAAATATGTGAGGTTTAACGATTAATCACAAACTTTTTGCAAGAACTATTATTCATACAGGGCAGTCCTGAACAAAGTTATGCTTTCTAAATCCATTGACTTTAGTGAATTTTCACTGGTAGCTGTGTAATATTAAGGAGAGTTAGACTTTGTGCTGGCTTGGATGCCAATGTACATTGCCAGGGCTTTTTTCCCCGGGGTAATGCACCAAAACAGAGTTCCAGAACCTCTTCATGGAATTCTTAAGAAATGTCTAAAAGTTCATGAGGGGCACCAGAGAGCATGACAGTCTTTCATCCAACAAAGTATGTTAAAACACGGTTGTCTCAAGGTCATCATTCAGAGTTAGGCACCAAAAGCAAGACCTGAAAAAGAACTGAGGAAGTTGGTGACATGTCTAAAGTTTGGTAACTGGTTTAAAGTAGAGGTAAGTTTGCAGCACATGAAAATAATACTGTTACAAAGAAGCCCATGTGCTTCTTCTTCATTTTCCTCTTGAGAGTTCTGGCACCTCTTTTTCCAGAAAAAAAGCCCTGTACACTGCCATCCTAAGTAGAGTTATACTCTAAGCCACTGACTTCCATAGTATATATAATATGAATGTGATTTTAAAAACAACAACAAATGAATCAGAACACTGGATGCATAAAAGCTTATGAGAACAACAAAGAATAAAGAAAAATCCACAGATATCTACAGAAACCTGTTATGGTGATCTAGAAGGTTGGAAGTTTGCCATTCCAGAAAAGTTAAGAACTTTTACGTGACAAGTGTAACAATTTGGCTGTGTTTATTACTAGCTTTAACAGGATTCTCTTCTTCTGCCAATAGTTACTGAGGATTTGACTTTCTGCTTTCTCCACTGCTTCCAAGTTTCATATTGTTTGTTTTAATTATTTCTGTCCTGCTATTTTATCACAGGTGCCAGAGGCACAATTAAAACAATTGAAATATGCCAGCATTTAATACATACGCAAAAAGTAACTTGGGATATTAAGTATCTTCTTAGCTGGCCTTAGAAATTTAGTACACCTTGAGCCATCTGAATATCTGCTGGGAGGACTTTCCATATATCAGCCTCCATTTCCCCCTTAAAGCCTCATGTCTGATGACCACCTGCTTTTATTTTAGATAATAGGGGGATACAGAGTAGGGCTTCAAATTATGATTGTAGTAATTGGGCACTTTTATATTGGAACAGGTGGCCTTTCAAATACTCATTTCACATGAAGTTGATTTTTTTTCACCCCTTTCTTTCCTAAAGGCTGGGTTGCAGAACTGCAGCCTTCAAACACAGGCTAACCTAATCACTGCCAAATCCATGCTAAGCTGTTTTTATGGACTCCCCATTGCTTGGAATCACAATTTGAACCATCACCTTCATGCAGTGCTATTGAGCTTCACCACCACTCAAAGGTTCCAGCTTTATAGCAACTTTAATCCTCTACCAGTTTCCACACAGTCCAACAACCAGCAGTGACATCAGCAAGCCTCCATACCATTGCCTCCACAAGGACAAGATCAATGGATTCATTTGTACTTATGCCTTGCTTTCATTTCTTTGCTGATTTGGATTTAGTGCTTAGCAACCAACTGAAATGTGATTTTTTTCTTGTATAAAGTACTGAATTGTTTGTCATGTGAGTGCACATTCCCCAGTATCCTTTCTGTAGCCAAGTCAGTCCCATTGTGGCAGGCACCTCAGATAAAGCCTAGGAATCCAAGATCTCCCCTTAAAAAGCCATATACCTCCCAGCAGCTTGACACCTATCTGACTTTCCTCAGTATAGTGTGCTAAAACAATGCCATTTGAGTATGATTACAGAGAGAAGGGAGTATTTGTTGCCCTGAAGTCCCCTTGGGGAGAAGCCACCCAGGAGGCCCCCGCCATTGCCATCTTGTACCTCTGATATATTAGACACAGGAAAATGGCAACTGGGGTCCCTCCCTCATTTTGAAAAGCATATTTTCTGCCTTTAAAGATAACTTTAAAACTAGCCATACATACAGGCAAAATACACTGCTAGCCAAGCCCAGAAGAGCCCCAAGGCACCTGTCAAGGGCCTGCCTTGGATGCCTGGTGATGATTTTAACTCCACCCAGCTGATACCTGTGACTGATGCACTCCCCTCCCAAAGTGATCAAGTAATCAAATGCACCCAGCATTTAAGCAGGCCTCCTGCCTGGTCCAGAGAAGCAAGGCATTAACTAGGTCAATTTCTACCACCATCCAAGCTAGGCTTTTACAAATTATTGTAATTCAGTCAAGTTCCCCCCACACCCTGCCAATCTCTCAGCAGCTCTACTCTACCAAAACAACTGGATTTCCCCCACCCAAATTTAAGCCCCAATTGTTCACCAGACAAAAAAACCTGCTGTTATTTGTTTTATTTATTTTGGATTTTATTCTTTGTATATTAGTTTAATGTAAAATCCCTGCCTGCAGATTGTAATGATCTGAGTCAAAACCAAAATTCATTGCCAATACAGGCAGCCTTTTCATCACAAAGACAGCGCATTTTCTGTGAAGATAGTTTTGAGCCAGTAGCCATGTTGGTCTTAGCAGAAATGCTAGGTTCAAGTGCAGTAGCATCTTAAGAGTCCCACAAGATTTCTGACATATAAACTTTCAAGAGTCAATATAAGACAAGACACAGGGAACTTGGACTCTTAGAAACTTGTGCTCCAAAAATCTTGTTGTCTCCAAGGTGCTACTGGGCTCGAATCTAGTTCCACATTTTCTGTGTTAACACTTTTCATTCCTAAACTCTTAAAAATCTTTTATATTTATTCAAATTATCTACTAAAAGCATATGGTAAAAGAGCGGGGAAGTAAAGACAAATTGTATAATTAACTAAATATATAGTTATAGTTCTAAAAAAAATTACAAGGATGTATTTCCATAGGTTCTTAGCATGTGATGGAGGAGGAAGAGGGGTTGAATATGACTCCTGTGTAAATAAAATTTGGTGGGTTAATTTTTCTCATAGGCCTTTATATTATGTGCTGTCATAGAGCTGAGAGACAATTCATTGCACTGTTAGTAAAAGAAAAAGGCTGTGTGCCAAAAAAATTATTTTGCTCTGTAAATGTGTTAGAGTCATTTTTCATCAAAGTTGGGATAAATCTCATATTCACCTGTAAAGGCAACAGGATTAAAACACAACTCTTGTTCTTTTCTCCATGGCTATTTAACATATTAGAGCAGCATTACACTGCCATCCAGTGGCTTATTTTATTCATTAGAGCACTTTTCTGTATGTGTGCCAGTATGTGTGCTAAGGTAAAGCAATATCTTAAATCAAAGAATATTAAACTATTGTGTACTGTTATTAATTTAATAGAGAGCTCATGGCCAAAATTCAAATTTGACCCATTACCTGTATACAATATTATTTTTTAAAAAAATGAGAAAGACCCTTAGATGGGGAAGCTTGTTCACACAAACTGGACAATCAAATGGACAGATTTAGTTAGCAAATAAGCTAGTGTTGAAACACTATCTCTCCTTCCACAGCAATATATTACTTCTCAGATAGAGACCAACTGTATAGCATCCAAAGCCACCATGCAGTTATCATTACTCAAAGATCCAATTTTGTAATACAATAAATAGTATAAATAGCAACATGAGACATACCATGTAATAATAAGCAGAGATATACCCTTCCATGTCCACTGAAGGCTTAGGTGGGTGTAACCAGGGCTTTGGGGTAGGAAAAAAAGCAGGAACTCATTTGCATATTAGGCCACAACTCCCTGATGTCACCATTGTTTTGCACAGAGCTTTTTTGTAGAATATTAGGTGCATATTAGGCCACACCCTATTTATTTATTTATTTTTCATATTTATATCCCGCCCTACCCGCCAAAGCAGGCTCAGGGCAGCTAACAGCATCATATCATCAACAATAAAATATAAAACAATCACCATCATATATCAATTAAAAATTAAGACAGGTTACGGTTTAAAATTTTGTACAGTACAGTCATAAAACAATAGTTTAGTGCTAAATCAGGCCATGACACCAAGCCAGCCAGAACTGTGTTCCTGCTCAAAAAAAGCCCTGGGTGTAATACTGCCCAGGATAATACTGTGTCTGTCCTTAAAGTATTGCCCATCAACTTTAGCAGATACTGAATTTTAAGTGTTACAGAAGGAGGAGAAAAAGTTCTCTGTCTCCATTTTCTCCTAAAAATCTCTGTTTTCCTTTAGTCATTTATTTTTCGAAACTGAAAAGCCAACAGGCTTTAGTCTTTCCTCATTGAACAGGTGTTCTAACTTCTTAATCATCTTGGTTGTCCTCTTCTGCACTTGTTCTAGCTCTGCAGTATCACTCTTTTAGATATAGTGACCAAAATTGTATGCAGTATTCCAGATGAGGCCACAATATAGATCTACACAAGGGCACTTTAACACTGGCCACCTTATTTTCAGTCCTGTTCCTAATGATCTCCAAAATGGAGCTTGTCTTTTTCACTTCTGCTTTTGAAGAGAAGATCCATTGAAAATGTACAGCATAAAAAGTCTGAATATTTCTTTTTTTTAAAAAATCCAATGGAAGAATGGGATGATTTGATGGAGCAACAGAAAAAGAAACGATTGTGAAATCCTCCCCCCCCCCCCCAACATACACACACTCACTTTGGAAGGAGTGAAATTATTGTGAAGATGTTCACTCCCAAACATCCTATTGTTAACAGCCATTCTCATTTCATTTCATTTCATTTTCATTTCATTTTATTCTCAGGTCTTGCATACTGAGGGCTGTGGTTTTCTTTACATAGTCAATCCATCTCATGTTGCATCTTCCTCTTTTCCTCATGCCTTCAATTGTTTCTAGGATGATTATCTTTTCTGTTGATTTTTGTCTTCTCATAGAGTGACCAAAGTACAATAGCTTCAGTTTAGTCATTTTAGGGAGAACTCAGGATTGATTTGATCTAATCCAGGGGTGTCGGATGTCCAGATTCTTTTCTTCCCCCCTCCCCTCCTGTCCTCACCCTTTGAAGCTCCAAGTTCCCAGCTCTTTCTTTTTCTTTGCAGGCTGAAGCAGGAAGCAATTCTGGGCTTGCAAAGCTGCAAAGAAAATGTGGAATGGACTTCCCATTAAGGTCTCTGTGTCCAAATAGACTACTCTGGGAATAGTCGATCTGGGCATAGAGACTTTAATGGAAAATCCATTCCATGTTTTTCTTGCAGCTTTGTCTGTGCTGCAATGTATTTTAACGGAGTAGAGTTCCGTTTCACTTTTCAGCATTTATATGGTCAGTTAGAAGCTGTTCCTTGCTGGAGTTGTGTGACCCGGCAAAAAAAGGGTTGATGCTTTGAGCCAACATGTCTTTGCTGAATGGATCTTAGAACAGGTGCCTAGTGAGTATTCTTACCTGGGAACCCACAGCCAAAAGGGGGTATTACACTGGAGAGCCATTGCCAATCTGAGTAGATCTGGGGGCACGGGGAAAAGTTTACAGTGCTCAGCCATTTCATGATTTCTTAAGCCCAGAGCATTTTATATTTTTGGTTTATATTTTTAGTTTCTGTTTTAAGCATATTTGTATTTTAAATAAAAAATAATGTATTTGATTGCATTTCTCTGTATCCTTCATAAAGTTTATATCTTCACTACCTGGCATTACATGTTATGATAATCATGGCCTGGCCCCACAAAGTCCAATTTATGTCAGGTTTGGCCCTCGTAAAAAATGAATTTGACACCCCTGATCTAATCTTTCTAGTGGGTAAACTGGGTAACTGGAAAATTTTAGGGAACATAGAGAAAACACCTTTTTTAAATGAATGGAATGTGCTAAGATAGCACACAGTGCAGGAGTTTGCAGCTTCTCTTTCACTCTTAGTGTATTTTCAGTTTTACTGGTAGAAAATGATGGCTTTTAGAGTGCAATTTTGGGAGGAGGAAGGAAGAGCCAACTGGACAGCACGCTGGCATATCTTGGATATACACGAGCGTAACCAGGAAATACATCAGCACAGTGGCCCATTGCTACTGCTCTGGCAGCACAGCAATTTGTCAGCTCCCTGTGCTGTTCCTGGAACCAAGTTATTCCAGAAAACTCATTGGCTTCTGAAAAAGACACCCCTTACCACACAGCTGCTAAACCCCTGGTGCCCCAAGAACCACAGGAAGCTGATGAGCACCATGCCTAGCACCAATTGGCCCCTGGATGAATGGCCTCTTCTCCAGCATGGACAATGGCAGCACCTGGTGGACAATATAAACTCTAGTCTGTTTGTGGGTAGGCAAAAGTCATGCAGCTTAGAACCTGGCCAGAGGCGGCCATCAGCTCCAGGACTGCAATATTGCCCATTGATGTCTCAGATGTGCTGACTGTACCCATCAAGGATAAGCTGATGAGAATGAAGGAGCCCACCCCTGATATGATCCCATAAGGCTCTGCTTGATCCAACAATCCATACCCACCTTGTGGAGCACTCAGAGTCCAAACTGACCTCGCCCCCCTGCTCATGGAGTACAGTTTTTTCCTGTGGTGGGGGGCTAGACAGCAGAGGTGGAGACACTGCCTTCTTGGTCCATCCCTGGTGTGGCCCATGGGTGTTGGTGGGAGGGATTATGTGGGTTGGGAAAGGAGGGGTTCCATGGAAGCACATCTTCAGTTGGCTGATGACCATGCAGATCAGAGAGTGGGCCTAGTTGTAGATGGCAGTTAGTTGGCTTGTCCAATGGTTGGGAAGAGGGAAAGCTGGTTAGAGGGATGGTTTGTATAGGGATGCCCTGCACCCCAGGGCCCACAACCATTCTCCCCTCCCCACAGACCTTGCCCTGCCACCTACTAGCATCCCTGGGTGATCTTTGCCCAGTAGGTACCCTGATGATGCTCCACACCTATCCTGTGGCTGGTGGGTATGGAGTTGCACTCTATAGGCCAGTGGTTCCCACAATGCATAGCCCCACCCTTGCATTCTTTAGAGATATGTTGGCATGGTTGTACTGGGCCATGCAGGTGGCAGTGCCAACCACCAGCCCAATTGGACCAAGGTGGAAAAGATGCTGCTGTGTTGGCTGGTTGTGGAGCATGTCAGAGTGGCTCTTGCCACCACCACGAGCAGCTCCACTATTTATTTTATTTATTTATTTTTATTTACATTATATTTATATCCCGCCCATTCTATACAGACTCAAGGCGGCTAACAGCATAACACAGACAGTAAACAAAAGTAATATTAAAACAATAAAACAATCAGATAAATGGCAATTGTGCTACTTCAGGCGGATCATGTAATATTTTCTTTCTCATGCACACAGATCCTAGGCAGTTAGTACTAGCGCGATGGATCCAGATGTGGTGGCAGCCCTCTCCCATTAGATGTTATATGCCATCTGAAACAGTTCAGTCTTGAAGGCCCTGCAGAACTACGATAAGTCCTGCAGGGCCCTGATTGCTTCCGGGAGGGTGTTCCAAAGTATTGGGGCTGCAACTGAGAAGGCTCTGGCTCTGGTGGAATTGAGCCTCTATTGGCCCAGGGACAGGCATAAGATTTTGAGATGTCCAGATTTTTCAGTGCTCTCAGGGAACATGTGGGGCAAGGCGGTCCCGTCGATAGGTAGGTCTTAGGCCATATAAGGCTTTGAAGGTTAATACCAGGACCTTGAAACGGATTCGGTACACAACAAGAAGCCAATAACTACTGCTTGTTGCCATGCCTTACAGTGCATAGCTGTGGAGGTCTGCCCTGGGCCAGTCACTGTGTGCATTCGGGGAGAGGGGTTTTCATGGCAGAGTTAGGCCTGGCTCACGAGGAGGATGCTCCTGCTTAGGTTCTGTGCTGTGTTAACGATGTGTGGGTGGGTGGCGGGGTTGGTAACTGTTCAGTGGCTTCCAGTATCAGGAGAGATTTTTACTTATAATCTATGTTGGATGCAGCTGGTAAAACCAGGGCCTACATCCAATATTCCTGATAAGAGACATTGTTCATCTACCAGTGTTGTGCATTTGTGAAAACTGGTCTGTATATTTCATTAATAATTTCCTGTAAGAGGAAAACAACATGCAAAATGCTGGGGTAGAACTTTGTAAGAAAAAGCCCCCTAGGAAAGTGCAATAATGTACATTCTAAAAGCACTGCTATTTTAGTGTAATAAAAAAGAAGACAAAGATATTACTCCAGATAACTTTGCTTCATCAGTATTTGTGGTTTATTGGAACTTAAAAAAAAAATACAGGATCATCATTGTATTGTACAAAAGCGCTTTGTATTGTGCCATAGTTTTGAACTTTAGGATAAAAAAAACTTGTGGAGACAGTGATCTGGTCTTTAAAATGAGTCTTTTCAGTATAATGTCTGACTATAGACATTGCCTTTAATATCTGTTGGAAAGGAAAGGTCCAGATTTTTCAGCCTTTAATTGTATGTTTCCCTTTCCTTGTTTACATAGGGAACAATGTTTATAGTTCTGTGTACAGTATACAAAAAGAAGTGTATATTTTAAAACATTTTTCAATGACTTAACAATTTTTCTGTAAATCATTTTTGGGCTTCTGCAGCTGTAGATTCTCTTTGTTAATTCCCTTGCTTGCTCATGCATAAGTGTATTTGCAATACCAAAATATACAGGTTTAGTATTTTTGCCTGTGATTGTTTTACATGTGTAACATTTTGGCTGAGATGTTAAACGGTGGACAAATACTATGGATGTGAATGTGGGAAGTAACTTTAATAATGTGTAACTGGTCCCAGGACCTAAGTTGCAATAATTACCTTCTTGCAGATTTATTTAACAATGATTTGTTGCTTTGTATGCAATAACGTTGGGTACAAAGATTGCGTGTAAAATCCAACAGGGAGCCACAGTATCCTATTGGCCAACCTAATGTTACAACTCCTTTGAGTTGGCCAAATGTAAACATCCTTAACTGAAAGTGTTGCGATGCAAGGGCTTGCATTACAGCTTCCTATAACTGAATGTGTTTGTGTAATAGTTCAATAAAGTTAGCAGTGTTAAAATATTCATTTTGGTGTTACCTGGAGTACCAGGGGAGGGGAGCCTGCCAGAAGTTAGCCTTGCCTAGGGTGCCAGATAATCTAGGGCTGGCTCTGGTTAGACTGGTAAAAGCACATTTCTTCATGCAAATAGCAGCAGCATAACACTCTAATGGTGGCAGAAGATAGGCTTGAGGGAACAATGCAGGCAAAAACTTAAGATTTACCAAGACTACAATACAGGGTTGCTGTAAACTCTCAGCCCCCTCCATACTCCAAACTGCTATGGGGGGGGGGGGACGGGACAAAAGCAGATTTCACATTTCTCCATTCTATTAAGAAGCAGCTTGAAACAACCAGTAAATCCAGTCTACAAACACAAGTATTCTTAAGAATCAATGACCAGTCAGTGCAGTTCTATGGTTCAGCCAAGATAGCAACCATTACGCCAGTGTCTGATAGCTATTATGAACACATATGACTGCTCTATACAAAGTCAAGTCATTCGTTCATGTAGCTCTGTACTGGTAGTGGCTCTTTGGCATATAAAGGTCTTTCCTAACACCTGCTACAGAAGCTTTCTACTGGGACTCTTTACATGCAAAGTACATACTCTGTTACTGATGACATCATCTAACAGTGCTCCTACCAGCACCTTCAATAACACAGTATAATTAGAGAAAGAGGTTGTATAGTGATGGCTGTTACTCCCATAGAACCTTTAACTCTACTACCAGCCACCACAATCATAACATCACTCCTTATGATGCCCTCATTATTTGTGGATGACAGACACAGAGATTGTATGATAGCATCACATACCCCATCCACACTCTCTTCTGTACACAAGGAACAAACACAATCCCAGGAAGAATCCATACTCTTTACTTCAGCACAATAGTTAAGCATCTGAAATTTACAAGTACCAATCTCTCTTTTAGACAGGATCCTCTTGGTAAGTCATGCACGAATTATATGGGGAATTACTAGGAATAAAGCTGTGGTTGGTGTTAAATGATATAATCATTCAAGAATTTGGGGAGGGACTTCTTCAGTAAACAAAGTATAATTTTGTTCAGAATAAAACAAAGAAAGGAAGGAACACAAAGCCTATCAGAGTCTTCAAAATAGCTCACCTAGCCAGCTTACTTACAGCTCTAAGTAAAATCTGACCTGGAACTACTCCAAATTCCAGTACCCTGGAACTGTAACAAAACATTAAGTAGACTTCTGACTATTACAATTGGTGATGAAATCACCACATCTATTAATACATTGCTTCTCTGCAACTGGTATTTTGAGAAGAGAATTTCCACTAGCTACACCATGGCCATCTTAGCTGAATCATACAATTGCACCAATATTCTTTTTGAAATATTTGACACTTTCTCTAGCACAGCACATTTGTGGCATTGATGAGCAGCAAAACTTTCTTGCAAAGCAAGTATCTGTCTCATTTGCACAAAGGGCAATTTCACAAGATTCTTTTCATTCATGAAAATATGGAGGCTAGAAAGTAACAGCAAGATTTCACATTGTTAGTAGTCTCTTTCTACAAAGGTAAACTAGAATGTGATTTAGATATAATTTTGCAATAATGTAATTTTTGACTTTACAACATATGCAACATAAATACAACTTGCAATTATAATAGCCACTGTATACCTAAGAAATTCATAATATTAATTATCTCTACGAAATTAAATAAAGGAGAATACTATCCTAATACTTTAAATACAATTATACAGGATGCACTTCTAGAGAGACTACTGTTCATTACAGGATTTGCAATGCAAACACGGGGAGAGGGAGCGTCAAAAGAAAACAGCCCATTAAGATCGCTGTACACAGAGTCTATTATACAGAAAATTCTCTTTTCCCAAAATGAAGCCAAACAAGGAACCACTGTATACAGGAACCAAATAACGACAAGCACGCCGTACTTCTGTGATACACAAAGTGGGAGGAGCAGGCATGAGAAGTCCGGGAAGAAAGCCCCATCGCTGCGAGCAGGCGGGCCTAACTCAATGAGCGACGAAGAGGGAGGCAGTGGGAAATGACCAGACTCTGGACTAAGTTTCGTAACAGGGAAAGTAGCGGGGGTGGAGCGGAAGCAGTCAGGCTTACTAAAAACACGGTCGTGGGCGGAAGAGCGAGTAGCTCGCGGGCTGGAAGAGGCTAACTTACCTGCCGAGCCTCCTGCAAGAATCTGGTGCGACGACTCGCGCCAAAAGCTTCTCGGGCGTCCGGGCTGGGTCATCTTCACGCTGGGGAAGACAGGCTGAGAAGAAACGTAAAGTGGGCCAGACCTCGTGCCTGACACGGAAAGTGTCGGGCCGGTGTAGGGAAGGGGATGCCTTCAGTAGAAGAGAAACATCCCTGAATTCGCACACAGCGACCGGGCGGAAGAAGGAAGGGAAGTGGAGAAAGCTGCTTTGAGCCCTACCCTTCGAAAAATCTGTCTGCTTGATCTCTTTCCAGAACCGGCCCCTCGGCGCTGTAACCTTTATACTATGCGGACAGAGGGCGCCTGGGACCCAAGCCAAAAGCAGTCCAATAGTCGGAACCTCTGCCCTGGAAAATAAACTTGTGGCACCTTAGTTTTGCCTAGTTTCTTGAACAAAAGCAGAGAGCGTAGAAGCGTTTGGCAGATATTCTTATATAGCAATAAGTCTTTTACTCAGCCAGTTATTAAATGGTCCAGTGTCAGTCAGTGTAGGGATAGCTGCTAATTTTTATTTTTCAGATTTATATTCTGCCCTCCCTGCAAGCAGTCTCAGGGCCTATCACAGACAAATAGTTGGGCCATTCAGCATCACATCAACAATAGATAAATAAATAATTAAAATTTAATTAATTAATAATTAAAACACATCAAAAGAGAAGAAATTAAAAAAAACAAACCAGATTGTACTATTTGTCATGTACACGGTTCCAAAACTGGTGCTGCTGGACTCTGTTTAATCTGGGCCATGTGGAAGTGGTGTCTTCAGCACAATATAAGCTGTTTTTTAAAGGTCTGAATCCCTCACTCTGTCATGGAAGCTTCCTGGGCTGTCTCAGTCTAACCTACCTCAGAGGGCTGTTGTGAGGACAAACAGAAGAGTGAACTGTAAGTCACTTTGATCCCCATTGGGGGCAGCAACAGGATATAAATAGCTATTTAAAATTTAAATATAAATCGAATGAAATAATAATAAAAATACTGGATGTAATAACTAAAGGGAGCTCCATCTTCAGAGCTAGTGAACCTCTGAATGCCTGTGGGGGGTGGCGTGCTTGATCTCTGCTCTGCTTTTGGTCCCACCTAGTTGACACTGGATGAAGCAGCAAGGTGATCTAGGTGAACCACTGGTCTGATACAGCAGGGCACTCTTTGTGTTTTTAACTGAAGTTACAAATGGGTGAAGAAGAGCAGAAGTTGTGAAAGGCCCCTGCCCCATTATCTGTGCTTATTAAAGTGCTTGCTAAATGATTATATATTCTGCACACTCAATGAAATGCAATTAACAAATGAAAGCTTGTGTCGAAATAAAATTTATAGTACCAATACTAAATGGAGTTAGACCCTTCTAATTATATAGGTTTAGAAAAGTATACCCCTGCTTAGGATGGCACGGTAAGCCTTAAGGTGGCACAAGTCTCCTGTTTAATTTTACTGTGCCAGGCTAACAGGGAGTGATCTGCCGAAAAGAATGCAGTTCCTCACTGCAATTTCATGCAGCCAGATTTTCTACTCCTCCCCACAGATCTCGTTTTGTCTAGGATTCTCATATGAGATAAGTGAAGGATGTGATGTATTCCTCCCTTGCCTCTCTCTTCTTTGCTGCAGTACTACAAAACAAACCACTGCAACTCCTTTACCCTTCCATTTTAAACAATGGCCCAAGAATACCAAGAACATATTGCTATAATCTTCAGCCAGAGTGGTTTTTCTAGTTTGTTATTTGCCCAAAGGAATTGTTTCCCTGAGGTTCATGGCTGGCCATCCATCTTCATATCTAAATGGACATACAATGATAGCTGTGAGGAAACTAGAATAAAAATAAGCTCTTTGCATCATAACCAGTGTCTCGACTGTGGTCAAATGCAGCCTTAAAGAACTATATATAGAAAGGTTTGATTATTTAACTAAGAACTGATTACTTAGTTAAGAAATGAATGCTGCTTGAAATTGAAGACACTTGCACCAGCAGGTAGATTCAATTTTAAGCTACATTTGTGCTGCTTATTGGTTGTAAAAAGTGGAACTAATGGAGCTGTGGGCCACTGCAGATAGGTAGATCAGGGGATAGATGCTCTTTACCCACACAAATGTTCCTATGCTGCTTCTGACCACTGGTGGGAATATTTTGTTGCAGCATGGAAAGGACTGATCTTTGTGGTAAGATTCTGCACATAAACCATAGCTGACTGGAACACTTACCACACCAATATGTTAGTGGCTCATGCTGTTCATTTATGTGACCTAGCCCTCTTTCCACACCATCTGAACCAAACTGGCATTTTCAAAATGCCTGGCTCAAGGAGGTTTCCCAGTGAAAACTTTGAAAACACCTGTTACTGGAATTCATAGTTAAAGAGGGCTTACAGGCAGCCTCTTTAGAGGCAGAACCTAAAAGTGGAGAAACCTCTGTATTGCTATTTCCTTAAGAGCAAAAGCATCCTCTTTGGAATTCTCTAAACTGATTGTATCTTCCAATGGGTTGGACACCTGAGTATACTATCTGTGTCAGTTTCTACAAAATGGTGGGAGGGAAACAGAGAAGTGGGAAAAGGAGAGATTATGAGGGCTTCAGTGAAGGGAAAGAGGAAATAGAGAGGAAGATGAATTGAGATCCCCCCAAGGCATTGAAAGACCCAGTCTTATCATCACTATGTCTGATGAATTCTTTCTACAAAACTGAGAAAAGCCCCAGGCTTGCAGAAAAATCTGGAAAAAAATACATTGGGAGGCTAAAACACTCCAAATAGTAAAAGCAGCACCTGTGCCTTTAAGAAATTGTACTCTGTTTTTAGGCAACCATAACACTATGCCAGCCTTGACTAGAGATGTAAAATTTCTGGAAATTTTGAAGCTTGTAAAAAAACTCCAATTTCTTCTCTTTTTTTGGGAAAAATTGAAAAAAATGCTACATTTTTGCTTTTTTCTTTAAGATTGAAAATCATTGTTACTTTAGAAACATAAAATATAACTATGGACATTTTTACTTGGCATGAAATTACCACAACTAGCATATTAAAAATATAGTGTATCCACATAATTATTACAAATAGAATTTACTTTTTAATAATAATATTTATTTGTAACTGTAACAAATGGAGCAACAATCTCTTGAACTGTTTACTAGTTTATGTGGAACAGACAAAAAAACCCCTCCACAAAACAATTTTAAAAATCCAGAAGTAACAGTTATTCATATTTCCTATCCACAGTATTAAATAAAAATTAAAAAACTCATTCTCATAAAAAGAATTGAAGGGGGGAAGTGTATAGAAGGGAGTGTAGGACTACATTTCAATGAATGGGCATGACTCAGGATTTGCTTGTCCTCAGTGCACAGAAATTAGAATAATCTGATACCATACATATTTTAGAAGTGATCTGGAAGATATTTGAACACCTTGTCTTAAAATATTTTATTCATCATGTTAAAATAAAATGTTCCATATTTTTGTTCTCTTTTTTTCAATTTTTTGGAAAAAAACAAAAAGGCTTCAGGAAAAAAACGGGAAAATATTTTTTTGCAGGCCTTCACATCTCTAGCCTTGACTGGTTTCTGTCAGTAAAAGGGCTACCTTGGCTTCCCAGTCCCATTCCTTTATCTTGCCCTAGAGAGAAGACTTATGGAGCCAGATCTGATAGCAACCAACAAGTGATTTACTACCATTCACTCAGTGGCAATCACCTGGTGACTTACACCTATTCCACAGAAGCCCCTGCATGAAAGCTACTGTGATGTAATAGTATCAGACAAGGATCTGGCCCTGCCATTAGGCAAACTAGGTGATTGCCTAGGGCACTGGCCTTCTGGTGCCCCCCCATGTGACTCAGTAACGTTATCTGTGCAGGGTGTGTGTGCCAGAAGTTAGCCTTGCCTAGAGTTCCAGACAGTCTAGGGCTGGCCCTGGATCTGGGAGATGCAGGTGTCACGAATGGATAACCTTGGGCCAGTCACTTAGTCTCAGCACCTGCTTTCTCAAAGGGTTGTTGTGACGATAACATGGAGGCAAGGGGAATGATATAAGCTGGTTAGGGTCCCCATTTGGGAGAAAGGCAGGGTATAAATGAAGCAAATAAAAATAGAGTTGAAGACGTGATGGATAAAGGGTGGGGGTTGAGGAGAGAAAAGGGCAAGGGAAAATGAGGATATGGGGGTTGCCAAGAGGAGGGGAAAGGGTTGAGGAGAGGGATACGAGGGAAAGTCCTGATCTTGTAGGTCCCCTACCATGCAACTTGCCTGGGCCTGGCCCAACACCTCAAAACTGGGTCATAATTTCCCTAGGTACATGCTGTCTGGGGATGGAGGAAAGAAAGCTCAATATTTGGAGGGGGGAAGATAAAGGTAGGTTGGTGGGTGGGTAGGAAGAAGAAAAGGAAGCAGAAAATATGGGGGGATGTTAAGGGGAGGGAAAGAGGAAATCATCTGGAGAGGGAATATGGGGAAAGTGAGGTGTGTTGCAAGTCCTTGAGGCTGTGCAACTAGTCCAGCAGCCTGTTCCATGTACCCAGGCCTGGTTTAGCAGCTGGAACCAAGCAGAATTTTCCCAGAGAGCAGCTGCCAGGAGGAAGGAAACAGGGAAAGCTGAAGATGGGACATATAAAGGGAGGTTAGCTGATGAGTGGTGGGAAGGAAGCTAAAAAGGGGGGAAAGCCTAAAGGGTCTTTCAGGGAAGGGAAACAGGAAGAAATCAGACGCCCTTAGTCCTCTATTTCTAAAGTGTGCTGTTTGTATTTAGACATTTCAGAGGGAAGCAGGGCATAAGTGGGGTCTCATCCATGTGCGGGGGGCAGGGAGAACTATACTTTCAGGATACCTCTCTCTCCATCGCCATGGGTTAAGACAGCATGCTTCTCATCTGCCTTGGAGAATATCCCCAAAAGCACATGACAGGAGGCATACAAGTTTGCGGATGGAGGAGAAAATCTGTGGCTAAACAGTATAGAATCTGGTCAGTCAATATCATGAGCTGTCCTGTAGAATGACTCTAAGGAGGAACCATCTCTTGAGTCTTACACCTGGCTGGTGGAATAAGTGGCTGAGCCCTCATCTGAAATGGGGAGGGGTGGCAAAGACCTCAAAATAATTATTCTGGGAAGTGCAAATCCCAGGGACTTGTTCCCAGATAAATAGATAGCAATAGCATTATACCTGAAAGCCAAATACAGCTTAATTTTGCCTCCCCCCCTCAAAAACTAGGTCACTAGAGTTCATATTTGTCCGAAGGTAATTTGTTAAATCTGTAACTTGTTCATGTATGTAAAGTATCTCTAAATCAACCTATGTTTCAGGCTCTGTGAACTCGGAACATGCGTTTTTAAAAATCACTTTTAAAAAGTGCTAATGTCATTAAAACATCTGGTACACAAAAAGGCATACATTCCCCTCTTACCCAGCTCTTTAATAATTCAGTACATTACCGCCTTTGTCTATTGTCCAGAAAAATCTACCAAATTGATATAGATAGAAAGACAAATTGATAATCCTCAATTTTTGCCAAGCGTTGACTAGTCTCTTCTTGCTTGAACAATAGGTTGTTTTTCCAATGAAAAGGCGCTTTTGTTTTTATCACTAGAGCCCGATCATGACACAGAAAGTTCTGTCGGAGGGCCCCAGCTGAGATTCATCGCAAATTTCAGCATTCTCTGTTCCTTAGAGGCACCTAAGGACAGGCCGGTGCAAATACCACCCGCCCCTCCAGTGTTGCCAAATGTCCCACCCCCTTACTGACCCAAAAGCCCCAGCAGTCTGTGCGGTCAGCCGACGAAATTCTCTGTTCCGCTCAGCTCCGGCGTGCTCCACTAGAGTCTCGGGAGCGCGCACCGGGATTCCCCGCCTCTCGACTCGTTCCGGTCTTGGACTTTTGTTGTGCCCGGCTGAGCAGCAGCGGCTGCTGGCACACGTGCAAGTACGCAGAGCTGTACCCTTCCCTGTTGTATGTTTGGCTTGGCAGGGTACCGGGTGACGCAGACAGGTAAACGGCTGCATTTCCACCAGGGCTGTAGCCAGAATTTGGAAGGTGTGTGTGTGGGGGGGACATTTACATTTTTGGGGGGACACTGATGCCCCGCCCAGTGCCTCAAACAACCTTCCCTCTAGTGGCTCCCTCCCTGCCTGCCTCTCTCTCTTGCCACCGCCCTCCCCCCCACAACCAACTTGCTGGGGCTGGGGGCAGAAGCAGAGCCCAGCCTAGTTAAAGGACCCGTGGATCAGCTGTTTCGCAGGCCCTTTAATTTGTGCAAGGGCTGGGGACTGCTTCTGCTGCTAGCCCATGCACTGTTTTAGTGGCCGGGAAGGGAGGGCTGTAGCGAGCTAACCACCGCCCTCTCTTCCCCACCAGTAAAATACCGTGAGGGCCGGCAGCAGAAGCAGGCCCCTGCACAAGTTATGGGCCCGCGAAACAGCTGATCCAGAGGCCCTTTTAAGTAGCAGGGGGGCTGAAGGCTGCTTCTGCTGCCAGGAGCAGCTCTAGGGCGAAGAAACCCTAGGCAGGCGACCCTCCCCCCAGTGCCCCCAGTCGCCGCACTCCGCTCACCCCCACCCGCTGCCGTAGCATTCCGCTTGTTTGCCCCACTGCAGCCACCCACCACCCCCGCCGCCACACTTTGCTTGCCCGCTGCCACTGTGGCGCTCCCCCACTAACTAGCCCTCCTCCCCCTGCTCGCCGCAACTGCTGCCAGCCCACGCACTGTTTTTGTGTCAGGGAAGGGAAGGAAGGGCTGTGGTGAGCTCACCAGTAAAATAACATGCGGGCCAGCAGCAGAAGCAGCCGACCCCTTCCCCGGTGCCCCCCAGCTGACATGCTCCACTCGCTCGCCCCCCACTGCCACCCCCTGCCACCATGCTCTGCTGGCCCGCCACTGCTGCGGTGCTCCTCCCACTCACTGCCCCTCCTCTCCCCCCTTGCCACGACTGCTGCCAGCCTGTGGCAGGGAAGGGAGGACTGTGGCGAGCTCACCACTGCCCTCTCTTCCTCACCAGTAGAATAACGTGTGGGCCGGCAGCAGAAGCAGGCCCCCATGCGAGTTAAGGGCCCGCAAAACAGCTGATCTACGGGCCCTTTAAGTAGCGGGGGGGGAGTGGCTGTAGGGTGAATAGGTCCTAGGCAGGCAACCCCCCCCCCAGCGCCCCTCAGCCGCCACGCTCTGCTTGTCCCGACTCGCTGCCGTGGTGCTCCGCTTGCTCCCCCCCACCACTACACTCTGCTCGCCCGCCACTACAGCACTCCCCCCGTGACTGCTGCCAGTCTACACGCTGTTTTAGTGGCAGGGAATAGAGGGCTGTGGTGAGCTCACTGCTGCTCTCTCTTCCCCACTAGTAAAATAATGTGTGGTCTGGCATCAGAAGCAGTCCCCAGCCAGTTAAAGGGCCTGCGGATCAGCTGTTTCACGGGCCCTTAACTCGCGCAGGGCTGGGGGCTGCTTCTGTTGCTGGCCTGCGCGTTATTTTACTGGTGGGGAAGAGAGGGCAGTGGTTAGCTCACCACAGCCCTCCCTTCCCTGCCACTAAAACAGCAGAAGGGGCCCCGAGCCCCCTCAAGCTAAAGGGCCTGCGAAACAGCTGATCGGTGGGCTCTTTAACTCAGGCCGGAGGTTGGGACTGTTTATTCCCCCCCCCCCACTCCCCGCTCCAGAAGCGACCTCTCCACTGCCCTGGAGCCATGGCAGAGGCCTCAGGTGCTGGTTGGGGCCCCAGAGTCATGTGCCCCCACAGGCCCACTCATAGCTATGGGCCTGATTTCCATCCAGACAGGGTCACTGGAGGGGCCATTGTCATGCATGGGATGTTACCACTCTTAGTAGCGGCTGGAGGATTATTTGGGACCTGCTTGCTGGTTCTTTGGAGGACAGCATGGAGCAGCTCCTCATGGGATGGTGTTTTACTCTTCAGCGAGGAAGGAAAGAGAACATCGACTTATTCCTGCCACCAGTTTCAATAATAAAAGCAAGCCTATATGACTTTCCTACTGTATGGTGTCTTGTTCCTATGTGGACTTTACTGCCAAAAATTGTGGGGATAGCTTGAAAAGGGGCTTAGACAAGTTCAAGAAAGCCAGGTTTGTCAGTCTATAATGGGTAAATGGAACCTCCATGTTTATAGATTCAGGTGCGTAGCCATGTAAATTTGAGTTCAGTGGCACCTTTTAGACCAATAAAGTTTTAGTCATGGTATAAGCTTTTGTGTAAATTGATGAAGTGTGGGTGCCCATGAAAGCTTATACCTCAAATAAAACTTCATTGGTCTTAAAGGTGCCACTGAACTTGAATTTTGTTCTTCATGTTTATAGGCAGTGTACATTGCACTGCTGGTTGCCAGTAGGTCTGATCCAGCTGTAAAAGGTAAAGGTAATCCCCTGTGCAAGCACCAGTCATTTTTTACTCTGGGGTGATGTCACATCACGTTTTCATGGCAGACTTTTATGGGGTGGTTTGCCATTGCCTTCCCCAGTCATCTACACTTTCCCCCCAGCAAGCTGGGTACTCATTTTACTGACTTCAGAAGGCTGGAAGGCTGAGACAACCTTGAGCCAGCTACCTGAACCCAGCTTCTGCCGGGATTGAACTCAGGTCATAAGCAGAGAGTTCGCTCTACCACTCTGCAGCTATACTTTTCCTCATTTCCTGTCACACTCCTTCCTAATGGGAGTTAGATGGACAAGTTTATGGTGGTTTGGACTACTTTAGAGTAAATTTTCAAGGGCAATGGGTGACATAATTCTGCTACTTTAAACATTTATATACACAAATGTATGGATAAACATATGGAGCAGATGTCCATCAGTGGTTATTAGCCTCAGTGTATTGTTGAAACTCTGTCTGGGGCAGTGATGCTCTGAATTCTTGGTGCTTGGGGGGCAACAGTGGGAAGGTTTCTAGTGTCCTGATCCCACTGATGGACCTCCTGATGGACCTGTTGTTTTTTTTGCCAGTGTGAGAGTGTTGGACTGGATGGGCCATTGGCCTGATCCAACATGGCTTCTCTTATGTTCTTGTTCCTAATTAAAATGGTAAAAGAGAAAAGAATAGTCCCGTGGCACACAGTGGTAAGCTGCAGTACTGCAGTCCAAGCTCTGCTCACAACCTGAGTTTGATCCCGGTGGAAGCTGGGTTCAAGTAGGTAGCCAGCCTATGGTTGATTCAGCCTTCCATCCTTGCTGGAGGTAAAGTGTAAATGACTGGGGAAGGCAATGCCAAACCACCCCGTAAAAAGTCTGCCATGAAAACATTGTGAAAGCAACGTCACCCCAGAGTTGAAAATGGCTGGTGTTTGCACAGGGGATTACCTCTACCTTAAAAGAGAAAATAGAGGGGAAATTCCTCCTCCCTCTTTCCACAAAACACATACTCTTTTTAAGCCCGACAGTGAGGAATGATGTTTGATGGTGTTGATTCAGATGTTACCTTTTTCACATACAAAGAGCCCAATGTGAATTAGTGACTTCTCTTTACCAGTCTCAGTTATTAATAGATTTATCAAAAACAGGCTTAGAGTTGCAAAGATCTGCTTGCAGATATGACAGTGGTCCCCTTCCCTGGCCACTTTGCTCAGTGTCACAGAAATAGGTTCCATATCCATATTAAAAACTAACATTTTAAATGATTGTGAGAACCATTAGGCTATGATAGACTTTACAGGCTGCTGCAAGCATTATTGTGGAGAACCAGATGGCTATTTAATAACTTTCTACATTGCAGTGTTACTGAATCTGCACTAGGGCTACAGTGGTGGGGATGAAGTTAATGTATCAGGCAGCACTTAGTTCCAAAGTAGAGCAACAATTGCCAGTGTTCAGTGTGGTCTAGACTTCAGTGTGGCCTAGACATCCAAGTCAATTACTCATTGTAAAACTAAATGCACTATTTAGAGCCACATGGAAGTTTTTTAAAAACACAATCCTGTTCATTGTAGAATTTGTATATAGCAAAGAATAAATAAAGAAAATTCATTTCATTCTATTGCACCTGGAATAATGATTTTTTAAATATCCATTTTCATGTATTGGGCTTTTGATAATGTGATGACTTTGTTTCTTTTGTTTTTGAGAGCAGGAGACAGGGTACCAGATGGCAGGATTTGCTTTGATCAGATTATTGAAAAAGATCAAAGAACCTCTTGAAAACACCTAAGAGGAATGAAGGAAAGGGTAGGGAAAGGAAGGGGGAAAGAACAGAAACAGGTACTTCTTTCTTTAACCCCCCCCCCCCATATTTTCTCCCATTTCCAGACTGCCAGTTTTATTTGGTCTTTTTCTAGAATAATAAAGTAGCAGACGTTCCATTTTGAAAGTGCTATTAGTATATACTTCTGTGCTCTGGAAGTCTCACTCCAGGTAGTTTATTATGTTGGTCTGTCTGTGAGTGACAGAGGCTGTCCAGACCAGGCAATCCACAGAAAAGATAGGGGTGTCTGTATTCTCTCTAAATGACTTTCCAAATATGCAGGAAATACGGTATGTACTTACAGAGTAATAAAAACAAGTCTCCCCCCCCCCACAATGAAAAATAACCTGAACTGATGTACAGAATGTTGAGAACAGTTAAAGGGTGAGGTGGATGAGATGACAAAATGGGCTTTGAAAGTGTACAGAATATGGAGGGCAGGGAGGATATATTGCACCTGGAATATATTTGCATTATTATTTGTTTTGGTAGAGACGTGTTTCATAATTAAGCAAAATATCCTGTTGCCATGATTTTCAAAGTGATTACTTAAAAACCTGAGGTCAGTGCTATAGACAATGTTAATCCTTGAATCTTCTTCCAGTCCAGTTTCTTCATGCTGGATAAAGTAGTAGGCCTCTTGGCTGAGCTCTGCCACTCTCGGTTGGTGTTTTGCTTTGAAAGTGCAGGAGAAGTGAGAGATTTTCTGGACATTTTTGGATTGAAATGTTTTTCAGTATAGTGTAGTGGCTAGAGAGTTGGACTAGAGACTAGGAGACCCAGGTTTGAATCACCACTCTGCCAGGGGAGTTTGCTGGGTGACCTTGTCCAGTGATATTTCAGTCAAACCTATCTCACAGGGTGGTTGTTAGAATAAAACAGTGGATAAAAGAACAGTGTTGCAAGTCATTTTGTGTGTCTCCAATGGGACACAAAATTCTGCTTAGAAAAATGGATTTTCACGAAAGGCAAACTTCTTTCTCCACATATAGTTCTACAGGAGCCGGTGGAAAAACAAGAACAAAATCAGGAAAAACAAGCACAAGGCCTCTGTAAAATAGGTGTTATACCTATTTTACAAAGGCCTTGTGCTTGTTTTTCCTGTATGCATTTTAAACCATAATGCATGTTCTAATGGGGGGGGGGGGTCCTCATTTTCTTTCCTTCTGTCAAACCAGTATAAGCATGTTCTTTGCTATATCTTGCTTTTTAGCTAACCTCAGGGAGAAATTCTCCCCTCATCCCTTGATTCAAGCTTTCTTGCTAGGAACTCAAGTGAACTACTTTGAATGGAATTATCTCTGTGTTCTTCAGTGTGGCCATCCATCCACCAGTAATTCAGGTAAGGACCAGAAATACCCTGAATGCTGCATGACAAGATAGTGTATTATTTTCTCTCCTGTCTGGATGAATATTTCAGCCATGGGTGTTCTCATATAGAAGACAGGGCTTAATGGGGTTTCTGGGTGCAAATGTTCTAACCCAGTGCAAGGTTGAGAGGTAGTGTCTTTGACCTTTAAGATGTATGATAGTTTAATTGAAATGTGCTGTGATTTGTGGGGAGGGAGAGTAGAAGGGAAACAAAGTGCAGCAGTAATTGTTAGGCCATGCAGTACAATAAATATGTTCTTCTGAAAACTAGGTGTATTGAATTCAACTGCTGGTCTCCCTGAAAAGATCAATTCATTACCTTTAAAGTGGAATATTAACATTAGGCCAAGCCAATAGTTCAATATTTCCTCAGTCTATTCATCTATCTCCATTAGCTAGGAATAATGTGAGAGCAAGATACAAAAATGTACAGTTATAGTATATAATTAACTTACTATATTTGGTATTTTTCCTTTTGGTTAAATCTGGGCTTTCTAGACATTTATGGTTGGAAACCTCTTATTTATCTTAGTGGTACCATTTTATTCTGGATGCTAAGGAAAATGTGTGTATGAAATTAATGTGGTCACTGAGAGTCATATATTTCATTTTGCAGCTGCTTCTCTGTACCATACAAAATGAACACCATAGTTAAAAATGCATAACTCTCAAGTAATCTATTCTTTCACCATCTTGTTATTGCTCAGAAACTGAGGTGCTTAATAGTAGTAATTTAAACACATAATTTGCTGCCTTTCCTAGTGTAAAAGGGCTTGAACCTCTCAAAAATGTTTTCTTGCTATATTTCAAAGCAAAGTTTAGATTTGGAGAGATTTTTCAGGTATACCATTTAAGGTTATTTTTCTTCTTCAGCAGTACTTTGGACCAAATAGAGATGTAAAATAGCATAATCAGTTATGCACTGAAGTTTTACATCCAAAGAATGGGCCTGCATTATAGTCTTTAGTGATATTTTCAAATGTTGTTCTTTTGCATATTAATGTATTTACTGATAACAGTAACTGCTATTTTCAAAGAGAAGCTTAATTTTGCATAAATTCTGCATATCTTGCACTTGTTTGCTTGCTTTGCACAATTTATTCTGCTCCTGTTATGGCGGGGTCGGGGGGAGGTACAGAAAGCTTCTGTAAGTTCTGCTGTTCTGCCCATTTATAAGGCTTCTTCTAATGTTTTCAAGACTATTTCCCATCCTGGTAGGCTGCAGACATTAAAAATGCATTTATTAGTGTGTATGTGCCCAATGCCAATGCATCCATATACCCACTATGCCTCTTCATGCACATTTTAGTTGTCATAATGAAATGTGATGGGTTGTTGGTTTGGTATTTGCATGTGCAATCTTTCACAGGCATAATCAAGTGTTGGGGGCCTTAAGTGCAAGCAAAGAACTAATTTGGACTACTAGTGATTGGATTAGATTACCTCTTTGGCAGCTATAAATTTGTAAATGAGCCTAATACACCGTCCTGTTGTAATCTCTTATGTTCAAAGCTTCCCCTGAGAATGGCTGCTTCCTGTGGTTTTCTGAAATGATGCTTGGTTAATCTGTAACTAGTCTAATAACAGTTGGTTGAGTGGATTGAATTTCTAAAATATCTGTATGCACAAGTTGGGGGAGTGATTTTTGCTTATTCCCCTCATCTGGGGCAGTCATCCAAATTTCCCTAAGCTTTTTCTGAATCCTGTCTAAAATATTCCATGGGAGCAGCATTTCATGGTACATTTTGGGCTGCATTGGGTGGCAGAGAGTTATGCTTCCATGAATGAAAATCCTTCCATCCATGGAAATGTGAGGTGGTATCCAAGTAATGATTTATTAATGAAAATTTAGAATGATCCTTGTCCTCAAGCTCTGCAGTTAAATACTACTTTTAAAATATAAAACATTAACTATTACAGCAGAAACACATCACTGATACTTAGCTTCCTCAGTAAATGCTTATAGATGGAAACTTATTCTGTTGTGATCAAGTTGCCCAATTTGATAGAAAATTCTAAAGATGAAGAGCCATTATTGACAACATTTTTCATACCCTTGTAGGAAATTGCAGTGCAAGTGCTAGGAGTTGATATTGCAAGCTGTAGTGAGTTCTAGGGTAGGGCAGAGAGAGACATGGCCTGCTAAATATATAGAATACAAGCTATTTATTGCTCTATCCAAAATAACAGCTGGGAAATTTATTGGCTGCTGAAGTACTGGTATCATCTGCTTCTGGTATTCCATCCCTACTGGAAAAACAGTCACTTTATTTAAAAATGGTTAAGGTATTTGTATACATTTCCTATTAGATCAAAGCAGCATACATGCAATATTGAAATAACTGAAACATTATAGATAAAAACAAAGTAAAATAACAAATGCCAACTATCTTTCCTCCAAAAGAGAGCCAGGGCTGTATAGTAGTTAGAGCAGGGGGGTCAAACATATAGCCCACAGGCTGCATCTGGCCTGTGCAGGGCTCAAATCTGATCCCAAACAACTTCCTTGCAAACTTGCTTCCTTTTCCAGGGCTGCTGATGACAAGTACAACGTACATTGAGGAAATTATTTTGGCTTATTCTGAAAAGTTTAAAAAAAAAAAAAAGATTGGATTTCTCTGTTCCTATCTGGATTTATTTTTTCCCAAAAGACCCTGATTAGGAATAAGAACACTTGGATTGGCTCTTATATCTTGCAGAGTGGAATGATTTCGGATGCCAAATGGTAATAGCACACATTGGTGAGGAGACAGGAAAACAAGCTCTCAAATCAGTCCAGGAAGTTGTATTGTCTTAAGCTTCATTATCAGTTGCAATTCAGCAGTCTCTCTTTCTAATGTCCCTTTGAAATTCCTTTGTAAAAGAAGAAGAATATGATGATGATATTGGATTAATACCCTACCCTACACTCTGAATCTCAGAGCAGTTTACAATCTCCTTTACCTACCCCCCCCGACACACACACACACAACAGACACCCTGTGAGGTAGGTGGGGCTGAGAGAGCTCTCCCAGAAGCTGCCCTTTGAAGAACAGCTTTGAGATAGCTATAGCTGACCCAAGACCATTCCAGCAGCAGCAAGTGGAGGAGTGGGGAATCAAACCTGGTTCTCCCGGATAAGAATCTGAACACTTAACCACTACACCAAACTGGCTCTCGATTGCACTGGTATTCTTAGGTCAGCAACTGATTGTTGTGGTTTCTAATTGCAGGTTTACGACAATCTATTCTTTGCATCCTGCTGGACTGAATCCTCCTGGATAGAGTTAAGACCTAGGTTTCCTGTTTCATTACCAATGCTGATATCTCTATGTCTGCTATCCTTCTGTATATCACATCTAATCCAATCAAGCCTGCTATTGTCATTCACATGCTATTGCCGTGTGGTATCTGAAATCACCTTTATAAAGTTTATATCTCTGGTACTTTGTGTTACATTTTATGGAGTACATGGCACAGTCCAACAAATGACATTTATGTCAGATCTGTCCCTCCTAACAAATAAGTTTGACACCTCTGGGTTAGAGTGTCTGACTAGGATCTGGAAGAGTCAGTTTCAAATCCCCACTCTGCCATGGAAGCTTTCTGAGTGACTTCGGTCCAGTTGCACACACTCAGCCTAACCTACCTCACAGAATTATTATGAGAATAAAATGGAGGAGAGGAGAATGATGTAAGCTGTCTTGGGGTCCTATTGGGGAGATATGAAGGGAATAAATAAATGAGTCCTGCTCAGAAGCCCAGAAAACAACTTCCTGAAGGCTTGGGATTCCCTGTACATTTTCAAGGAGCTTGTTCCACACAGTGAGAGCCACAACGGATAAGGCCCAAGCTGTGATTGATAGTAGGTGAGCCATCTTGAGTTGAGGAACAGCCAGCAGGTAGCAGACTGCAGAGCAATGTTGGTGCATGAGAACATAAGAGAGAAGATGGTCCTTCACAGTGCGTACAATTGTCACAGGATCTCTCTGTTATAAAGAGAGACTTAATCTAAAAGGAAGGGTTCACAGACTTTACATCATGAAGATGGCAAAATGTTTCAGAAAAAATATTTCTATTTCAGCATTAGTTTTTCTTTCAAATGCAGATGATGATAAGTTATAGAAGATTGCTACTGCAGTCTATGCTTGTTTGTAAGATGTAAGCATCTATATCTTACAGTTTGATGTAGTGCTTAAGTGTGTGGGCTCTTATCTGGGAGAACTGGGTTTGATTCCCCACTCCTCCATTTGCAGCTGCTGGAATGGCCTTGGGTCAGCCACAGCTTTTGCAGAGCTTTCCTTGAAAGGGCAACCTCTGTGAGAGCTCTCTCAGCCCCACCTACCTCACAGGGTGCCTGTTGTGGGGGAGGTAGGTAAAGGAGATTGTAAGCCACTCTGAGATTCAGAATGAAGGGCAGGGTATAAATCCAATATCACAGGGGTGGCCAACGGGAGCTCTCCAGATGTTTTTTTGCCTACAACTCCCATCAGCCCCAGCCAGCATGGCCAATGGCTGGGGCTGATGGGAGCTGTAGGCAAAAAAAACATCTGGAGAGCTACCATAGGCCACCCCTGCAATATCATCATCCATAATCATCATCATCATCTAGCTATCATTAATATTGTGGAATATGGTTGTTAATTTTTAAAAAATCACAATGTTCCATTGCCAGTAATTTTCACCTATAAAAAAGGGGGATTATAAATTTATATTCTTGATTTTTATATACAAAGCAGGTTTTTAAAATTAGCCTACGAGTATTTTAAGTTTCTACATTTGTATGTAACCATATATTAGAGGTGTCAAATCTCTGGCCCATCCAGAACTTTAATCATCCCCGGCTCTTTTCTCCCCCTTTCCCCTCCTGTTCTCACCTTTTGAAGCTCTGAGGCTGCTGAAGTTCCCAGCTCCTTCTTCCTTGTCTTTGTCTGCTTCAGCAGGAAGCTCTTCTGGGCTTGCAAAGCTGCAAAGAAAATGTGGAATGGATTTTCCATTGAGGTTTCTGTGGCCAGATAGATAGTTTATCTGGGCCCAGATACCTTAATGGGAAATCCATTCCATGTTTTCTTTATGACTTTGTCTGTGCTGCAATGTGTTTCAATGGAGTGGAGCTTAGTTTCATTATCCAGCTTTCCTGTGGCCAGCTGAAGCTTCTCGGAGCTGTGTCCTTGCTTTGTCACTGGTGCCTAGTGAGTACTCTAACCTGAGAGCTCAAAGCCAAAGGGGGATATTACACTGGCGAGCCATTGCCAATCTGAGTAGACCTGGGGGAGGGAGAAGCTTACAATGCCCAGCCACTTCATGTTTTCATACACTCACGGTATTATATATTTTTGGTTTCTGCTGTGATTCTTGTACTTTTTCTTAATGTTTTATTTTTTAAATTGCATTGCCAAATCTCACTATTCCCCCACCTTTCCATTTTAAACACAATCCTGCAAGAGCTTTTAAATAAAAAAAAATCTTTACTTGTGTTTGTGTCCTTAATAAAGTTTATATCTCTGCTACCTGGCATTACATTTTATGACACACACGGCCCAGCCTCACAAAGTCCCATTTGTGTCAGATTTGGACCTCCTAACAAATGAGTTCAACATTCCTGTTTATAAAAATGAATGGGGGTCCACACCTATGTTCTTATCAAATGGAAGATATTCTTATTTCATTGTGCTATTTAAAACTAATAAAACTGTATATACTCTATTATTGTTAGAACAAACCAATGGTGATAAAAGGCTAATGGAAGTACTTGAATGTGACTTTGCAGTGGGATGTGAAGGAGTTTTGATATCTATGTTAGGAAAATTTTGTATGCTTCCCTAACATAATTTTCTTGTGCACTTTTTGGTTTCCTGTCTTTGCACTGCTAGTGCATTTCCTCATTAGACTGGGAGCCAATTCACACAATATAGAAAACACAGGTTTGTTCTGGTATTCCATCTTGTGTTGGACATGAGTTGTAGGTTTATTTCTTCGCAGTAGGTCAGACAGCTCCACTAGGATTGTTTCAGGTTGGGAAAATGGTGCCTCTTCTCCATGCCTGATATGGGCCCAGTCCAAGTCAGATGCAACGTATGCAGGAACTGAGAACCTGAAGCTCATGAAAGACACAGGGTGGTAGGTTCTCATAATGATGGAATCTGCACCTGTCAAGCCCAAACTTGACACCATGGTGTTCTGAGACTGAAATCCAGATGTGTCATTTGGCCTCTAAAAAGCCTGATGCAAACAGATTAAAACTGCAGTGATTAAGATGGTGAGAAATGCTAATGGCAAAAATATGTAATCTTTCATTGAAATCTGCCTCCATTCCTGAGGACTGGAAGGTAGCAAATTTCACCCCCATCTTTAAAAAGGGTTCCAGAGGAGATCCGGGTAACTACAGGCCAGTCATTCTGATTTCAATACCGGGAAAGTTGGTAGAAACCATTATCAAGGACAGAATGAGTAGACACATTGATGAACACGAGTTATTGAGGAAGACTCAGCATGGGTTCTGTAAGGGAAGATCTTGCCTCACTAACCTATTACATTTCTTTGAGGGGGTGAACAAACATGTGGACAAAGGAGATCCGATAGATATTGTTTACCTTGACTTCCAGAAAGCTTTTGATAAAGTTCCTCATCAAAGGCTCCTTAGTAAGCTCGAGAGTCATGGAGTAAAAGGACAGGTCCTCTTGTGGATCAAAAACTGGCTAATTAATAGGAAGCAGAGAGAGAGTATAAATGGGCAGTCTTCACAGTGGAGGACGGTAAGCAGTGGAGTGCCGCAGGGCTCAGTACTGGGTCCCATGCTCTTTAACTTGTTCATAAATGATTTGGAGTTGAGAGTAAGCAGTGAAGTGGCCAAGTTTGCGGATGACACTAAATTGTTCAGGGTGGTAAGAACCAGAGAGGACTCCAAAGGGATCTGTTGAGGCTGGGTGAGTGGGTGTCAACGTGGCAGATGAGGTTCAATGTGGCCAAGTGCAAAGTAATGCACATTGGGGCCAAGAATCCCAGCTGCAAATACAAGTTGATGGGGGTGTGAACTGGCAGAGACTGACCAAGAGAGAGATCTTGGGGTCATGGTAGATAACTCACTGAAAATGTCAAGACAGTGTGCGATTGCAATAAATAAGGCCAACGCCATGCTGGGTATTATTAGGAAGGGAATTGAAAACAAATCAGCCAGTATCATAATGCCCCGGTATAAATCGATGGTGCAGTCTCATTTGGAATACTGTGTGCAATTCTGGTCACCACATCTCAAAAAGGATATTATAGCATTGGAAAAAGTGCAGAAAAGGGCAACTATGATTACGGGTTTGGAACACTTTCCCTAGAATGATTAGGGGTTTGGAACACTTTCCCTATGAAGAAAGGTTAAAACGCTTGGGGCTCTTTAGCTTGGAGAAACGTCGACTGCGGGGTGACATGATAGAGGTTTACAAGATTATGCATGGAATGGAGAAGGTAGAGAAAGAAGTACTTTTTTCCCTTTCTCACAATACAAGAACTTGTGGGCATTCAATGAAATTGCTGAGCAGTCGGGTTAGAACAGATAAAAGGAGGTACTTCTTCACCCAAAGGGTGATTAACATGTGGAATTCACTGCCACAGGAGGTGGTGGCAGCTACAAGCATAGCCAGCTTCAAGAGGGGGTTAGATAATATATATATATATATATATATATATATATATATATATATATATATATATATATATATATATATATATATATATATATATATATATATATATATATATATATATATAAATAAATTTTTGGCCACTGTGTGATACAGAGTGTTGGACTGGATGAGCCATTGGCCTGATCCAACATGGCTTCTCTTATGTTCTAATGGCAGGTTTAAGGTGTGATATAAAGGGTTTTTAGTATTTTTATCAGTAAGATCTTATCTGTGCCCCAGATTTCTCCCTGTGGCTTTGGAAGAAGAAGAGTTGGTTTTTATAGTTCACTGTTCTCTACTTTAAGGAGTCTCAAAGTGGCTTACAGTTACTTTTCCCTTCTCCCCACAACTGACATCTTGTGAGGTAGGTGGGGCTGACAGTTCTGTGACTGGTCCAAGGTCACCCAGCAGGCTTCTGTGTACATGTATTTGTTGGGTGGGTGGGTGGGAAGAGAATCTTCAATGTCCCCTTCCTTTGTACTGCAGCTATGATTTACATTGCCGCTCGCCCTAGAACTGCATTTTCAGGAGTCTGTCTCAAAACATTGAACACTTCTTTTTTACACTATTTTAGTTGGAAAGGAGATCTTCATTCCAAAGCAAAACATGAAAAATAGTGGGGAAAGTTCTATTCAGTTTCTGTAGTATTTGTTGCCACTAGATGGAGCTCTGTGCCAACAGTGGATGTCTTACCAGAGGTCATGTGTTTGAAGTATACCCATCAGAATCTAATGTTCTTGTAATAAACATTTTTAGGAGCAGAGTGTGAGAATATAGCTGGACCAAGTTAGAATGTTTCGGAAGAATTATATGGAGGGAATATGAGCTGAATAGAGTGTGTTCATAAACACTGGTTAACCTATGTATGTTAGCTTAAACATTTATGGATTGGAGCCCACTTCATCAGAAGCAAGTGAGCTCTAGCCCATAATAGCTTATAGTTTAATAAATCTGCTAGGCTACACCACTGAAATACACACAGAGAAAAGTTTGTAAATATAAAAAAATCCTTCAGAGAAACTAGCATTCACTGATTCAGTTTTGGTCTGTTTTTATGCTGGGTTGGGTTTTAAATACTGGATATTCCCACGGACGCATGAAGCTGTGTTACACTGAATCAAACCGTTGGGCAGACAAAGTCAGTATTGTCTACTCAGACTGGAAGTGGCTCTGCAGGGTCTCAGGCAGAGGTCTTTCATAGCACCTACTCCCAGATTTTTTTTAACTGGAGATGCCACAGATCGAAGCTGCAACTTTTTGCATGCTGAACAGATGCTCTACCACTAAGCCACAGTCCTTCCCCATTTTATTAATATCTTTTAACATTTTGTTTTTTTATTATTTTATATTTTGTAAGTCATCTCAGGCATGTTAGGGCGTATTAGGCATGAGAGGTTGTATAATTTTTTTCTAAATAAATGTCATGGTTAGTTCAGAAGGAATGTCTTCTAACTGTTGGTTTTTAAATGTCATTGCTAATGTCCAATGTGATGCCTTTAATATGAGACTTGAGTAATCCATTTCTAATACAAAAAAAAAAACCCTTACAAATCCTTGGTGACCTAGATTTGACTAGCACCATTATAGTATAATTATGCTGCTGAGCAATATCTGATACCACAGAAGAAAGGTGTAAAGTTTGTTTTCAAAGGTTGTGCATTTGGTTGAGTCATGTCATTGTGCGACACGCAGAACAGGACCCTGCACAAGTCTTCAGTGATATTTATGCAAGTATAAATTAACACATTCAGGCTTCAAGGAACAGTGTTAAATTAAGGCAGGGAGAGGTAATGTTTTGACATTTGTCAAAGTGATTGAACAAAACAACTTAGGATTCTACTGAAATCATACCTTTTCCCTTGTTCGGTTCGTTCTTTGATGGATGAAATGTATTTGAGCTGCTTATTTATTGGTTTGTAGAGATTAGCCATATGGGATTGTTTTTCCCTCTACATTTTGAATGCCATGGTATTATACAACTATTGTGCAACTATTTAATTGGCAAATTATAAGGGTAATGAAAAATAAATGGGAGAAGAGCTGCTGCCTAAGCTAATGCATAACAATAAAGAAAAGCTGTGTTTATTTGTATGTGTGTTTCATGTTTGAGGCTTAAGTGATACAACAGAAAATAAGTTGGTAAAAGTGTTAAAACGTACGGCTTCAGATGTGTGAGATAGCCATAGTTGAATATTCTCCCTTGAGAACATGTTTGAGGGCAGGGCTTTTTTTGAGCAGCAACACACAGGAACGCCGTTCCAGCTGGCTTGGCATCAGGGGATGTGGCCTAATATACAAATGAATTCCTGCTGGAATGGTGACATCAAGGAGGAGTGGCCTAATATGCAAATGAGTTCCTGCTGGGCTTTTTCTACCCAAAAAGCCCTGTTTGAGGGTATAGAGAGCTAGCATATGTGGGAGAAAGCTAAGCCAGAATTGTTTGCCTTGACAAGAAGTTCCTTTGGAAAACTTTTTAAAACAACAAAAAAATGGCGGAACATTAAGTCATTCATTCCCACATATGAAGTTGTGCAGCCCAAGAATGCTTTTACCACCTGTTCTATTTTTATGTTGTTCTTAATTAAATTTCATAGATTGCTCTTCCCCAAAGGGCTCAGTGTGGTGCACAACAAGTTTAAATACACAGGATAATTGATTTCAATTTACAATAAAAACAACAGAACTTTAAAATGACATAAAATTGTGCTTTTCTCCCTCCCAAGGGTGGATCAGAGACTGGTCATTGAGAAGGCCATATTGAAAGCCATTGCTATCCTCAGCCATAGGCATGGTAGTTTAGACCTAAAAGAGATTTACACATATAGCAGAATGAGGTAGGGAATCAGAGTGTACATTCGGTGTTACCCAAGCTGAAAAAGTAGCCGGAAAATAACTTATCAGTATTTATCAGCTGTTGTTTTTTTTCAGCTGGATGTAGAAGGGGATGTATTTTCAACTGTCAATCATGGCCAATCCCAGATAACCCCAAAAACATTTGGGATAATGCAGGAAAACAGGATAGCTGCAGTTAAATGGCATTTAAAGAGAGTGCCCTGCCTTTAAACACCATTATGGGTGAAGCTGCAGCTTCACAAACACGTTTAAAGGGACCGCAACATCTTTAAATGCTTTTGGCTCCATTATAGCCTATGGGAACCATTATAGTCAGGGCTCCCCATAGGCTATAATGGGGAATCTACCTGGGAATATCTGGGACTTTGGGGGGGGGTCTGTTTTTTGAGGTAGATGCACCAAAAATTCCCCAAGTTTCAAAAAGGTTGGGCCAGAGGGTCCAATTCTACAGCCCCACCCCCCAAAAGATCCCCCATCCTCTGTTATTCCCAATGGAGGGGGGGACCAGCAAAAAAGCAGGGACTGATGTCAAACCAGAAATTACCTGCAGTAGATTTTGAGTCCACAGAGTATCTGCAGTAGAAACTGAAGGGGGGGATTTTTGCAGAATCAGTGCCAGCTCAGGAAATCCAAGCCGGGGGAGGGGGCAGGGTTAGCAAGCCAGTGCATGCACAGAGTACCCAGCAGAACCAGTGCTTATACCCAACAGAACCAATGCCACTGAGGGAGGGGGCTCTTGGTAGTTGGTGATTTGATCCTTTGGCATGTAGATAGATGGCTTGCGAACCCACGTAATGACTGCATGGTGACTTGCCTGCCTGGTGTATTGTTTAGATAGGCTGGTGGACAGTGCTTGGGAGGAGCCAGTGGTCATGGTACATGTTGGCACCAAAAATGTGGGGAAATGTAGTTGTGTGATCCTGGAGGAAAAAAATTAGGCTGCTGGGCAGGAGATTCAAGTACAGGACCTCTAAGGTAGCCTTCTCAGAATTACTGTCTGTTCCATGCACAGGGCCAGCTAGGGCTAAGCAGGCACAAATTAGGACTCTCGATGTGTGGATGAGATGATGGTGTGGAAAGGAAGGGTTTAAGATTGTTAGGCAGTGGGATTTTTTTTTTGAACAAGCAGGATCTGTACAAAAGAGATGGTCTCCATTTGTCCCAAGAAGGAACCATGCTGGTGCTTAAAATTTAAAAAATGGCAGAGCGGTGTTTAAACTAAATCTTGGGAGGAAACGAAAAGGAGATGAAATTTTTGGGATGGCTCATCTCTAAGAGATGAAGGGGTAGGTGTTACTATTATAAAGGGAAATGAATTAGGATTGGCCACTGAGAGGGTGACAAACAACATTGACTGCCTGGCAAGGTCTAGAGCTGGAGTGTCAAACTCATGAAGGCAGGATCTGACATAAATGGGACTTCGTGAGGCCAGGCCATGTGTGTTATAAAAAGGAAGTTTGGGCAGCAGAAATATAAACTTTACAAATGACACAGACAAACACAACAAAAGATTTTTATTTTTTTTATCATTTGGAGAAGGCTACCCCTTTCAGTGGCTTGGATGGGAAGAGGGGGTTTCACTGCACTTAAATAAACAGACTGGAGAGCCAACAGTGCAGCACAGGGCTGATAAACTTGTGCTGCCTGGAGTGGGGAGCAAATCCTTTCCGCAGTCCACTCTCATGATCAGTGCACTGAACCTAGCACCCAGGAGAAAACATGAAATGCCTGGACATTATGAGCTCCCCCCTCCCCCCATTGAAGTGGCTGTCAGAGTCTCAGGCTGAAGTTTTTCTCATAAGCCACAGTCTGGTCCTTTGGAGATGCCAGGGAAAGAACCTGGAACTGTCTGCATGCCAAGCAGAAGCTCTTCAACTGAGCCACAACTTCTCTCCCCCAATCTAACAATCCCAACAAAGAAACCTAAACAAACACACCCCACTGTAGCAAGGCAAGGGGGAGAATTACAACTGATCAGCAAACAATAGCAATTGCTTCCCCTGGAGGAAATATCAGCATGGGATGAAGGAATTAACAGCACCACATCCCCACTGAGCTCCCACTTCCCTACTGAGGACTGATGTTTAAAGGAAATATTTAAAGGTGGTGCAGATTAAGCAGGGAATGGAAGGTGTAGATAGGAGCAGGTGGGCAGTAGGGAGGGTAGGGTCTGAGTGCTCATTTGTTCCAAATATATCTTCACTTTCCCCCCTCCTCTTGAGAAGGAGGGAAGCTGCTCCATGCAAACCAAGGAAATCAGCCAAAAAGGAGGAAGAGGTGGAGGTGGGATAGCATGGAGAGATGGGTAATCAAGCAAGCTGGTGTAAATCCAAAGACTTTTGCGAAGGGGAAGAAGATGAGCAGCTTCAGCAGCCCAGGGCTGCCTGTGCAACTGAGGCAAGCCGGCACTTTCATAACTTCCTCTGTATTACAGTTCGGGTTCCACCAGCCTATCTGTTTGCTGGTATGGTTAAATTTTTATTGCTGCAGCCATGGGGGAGATGATGACCCAAGGAAGGAGGGAGGGAAGGAAAGGGGGGGGTGGAATGTATGCCTGGTTAGCGAGGAAAGAGACATAGGTGAGGGAAGGGAGTTGTTGGCACATGCAAGCTGCTTCTTTTCTAGAAGAGGGTATAGTGTTCACACACACACACAGAGTGAGAGAGGAAACACCACCTTCCCCAGCACGCGCAACCTTTACAGCTGCTTCAGACAAGATGGAAAAAGAAATGTTTGCAACCAGAAGCAGAATAGCAGAGTCATTCTCTCTCTCCCCCCTCCCTAAATGTGTGAAAGAGACAAGTGTCTGCAGACAGTCCTAGAGCCCTGGGAGTGTATGATATCTCTACAAGCTGGGATCTCCGTCCCTAGCAAAAAAGATAAATAACTGGAGTGCAAAGCTGTATGGAAAGACCCATCTTTTGCTCCTCCAGACACCTTTCTCTCTACTCCTGGGACTCAGTAATAGCATTTTTGCTCTGCAGACAAAAGCCTGCTTGCAAGAGGCATGGCTCCTTCATCCTCAACAGCATTGTTGCCTCCTTATTCTCCCTTTCACCTTCCAGGGACCAGCTTAGGGTCCACCAAGCTTCCTCTCCCCTCTCTCTTCCTCTCCCCTGCCATGCTGACCCTGAGCTCCATCCATAGTCAGCCCTTCCATTGGCAAATTAGACATTTGCTTAGGGCACCGGGCTGGGGGGTGCCAAATTGGGCGCTCGCCCCCCAGTGCCCTAGGCAAATGCCTTGCCGGGTTGAGCAGTGGCCAGCTACACTTCTCTTCTGATCAGAAGGGAGATGAAGCAAAGCCAGCCAGCCAATGTGCAACTGCTGGCTTTGCTCCACCTCCCTTGGGAAGCAGAGCAAAGCCAACAGTTGTGCTCCACCTCCCTTCTGATTGGAAGGGAAGCAGGGCAAAGCCAGCAGTTGTGCACCGGCTGGCAGGTGCACAACTGCTGGCTTCACTCCAACTCCCTTCCTGGGTGCTTTCCCCACCCTTCCTTGCTGTGCGGGTGGTGGGGCACAGCCCCACAGGGCAGCACCTCAGAGCAGGGCAGCAGAAGGCAGAGAGTCTGCCTGGGGTGCTACACGCCCTAGGGCCAGCCCTGGCTCCAGCAACATGAAGTGCCACCAAACCTGCAGGAATGGAAAGGCAACCAACTGAAGCATGAGGGCAGAGAGTGGAAACTGAGTCCAACACAGCTGCTCACCTTTTAGGTTTGTCATTCTCATAAGAACATAAGAGAAGCCATGTTGGATCAGGCCAACGGCCCATCTAGTCCAACACTCTGTGTCACACAGTGGCAAAAAATTTTATATACACACATACACTGTGGCTAATAGCCACTGATGGACCTGTGCTCCATATTTTTATCTAAACCCCTCTTGAAGGTGGCTATACTTGTGGCCGCCACCACCTCCTGTGGCAGTGAATTCCACATGTTAATCACCCTTTGGGTGAAGAAGTACTTCCTTTTATCCGTTTTAACCTTTCTGCTCAGCAATTTTATCGAATGCCCACGAGTTCTTGTATTGTGAGAAAGGGAGAAAAGTACTTCTTTCTCTACTTTCTCCATCCCATGCATTATCTTGTAAACCTCTATCATGTCACCCCGCAGTCTACGTTTCTCCAAGCTAAAGAGTCCCAAGCGTTTCAACCTTTCTTCATAGGAAAAGTGCTCCAGCCCTTTAATCATTCTAGTTGCCCTTCTCTGGACTTTCTCCAATGCTATAATATCCTTTTTGAGGTGCGGCGACCAGAACTGCACACAGTACTCCAAATGAGACCGCACCATCGATTTATACAGGGGCATTATGATACTGGCTGATTTGTTTTCAATTCCCTTCCTAATAATTCCCAGCATGGCGTTGGCCTTTTTTATTGCAGACGCACACTGTCTTGACATTTTCAGTGAGTTATCTACCACGACCCCAAGATCTCTCTCTTGGTCAGTCTCTGCCAGTTCACACCCCATCAACTTATATTTGTAGCTGGGATTCTTGGCCCCAATGTGCATTACTTTGCACTTGGCCACATTGAACCGCATCTGCCACGTTGACGCCCACTCACCCAGCCTCAACAGATCCCTTTGGAGTTCCTCACAATCCTCTCTGGTTCTCACCACCCTGAACAATTTAGTGTCATCCGCAAACTTGGCCACTTCACTGCTCACTCCCAACTCTAAATCATTTATGAACAAGTTAAAGAGCATGGGACCCAGTACCGAGCCCTGCGGCACCCCACTGCTTACCGTCCTCCACTGCGAAGACTGCCCATTTATACTGACTCTCTGCTTCCTATTACTAAGCCAGTTTTTGATCCACAAGAGGACCTGTCCTTTTACTCCATGACTCTCAAGTTTTCTAAGGAGCCTTTGATGAGGAACTTTATCAAAAGCTTTCTGGAAGTCAAGGTAAACAACATCTATCGGGTCGCCTTTGTCCACATGTTTGTTCACCCCCTCAAAGAAATGTAACAGGTTAGTGAGGCAAGATCTTCCCTTGCAGAACCCATGCTGAGTCTTCCTCAATAACCCGTGTTCATCAATGTGCCTACTCATTCTGTCCTTGATAATGGTTTCTACCAACTTTCCCGGTATTGAAGTCAGACTGACTGGCCTGTAATTTCCCGGATCTCCTCTGGAACCCTTTTTAAAGATGGGGGTGACATTTGCTACCTTCCAGTCCTCAGGAACGGAGGCAGATTTCAATGAAAGATTACAGATTTTTGTTAGAAGATCCACAAGTTCAACTTTGAGTTCTTTCAGAACTCTCGGATGTATGCCATCCGGACCCGGTGACTTATTAGTTTTTAATTTGTCTATCAGTTGTAGGACCTCCTCTTTTGTCACCACAATCTGACTCAGGTCTTTCAACACCCCTTCCAAAATTAGTGGTTCTGGGGCGGGCAAAAAGTTCTCGTCTTCCACAGTGAAGATGGAGGCAAAAAATTCATTTAGCTTCTCAGCCATTTCCCTATCCTCCTTCAGTAATCCTTTCACCCCATGGTCATCCAAGGGCCCCACTGCCTCCCTGGCTGGTTTCCTACTTCTAATATATTTGAAGAAATTTTTATTGTTGGTCTTTATGTTTTTTGCAATATGCTCCTCATAGTCCCTTTTTGCCTGTCTGATCACAGTCTTGCATTTGATTTGCCACAGCCTGTGTTCCCTTTTACTAATCTCACTTGGACTGGTTTTCCACCGCTTAAAGGAGTCCTTCTTACCTTTTACAGCTTCCATTACTTTATTTGTTAACCACGCAGGCCTTTTCTTATGCCTGTTTGTGCCTTTCCTAACTTGTGGTATGTATTTTATCTGAGCTTCTAGGATTATAGTTTTAAATAGCGTCCAAGCTTCCCCAAGGGTTTTGACCGTATGTACCTTTCCTTTCAGTTTCCTCCTCACATGCCTCCTCATCTCAGTGTATTTACTCCTTTTAAAGTTAAACGTGGTTGTGGCGGTCTTTTTGGACAACTCCCTATTTATACAAACGGTGAAATCAATAACATTATGGTCACTGCTCCCAAGCGGCGCAATCACTTTTACATCTCTCACCAAGTCTTGGGCATTACTTAGGACCAAATCCAGGATCACCCCACCCCTGGTAGGTTCTGAGACCATCTGCTCCATAGCACAGTCATTGAGAGCATCAAGAAACTCAATCTCTTTCTCTCGACCAGAACACATATTGACCCAATCAATCTGCGGGTAGTTAAAATCACCTATTACGACACAGTTTTTACGTTTAGCCGCTATCTTTAAGCCTTCCATCATATTATAATCGTCCTCTCTCTTTTGATTTGGTGGGTGATAACAAACTCCCATAGTTAAATTTCCTTTTGGGCCCTCTATTTCAACCCAAAGCATTTCTAGAAGGGAATCTAATTCTCTGACCTCAGTCTTACTGGACTGTATATCCTCTCTGACATACAGAGCCACCCCACCTCCAACCCTTCCCTCCCTATCCTTCCGATATAGCTTATATCCAGGAATCACCGTGTCCCACTGATTCTCCTCATTCCACCAAGTTTCTGAAATTCCCACAATGTCTATGTTTTCTCCCAACACTAAACATTCCAATTCACCAATTTTACTTCGAACACTTCTAGCATTTGCATACAAACATCTATAATTTCCCAGGCGAGCTAGGCCCGCAACCTTCCTCCTGCCACCTCGAGACTCTGGCAGACAGTCCATATTGTTTGTCGCCTTCACAGTGGACAACTCTGGTCTGTTACCCGGTAGAAAAATAGCAGCTAACCCTTCATCTCTTTGAGACGAGTCCTCCCGAACCAGAGACATTTCATCTCCTGTCGGCTTTCCCCCAAGATTTAGTTTAAAAACTGCTCTGCCACCTTTTTGATTTTAAGCGCCAGCAGCCTGGTTCCATCCGGGGACAAGTGGAGACCATCTCTTTTGTACAGCTCCCGCTTGTTCCAGAAAGCATCCCAGTGCCTAACAAACTTAAACCCTTCCTCCTTACACCATCGTCTCATCCACACATTGAGACTTCTAATTTGTGCCTGTCTCTCCTGCCCTGCACGTGGAACAGGTAGCACTTCAGAGAAGGCTACCTTGGAGGTCCTGGCGTTAAGTCTCCCACCTAGCAGCCTAAATTTTTCCTCCAGGACCTCACGACTGCATTTCCCCACATCGTTGGTGCCAACATGCACCACGACCACAGGCTCCTCCCCAGCACTGTCTATTAGTCTATCTACTACACGTGTAATGTCCGCTACCTTCGCACCAGGCAGGCAAGTCACCATACGGTCAGTACGCGGTTTTGCCACCCAGCTGTCTACTTGCCTAAGGATCGAATCACCAACTACCAAAACCCCCCCTCTCCCCCTGCTCAGGGATGGTTCCTTGGCGCGAAAGGATTCCTGCTCACCAACCGAAGAAGAGGTCCCTTCTGAGGGCGCATTCCCCTTGTCCTCAGCACGGTGCCCTGTTCCCTCTCGACCCTCTCGCTCTCTGACAGCAACGGGGCTGCTACGTTCAGAGCGGGGCTCATCTAATACGCCCCCGAGAGTCTTCCCCAAGTGCCTAACTGAGCGTCTCTGCTTCTCCAGGGCAGTCACCTCGGCCTCAAGGGTACAAACTCGTTCCCTGAGGACCAGGAGCTCCTTGCATCGAGCACACACCCAAGACTTCTGTCCTTTGGGCAGATAGTCATACATGTGACACTCAGTGCAAAACACTGGAAAGCCCCCAACCCCCTGCTGGCATTCTATCTTCATGATATATATATATTAAAATATACAGTCCTCTTTAAATGCTGTTTGTTTAAGTGGCTCCCCTTCTGGAGGGTTGACTTACCTTACCTCAACTTACCTTATTGGGAACTTACCTTATTTGGAGAACAAGGAAATCAGGGATCTGGGTTCCTGGCCCTTAGAGAGCCCCTAGGCGAAGAGCCACAGGCCAAGAGCCCTTTAGCTCTCGCCTTTGGCAAGGCGCAGCTTAAAATGCAAAGAGGGTGGAGTAGAGGCACTCCTCAGCAATCAGCAGCAATCACTCTTAATCTCTTTCACCCTTAGGCCAGTCAACCAAACAAAGAGCAGTCAACCAAACAAAGAGCAGTTCCCCAGCTATCACACCTTAGAATTTTAGGCAGCCCCACAAACCTTAGAATGAAGTCCTTAGAATGAAGTCCTTCAAAACTCAGAAATTCTCAGCAATTTCTCCAGCTGTCTCAGCTATCAGAGCTGCTCTGCTCCTCTGTGAGACCTCTGTGACCTCTCGTTTGTGCCATTCTTGCCGCTCATCCCTCCTGCAGCTCCAAATAACAACGGGGGTGGGATGGGATCTGTGTGGGAAGGAGTGGCTTTTGGCCCCATCCATTTCAAGAGGGGAGGGCAGAAGAGATCAAGTGCAGGCTCCACTTGGCAGCTGAAATGATGGTTCCCTCCATCACTCTCTCCACCCCTCCCTCCCCACTTGCTCAGGGGCCATATTAGAAACTTTGGCACGATGGTTCTGGCCCACGGACTATACATTTGACACCTCTGGTCTAGAGGCCACACAGGATAAAGGTTGCAGGCCTAATGTTTCTGGAAGATTAAAGATGTTTATATACAAATGCTAGAAGTGTCCGAGGTAACATGGAAGAGCTGGAATGTTTACTGTCAGAGGAGAACATAGACACTGTGGGCATTTCAGAAATTTGGTAGGATGAGAATAATCAGTGGGATATAGTGATTCCTTGATATAATTATAAGTTATACTAGAAGGATGGGACAAGAAGGATCAGAGGTGGAGTAGCTCTGTATGTCAGAGAGGGTATACAGTCCAATAAGATTGAGAGTGTAAAAGAAATAGATTCACTTACAGAAACATTGCTTACTGGGTGTAGATAGTGTGCCCAAAAGGAAGGTTAGTTCTGGGAGTTTACCACCCATCAGATCAAAGGTTAGAGAATGATTTAAAAGTAACAAAATAATTAAGGAAAGCACACAAACAAAATAATTATGTCCTAGTAGATGATTGTAACTACCCACACATTGGTTGGGTCAATATTTGTTCGTCAGGATAAAGAGATGGGGTTTCTACATACCCTCAGTGTTT
This sequence comes from Heteronotia binoei, assembly GCF_032191835.1. NCBI lineage: Eukaryota > Metazoa > Chordata > Lepidosauria > Squamata > Gekkonidae > Heteronotia > Heteronotia binoei. Next base: position 56,139,680 of record NC_083243.1, on the reverse strand, counting down.
GTGCCATGGAGCAGATAGTCACAGAACCTACCAGGGGGAGATGATCCTGGACTTGGTCCAGAGTAATGCCTAAGACCTGGTGAGAGATGTAAATGTCAGCACTGGTTGGGAACAGTGACCATAACATTTATGTAAATAGGGAGCTACCAACACAATCACATACAAATTTAGAAGGGATAACTTCTCTCAAATGAAGGGACTTGTGATGAAGAAAGTGAAAGGAAAGGTAAGGAGAGCCAAATCCCTTCAGGAGGCATGGAGACTATTTAAAACTACAATCATAGAAGTTGAGATAAAATTTATATCACAGGTTAGGAAAGGTACAGGTAGTTACAAAAAAGGCCTGCATGATTAACAAACAAAATAATGGAAGCAATAAAAGATAAGAAGGATTTCTTTAAATGGTGGAAGGCTAGTCCAAGTGAGGTAAATAAAAGACTTTGGCAAATAAAATGCAGTCAGTTGATCAGACAGGCAAAAAGGGGACTGTGAGGAACATATTGCAGAGAATATAAAAACCAACAATAAAATGTTTTCAAATAAATTAGTAGCAGAAAACCACCCAGGGAGTCAATAGGACCTTTGGATGACCAAGGAGTTAAAGAATTACTAAAGGATTATGGGGAATTGGCAGAGAAGCTGAATTATTTTTTTTTTACTTTGTCTTCACTATGGAAGATGGGAGGTGATTGTCCACTCCAAAACTGTCAATTTTGGTAGGAGTGTTAAAAGACCTAAATCAGATTGAGATGACAAGAGAGGACTATGATTGACGGACAAATTAAAAACTGACAGTTCACCAGGTCCAGATGGCATACACCCAAGAGTTCTGAAAGAACCCTAATGTGGATCTCCTGACAAAAATAAGCAATCACTAAAATCTGCCTCTATTCCAAGGACTAAAAAGGTAGTCCCCTGTGCAAGCACCAGTCATTTTTGACTCTGGGGTGACACTGCTTTCACAACGTTTTCATGGCAGACTTTTTACGGGGTGATTTGCCATTGCCTTCCCCAGTCATCTACACTTTCCCCCCAGCAAGCTGGGTACTCATTTTACTGACCTCAGAAGGATGGAAGGCTGAGTCAGCCTCGAGCCGGCTACCTGAACCAGCTTTCGCTGGGATCGAACTCAGGTTGTGAGCAGAGGGCTCCGACTGCAGCTTTACCACTCTGCGCTACGGGGCTCTTCTTTAGTGATAAGCAATCACTAAAATCTGCCTCCATTCCCAAGGACTAGAAGGTAGCTAATGTAATCTCCATTAAAAAAAAAAAAAGGTTCCTGAGAAGAGTAGGGCAATTACAGGCCAGTCTGTCTAATATCAATACTGGTAAGTTGGTGGAATATGTTGTTAGAGATAGTAGGTACATTGATGAACAAAAGCTATTGAAGAAGAATCAACATGAATTCTGGAAGGGAAGATCTTGTCTCACTAACCTTTTAAAGTTCTTTGAATGATTAAACAAGCATGTGGACATGGGTGTCCCAAAATATGTTGTTTACCTAGACTTCCAGAAAGTTTTTGAACGTATGAACATATGAAGCTGCCTTATACTGAATCAGACCTTTGGTCCATCAAAGTCAGTATTGTCTTCTCAGACTGGCAGCGGCTCCCCAGGGTCTCAAGCTGAGGTTTTTCACACCTATTTGCCTGGACCCTTTTTTGGAGATGCCAGGGATTGAACCTGGGACCTTCTGCTTCCCAAGCAAATGCTCTACCACTGAGCCACCGTCCCTTTTTGATTAAGTTCCTCATCAAAGGCTCCTAAGTAGACTTGGCAGTCATGGGATAAGATTACAAGTCTTCTTGTGGATTAAAAACTGTTTAATTAAAAGGAAACAGAGTGAGTATAAATGCAAAGTTATCATAGTGGAAGGTGGTAAGCAGTGGCTCAGTTCTAGGTCCAGTGCTTTTTAACTTGTTCATTAATGATTTGGAGTTGGGAGTAAGCAGAGAAGTGGCTACATTTGCCATGACATGAAGTTGTTCAGAGCAGTGAAAACCAGGGAGGCACTCCAGAGAGATCTGTTGAGGCTGGACATCGGAATGGAAAATGAGATTCAACGTGGGCAAGTGCAAAGTAATGCACATTGGAGCCAAAAATCCCAACTATAAATACATATTGATGGGATCTAAATTGGCTGTAACTGACCTAGAGAGAGATCTTGAAGTCAAAGTAGATAACTCATTGAAAATGTTGACTCAGTGTACAACTGCAGAAAAAAAAAGCAAATGCTATGCTTGGGATCATTAGGAGAGGAACTGAAAACAAACCAGTTAGTGTCATAGTCCCTGTATTAATCTATGGTGCAGCCTCGTTTGGAATGCTCTATATAGCTCTGGTCACTGTACCTCAAAAAGATACTATAACACAAATGGCAACTAAAATCATTAAGGGAATGGAACACTTTCCCTATGAAGAAAGGTTAAAGTGGTTAGGGCTCTTTAGCTTGGAGAAAGGATAACTGAGGGGTGACATGATAGAGGTTTACAGACTTATGTATGGGATACAGAAAGTAGAGAAAGAAGTATTTTTCTTCCTTTCTTACAATATAAGAACTCGTGGGCACTCAATGCAGTTGATGAGCAGTAGGTGTACAACAGATAAAAGGAAGTATTTCTTCACGCAAAGAGTAATTAACATGTGGAATTCAGTGCTGCAGGAAATGGTGGCAGCTACAAGCATAGACAACTTCAAGAGGGAATTGGATAAACATATGGCGCAGAGGTCCACCAGTGGTTATTAGCCAGAAGGTATAGATGGAAGGCTGTGTCTGGGGCAGTGATGCTGTGTATTCTTGGTTCTTTGGAATACTGCAGTGTTAGTCCCTGAGTTGTCAGGAGAGAGGGAGGCTTATAAATGTGCATGAAGAGAAGTTTCATAATGGTATATTTGCTCTGTTTATTCTCACACATTTATAGGCCAGGCCTTACTCATTAACAATCTTTTTGCAATATGTTCACTTGCATATTTTTCTTGGAATGCACACTACCATATCATATTTATTGTTGGCAAAGCCTTGTCATGTATTAATCCCAATAAATATGTATATAATCAGTATTGCATATTTTGTTTTCAGAAACTTGGCTCAGCAAAGGATAACATTGATCTAGACTTCAATGTTTCATGCATTCTAAATAGTGGTAAATATCTTCCTGTGGACCACCCAATTTCATGTGATCATTGCTTTACAGAGATGGGCATTAACTGGCTGACAAACTAACATTGATCATGAATTTTGGCCTTTTCAGGGTTCACATGATGAAATTCATGAACTAAAGGACTGAAATGAAACTACCATGAATTTTGGTGCAGTTTTGTGATTGCTAATGACAGTTTCATGGAAAACAGATGAGCAGCTAGGAGCTCCCCACTGCTCTATTTGACTGGCCTCCTTGAACAACTTGACAGGGTATCCAGAGAGCATGACCTAGTAGTTATGGGTGACTTCAGCTTCCCTGATGTGTGCCTGGAGACAAACTCTGCAAAGCGTCCATAGTCATGCACATTCCTGATTTGTCTGGCCACCAACTTCCTTCAACAAATGGTGGGGAAAGCTATGAGAGGCTCACCCATACTTGACTTAATATTGACCAACAGGCAAGAGATGGTAGGTGGGGTGAAGGTGGTAGGGACCTTAGGGGGAAATGACCATGTCCTGCTAGAATTCCTTTTGCTGTGGGGGACCAAGGAAGTTCATAGCCACATAGGTTTGTTAGATTTCAGTAGGGCAGACTTTAATAAACTCAGAGGCACAATAAGAATCATTCCACGGGCAAGACTGTTGGAAGGGAAAGGAGCAACTGAGAGGTGGGCTCTCCTGAAATAAGAGCTCTTGCAAGCTCAAGCCATCACTATTCCAACAAGAAGGAAACATGGAACGGGATCCAAAAAGCTAGTGTGGATGAACAGAGAACTCTGTGGTGTGCTAAGGGAGAAAAAGAAAATGTTCAAGAAATGGAGGCAAGGATATATCCCTAAAAAAAGAGTGTCTGCAAGTTGCTGGGCACTGTAGGTCAGTCATCAGAGAGGCCAAAGCTCAGTCAGCTAAAGCTGGCCGGAGAGGTTCGCTACAACAAGAAAATCTTCAGATATGTGAGGAGCAAATACAAGATAGAAGAGGTGATGGGCTCACTGTTTGATGAAAATGAAGAAACCCCGACAGAGAACAGGGAGAAAGCAGAAAGACTTAATGCCTATTTTGTCTTTTTTTTTTTGCCTGAAGAAGAGAACAGGCTCATCCAGAGATGGTCGTAGGCTAGGCATGGCATCTGGGCTGCTGGTTGACATGGACAGAGCGGTACCTGAGTAGCACCTGGCTGTGTTGAATAAGGACAACCCACCCACCCCCGTCCAGATTTTGTGCACCCAAGAGTGTTCAAAGAATTTTATAGAGAGCTTGCAGAGCCTTTGTCCATCATCTTCCAAACCTTTTGGAGGATGGGGGATCTGCTACAACACTGGATGAGGGCAGATGTTATCCCAATTTTCAAAAAAGGGAGGAGGGATGACCCAGGAAACTACAGGCCAGTCAGTCTGACTTCTGTCCCAGGCAAGATACTGGAACAGATTTTAAAGGGATCAGTCTACAAGCACCTAGAGAACAACTTTGTGATCCAGGGAAGTCATTTTTCCCCAACAAGTCCAGTCAAACCAACCTCATTTCCTTCTTTGATTGAGTGATGAGCTTACTGGATCAAGGGAATGCTGTTGATGTTGCTTACCTGGATTTCAATAAAGCTTTTGACAGGTTTCCCTATTATGTTCTGATGGGTAAACTAGAGCAGGGGTACCCAACCCCTGGGCCGGGGACCGGTACCGGGCCGCGGTCACCATCCCACCCCCCTGTGGCGCCTGTTTGAAAAGGGCCGCACAGCCTCACTGTCCCACCCCCCCCACGCAGCCTTGCCACACACACATCCCCGCGGCGCCTCCTCTTCCCCCCATTTTCACCATTTTAAGGGCTGGGGAAGGGAAGGAGGCAAGGGAGGCACTTCACGGCCCCTTCCCCAGCCTTAAAATGGTGAAAAGGGGGGGGGAAAGGAGAAGGCAAGGCTGCACAGGGGGTGGCGGCAAAGGAGGGAGGAGGAAACGGAGGAAAATGGGAGTAGGTGGCGAGGCTGCACGGGGTCAAAGGAGGGAGGAGGAAACACCATGGGATGGGGGGGGAGGTTGAATTGGGTGCCCCCACCCTGTTGGCTCTGGAGCTGTGGTCTGCAGGCTGCCCCTGGGATCGGTCCCCAGGGCCAAAAAGGTTGGGGACCACTGAACTAGAGGACTGTGGATAATCAGATGGATAGGGAGCTGGTTGGAGAACCAAATACTTGTCAGTGGCATTTGTCCAAGAATAATTGTCAATGGCATTTCATCTGACTGGAAAGAGGTATCCAGTAGGGTGCCCACAGGGCTCAGTTCTGGGCCCAGTACTTTTCAGTATTTTTAGTGATCTGGTTGGAGAGGCTACTCATTAAATTGGCAAATAACACCAAACTGGGAGGAACACCAAACACATCAGATGATAGAGATAGGGTTCAACAAGATCTAGTTTGAGAGCCAGTTTGGTGTAGTGGTTTTATCTGGGAGTTTACCAGTTTGGTGTAGTGGTTTTATCTGGGAGAACCAAGTTTGATTCCCACTTCTCCACTTGCACTTGCTGGAATGGCCATGGGTTAGCCATAGCTCTGGCAGAGGTTGTCCTTGAAATGGCAGCTGCTGTGGCTTCTGGTCTGAGAATCCAGCTGGGCTACAGTCTCCTGAATAAGGGGAAACTTAATTCTCAGTTCAGGGTAGTAAAAAGCCTTTCTTTTAGCTTTCTGCCTACATTTCTCAGATAGAGATTTGTCCAGGATACGTATGGCAACTTTGAGACAGTTAACCTTGGCTAAAAATTAATCTTGGAGGAGATCTTTTTGAGGCTTTGAGGACCGCCGAGGAAGAGTGGCGTTTGCAGCATCTACAGAGGATTATAGAGCCATTTAATTGGCATAAGCCTGTCAGGATCTCATTCTCTTTTGGAACTGATAAACATCTGAAAACTGAGAAGACCGAAGTTGAAGCTGCATACTTGCTCCGAGGCTTTTTTAAGCTAATCTAAATAACATTGGAAGGTGGGAAAGACCAAATTAAAAGAAGGGGAGGTGAGGAAAATTTTAAAACTTGGACTCTGTTAAATTAAGGACTTTTAAAGAAACTGTGAAAGAAAAGATTTGTTTTGAATACCTGTGGTGGCTGACGTATGCATTGGTGTCATAGCTCTGCACTTGCAATCAACATAACAAGCACTCCAAGGATCGCGATAATTGGAGAACGTGAACTGGGGCCTAGTGAACCAGGAAGTAAAAGCTGAAACGGGACTAACAAAGAAGGTGAGAGGAGCAAGAAGGCGGCCTATGCTAGGAATTTTAACCATAGAGAAATTACGATCGCCATTTTGAAGAAATGAAAATGGTCAAAAACTGTTAAAAATCAATATTTAAGCTCAGGAAGGTCGGAGAATGGCGAAATTAGTCTCATTTTAAAGGGCAAGTTCTAAGCTATTAGATTTGGTGTTGGACTTTAGAATTGGAGATTTTTGAAGGTTTTTTTTATGTCAGAAGAAAGACAAACTCGGGCAAGAGCCCACTCTTTGGACAAAATGCAAAGTCAATTTGATGCTATGGAGGCTAGGATTATGAAGGGTGTGGAAAAGATGTTAACAGCTTGTAAAAAAGAACTTAAGAAGGACATTGGAGAAGTTGAAGCTGCATACTTTCTTTAAAAGCCCTTAAAAAAGAAATTGAAGATTTCAAAATTGAGGTGGTTGTCGTGACAAACAGAGTCAAGGATGTTGAAGAGAAAGTTAATGTACATGCTTCCACCTTATTAAAGCTACAAGAGAAGGTAACAGTTCATGACTGCAAGTTAATGGAAACCCAAGTGCGTCTGAGAGGAGTACCTGAAGGGGAGGAAACTGATTTAATGGAATATATGGTGAAAATAATTGCTGACTTTTTAGAGGAAGATCCTGAAAGGTCCAGGAACATGTTTGACAGTATGTACAGAGTCAATTCATCATATGCAAAAGACAAAGGCCAACCAAGAGATATAGTTATAAAATTAAGGACAAAAGACATGGCAGGGAAAATTCTGAATAAAAACTTTCAAAAGGCTCTGATAGTGGAAGGGAGCAAAGTCAAAATAATGAAAGAGCTGCCAAGACAAGTGATAAATGACAGGAAGAAATACAAGAGACTGACAGAGAAGTTACGTGCTGAGGGAACGAGATACAGATGGATACTACCTGAAGGTTTGGGTTTTGAGCTACGTGGAAGAAGGATTACAATAAGGAATGAGCAGGAGATGTGTAGCTTTTTTGAAGAAAATAAAGACTCTGCACCATAATGGATTACAAATTACTATCTTGGAATATAAATGGACTAAATTCACCACAAAAAAGAAAAGCAACATTTCATTGGATTAAAAAACAAAAATGTAATATAATTTGTTTACAGGAAGTTCATATACAACAAAAGGATTACAAATTTTTATGGAATAAACAATTGGGGTTGGAATTCTTTTCACTGGCAGAACAAAAGGAAAGGGGTGTGGTTTTTTATATTAAGAAACAATTAGAGCCAAAATTGATATTTAAAGACAAAGATGGAAGATATGTAGCAGTGGAAGTAATGATTGATGCAAAGAAAACGTTATTAGGACTATATGCACCAAATGGTGCAAAAGATTTTTTTTTTAAAAGATATCAGTCAACAGTTGGATGAAGTGTCCAAAACAATATAGATAGGTCTGGCCAAAAGGGCAATAACAAAGAAGGGAAATTACCAAAATCTTTTTTTTTGTTGGTTAAACAAGAAAGCTTGGAAGATATTTGGAGAAAATTTAACCCTGAAGTAAGAGACTATACCTTTTTTTCAGCAAGACATAATACTTTTTCTAGAATTGATATGTTATGGGGCTTTAAAAATTTGGGCCTCATAACTAGAAAAGTAGAGATTCTACCAAAGATATGTGCAGATCATAATCCAATATTGTGGACTACAAAATTGCAAAAGAAAACAAGAAGATGGAGAATAAATGAGGATTTGCTACAAGATAAAGAGACTGTGACATTTCTAGAAAAGGAAACCATAGCTTTTTTCCAAATAAATGATACTGATGATATAGATTTCCAGACGGTTTGGGATACTTACAAAGCTTTAATGAGAGGAATATTGATTACATTGAATAATAAAGATAAGAGGGCAAAAGAAAAACAGATGTTGGACATTCAAAATGAAATAAAGAAAAAAGAAGGGGAACTGAGAAAAAGACCAGGGAAAAAGAAAATAATAAGGGAAATTATTATTATTATAATTCCCTTATTATATTATAATAAGGGAAATTATATTACAAACTCAAGTGAGACATTTGTTGAATAAAGAACTGGAATGGAATTTGAAAAGTTTGCAACAGAAATCGTTTGAAAGTGCGAACAAACCTGGGAAGTACTTAGCTTGGCAATTGAAGAAAAAGAAAGCAAATAAAATTATTAACAAAATTGTGGCTAATAGAAAAGAGATAGTAGATCAAGAAGGAATTTAAAGGGAATTTTTTAAATATTATGCAAATTTATTCAAAGGTGTGAAAATAAAAGAAAAAATGGAAGAGTATTTACGAAATATTAAAATAGCACCCTTGACTGAATATATGAAAAAGATTTTGAATGATCCAATAGAAAAAACTGAAATCGAAGCAGCAATCAATGTAATGAAAGTAGGTAAGGCTCCTGGGCCGGATGGATATACAACTAAATTTTATAAAATTCTTAAAGAAGAGATAGTACCAAAATTACAAAAATTGATGAATACGATAAGAACAAAAGGGAAAATTCCAAATACTTGGAAAGAAGCTGTAATCTCATTGATTCCTAAGGAAGATAGAGATGTCACAAATGTAAAGAATTATAGACCAATTTCATTATTAAACAATGACTATAAGATATATACAAGAATTCTGGCAGAACGACTCAAGCAATATTTGATTAACTTTATAAAGGAAGATCAAGCGGGATTTCTTCCTAGAAGGCAAATAAGAGACAACATAAGAACTGTTGTAAATATTGTAGAATATTATGAGAAACATCCAGAAAAGGAGGTGGCATTATTATTTGTCCATGCAGAGAAAGCCTTTGATAATCTGAACTGGGACTTTATGTTTGCAGTAATGGAAAAGATAAATCTTGGAGAGCATTTTATAAGAATGACAAAAGCAATTTATATAGAACAACAAGCAAAATTGTGTATAAATGCAGATCTTACAAATGAAATGAAGGTGAGCAAAGGTACAAGACAAGGATGTCCACTTTCACCATTGCTGTTTATAATGACTCTTGAAATTTTGCTAAGGCAAATACAAGATGATAAAGAAATAGAAGGACTGAAAATTAGAGGATTCTCTTATAAATATAGAGCATTTGTGGACGATATTGTGTTTATAACTGAAAATCCGATACAAGTGATACCTTTGTTGCTAGCTAAGATAAAAAAATATTGAGACATGGCAGGACTTTATATAAATAAAGAAAAATCGAAATTTCTATGTAAAAATATGCAACTAAATAAACAGAAAGAATTGCAGAGTTTGACGGGATATGAAGTTACCACTAAAGTTAAATATTTAGGTTTAGAAATAACAATGAAGACTATTGATTTGTACAAAAATAATTATGAAAAGTTATGGCGTAAGATGGATGAAGACATGGTGAAATGGAATAGACTTAATCTGTTTTTGTTGGGTAGGATTGTTGCAATTAAGATGAACATTTTGCCAAGAATAATGTATTTATTTCAAACTATTCCGATTGTGAAAGATAGTGAACAATTTAATAAATGGCAAAGGAAGATCTCAGAATTTGTATGGGCTGGGAAAAAACCAAGGATAATGATGAGAATTTTAACAGATGCTAAAGAGAGGGGAGGATTTCAGCTTCCAGATCTAAGATTATATCATGATGCAGTTTGTTTGGCATGGATAAAGGATTGGATGATGTTGTTAATAAAAAACTCTTATTGCTAGAAGCTCATGGAAACAAATTCAGCTGGCATGCTTATATGTACTATGGGGGGAAAAAGATGGATTTTTTTTTCTCACCAGTATATTAGAAATAATTTGTTAAATACATGGATAAAGTACAAGAAATATGGTGATGAAAGAAAGCCGTTATGGATAGTTCCAGCAGAAGTAATAAAAATAACGGTTGAATCTGATGAAGAGAGAGGGTTGTCATATAATCAATTACTAAAGATCCAAGGTGATAAAGTTGAATTAAAATCTGCTGAAGAGCTGAACAATAAGTATGACTGGTTTCAAATGCAACAAATAAAAAGTTTGATGGAAAATGATATTAAATCTGAAGGAATTAGACGCGAACAAACTGAAATGGAAAAAGTTCTGCTTGGAGATAATGAAAAATTAATATCGAAAATATATGTTATTGTTGAAATGGTCTACAGAAGAAGAAGTAGTAAAATCTCAAATGATTAAATGGGCAATCAATGCAAACAAGGAAATACAGATGGAGACATGGGAGTATTTTTTTGAAGAACTCTATGAGAATATCAACATGTCAGAGTATTAAAGAGAATTGTTTTAAGATGATGTATAGGTGGTATATGTCTCCTAAAAAACTGGCAAAGATGAGTAAAAAGATGTCAGATAGATGTTGGAAATGTAAGAAACATGAAGGTTCTTCTTATCATATGTGTGGACATGTGAAAGAGCGAAAAAGTTCTGGCAGATGATACAACAAGAAATATCTAAGATTCTGGGATATGACTTCAAGAAAGTAGCAGAGACTTTTCTGTTGGGATTACAAATGGAAAAATTTCCAAAAGAAGATGGAACTTTAATTTGGTACTTGCTCTCAGCTGCTAGGACAATGTATGCGCAGTTGTGGAAGCAAGAAAAAATACCAGAGAAATGGGATTGGATTGTGAAAGTTTTATCGTGGAGTGAGATGGATAAACTAACAAGAATTCTAAGAGACTATGATTTAGAAGTGTTTAAAAGGGATTGGAAGGAATTTAGAGGTTATGTAGATAAAGAATGGAACGTAAAAAGACATTGGACGATTTTTTAATAATGAGTATTAGAAAAAGGTAGAATATGAATTTAGATTGTTATAGCTAAAGGTACCTTTACAAGTGAACTTGAAGTATATAACTTTGGCGGGAGTCTAGAAATGGAGGGAGGGGGGACTAGAAAATATCATATGGATTAGGAATAGAGATGATATAAATGGATATTGTTACCATATGCTATTAATAAAAGAAATGGCAGCTGCTGTGAGAGCCCTCTCAGCCCCACCCACCTCACAGGGTGTCTGTTGTGGAGGGAGAAGATATAGGAGATTGTAAGCCGCTCTGAGTCTCTGATTCAGGGAGAAGGGCGGGGTATAAATCTGCAATTCTTCTTCCTCATTTAAACACACTGAAAAAGTGGGCAGAAGTGAACAAGATGCAATTTAACAAAGATAAGTGCCAAGTTTTACATCTGGGTAACAAAAATGAGGAACACACGTACTGGATGGGGGATACACTTCTGAGTAGCAGTGTGTGTGAACAAGATCTGGGGGTAAGGATGGATCATAAATTAAATATGAGCAACCAGTGTGATGCAGCGAGAAAAAGGGCTGATGCCATCTTGGGGAGTATCAACAGAGGCATAACATTCAAATTACAAGATATCCTAGACCCAGTGTACACTGCATTAGTTTGACCACACCTGGAGTATTGTGTGCAGTTCTGGAGGCCTCACTTCAAAAAGGATGTGGGCAGAATGGTGTGAGTGCAGAGGAGAGTGATGAGGATGATCAGAGGCCTGGAGATTGTGTTATGAAAAAAGACTGAGGGACTTGGGAATGTTCAGTCTGGAGAAAAGGAGGTTGAGGGTGGATGTGATTGCTCTAAGTATTTGAAGGGGGCTGTCCAATATCTTCATATTTAAAGCCCTAAATGGGCGAGGTCCTGCCTACCTTAGGGACCATCTCTCCCCATATATTCCCCATAGGGTACTGAGATCTGGATCACAAAACCTATTAGAAATCCCCGGGCCGACAGAGGCGAGACTGAAGGCTACCAGAGAGCGAGCCTTCTCTATTGCGGTCCCCCACTGGTGGAACCAACTTCCTGATGATGTTAGAGCCTTGTGGGACCTTGCCCAATTCCGCAAGGCTTGTAAAACACTTTTTGGTCTGGTTTTCAACTGAAGTACAGAGCTGCTTAACATCATGGTATGGAACTTAGCACCAAAACTGTTTAAAAAATTGTTCAATATTTAAAGTACAGTTGTTAATTTTAATTGATCTTACTGTAATTGTTTTTATTGTATGGTTTATTGTTTTATTGTGGATTTAATGTTGTTGTTAGCCGCCCTGAGCCTGCTTCGATGGGGAGGGCGGGATATAAATGCGAAATAATAATAATAATAATAACAACAACAACAACAATAACAATAATATAGAGGAGGGCGGGGAGCTGTTCCTGTTGGCAGCAGAGGAGAGGACTTACAATAATGGATTTAAATTAAGGGCAGGAAGGTACCAGCTGGATGATAGGAAAACCATTTTTTACAGTAAAACCTGTTCAACAGTGGAATTAGCTACTGAGGGAGGTGGTGAGCTCCTCGTTACTGACAGTTTTTAAGCAGCAGCTGGACAAACACTTGTCAGGAATACTCTAGGCTGATTCTGCATGGAGCAGGGGGCTGGACTGGATGGTCTGTATGACCCCTTTCAACTCTTTGATTCTATTATTCTGTGAAACCACTGCTGATTTCTAATCCCTGTGACTTCCCATGCGAAGCAGAAAATGGGTTTAAATAGTCCTTTCTGCTGCCCATGAAAAACCACAAAGAACAGAAGGGAGAGTGTAAATGGAAGAGATGATGTGCCTTCTTGGAAGCATTTCACCCTCACCTTTCTGCTGCCCATGGCCAGCAGATAGGAGGGGTTGAAATGCCCCCTGGGAAGCACTTCACTGCCATATTTAACCCTTTGGTTTTGTTCCCCACCTTCAAAGCAGTGGGGAAGAAAACTGCAATGTTAAATTGCTGCAAGGCATTTAAATGCTCCTGATCTGCTCCTAGTGCTTCGAGGGGAGGAGCAGAACCAGAGCCATTTAATCAGGGGTCGTTTTATAGAAAAATAGGTGGTGGAGCTCATCCAGGGATTGTTATACAGCTGTACCTACTATTCAATGGACAAGGAGGTGGAACTCTCAGAAGGAGGAGGTGGAACTCAGAAAGGTTCAGGAGCTATGCTCCTATGAGCTCCCACTGAATCCAAGGCCTGCATTTAACCTTCTGATTTTTCTCCCCACTGCTTCAAAGTGGTGGGGAGCAGAACTTGAGGGTTCGAATGTCTTAGCTCTATTTCAATCCCTGCTATCTGCTCCATTTCAGAAAATGGATACAAACCACTTTTGCAGGGAGCAGAAATCAGGCATTTAAATTCTTTGTACAATAGTATGATATTCTTTAAAGATTTATTAGATCAGTTATAATCATGGGTGGAATTCTAGTAGGAGCTCCTTTGAATATTAAGCCACACACCCCTGATGTAGCCAATCCTCCAAGAGCTTACAAAAAAAGACCCCTGTAAGTTCTTGAAGGATTGGCTCCATCAGGGGTGTGTGGCCTAATATGCAAAGGAGCTCTTGCTAGAATTCCACCCCTGGTTACAATTTAAATTTTATTTAGTAATGCTTAACTATAATATGATGGTATATATTTTGTTATTATGGCTGAAGTTATAATTGTGAAGTTTAAAAGTATAAATAAAAAAAGATAAATCAAGTTTAAATGGCTCACAAGCCTATGTAAAATATTCAGTTCATGAACTGGCATGTCAGTTTGTGTAGGGTTATGATTGGGTTCATGGTTCAACCATAAACTGAACCGCAAATATACAGTTCATGCCCATCCCTATTGCTTTAGTCTTTCCCCCATTACAGAAAATTAACCACCCTGCCTATATGTATGTATGATCCATAAATTTTTAAATACCCTTGGGCTTGTTGCTGTGTGGTGATGTCATTCATGTTAACCACTAACCACTGATGAAAGTGGACGGGGCTTAGCATACATTAAGATGAATATAGCTCTAGCTTAAGGAGGTAAAAAGCTGTAAGAAACCCCCTTACTGCGCATGAATTTACAGTAACATTCATGTATTAGTGACATGTAAACTAAATTAACATGTATGTCCATCAATATTATCTATAGTAATAATTTTCTCATCGCCATGGCCAAATGGAGGATGACCATTCGCTAATATTTCTGGAACAAACGATTGGCCCATCAGACATCAGTAAGTGTTTCTGACTTCACTGCCCCGCCTACTCAGGCCCAGGAATGTTGAACAAACTGCCAGAAGCAGTCTTACCTCAGAAACAGCCACATCTCTTAGCTCTTCTCTGTCAACCAGCCTCAGAAAAGGCTACAGAGCTCCTGCGGCCTCAGGAAAGCCCCTATCAATAGCCCACACAGATGGCCTCCCAGTACATGCAGCTTCCAAAGGCCACTGCAATAGCCAGGGAGCCTGTGCCGCCTCAGATGACATAGCTGTCCCACCTTTACTGTCTTTCACTCCCTCTCTCCCTCCTCCCCTCAGTCTCACCCCAGGATGGTTGCCTGAGAAGGAGATAGGGAAGCCTCATTGGGATGTTGTTCAGATCAAAGGGGAAAGAGGAATGACGAGAATTTTGTAAGCTGCTTTGGTTCCCCCATACACACACACTGTGAAGAAAGACGGTCCTTTTCCTATCTAGAGGCTGCAGGCATGCCTGGCGTGTGGGAGCAGGCAAGGTAGATGGTGGCCTGGGGCGCTGTTGAAAGCCCCTGCCCCCACCTGCTCTCTCCTTAAAGGGGAAAGCAACCAGGTGGTGCAGCTTCTCTGAGCTTGGCTTCCCGTGGAAGTCGAGCTCAGAAAACACCCACACACACCTGCTCTCACCTTAAAGGGGTTAGTAGCCAGGCGGGGTGGCTCACCCACAGCCCCTGCTCAGCTTTCTCAGGTCTTCCCAAGATGGCTGAACAGGGGCTGCGGGTGAGCTGTTCCAGTGCAACACAGTCTCGGAGGTGTTCTGAGACTGCACTGTGCAGGCACCAGTAGCCCACCCAGCCCTCGTCTAATGCACTGCTGCACCTGCCCTCGTCTGCGGGCGGGGGTTTGCGGGGCCAGTTCAGACCTGGGGCACCTGAGGCCCTAGTGCCGGGCCAGGCTGCAGGGTTGCCAACTCCAGGTTAAGAAATTACAGATGGCACAGATAACCTCCCCTTGAGGTGTGTGTGGAGGGAATTAATGCCTTCACTTGGGTGGATGGGAAGACAGCAAGGCTGGGAGGCCACTCACCCAGAGGCCTTTAGTGGTACCTTTCCAGGTTGGTGGGAAATTCCTGGAGATTCTGTGGTGGAGTTTTAGAAGGACATATGAGTTAGGCCTTCAGAGTGGGATCTGCCAGACACAGGTTCTTGCTGTGGAAGCTGACTGGGTGATTTCAGACCAATCACAGACTTCCAGCTTAACCTGCCTCCCATGGTTGTTGTTCAGATCAAAGAGAGGAGAGGAGAATGATGTAAGCTGCTTTGGTCTCCCCTACACTGTAAAGAAAGATTGTCCTTTATCTATGTAGAGGCTACAGGGAGGGGGAAGGTGATGGAAACCTAAAGTCAGAGGGGCAGATAAAGGGATGGCTCCACCTAGGGGTTGGCTGCCTTACACCTGACTGCTTGCTACTGTTAAGCAGCAGCCACCCTGTGACAGCCACTGTGGTATAGAAGTTAGGGCTTCAGAGTGGGATCTGCCAGACCCAGGTTCTTGCTGTTGAATCTGACTGGGTGATTTCAGACCAGTCATAGACTTCCAGCCTAACCTGCCTCACAGGGTTGTTGTTCAGATCACATGAGGGGAGAGGAGAATGATGTAAACTGCTTTGGTCCCCTCCCTCCCACTGTGAAGAAAGATTGTCATTTTCCTGTGTAGTGGCTACAGGGAGGGGGAAGGCAATGGAAAGACAGCAGATGGTGGCTCAGTGGTAGAGCATCTGCTTGGTAAGCAGAAGATCCCAGGTTCAATCCCCAGCATCTCCAACTAAAAAGCGTCCAGACAAATAGGCGTGAAAAACCTCAGCTTGAGACCCTGAAGAGCCACTGCCAGTCTGAGTAGACAATACTGACACTGATGGACCAATGGTCTGATTCAGTGTAAGGCACCTTCATATGTTCATAAAGCTGAAGTCAGAGTGGCAGATAAAGGGAAGGAGATAGAGTTGCCAACTCCAGGTTAGGAAATTCCTGGAGATTTAAGGAGTGGGGCATGGAGAGGGTGGGGTTTGAGGAGGGTTGGACCTCAAACAGGTACAATGCCATTTCCTCCTGGGGAACCACTGGAGATAATTTGAGGTGGGGGGAGTAAATGCCTTCACTTGGGTGGGTGGAAAGACAGCAAGGGTGGCCAGCACTTGCCCAGAGCCGCCTCCTAGAGCCCGTTGTATTTTTCTTTATAACAGGCCTTTCTCATAGTAATTATAATAATACACATTTCCCTAGTTTGTGCCTGGTTCAATCCAACCTTTTCATGAATATAGCAAGTCTGTGGAATGAATCTCCACCTTCTTGCCTTCTACGGCAATAACATAGAACACAATATGAGGAGATGAGATGTGAATGTTATCTGACTGCAACTAGGGATAGGCACGAGCCAGGAAAATGGAGGTTCATTTTGTTTTGTGGTTTGTGGGGCTGCATGAACCACAAATCTTTATGAGATTCTCTGGTTACCTAACTGGTTTGTTTCATGAGGTTTGTGACTGGGTGATCTTGCCACTTGGACTTCACTTATGATGGTATGTGCCTTGCAAAAGTCATTTAAAAGGACTTTTGTAAGACACACTGCACGAGTGAAGTCCAAGTGGTGAGTTCACTTTCAGGTGAGCTCATCACTTAGACTTCACTCATGCACAGTGAACCTTGCAAAAACCATTTAAAGGGAACAGTCCTTTAAATGACTTTCCCAAGGCACGCCATTGCAGCCTCAGCTGGAACTCTTCTGGGCAGCCTGGTTCAAATTGGACTGCCCAACAGAGCCTGTAAGGGAGCTGTTCCTGCAGGGAGAACTTTCTGCTCAGGCTGGGCTGGAGCTCCACTGGACAGCCTGGTTCAAACAAGACTGCCCAACAAATCACTTCAGCAGTCCGTTGCAAGCAGGGGAGAGTGCAATGGATTGCTAAAATGGCTTGTATATATTTCAGCCTAACAGCTGACAGCACGCCAACCCTGCTGTTAGGTGAAAATGGAAGCAAGCCATTTCAGTGATCTGTCTAACCGCCCCCACCCCTTTCCCACCACAAGCCCCATGAACCACATGGAGCCTCATGCTTAGGGATGGGCATGAACCTCGGTTCACAAGTCATAACCTGGTGATTTTTGTGAGAAATTTAGGGTCATGGAGAAGTTTGTGTTCATCCTTACCTGCGACATATGTCACCCCATTGATCACCAGCGTTGATCTAATTGGCTAGACCAGTGTCCTCTTCCTCAGTCAAGACTTCAGGTGCATCCCTCTCAAAACTGCATGCTTGGTGGAAGAGGATGACTGTCCAAGATAGAAGAAGTATACTGTTCTTCAATCAAGAGTATATGATTTCCTTGCTAGAATCTCCAGTTTGAGGAGATCCACCAAGCAAGGAGAATTGGCAGAAATCTCCCTCACCCCACAGTTTTGTAGGAACAGAGAAAGCTGTGGGAATGGAGTAAAAACTCTTCCAAGAAGGGGTAATGATTTCTGCTTGCTTGAGATACACCTGTGTCATATCCCCTGCTGCTTCAAAGGGTTCCATTGCCACTGGGAGCAGCTTGGACATGGGAGCATGAGGGATTGCACTGGAAAGAGGAAGGTGGCAAAGATCCATTCTGCTAATTTGCTTTGTTTTGCTAAGGGTTGGACCCAGATCAATGACTAAAGCTGCTAAGGAACACATGGGTAATAATGCACTGGTGTCTTCCACCACAGTATGAGGAGGTAGACTTTGGTAGACTTCTAATTAAGAAAATTCAAGTATACATATTATTATTTGTTGCAAAGCCTGGAATTCTCTTTGTGGGATGAAAGTAGGAAATAACTGCAAAGATTTCCCTCTAGTTTTGGATTATCAGTACTCAGGGCTTTTTTTGTAGAACAAGTCCACCAGGACCTCATTTGCATATTAGGCCACGCCCTCTGACACCAAGCTAGCTGGAACTGTATTCCTGTGTGTTCCTGCTTAAAAAAAAAAAAGCCCTGTCAATACTGAATGAGACTGGAGTGCCTGTTTTTATTATTAAATTGCAACAATTGGAACAAACCTATTGATTGAATAGGCTATAGTGAGATTTTATTAAGAAAAGCTTTACTGGGTTCAAGGTAGTGGAAAAAATGCTTTCAGTATGTCCTAGTAAAGATCCTGTTTAAAACAAATGACACTATGTCATGTTCAGTAATATATCACTCATCAGCTTTATTCTAATTCTTTAAACTGAACAATTTCATTCAAGCTTGAAGCTTGTCTTTTCAAGCAACCAAGAGCTTCAGAACTTTGCCATCAAGCGTTGAGTTACACCAGCTGTTAATAAATTCTTGTGAAGTTCTATTTTAATTCTGTTTCTTCAGTTAACTGCTTGGTGTATGTATGGATGCAGGCCAGTTTTATATTTGTTTTTGAGGATGATGTTTGAGAAGCTCTAGAACTTTCTTCCTATTTTTAAAGATCTGGACTGACACTGAAGGTATAATAATGCTCCTCAACTTCTCTTAAGAATACTGGCATCTCAGTTCTGTTCTGTAGCACTATTTGGCTGTATGGTTTGCAATGGCTTACTTGATACTGTGCAGATAGACCACCTGTCAATAGCAATCCTGTTTCATTGATGCAGAGCAATATTAAGCATTTAACAGTTATGCGAATGTATTTGCTTATGATTGCCAAAAGGCTTTTTTATTGATAGAGGTAAGTAATTTTTTTCTCTCTTACATATTGTACCATTTGGCAGCTTTGTGTAAGATGTGAAATTGCCTCTTCTGATGATGGCTGTTGAAAGAATGGTGACATAGACTAACCTGGAGCATACTCTAGCCAAATAGTTGCTAACTTGGTTTTAGTAGTAGTAAATCTCTCCACCTAATCTATGGTACGCTAGCCCGTAATTTATTTATGATTAGGGATGGACATGAACCTAAAAAGGGCCGTATGGGGCAATCCATGAACCAAACCCCAAACAAGACTGAACCAATCTAGCAAGTTCAATTCCATCTTTCTTCCAATACAGTACAGTTTATTTATATGGTACCAAGCCAACAAAAAAGCAAAATAATTAAACAAATTTAAACATTGAAAGGCAAAATTATCC
The DNA here is from genome assembly GCF_032191835.1 of Heteronotia binoei. NCBI lineage: Eukaryota > Metazoa > Chordata > Lepidosauria > Squamata > Gekkonidae > Heteronotia > Heteronotia binoei. The sequence continues at coordinate 56,120,264 of NC_083243.1, read as the reverse complement.
ATGGTTAAAATAGAATAGTAAAATTAATAAAAGTATCAATGAAATCAATAAATATATGCATTTCTAAGACAAAGACAAGCATTACAAAACTTAGCTACCTTTTTGTGATATTCTGATTGTCATCTGAGAGGAGACAGACTACCTGAGCAGACTCTGTTAGCCCTTGCTTAGCCTTAACACAAGGGAAAATGTATTTAGCATGGGCTAAACTATACCAAGGACATCTTAGAAGCACATGTTTGATTGTTTCTATTTCTTGTAACTCACACTGGAAAAGTCTCTGAGCAAATGCCGTTTTCTTATACCTTCCTTCAAGAACACCAGAAGGGAGGGTTGGACATCTTGCCAGGGAGAAAGCTTTCCTCATCTTGTGATCCTTTAGGTTAGTAAGATAGGGGAAAGGATCTTTTTCCCAGCCAGGGCTTACTGTGGCCAGGAGAAAGGTGGTTGGGCCAGGACTTCCTGGAAAAGACTTTCCTTCCACATTTCTCCTGCCAATGGCTCACTGTGGCTGGGAGAAAGGAGGCAGGAACCACTTGAAATCACTATTTGATTTTGCTCCTTTCGACTTCAAAAAGGGGTAGCAAAACTGAAGTGTTAAACAGATCTCAGCCATTTAAACCTAACTGCAGTGTAGGTCTGCCTCTGAGCTGTTAGATTTAAATGGCTATGAGCCAGTTAACCTTTCAATTTTCCTTCCCCCTGGTCAAAGGGGGGGAGCAAAACCAAAGGACTAAATGGCTTGCAAACATTTAAATTTAACAGCTCAGTGGGTTCACCTTTGAAGCAAAACTGAAGGGTTAAATGGTTGCCAGCCAGCCATTTAATCCTAACAGCTGAGCAGCTCTACTCTGCTGTTAAGTTTAAATGGCTGGCCTCAAACAGCTGAACCAGCCAAAAGTCTAGTAAATGGTTGGGGAAGGTGCCTTCCCAAAACATAAGTTCCTGAATTCCAAACCAGCCCAAGTTCATACCAAATTTTGGCTTATGTGCTGGTTTGTGCCCTACCCTATAGAGAGCCCCATATATTGAACTGATAAGAGAAACTGAACTGAAATCAGATTTATGCATTGTGGAGTTTTGTCTTGTTTTTTGAAGAAAGATGCCTTATTGATTAGTGGATTATCAATAGCTTGCTGTTCTCTCCTTACCCCAGTTTCAGTGGGACAGCTAACTTGCTTAATGATAAGCTTTCAAGACCAAAAATCGGAAGATATAAAGGTTAAGTTACAAAGGGAATTGAAAGAGGCTTCTTCCAAGGGCTTGGTTATTCACTTGATTGCCAGCAAATGGTAGAGCCAGTGAATGCCAGAATCAGAAAGATGTATAGTCCTTGGATTGTTGACATGCAACACAATAAATTCCCCATGAATCTCACTTTACATTACAGCAAAGCCTTTTCTGTTTCATTATGCTATGAATTTTTGTTCATAAAAGTGAAATGCTTCTTTAACAAATATATCCCTTAAATAGATATTCTGGAAGTGAGCCATATGCATGGCTGGGGGGGGGGGAAATCAACTGTATGAGGTGGAAGCTTTAGATTAAGCTAAAGCCTGCATATGTTAAAAAAAGAAAGTTAAAATATAAAGGTAAGAAAAGTCAGAAAATAAATTATAGCTGTTATTAATTTTGAATTGTATTCAAACAGACATTTGTAGCATAGACAAAAGCTTATTACTAAGAGATAAAATTCAATTTTATTCTAGGATAATTGTTTTATGTATTTTACATTTATTTATAAGATTAGGATAAAGGCTTGGAATTCTCAATATAAATCACAGTATGGTCCCAATGGATGCCAAGGTCGGAGCATGAAAAGCCTGTCACTTAGAAAGCACATTATTTTTGAGGGAAATAAGAAGTGCATAAAATGAGATCTAAATCCATTGCCCTCCTCATAGCATACACTTAAGTTTTTTCGTGACTTCTGGGATGAGGTGGTTAAGTATATATGATTTCAAAGTAGGGCTATTCATATTTGTAATCAGAGACTCATCTTCTGCATTGTTAAGCACTGGTGGAACGTTTCCTGAGGCATCTTCAGGTTGCCCTGCACCTAAAAGGTAATGCCAGCATATGGTGGTTCTGTGCACATCATTCCTTTTCTAGATTCTTCTCCCATACTTTTGGTTGGATACTAAATCACCAAACTGAGAAAATATCATGAGCATCAGAATATTTCAAATAATTCTCTGTCTCTAGTTCTTTTGCATAAATACATTCAGCTGATATGAGTAATTTTGTCCATATATAGGTTTGTTTCAGTTATCTTTAAATTTCAATTATCTTTAAATATTCTCATTTGAAAACATCTCTGAGTACCTTGAGACTATTAGTATACTGGCTATCTTGCTCAGTTATGAACACACACATAATGCTGCTATATACGGAATCAGACCCTTGGTCCATCAAATTCAGTATTGTCTACTCAGACTGGCAGCAGTTCTCCAGGATCTCAGGCAGAGGTCTTTCATATCACCTACAAAAGATGGGTACTATAAAATGACATGCATTTAAGTACCTGCTTAATGCAGCCTTTTGAGAGAAGTACTTTGAGGCCCATAGAGAGAATTCAGGTTGTTGGGTTTTTTTCCGTTTCCCTTGAAAACTTAAACATGAAACTAGTCATTAATTTAGTATGGTTCTATCTTTTGGAAGTTTGAATCTTGTCTGACTTGTTGGTTTCAGAACCTCTTCTAATGTTAATTTTACATCTTCAAGGTTATCCAGTTACTTTTACTGAACTGAGGTGATATCTGAGACAAGGAGAATGCAAATATTCTTATGGTCATCATAACAACATTTCCTTTTGGGAATTATTTTCACTCTCCATGTTGCAGGATAAAGCCAGCAATAATGGTGGGATGTAACTATTATTCCCATGCTGCACTGAAGGTGACTGCTGTGTGAAAGCACCAGGTAGTGCTAATTAAAATACAGTTTTCCCCTTCAAATGTAATTTGATCCATTCCTTTGCCATCCTGGTAAGGCTAATATTTATCTCTACCCTGTTTTTAAGGATTTGAAGAAGTATTAGAGGCTCTGAAGGTTACTAAATAATGGAAGAATTAGGATTCTATTCTTTTTTTCTTTTTAAATCTATTTTATATTCCAAAAAGTTCTTCCATGTAATGGCAAATTCTTCTCTTTGTCATGTTTAATTTTACATCAAAACAGAGAAATGTTGAGCTTCATGCTACAAACTGTGCTTTAAAACCCATTAAAATTATTATTTCTGCTGTAAAGAAGCTGTTGTGGTTTACTGCTTGACCTTAACTTACCATATTATCCTTGGATATAGTTTGTACCAGCATTTCCAAAGTTGAGTTTCAGGACCTCTGGGGGTTCTGGAGGGTGCTTCAGGGAATCAGGTCCTTGGACAAAGGCATATCCTTCTCATTCTCAATTGACATTGCTCAACTTGGAATGGGGCAAAGACTCTTATTTGGGAAGATTTATTATTCATTTAAAACATTTATGTTCCTTTCCCCCACCCAAATATTTATTTATTTATTTATTTATTTATTTATTTAATTCGATTTATATCCCGCCCTCCCCACCGAGGCGGGCTCAGGGCGGCTTACAACAGAAAAAAGCTAACAAAAATCAATTTAAATACGTTAATAATTATACAATAAAATACATAAAAACCTAAAAATACATAAAACTCGCATCGATATACACTATGCTACGTTTCCTTAAATCAGTCTTTCAAATTTTCCAGTATTCAATAATCTGATGTTCGAGATTTAATATTCAGGCATTCCGATCACAATTAATTATATGCCAACCGGAAGAGAGTTGTTTTACAGGCCCTGCGGAACTGTTCAAGGTTCCGCAGGGCCCTTACCTCCTCCGGGAGCTGATTCCACCAACAGGGAGCTGCAATTGAGAAGGCCCTGTCCCTGGTCGCTTTCAGACGGGCCTCCTTTGGCCCAGGGATTGTAAGGAGGTTCTGAGACCCCGACCTCAGCACTCTCTGGGGAACATGTGGGGAGAGACGGTCCCTAAGGTAGGCAGGTCCCAGACCATAAAGGGCTTTAAAGGTCATGACCAGCACCTTGTACCGAACTCGGTATGTTATCGGCAGCCAGTGCAGTCCCCGAAGCCTCGGCTGAATGTGCTCCCATCTAGGGAGCCCTAACAACAGCCGGGCAGCGGCATTCTGCACTAGCTGCAACTTCCGGGTTCGGCACAGGGGCAGCCCCATGTAGAGGGCATTGCAGTAGTCCAGCCTCGAGGTGACCATTGCATGGATCACTGTTGCCAGGTCGCCATCCTCCAGGAAAGGGGCCAACTGCCTTGCCCGCCTGAGATGAAAAAATGCGGACTTGGCAGTGGCTGCTATCTGGGCCTCCATAGTTAAAGTAGGCTCCAGTAGCACCCCCAGGCTCCTAACCCTGTGCGCCGCTGACAGAGGCACACCGTCGAGGGCCGGTAAGGGAATCTCCCTCCCCAGACCATGGCAACCCAGGCAAAGGACCTCTGTCTTCGTTGGATTTAGCTTCAGCCCACTCAGCCTGAGCCATCTGGACACGGCCTGCAATGCCAGGTCCAGGTTTTCTGGGACACAGGCAGGCCGGCCGTCCATAAGTAGATAGAGCTGGGTGTCATCAGCGTACTGGTGGCAACCCAGCCCATATCTCCGGGCAATCTGGGTAAGAGGGCGCATATAGATGTTAAACAACATCGGGGATAGAACTGCTCCCTGAGGAACCCCGCAATCCAGCGGGTACCTCCGGGACAATTCACCCCCAATCGCCACTCTTTGTCCCCGACCCTTGAGGAAAGAGGTAAGCCATTGTAAAGCCGACCCCTGAATCCCCACGTCGGCGAGACGGCAAGTCAGCAACCGATGGTCGACCGTATCGAACGCTGCCAACAGGTCTAACAACATCAGTACCGCCGAGCCACCTCGATCCAGATCCTAAGGTTCCTCAGGAAGCAAACATCAAAACAGTAAAATATTTCAACATTAAAATAGCATTTAAGAAAGAATATGCATGAAACAAATCAATAAAAACATAAATTAATACACATAACTCCACAACCATGGAGATGGTCCAGTAACAGTTATTTGGGGGGTATACCAAATAAAAGAAGTTTTCAACCATGGCAGAAGACAACAGAGGGAGACAGAGAAATCTCCCTGGGAATGGAGCGCCAAAGTTTTGGCACCACAACCAAGAAGGCCCTTTCTCAGATTGACACTCACCTAGCCTTAAATGGTGGTGGCACCTGAAGTAGGGCCTCCATTGATGAATGGAGTGAATGAATAGGTTCATATGGAAGAAGACAGTCCTTAAGGTATTCGGATCCCAAGCTGTATAGGGGTTTAAAGATCAATACCATCATGGCCCTGGAAATGTATTAAAACCAGTGCACGTGGGACAAGACTATGTGATGTGGTCCTTACAGCCCAGTCAGCATTCTGACTGCAACATTCTGTACCAACTGTAGCTTCCAGACAGTCCTCAAGGGCAGCCTTGAGGTAGTAATCTAATCAAGATGTTACCAGGGCATGCATCACAATGGTAATATATTTTCTGCCCAGGAAAATCCATCCCACTGCCACCCATTTATCCATCAGAAGACCCAGATCCAGCAGCACTCTCAAATTACAGACCTGCTTCTTTAGGGGAAGTGTAACCCCAGAACAAGAGATAAACCATTTCCTCGGTCAGACTTACCCCCAACATACACACCAATAATAGCACCTCCATTTTGTCAGGGTTAAGTTACAGTTTGTTAGCCCTCATCAATCCATCCTACAACTGCCTCCTGGCACAGCCTCCCTGGAAGTTGCTGGTAGCCTGAGGTAGAGCTGAGTGTCATCTGCATATTGGTGGCAGCCCAGATTTTTGGAGGGCTTCTTCCATGAGTTTTACATGGATGGTGAAAAGCATAGAGTGCAAGATAGAACCTTTCAAGACCCAATAAGCCAGAGGCCAAGGGGCAGAGCTGCAGTCCTCCAGGACTGAATTCTGAAATCTATCTTTGAGGCAGGACCAAAACTACCACCACAGAACAGTGTCTCCCACCCAACTCTGCAAAGTGGTCCAGAAGAATACAGTGATCAATAGTATCAAAAGCTGCCAAGGGATTAAGAAGAATTAAGGGGGTCACATGTGGCCCGGAGGCCAATTCAGGCCCCCGAGGGCTCCTATCAGGCCCCTGAGCAACTGGCTGTCATTTGCTTCCTTCTCTCTATCTCTTGCTTCCTTCTGCATAACAGCTTGCTTTGCAAGGCTTGCTCAATCACACAAGAGCTACAGAGCAAAACCTCTATTTTCTCCATTGGCTGAGGCTCCTCCCTTGGAGAGGAAGAGGGGATGTCAGAGCATGTTTTTCCAGTCTCTCTCAATCGCACAACAGAGCTACTGAGCCAAGCCTCTCTTCCTTTTCCCTCCTGATCCCCTGGGGAAGGAAGGAGTGAGCCAGAACTTCCTTTGCCCATTTCCCTGTATCCCATAGAAGAGATGCAAAGAAAGCACCTTTAATACCAACAAGTGCTAATGTTTTAAGTATGTTTTAAGGATTTTTAAAATATATATATATTTGTGTTTGTCTGTGTTCTTTAGAAAGTTTATATCTCTGCTACCTAATCTTATATAGGTATACACATGGCCTGGCCTGTCATGGCCCATCCCAACCTGACATGCCCCAGCCCAGCAAGGTCACATTTATATCAGATCTGGCCCTCATAACAAAGGGGTTCAACACCCCTGCACTAGAGTGACCTAGGGTATTTCAGTGCCATAATGAGTCCTGAAACCAGATTGGAAGGAATCAAAACCATATGCTTCATTCAGGAATCCCTGAATGCCCAGCCCCCACTTGTTCAGTTATCTTACTCAAGAACAGTACATTTGATACTAGATAGTAGTTATTCAACTCTCCTGGGTCCAGAGTAGTGTTCCTTAAGAATGGACACACTACTGCCATTTCAAGGCAGGAGCAACAGAGCCAGTTTGGTGTAGTGGTTAAGTGTGTAGACTTTTATCTGGGAGAACCAGGTTTGATTCCCCACTCCTCCACTTGCACCTGCTGGAACGGCCTTGGATTAGCCATAGCTCTGGCAGAGGTTGTCCTTGAAAGGGCAGCTGCTGCAAGAGCCCTCTCAGCCCCACCCCCTCACAGGGTGTCTGTTGTGGGGGAAGAAGATAAAGACGATTGTAAGCCACTCTGAGACTCTGATTCAGAGAGAAGGGCAGGGTATAAATCTACGGTCTTCTCTCTTAGGGAGGCACTTACTGTCTCCCAGACCCAGGCTGCCAGCCCTCCCCCAACAGATTTAAGCTGCCAAGAGGGGGAAGGGTTGTACAAGCAGTTAGCAAGTCTTAAACTTCCAAGAATTCAGATTTGACAAGCTGTACAGTATCCCACACAACTGGACAAATTGGTATCCAATCCTATCACTGCTAATGAAAAGTCCAAATTGGAACAGATGTAAGAGATTTTAATCTGCAAAGCATTTAGCAATAGATAGACCAAAACCCAGTAGGCTCTTGGCCACTTGGAAGAGTTACTCATGTCTATACTGTGCAGATGCAGTGGTGGTGGAAAATACTGAGCTCTATCATATGCCTTGTTAGATTAATCCCAAGTGTCACTTTGCTGTTGTTCTAGCTATCTCTCTTGTCTTTCTATCATCTGTTGCCTCTCAGTAAACCAGGGGGCTGCCCAGGCTCTTTAAAAGGGCCTTGCCCAGCAGATGTGTCATGTGCCTGGGGCATTTCTTCATTATAGAGATCAACCAAGGCATTAACAGGAGTGCTGACCATATCCACAGAAAAATGGAATGGAATCTGCCCTCCCCCTTTCAAAGGGCTTGAATTCATAGAGCCACTGTTGCCCACAGTCTTTGATCTTTCAGATCAAATGAGAGTGATAGCCTGAAATCATGCTGATTAGTTTTCAGGATCTAGCAGTTTAGCTTTAGGAACCCTAATTGGTTGTGTGGTTCTAAGGAGGTACAGCCCTAACACAGTCATCATAATTACTTCAGGTATCAACTGAACTGGTTTTCAGTGCCAGTTGTCTGGAAAAATGAACTGCAAAAATGAACCACCAAGGAAAAAGGTGGTTCATTTTCCAGTTCCGGCATGGCGTGAGCAAACAAACTGGCTCAGTTTATGCACAGATGGCAGTTTGTGGATCGGTTCCTGCCCATTCTTAGAATAAATATATCAGAATTGGAGGTGGATGGACACTGAGCAGATATGCTCTTCTTAATTGTGGAATGTGAAGAGTAATTAACTGAGACCCTGTTATCATGTTTCATCTGTCTCCTATCAAGTGTCCGGTGTTTGGGGGGAAGGGGGGGAGGTTGTTTTTGTTTTTGTGATGCTGGTCCTTTTCTTATCTCTATGAGCAGCTCTGAAACATTTTCTCCTTCCCACCCCTTGCTGTCTTTAGCATAGTGTCTTCTCTAATACATTTACTGTAATTTGGATCAATGCCTCTTCAGTTGTTATATATAATCTGTTGTCCCATGAGATCAAATCTTTTAACCCATATGTAGACTGTGGAAATATTTTAAAGAACATTTGTGTAGCTGATGGTTCTCACTGCATTGTTTTGAGGACAGTGGAGGATAGAGGGCTTTGATGTTAAGCTTACCAGTTCCAGCTTGGGAAATCCCTGGATATTTGGGGCCAATTTCTGGGGAAGTTGGAGTTTGGGGAGGGGAGGGATTTCTTTGGGGATTTGATGCCAGAGTCCCCCCTCTGAAATTGCCATTTTTTCCAGGGAAATTGATCTAGGGGAGCTTATCTATGTCATCTAGAGATCAGTGTACGTAATTTTGTGAAATATCCCTACTTGAAGGCTGGCAACCATGCTGTATGGGGCTGTTCAGCATATGGCAGATCCTGGTGAGGGAGCGAGGGCTGAGGGGGGGGGGGGGTCACTATGTTGGACACTTTATTATATTTTCTGCTGTAATTTTATTTCCAGTCCTTGCTAACTGTGGGTGTATATTTGGGAGGGGTGCTTGTAAATTACATTGCTGAGTTGTGTCAGCTTGAAATATTAATGCCCAATTGATGCAGTATTAATAATTAGTCTGGAATTTGATCATTATGTTATACATTGCCAGCTGTCAACCTTTGGCTGTGTTGGCTTCTATGCACTACATCATCAATTAGTATTGAACTGTGCTTAAAAAATAATGGGGGCGTGTGGTTCTGGTCAGAAGATTCTATGCTCAGCAGGTTTTTCCTTTAGGTGTATTTTTTCCAGCAAGTTCTGCAATGGGAATTCTGCCAGAAACATCTCATAAAATGACATTTAAAATAGTTATGTTTTTTAAAAATTCTATGTTTTGTGTCTGTACTTCAGTGGAAATGTTAAATGGGTTTGTTGGTCAAATAAAGTTTTTTGAGTAATCAGTTATCAAAGTTTGGGTAGACATTTAAATAAAGCGTTTTTTAAAATATATATATATAGTCTAAATGTGAGAGTGTGTGCCATGCCTCAGCAAGAACCCTTTTTTCCTCTGATGAGTAGTTTTAGTATATCACTTTTTGTCAGAGATCTATTTTGGGAGTTTTGAACTACAATAAGAAATTTCTTAGCAATAGTTTGACCTTAAATTTACCTGAACTCCTCCCAAGTATGCATTCTGTAAAGAACTGCTTTACAAACAGTTCTGTCCTAATGAATGCTCACTTCTATTTTCTTTTGTTGTCTGGGGTAATACAATATGTTTTATGTCACACATGTCATTTTTATGCAGGCTTGCAGCTGATCCTTATTTGAGCTATAGAACAAAGCCAGATAAATTCATCTTTCTGGCCTTAATTTTCACTTCTTAAGTAAAGGAGACAAGTAATGGATTTAAAAAGAGGAATTCCTTACATTTTGAAAGAAAATGAGGATAGTCAGTACCATCTGCCATCAGTACCACTTGCAGGAAAGGCAAAATAGAAATCAAATAAATAAAATAACATATTTGTCATACATAGCTTTAAAATACAATCTATCTATATTTAGCAAACATTTGGGTTTCTGCAACAAATATTGCAACATAATTAACTCTTCTAGAGAAAGAACTCTGATGAGGTGGGCTTTAGTTCATGGAAGCTTATACCAAAAAGATTTTTGGTCAGTCTTGGGCTCAGATGTTGTTCTGCTACTACCGGCAATATAGGTTATTCATTGCATTCAAACTACTATCCTCCAGCAACTACTTTCTAGAATAACTGTTTCAGTTGCACAATTACAAGTGTATTTTCAGTTCCAGGGGGTTTGCATCTCTGTATATGTTTCCATATACTTTTTTTCCACAAGAGTAACCAAGTTTAACTGCTGAGTGAGTGCCAAATAGAGATGCCCTCAGGTTGTTGCCCAAGTTGCTTCATGCTGTTTTATACAGAAAAGATGAAGAAAATTATTCATCTAGCCTGCAGGAGGTAGCAATCAGTTGTTAACGGGCAGGACCACCATCCTCTCTGTGTTCAAACTTCCCAGGGTGAGAAGTTGTATGTAAAACTAGGGCTGCTGTATAAGTGTGAGATAAAATGTAAACAGTTACCAGGTCAGGCAAAACCTCCTCTGTATGTGTTTCAGTCCCTCCTGGAGCCACTTCAAATTGGAAGCCACTTCATAGAGGCTTTGTATTCTCTTCCTTGTGTCACCATTGCTTGAGGCACCTCTCTTTCTGCTTTCCCCACTCTCATGGTCTCAGTCCTGCTTTTGGCTAGGAGGGTATGTGCTCAAGATAAAGCGAGTTTCTCTGACACTGGGAATTTGAGCAGAAAACGAAATAGTGAATTGTTGTGTTAAGTGCTGTAACACATGTTTAGTAGTAACATTCTGAATGCCTGATATGGCATGGAAGTACATGTTATCCGACAATTCTATGATAATGTTGATGAGTATCTGCTCAGTTTGATCAGTCAGAAGTGTTTCTGAATAGTGGTGCAGTGGTTAGAGAGTCAAGTAAGACCGGGGGAAATCTGGTCTGAAATTGTCTATTGGCCTATGTGATATTGGGCTAACCAATCTCATTGGGGGTTTTTTGAGGATAAGATAATTGTATGCCGCACTGAGTTCTTTGGAATAAAGTTGGAATAAAAATGAGATAGATTAGACATACGTGGAGCAGACCATACTATGTTTCATTGACTCTGAGAGTGTCACTTCAGAACAGAGGACTAATGGTGAAATCTTGGAAGGATATAACTCATATAACTCTATTTAGGATTGTGCTCTAAATGGCATGGATAGCAGCTGTCTGTCTACTTACAAGATGTGAAAGGACTGAATATCCATCAGGGTAATAGATAATTGGCTATTTGTGGCTTTCTTAAGCCATCTTTCTTCAAAAATAGGATGCAAAGCAGGTATATACAGGGTCAGCTGTCAAAACATATCTGTTGAGAGAAGGCAACCCACATCTTCTTTTCAACTCCTGGGTGACAAACTTTGCAAACTGAGCCTCCAGTGTATTTCCTGATTTAATCATTATTGAACTTGTTTTTTGGGGTGGGTGGGGGGGATAACCCCAAAAGAAAAATTATTTCCAAAAACATTTGCTTAAAGATTTGAGAATGATAGTTGCCATGATGTTGCTTTTTAGACTCGCATTGAACCCTCTTCATTTTTTCTCATTCATAGTCCTGCCTCTTTTGGGGGGGGGGGGGGGGAAATAGTTGCTTATTTCGCTATTGATTGCACGTGGCATGGAGAAAGCCCTTAGGCCAACTAAGTGTCTTTCTACTGTCTATTAAATCCCATGTCACATTGACCTGAGTTGTAAAGTTTAAATTACTGTTCTTCAGTTCTGGCATGATTCCAGAAATAACTCCACATTTACTGTTTTTAAGCCACACAAACAGCAGGACACTCTGCCAGGAACAGTTGGAAGCTGCAAGAGCAGCTGTAGTCCATGGTTAGAGAACAAGGCTGGACTTTCCCAGCTAAAGCCCCTTGAGCCCCCTTTCAAGTCTCCAGAATTCATGTCCACACATGTACAGAGAGGATAACACACAAGGCAAAAGTTTTCAGGCCAGAAATATCTCTCCACACCATTACCTGACTCACCTTTAGACACCCCCCAGTGGGGGGAAAAATAATTCTGCCAACAACATGGGGAATAAGGTAGATAATGCTGCATTTGATGCCCAAGTTCATAGCTGTTTGTGTGTGACTTTTCTTCATAGCTGCAGCCTTTACAGTTATTTGTGTTTCTCTAAGTAATCTTCTTCCTTGTATATACTGTCATTGACAAGATGTTTTTTTTAGAACCCAGAAAAGGAAAAAATTACAGTAGCTCCACACTTTTCACATACATCTGAATCATTTCCAGCCATTACAACTGTTAGGAATGTAGCACTGGTTAGCCTATAATCTAATAAACAGTGATACCCTCCCCTCTAGATTTTCCACTCCAGTTGAAAACAGTGTGTATAGATGGTCAAAGAAAAATGGGAATAAATCCTCAAATGGAAAGGAACTATACGAATATGTAAGGAGTGACTGATAGCATTTTATGGCTTTTGTGAAAGGAGAGGCAAGAAATTGATGAACAAAACAGTACAATGGTTACAGTGTACATTATTCATCAAGGCAAGAAGTGTTACTAGAGAACAGAAAGAAGGTGGGACAATCATGATTTTTTATTGGGAAATGCTCAATGCAGCTGTGTCTTAGAATAGCTTCAGTTCCGAGTTGTAGTGATGATTAAAGAGGTGATTCAAATATGTCTGAAATGTAGGATCTTCTGTTTTAAGGTTGGTAGATTCCAGTCCAGTAGCAATTCAGAGACCAACAAGATTTTGGAGGGTATGATCTTTAAAGAGTCAAAGCTCTCTTCCTCAGATACCTGACTGGAATCCAGCTGTTCTGCTACATACCAACACAGCTATGCTCTGAAACTGTTTTAAGGTAGTCATTTTTTACTGTTTTAAGGTTGTCATTAAGTACCTTTTAGTCCTTTCTGCAATATAGGTCTCAAAATATCTGTTCTAGGCTAAGCTGAATCTTCTTTGGTTCATTTTTTGACCTTTTGATTTGCCTATAATTTTTTCTCATTCTATGGAAATACAACTCCTTTTGTGGAAGGGTTTGTCATTGCATCAAAACTTGGCACGAATCTGAGTGCTAAGAAAACAGGCTGTTTGTTCCCTCGGGAAACTATTCTATAAGCTAACCTTGCTTTTATATGGAGTACCCTCCTAGATTAAGTTATTTAGTTTAGCTTGCCCTGGGGCAAAACGTTTCAGGATATTTTAAAAGATTCTGGTATCTGATTAACATCAGGAATATAGTGGTTGGTTTTGGGTCCCCCCCCCCCCAGTCTCCACTTTCTTATCTGTTGATTTTGATATCTCTATAATACTTTATATAGTTCAAACACCACCTCAACATGGGAGGAATGGAAAAACATTTATTAGTCTGTGTACTACATTCCATGGTTGATAAATTATCATTTCTGTCAATGCTTCTATTGAATGAAGATAAAATAAATACACATTTTTAATCTACTTAACATTCACATGCTGAACCCTTAGATCCATACTAATAGACATGTCTTTATCTCATGGTTTAGTTTTCCTCTGCCTTTAATTGGTTCATGTTACAAGATGGCACAATATGACTTGATTGCTTGATAACAAAATGTGATCAAGATAACTGTACTATTGAAACTTCTCTTGCAAAGTATAGCAAAAAGCTATCACCCTTTTTTCTTTGTCAGTTCAAAAATCTAAATTCCAAATAGTCGCTAGTAATGTTAAAATTAGAATCCAGAAAGGATGCAAATTGGGTTTCTCATTCTCTTTCTATTTGTGCCATAATGTGTTTAGTCCATTTTTCTTGCCTATACCAGTTAGTTCCTTCAGCTGTACTGCATTTGGACTTTAACTTAGCAAAAGCATCTTTCTGTGCCTGCCTATTTGCTCCCTTTTAGACAGTGGTGAATATGGAGAGCCAGATCTTCTTTGTGGTGTCTGTGCATCACACTGATGGGAGAAGGTGCCAACGCCGATCACGATCGGTAAATTCAAAAGCTGCAGATTTCCGCGGACACGTCCCAGTGCGCATGCCCAGAAGCCCCACTGCGCATGCCCACTGAGACAGGAGTGGACATCGCGCCAGTTCTCTTCTGACCGCCGTTTGGATCAGTCGATCATCGCTATGGTCGGTGAACTTTTCTTCATATTCAGGATTTTCCTAGGATTTCCAAAGGCTTTCTTAGTATTATCTTTTGTTGTTTTCTTTAATTTTACTCCATGGGGTGAAAGGTGAAAAAAGAATTTTTCCCGCCCATTTCCCATTTTCTCCTCCCCCCCCTCCCCTTCACATGGAAAAGTGCTGGGGATTTTTCAAGAGGTGTGCAAAGTGGGGGAGTAAAATCACCCCACCAGCCGGCCACGCAGTCTGTTTACTTTGCCTTGGAGAGTCGCATAGAATGGACTCGTGCACACATTGTGCCAGATTTTCCAAGCATACCAGGAAGAATAGAGCGGCTCGTCTCGCAGCTGCCCTGATGGAACAGGCATTGTCTCCATGAAAAGCGTCTGCTCCAATGGAGCGAACCCACAAGCTGTCGACATTGGAGTCGGTCGATACCGACAGGCCCCTTTCCAATGCCAATTACCCCACTAAAAGAGCGGGCTCGGCCTCTAAGTCGAACTCCTCCACTCCTGCAAAGAGGCTAAAGGAGGATAAGGGAGCTCATTCGGAAGCAAAGAAGAGGAAGAAGACGGACAAGCTGAGACACAGCAAACCCGTTTCTCTCTGCTCTCCGGCATCGCCATTGGACCCGGCGGCTCCTATCATTCCGCCATTGAATCTTTTTGCCTCACCGGGTCGTCGGCTAAGCCCTCCAATGCTTGCTTCCATGTCCACCCAGATTGCTGTCTCTTCTGATTCCGATCGCGACTTGGATCTGATGCAGCGCTCCGGCGCGGAAGACAGTCCCCCCGAGCTGATCCACACTGTGGCTGAGACCCTTCAATCCCGAAGCCCACATCGAGATCAATCGGGAAGTCCTCATTGTGGCCGATCTCGAAGCCCTCATCGAGGTTGATCCCGAAGCCCTTGAGATCGATCCCGGAGTCTTCTATCTGATTGATCCAGAAGCCTTCAACGAGACCGATCCCAGAGCCCTCGGCATCGACGTCGATCCCGGGAATTGGGAAGAGAAAAGTCACCCAGGTTGAGACCAAAGGAGGACTCTCCATCTTGGTGTTTACCACCTCCATTACCATGAGATCAGCATCAATGGCAATATCTATATGGGTCATACCCGATGCCTTCGGTTTTTCCCTGGTTCCCCCCATGACAGATGGAATGGGACCAATACTCAGAAGCCTCCTGTAGATCCCGGACATCGTACAGACCTTCGAAGCAAGCTCCATCTGCTTCAGTGTCTAAACCACCCGACGCCGAACCGTCCCATCAGCAAAAGGACTCTGAGCATCTTCAGGCTTCTGAACGAGTCTCAGTGACGGACCCGGTTCCAGATCCACCAACACTCCCTTCCGAACACTCGGAATCTCCCACAGGTTCCCCAAGGTCCGTAGAGGGATCGATCCCGGAGGAACAAGGGGCTTCATCATCACCTGAAGAACATAAGAACATAAGAGAAGCCATGTTAGATCAGGCCAATGGCCCATCCAGTCCAACATTCTGTGTCACACAGCGGCCAAATATATATATATATATATATATACACACACACACACACACTGTGGCTAATAGCCACTGATGGACCTCTGCTCCATATTTTTATCTAACCCCTTCTTGAAGGTGGCTATGCTTGTGGACGCCACCACCTCCTGTGGCAGTGAATTCCACATGTTAATCACCCTTTGGGTGAAGAAGTACTTCCTTTTATCCGTTTTAACCTGTCTGCTCAGCAATTTCATCGAATGCCCACGAGTTCTTGTATTGTGAGAAAGGGAGAAAAGTACTTCTTTCTCTACTTTCTCCATCCCATGCATTATCTTGTAAACTTCCATCATGTCACCCCTCAGTCGACGTTTCTCCAAGCTAAAGAGCCCTAAGCGTTTCAACCTTTCTTAATAGGGAAGGTGTTCCAGCCCTTTAATCATTTTAGTTGCCCTTTTCTGAACTTTCTCCAATGCTATAATATCCTTTTTGAGGTGCGGCGACCAGAACTGCACACAGTACTCCAAATGAGACCGCACCATCGATTTATACAGAGGCATTATGATACTGGCTGATTTGTTTTCAATTCCCTTCCTAATAATTCCCAGCATGGCGTTGGCCTTTTTTATTGCAAACGCACACTGTCTTGACATTTTCAGTGAATTATCTACCATGACCCCGAGATCTCTCTCTTGGTCTGTCTCTGCCAGTTCACACCCCATCAACTTGTATTTGTAGCTGGGATTCTTGGCCCCAATGTGCATTACTTTGCACTTGGCCACATTGAACCGCATCTGCCACGTTGACGCCCACTCACCCAGCCTCAACAGATCCCTTTGGAGTTCCTCACAATCCTCTCTGGTTCTCACCACCCTGAACAATTTAGTGTCATCCGCAAATTTGGCCACTTCACTGCTCACTCCCAACTCTAAATCATTTATGAACAAGTTAAAGAGGATGGGACCCAGTACCGAGCCCTGCGGCACCCCACTGCTTACCGTCCTCCACTGCGAAGACTGCCCATTTATACTCACTCTCTGCTTCCTATTACTCAGCCAGTTTTTGATCCACAAGAGGACCTGTCCTTTTACTCCATGACTCTCAAGCTTTCTAAGAAGCCTTTGATGAGGAACTTTATCAAAAGCTTTCTGGAAGTCAAGGTAAACAACATCTATCGGGTCTCCTTTGTCCACATGTTTGTTCACCCCCTCAAAGAAATGCAACAGGTTAGTGAGGCAAGATCTTCCCTTGCAGAACCCATGCTGAGTCTTCCTCAATAACCCGTGTTCATCAATGTGCCTACTCATTCTGTCCTTGATAATGGTTTCTACCAACTTTCCCGGTATTGAAGTCAGACTGACTGGCCTGTAATTTCCCGGATCTCCTCTGGAACCCTTTTTAAAGATGGGGGTGACATTTGCTACCTTCCAGTCCTCAGGAACGGAGGCAGATTTCAATGAAAGATTACAGATTTTTGTTAGAAGATCCACAAGTTCAACTTTGAATTCTTTCAGAACTCTCGGATGTATGCCATCCGGACCCGGTGACTTATTAGTTTTTAATTTGTCTATTAGTTGTAGGACCTCCTCTTTTGTCACCTCAATCTGACTCAGGTCTTTCAACACCCCTTCCAATATTAGTGGTTCTGGGGCGGGCAAACACTTCTCATCTTCCACGGTGAAGACGGAGGCAAAAAATGCATTCAGCTTCTCAGCCATTTCCCCATCCTCCTTCAGTAATCCTTTTACCCCATGGTCATCCAAGGGCCCCACTGCTTCCCTGGCTGGTTTCCTACTTCTAATATATTTGAAGAAATTTTTATTGTTGGTCTTTATGTTTTTTGCAATATGCTCCTCATAGTCCCTTTTTGCCTGCCTGATCACAGTCTTGCATTTGATTTGCCACTGCCTGTGTTCCCTTTTATTAATCTCTCTTGGACTGGTTTTCCACCGCTTAAAGGAGTCCTTCTTACCTTTTACAGCTTCCATTACTTTGTTTGTTAACCATGCTGGCCTCTTCTTATACCTGTTTGTGCCTTTCCTAACTTGTGGTATGTATTTTATCTGAGCTTCTAGGATTATAGTTTTAAATAGTCTCCAAGCTTCCCCAAGGGTTTTGACCGTATTTACCTTTCCTTTCAGTTTCCTCCTCACATGCCTCCTCATCTCAGAGAATTTACCCCTTTTAAAGTTAAATGTGGTTGTGGCGGTCTTTTTGGGCAACTCCCTATTTATACAAATGGTGAAATCAATAACATTATGGTCACTGTTCCCAAGCGGCGCAATCACTTTTACATCTCTCACCAAGTCTTGGGCATTACTTAGGACCAGATCCAGGATCGCCCCACTCCTGGTAGGTTCTGAGACCATCTGCTCCATAGCACAGTCATTGAGAGCATCAAGAAACTCAATCTCTTTCTCTCGACCAGAACACATATTGACCCAATCAATCTGCGGGTAGTTAAAATCACCTATTACGACACAGTTTTTACATTTAGCCGCTATCTTTAATCCCTCCATCATATTATAATCGTCCTCTCTCTTTTGATTTGGTGGGCGATAACAAACTCCCATAGTTAAATTTCCTTTTGGGCCCTCTATTTCAACCCAAAGCATTTCTAAAAGGGAATCTAATTCTCTGACCTCAGTCTTACTGGACCGTATATCCTCTCTGACATACAGAGCCACCCCACCTCCAACCCTTCCCTCCCTATCCTTCCGATATAACTTATATCCAGGAATCACCGTGTCCCACTGATTCTCCTCATTCCACCAAGTTTCTGAAATTCCCACAATGTCTATGTTTTCTCCCAACACTAAACATTCCAATTCACCAATTTTACTTTGGACACTTCTAGCATTTGCATACAAACATTTATAATTTCCCAAGCAAGCTAGGCCCGCCACCTCTCTCCTGCCGCCTCGAGACTCTAGCAGACAGTCCATACTGTTTGTCACCATCACAGTGGACAACTCTGATCCGTTACTCGGTAGAAAAATAGAAGCCAACCCTTCATCTCTTTGAGACGAGTCCTCCCGAACCAGAGACATTCCATCTCCTGTTGGCTTTCCCCCAAGATTTAGTTTAAAAACTGCTCTGCCACCTTTTTGATTTTAAGCGCCAGCAGCCTGGTTCCATCCGGAGACAAGTGGAGACCGTCTCTTTTGTACAGCTCCGGCTTGTTCCAGAAAGCATCCCAGTGCCTAACAAACTTAAACCCTTCCTCCTTACACCATCGTCTCATCCACACATTGAGACTTCTAATTTGCGCCTGTCTCTCCTGCCCTGCACGTGGAACAGGTAGCACTTCCGAGAAGGCCACCTTGGAGGTCCTGGCCTTAAGTCTCCCACCTAGCAGCCTAAATTTCTCCTCCAGGACCTCACGACTGCATTTTCCCACATCGTTGGTGCCAACATGCACCACGACCACAGGCTCCTCCCCAGCACTGTCTATCAGCCTATCTACTACACGCGTAATGTCCGCTACCTTCGCACCAGGCAGGCAAGTCACCATACGGTCAATACGCGGTTTCGCCACCCAGCTGTCTACTTGCCTAAGGATCGAATCACCAACTACCAAGACCCCCCCTCTCCCCCTGCCCAGGGATGGTTCCTTGGCGTGAAAGGATACCCGCTCACCAACTGAAGAAGAGGTCCCTTCTGAGGGCGCATTCCCCTTATCCTCAGCAAGGTGCCCTGTTCCCTCTAGACCCTCACGCTCTCTGGCAGCAACGGGGCTGCCACATTCAGAGTGGGGCTCATCTAATATGCCCCCAAGAGTCTTCCCCAATTGCCTAACTGACCGTCTCTGCTTCTCCAGGGCAGTCACCTCGGCCTCAAGGGTACGAACTCGTTCTCTGAGGACCAGGAGCTCCTTGCATCGAGCACACACCCAAGACTTCTGTCTTGAACCCTCACCCTCTCACAGAGTAGCTGAGGAACAACCCAGCTCTCCGTCTGAGGACCTCAAATCTTATGGTGACCTCATTAGACGCATGGCACAGTCCTTATCGCTCCCCACGGTCCAACCTCAACCCATAATCACGGATAGCATTTTTGATATTGTTCAAATGGACACATCCACTGCTATAGATCTGCTATTGACCACAGTTATGTTACACACAGCTAAAGCTTCGTGGGATAAGCCTGCGTCCACACCTATTTCATCAAGCAGACTTGACCACATGTACAGAATACAGGAATCCACGGCCGACTTCCTCTTTAACGACCCCAAACCTAACTCTGTGGTGGTGGCCTCGTCATCGAAAGCAAGAAAGACGCATGCTTCTCCCCCTGATAAGGAGGGGAAGAAATTAAACAACCTAAGAAGGAATCTTTACTCGGCGGGCTCACAAGGGTTGAAAGTTGCAAATTACTCAGCCTGTATGGGGCGCTATCAATATGCTCTATGGGAGCAGCTTTCCACCATTCTGCCCAACCTTCCAGAACAGAGCAGGAACTCCATTAAGAAGATCCAAAAAGAGGGTATGACTTTGGCCAAACAGCAATTAAACTCAGCCAAACGCTTAGGCGATATAGGGGCGAAGACACTAACCGCTGCTATCACCTTAAGAAGGCACTCTTGGCTTAGATCCACCGCATTGCAGCCGGATATGCAGCCTTACATAGAGGATTTGCCCTTTGATGGGAACGGGTTATTCAGTGCCAATTCGGACTCCCTGTTGCAAGAGATGGATAAAAGCATCCGAACCTCCAGGAATCTCGGAGTTCCCACCTCATCCCGCCCGCAGAACAAACGCCCTTGGCCTAAACCATGGAACAAGAAGCCATTCTCGAAACCACCGATGGAGCAACAATGGAGGCCTAAAAGCACAACATCTTTTTCTAAACCTCCTTACAATCCTAAACCCAAGTACTCTTCTTCCTCTTCTCAATCTTCTCACCAGAAGGGGAACAGACCATCTAAACAGGGACTTTGACTGCCTTCCCCCCTGTACCTCTTCCCTCCCTTCTGCGTCGGACCATACCCGTCTTTTCTCTTTCTTTCAGGCATGGTCCAGAATAACCACAGATCAGTGGGTCCTATCCATAATCCGGAGGGGTTATATGATAGAATTCCATCTAGATCCACCAGTTCCGACATTCATCTCCACCAACCCATCTCACACACTGCGAGAAGAGGTCCAATCACTCCTTCACAAACACGCCATAGAACCAGTTCCAGCAAATCAAGAAGGACTAGGTTTTTATTCTCGGTATTTCACAATCCCAAAGCAAGATGGAGGTCTTCGACCAATCATGGACCTTCGAGCTCTAAATCTGTTCATCACCCATCACAAATTCAGAATGACCTCCTTACCCAACATCCTTCCCCTTCTCAATCAGGGAGATTGGATGGCCACTCTGGATTTACAGGACGCATACTTCCACATCAGCATACACCCATCCCACAGGAAGTTTCTCAGATTCACCATTGGGACTGCCTATTACCAGTATAAGGCCTTGCCTTTCGGTCTTTCCACGGCCCCCAGGGTTTTTACAAAAACAATGGTTGTCATTGCAGCCCATCTGAGATTGCAGGGTATTACTCTGTTCCCATACATAGATATTTGGCTCCTGGTAGCGGAGTCAGAATCTCGCCTAGTACAACACATCAACACCATTCTTGCCCTCCTGCAGGAGTTGGGTTTGCAGGTCAACAAGAAGAAATCTTGTCTTCAACCCTCTCAGAAGGTGCAGTTTATAGGAGCAATCATAGATACCCTGTCATGCAAGGCCTTCTTGCCAGCAAAGCGAGCAGACGACATTGTAGCTCTTGTACAAGTTTTTCTTCACAATCCCACGGTCACGGCTCTTCAAGTTCAACGCCTACTGGGCCTGATGGCTGCAACCATGACAGTTCTAGTATTTGCCAGATTCCACATGAGGATTTTACAATTGTGGTTTCTCAGACATTTCAAATGCAATGTAGACCTTCCCTCTTGCAAGATGTCCATTCCACAGTCAGTTTTATCCAACCGCACTTGGTGGTAACAGAGACATCACTTGCTAGATGGAGCTTCCTTCCACAAACCAAGCCCGACAATAACTATAACTTCAGATGTGTCCCTGTGGGGCTGGGGGGCGCATATGAATGGTCTCTGTGTGGGAGACAGGTGGCCCAAATGCCATATTACAGCATCACATAAACTTTCTGGAGTTATTGGTGATCCATCATGCCATTCTCTCCTTTCAGCCGTTACTCGTGAACAAGACAGTGGCAATTCTGACGGACAACACCATAGCAATGTCCTACATAAACAGACAAGGGGGCACAGTATCACGAAAACTGTGTCTGCTAGCTCTGCGCATTTGGGAGATTTGCAGAGAGATGGGCACGTCTCTGACAGCAATACATCTTCCCGGCAACCAGAACTCTAGTGCAGACTTTCAGTCGCAGGGGAGCCTCACTCCACGAATGGGAGCTCAATTGGGAATTTCTCCAACCCATCTTCCAGAAATGGGGGATGCCAGAGGTGGATATATTCGCCACTCGCAACAACAGGAAGTGCCAGCTTTTCTGTTGCAGGGGAGGAGTAGATCCTCTATCTCTGGGGGACGGCCTTCTGTTCCCTTGGCACCAGCAGCATGTGTACATGTTTCCTCCCATTCCATTAATCACCAGAGTAGTACAAAAAAATATAAAGGAAACACCCAAGAAGAATTCTCGTCACCCCTTGGTGGCCCAGACAACAATGGTTCCCTCCAATTCTTCGGCTATCCAAGGGTCTCTTCCATCATTTTCCCGTGGTTCCGAACCTTCTCCTATCTCATCAAGGACTAGTGGTGAACCACGATGTTCCTCATCTGAAATTAACGGCATGGAGGTTTGTGTAAATTTGTTATCTGTGAGGGCTCAATATGTCATCCTGAATAGCAGGAAGCCATTACACTCATAAATCCTATGCCTATAAATGGTCGCATTTCGTACAATTCACTTCAGCTTCTTCTGTTGACCCGAGTGTAGCAGGCCTTCCTATGATTCTTGATTTTCTGCTTACTCTACTCGACAAAGGGCTGTCGGTATCTTCGATACGAGTGCATTTGACTGCCATTTCGGCCAACCATGCACAGATAGAGGGGCATTCAGTCTTCACGCATTCTAACACCAAGAGGTTTTTACGTGGGCTTGTTAGATTATATCCTTCTACTAAGCACCCTACTCCGGCCTGGGATCTCCCGGGAGTTCCGCATGCTCTCACAGGGAAAACTTTTGAGCCAATGGCAACCTGTTCCCTCCAACTGCTGGCATGGAAGACAGCTTTCTTGGTGGCAATTACTTCCACGAGAAGAGTGGGGGAACTCGCAGCACTAAAATGTGACAATCCATATTTGCGTTTCACTAACGAGAGAGTTTTGTTGTGTCCGGATATCAAGTTCCTTCCCAAGGTGATTTCTTCTATCCACTTAAATATACAAATTTATTTGCCTGTTTATTTTCCTAACCCAGCTACTGAGTCTGAGCGGAGACTCCATGCTTTGGATGTTAACAGGCACTTTCCTTTTACTTACATCGAGTAGGTCCCTCTCGGAAGGACCCTAGGCTTTTTGTCTCTTATGCTCCAGCTTTACTGGGCCAAAGGATTTCATCTCAAAGACTTTCCAAATGGATAACTGACACCATAAAACTTTGTTATCTGTTGAACAAGAGACCCCTTCCAGGGCCTATCCGAGCTCACTCTACTAGAGCTATGGCCACTTCTGCAGCTTTCATGAAAGGTGTTCCTCTGCAGGACACTTGCAAGGCTGCCACTTGGTCCTCTCTGCATACCTTCATTAGGCACTATGCACTGGACCTTCATTTGTATTAGAGTACATCGGTGGGCCATGCTGTTCTTCATTCTCTTCCTTGCTGATGAACTGTTGCATCCTCCTCCAGGTAGGCTTTTAGCTTGCTATTCTCCCATCAGTGTGATGCACAGAGACCACGAAGAAGATAAACAGGTTTCTTACCTTTAACTGATGATCTTCGAGTGGTCATCCGTGCAGTCACACTACCCGCCCTCCTTCCCCACTGCTTCCAGTCCATTCTCAGAATCATGCAGTGGTCAGAAGGAACTGACGAGATGTCCGCTCCCATCTCAGTGCGCATGCGCAGTGGGCATGTGCACTGGGACATGTCCGTGGAAATCCGCAGCTTTTGAGTTTACCGATCGTGATCGGCGTTGGCGCCTTCTCCCATCAGTGTGACTGCACAGATGACCACTCGAAGATCATCAGTTACAGGTAAGAAACCTGTTTTTCGATATAGTGATTAAGAGCAGCAGAATCTAATCTAGAGAATTGGGTTTGTTTCCCCACTTCTCCACATGCAGCTGCAGGGTGATCTTGGGTCAGTCACAGTTCTCTCAGAGCTGTTCTCAAAAAGAAAGTTCTTGAAGAGCTCTCTCAGCCCCACATACCTCACAGGGTGTCTGTTGTGGGGAAGGAAAGGGAAGGAGATTGTAAGATGCTGTGACACTCCAAGTGAAGAGTGGGGTAAAAATCCAGTCTCTTCTTATCTTCTCTCTTTTTTTACTTTTCAATATAATATTCCTTCCTTCCTTCCCGTCTTTCGGCGCTCAGACATCTGACATTCATGTCTTTCGGCTCTCAAACATCTGATATTTCTTCTGTGTGTCTCTTATGCTAAGCAAGTTTGGCTTCCCCTATACTAGAGTTTAAAGACAATGTAAAGAACATTTGCATTACTAAGTTCAAATGAATGAGAACCAGAAGAACCATGCAGTGAAACCAGAGATACTATGAAGAAACAATGCACTAAGACTATTTCTGTAGCCCATAGAAATGAAAAGCCTGATGAATGGCTGATGAAACTCTTAATATTGCTGAAGGTAGACCAGAAGCAAATGTGAAAGGTAACAGAAATAGAACCAGAAGTTTAAATGCAGTGTTCCAGCATCTTGCACATAGATACACAGAGAAGTATTCTAATGGCCAGTGTAAAGAAGAGAGCAACAAAACAGGAACAAGAGATCTGTTCCACAAGATCCATCAAGTGGAAATTTAAAACATTATTAGACACACTGAAGGATTAACACAGAAATACATTAATTGAACAGGACAAAATAAAGAAAAGATAGGAACAATAAACTCAGGAAGTCTACAGAAGAGGTTAAAATATATCAGATTCCTTCAGAGAAAAACTCTTTCTAGAAGAAATTGCAGTTTTAGAAAGCTGTAGTGAAAGCTATTGGGATAAACACAGGGCAGGCTCTGCCACTAGGCAAATTAGGCATTTGCCTAGGTGCTGGCCTCCCAGGGGCACTGAATTGGCCACCACCCACGCAGCCTTGTAGCCAGGATTTGGGCAGTTGGGGACCTCAAATATTTTCAGGGGGCATTGCACTGAGGGGCAGTTGAGGCAGCCTCTGGCATGATTCCCTTCCCCTCCTGCTGCCTCTCACCACCACCTGCCCTTCCCCACCACTCAAATTGTGTGTGGGGCAGGCAGCAGAAATAGCCCTGGCCACCCCGCCAATCAGCTGGCTTTTTAACTCATGTGGGAGGCCGAGGCTGCTTTTGCTGCCAGCCCTGCACGCAATTTGAGGAGCAGGGAAGGGAGGGCAGCAGCAGTGAGGGCAGCAGAGAGGGAAGAGAAGGGACCCTTCTCTTCTCTCCCTGCTGCTCTTGCCACTGCTACCCTCCTCCCTTCCCCATCACACAAATTGCACTCGGGGCTGTTAGCAGTAGCAGCCCCGGCCTCCCAAGTGATTTGAGTGGCAGGGAAGGGAGGGTGAAGGTGGGCATGGTAGTAGGAATGATGGTAGATTGGGGGTCCTGACTTGGGGCCCCAGGGCCTGCCATAAGTCAGGGGCTGTGCCCCCACAGGCCCCCTCAAAGCTACAGGCCTGCACCCACAAGAACATGAACACAGTAGTGTAGGCGGCATGCTGCAGCGGCTAAATGGGATCCTGAGGCCAAATCTTGCCACTTTCTTCTCTGTAGCCAGAGAGGGCGCCAGCAAGGGGTGGCCATGCTGAAGCAGACAGAGTACATGTTGCTGGCTGGCACTGCCTTCAATCAACTCTGCTTCCCGCTGGCTCGGCGCAGCACCCTGCCACTTGCTGCAGTGCCTGCCTACCCAGCTGGCTTTTTCTGGGGTAAGCAGTCATCAGTTTGGTGTGAGGGAAGTAAAAATTCACTCAGAAGCGCTCTCCTCAACAGAAATAGAAGGTTGCTGCAGCACAGACCCGCAGCCTGCACACTGCCTTTCTTGGACACTCAGGCACCTTCCTTATACCAGGCAAAAAAGCAGGAAGACGTTGCTGGGATCCCAGCAGAGCCGTGCACTGGCTCCTACTGGCCTTACCTTCACTGAACCAGAGCAACTTCACCGCCCCAGTGCCAACAGACAGCCCTGGCCATAGTAAGGGCAGGCATGAGACAAGTTGTGGGATGGCTGTATGATGGCAGGAAAGCTGAGTGGGTGACATGATAGAGGTTTACAAGATAATGCATGGGATGGAGAAAGTAGAGAAAGAAGTACTTTTTTCCCTTTCTCACAATACAAGAACTCGTGGGCATTCGATGAAATTGCTGAGCAGACAGATTAAAATGGATAAAGGAAGTACTTCTTCACCCAAAGGGTGATTAACATGTGGAATTCACTGCCACAGGAGGTGAATTCCACATGTTAATCTAAGGCGCAGATGCCATAGAAGATCCTGCAAATAGAGGAAATAGGAAATGCAGTTAAAACTCTCAAGCCTTGTAAAATACTCCAACCAGAGAGCTGGTTATAAATGTTATAAAATCTTCATTGGACTGCTGGTCCCACAGCTAGCTATCTTATGTCTAACAAATAAACCTCATCAGGCATATAGATAGGTTTCTGTCCTTGTCCTGTGAAGACACATAGTAGGACTCACTCCATAGTTTCTGTTTGTGCTTCTCTGAGTGATCAGGCAGTGATTGTGCAAAGCAAAGGGATCATGTGTGTCTAGATAGCACTACCTACTGTTAGAGTGTACTACTTGATGCTCATTCAGATGTGGCTGTGTTCCCTGTTGCCCTCACCAGTGTCTGAGGGAAGGTTACAAGCCTGCAGATACATGGACTGTGCCTGCTGTATGGGAAATCCTACTGTTTAGAAAAAAGGTTGTTAACTGAGCAGTGGAAATCTTTGCAATTGGTGTCTACAGTGGGAGCAGGAGGTTATTCTTTGCCAAAATATTTCACTTTCAAGAGAACTTTCAGGAAATGGAAAAGAGGTTGTGCCAGCAGCTCAAGGCTGCTTTTGTTCTTGCCTGATGCTCATTCTGTGATTCTTACAAGATTATGTTTATGTTTATCTTTTATGTTTGTGTGTTATCAGTTGGCTATCAGTGCGGGGGGGGGGGGCACCAGAAGTTAGCCTTGCCTAGGGCACCAGATAGTCTAGGGCTGGCCCTGGATAAACAAATCACCAGGAGTATATAGGATATCAATAGAACTATTCCAAACCACATAAATGGAATCCATCAAAATCTTAACAAGAATATGCTAACAAATATGAAAAACAAAACAATGGTCCATAAACTGGAAATGCTGAATCTGCTTTCCAACTCTGAAAAGGGGGGATGTCAAAGACTGTAGCAACTATCAGACCATATTCATAATTTTTCACATGAGTAGTGAGGCATGACTAGTGATGCTCAAAATCTTACAACAAAAACTGTTACTGTATGTTGAACAAGAAATTCCAGATGATCATTCTGAATTCAGAAAAGGAAGAGGATCTAGAGATCATATTGCAAATTTATGTTGGTTGCTGGAGCATATGAAAGAATTGCAGAAGAAGAATTTCAGAAGCTTGTATTTTCAAGGATTACAACAAAACTTCTGACTGTGTGGATCATGAAAAGCTGTTGGCTTTAAAACAAATGAGTGTGCTACAACATTAATTGTTTTGATGTGCAACCTAGCCTCTGGACAAGAAGCTAGTGTTAGGACAGAATAAGGAGAAACAAAATGGTTCTCAATTGGCAAGTGGCAGACACTGATGTATTTTATCTCACTATCTGTCCAGTCTGGATAAAGAACATTTCATAAGGAAAGCTGGATCAGATTTAGATGAAGATGGACTGAAAACTGTGGGGAAGGAAGATTTGAGATATGAGATATACATTACCAGTAAAGAACTGAACCAACAACTGCTGCAGAGCAGAAGGTGCCAAAGCAGGTTTACAGGTGAACATCAATCAGTGATTGCGGAGGAAATTCATAATTAAAAGCTGACAATGAAGAGATTGAAACTGTTAAAATTTTCCATTCATTGGATCGATTAGCTGAAAGGAAGACTGCAACCAAGAGATCAGAAGGATACTGAGACTGGGAAGGGCAGCCATGAAGGAGGTTGAAAAGATTCTAGAGTGTAAGGATGTGTTGCTGGCAACTAAGGTCAAGTTAATTCATCCTATAATATTCCCCATGGATGTGAAATATGAACAGTGAAGTAAACTGAAAGGAAGAAAGTTGATTCATTTGAAATGTGGTGTTGAAAGAGAATTTTACAGATACCGTGGGCCGCCAGAAAGACAAATAAGTGAGTTCTAAATTAAATCAAGCCTGAACAGTGTCTGGAAATGAATCAGATCACAAACCAGCATGAACCTCCACAAACATCTTGAAAGTTTGTGTAAAGTTCATGCTGGTTGAC
Organism: Heteronotia binoei; assembly: GCF_032191835.1. Lineage (NCBI taxonomy): Eukaryota > Metazoa > Chordata > Lepidosauria > Squamata > Gekkonidae > Heteronotia > Heteronotia binoei. The sequence continues at coordinate 56,092,000 of NC_083243.1, read as the reverse complement.
CTGCCATGAACTTGACTTTGCAAAACATGAACCAGCCAAAATTAATAATGAACTTTAGTTCGTGAGCCAGTTTGTGCCCATCCATACCGGTGCTTGACATGCACCAGGATATGGGCAGGGGGAATGCAGCCATATCAATTCTCTTGGACTTCTTGATAGGTTTCAATATTTATTTATTTCGGTCAATTTGTAGGCCGCCCTTTCCCATGGTGGGCTCAGGGCAGATTTCAACATAGTAAACCATTAAAACTAACAATAAGCAGTCTTAACAGATAAATAGTAAAACAATCAAACAGAAAACAGATTAAAAGATTAAGCCGCAGCTCAGAGTTAGTTCAAGGCAGGATGGATGGCGATTCAGTCATGGAAGGTGTGGACACATCAACTGAGGCATACTTGTCCCAGCCTAGATGTCCAAAAATGTCAGCTGTATCAGCCCAATTTTAAGCAATCAGTGCAAGGAGACCAATTTAGATGGAATAATAGGATAAGGACATTCGCTTGCCTCAGCCATAGGCATCGCAGAACAGGTCCATCTTACAGGCCCTCCGGAATGGCAACAAATCTGGTAGGGCCTGCACCTCTACAGGGAGCTGATTCCACCAGGTCGGGGCCCTGGTCGAGGCAAGCCAGATGTCCCTTGGGCCAGGGATGGTCAGGAGATGTTGACTGGTCGACCATAACTACCTCCGGGGCTCATATGGAAAGAGACGGTCCCACAGGTATGCAGGTCCCAGGCCGCATAAGGCTTTAAATGAAAATACTAAAACCTTGAAGCAGATCCGGTACTCAATGGGTAGCCATGGATCACAGAATATTGATAACCATGGATCATGGTATCCTCCTAGATCATCTTTTGGAACTGGAACTGGGGGGGGGGCACTATTATGTAGTGGGTAGTCCTGAGAGTATGGTGCTGTAGGCAGGCCCATAGCCATGGACCTTTATGTCCCCCAACCCCCCTTGGACCTTTATGGCCCCTCCTTTCCCCAACCCCTGCTCTCTCTGCCACCACTTTTCTCCCTGTAGCTCTGGCGGCCCCCCTCGGTGCAGCACCTCCCCCTCCCTCCCACCCACTCACCCACCAGGTGAAACTGTAAACAGCAGGCTCCTGGAGCTCTTGCAAAGTGCCCCCTGCCAATCACATGTTCGGCTGAAAAAGCTGCGCCAAAGCTGGCAGTTCCTACACCAGCTTTCCGGCACGACCAGCAAGTATAGCGCTGGCCACCCCAGCGCTGAACTTGCTGATCGCGCCGGAAAGCCAGCTTAGATACCGCCAGCTTTGGAGCAGCTTTTCCAGCCGATCACATGATAGGCAGAGGGGGCACCTTGCAAGAGCCCCAGGAGCCCTCCTCTTCACAGTTTCTCCCGGTGGGTGGCTGGGTGGGAGGGATGGAGGAGAAGGTGCCACACAGAGGAAAGCGGGGCCACCAGAGCTGCGGGGAGAAAAGTGAGGGCCACCAGAGGGGGGCCCTCCATCCAAAAAAATTTTCCGTGGGCCCCCCCCAACTGGAATTTTCTGGCTACGGGCCTGGCTGTAAGGCTGCTGCTCTGCCCCTTTGCGTTTGACCTGTTTGGTCCCCCAAGGTTCCGTCTTGTCCCCCATGCTTTTCAGTATCTATGTAAAGTTACTGGGATAGGCCATCTGTAGATTTGGGCTGAGCTGGAACCAAATACGTAGATGACTCTCAGCTCTATTTTAAACTTCCTGCAGCTCCTTGGGAGGCTGTGGAAACAGTGAACAAGTGCTTGGAGGCACTTATGGAATGAGTGAGGGCTAACAAGCTAAAACTTAATCCCAAATAAACTGAGGTACTACTGGTGTGGGGTGCTCCTTGAAATAGGTTATCCTCTGTTTTGGATGAGGTTGCAGTCCCCTTAAAGGAGCAGGTTTATAGCTTGGGGGTGCTCCTGAAACTGGGCCTCTTGTTGGATAAACAAGTGGCAGTGGTGGCCAGGGGTGCCTTTTAGCAGCTTCAAGTGATGAAGCAGTTGTGGCCCTTCCTGTACAGAAAAGTTCTTGCCACTGTGGTGCATGCCCTAGTATCATCTAGATTAAATTACTTTAATGAATTCTACATGGGGCTGCCTCTGGAAGCTAGTTTTATATAGAACGTTGTGGCCAGAGTGGCGATTGGAGTGAATCATATGGACAATATCATTCCAATCTTGTTCCACCTAAACTTCCAGTTTGCTTCTGGGTTCAATTCAAGGTGTTGGTATTGATTTTTAAAGCTTCATACGGTCTGGTAACTACATGCTTTAAGGACTGTCTTCTCTTATACAAACCTTCCCACTCACTCCAGTCACACTTGGAGGCTCTGCTTTGGTTGCCCCTGTCATCTGAGGCTAGACAGGTGACAACCTGAGAATGGGCCTTCTCCATTGTGGCACCAAAACTTTGGAAGTCCTTCTCCAGGAGGACCTATCTGCATTCATCTATCAGTGTCTTTTGTCAGAAAATGAAGACATTTTTTGTTTTCTCTAGCATACCCTCATAATGGTTATTGGCCCTCCTACCAGTGTTATTTGCCTATGTGTTTTTACTGGAATTCTATATTTTAACTGTATTTTAATTGTTTAAATGTTTTATATTTGTCACCTTGTGGATCCTGATCGGGTAGAAACATGACATAAAAATGTTTTAAATAAATGAAGTGAGAGTATGAGATACACACCAACCAGAATACACTAGGAAAATGGGATCACTTTGTGAAAGTTTTTCCCTATTCTTTCTCAATATAAATGATCATCCGTTAATCAATCGATAAATCCCTTACTATTAGGGCTTCCATTTCCGCTGGGATGTTTTGAGTCTAACAGTCATCAAAGAACAACTACATTCTATAATGCTTTTCGATATCCTACACAGTTCAATCCTGTGCATGGTTACTCAGATGTAACTCCCTTTGAATTTGTTGGGGCTTTCAGCCAAGTAAGTATGCATAGGATTTCTGTTTCAATCTGTTTTGTTTCATTTTGGCCCTTATCCCTTTGTTCCACATACTGTGACAAATACAGAAGGTGAAGAAGACCAGCTGCAAAGAAGAGGGATAGATTTCATTTCTTCACTCTCAGTGGCATGGAACACTTGCAGCTATAAATTAATCCGTGTTGATACACATTTTAAACTAAGAGTTCAAAATTTGTTCAGGATGAACAGGGTGAATACAGAGCATTGGTATGTAACCATGTGACCTTGCTTTCTAAATTACATTCTCTTCCTTGCAATTGCTTATTACTTTTATTCTACTGTGCTTCTATATTACAAGTTATCTTTCTGCAGCTAGAACTGGTGGTCCAGGGAACTATGCAAAATTTGATATAAAAAAATGGATGACTTTTACCAACCACTGAGTGTATAGCTGTGGACCATATGAATAGTTAGGATCAATGTTCCCTCAAAGCTGCAGAGTCTTGTGAGCAAAAATTCTACTTTGTGAGCTATTGGCATTAAAGTGGTGAGCTACTGCATAAATGATTGTGCTCTGAGGCCATTTTTTCTGAGCTAAGACAAAAATGTGTGAGCTGGAGGTTAAAAATCTGTGAGCTAGCTCACACTAACTCAGCTTAGAGGGAACACTGGTTAGGATAACTACTGAAAAGGTTTGGCTTGCAACTGTTCCATAGCATATGTGACAGGAAAAATTGGTAATTGGATTATATTTCATTGGAAAGTTTTGTTCACAGGTATCCCATCTACTTTTGCTTTGAAGATATCATAAGAATGTTTAGAGCAGGGGTGTCAAATGTCCAGCCTGCGGGCCAGAACCGGACTGCCCAGGGCTTTTATCAGGCCTCCGGGGTTCTTTCTCTCCCTTCCTCCCCCTCTTGTCCTCACTGTTTGAAGCTCCAAGGCTGATTGGAGCTCCAGATAGCTCCAGATAGATAGGGCCCAGAGACTTTAATGGAAAATTCATTCCACATTTTCCTTGCAACTTTGTGCTGCAATGTGTTTCAGTGGAGTAGAGATCAGTTTCACTTTCAGCATTCTTAAGTAGACAGTTGAAGCTCATGCTCCCTGGAGTTGTGTGCTTGCTTTGAGCAAGCTTGTCTCTGCTGAATGGACCTCACCTAGTGAGTACTCTAACCTGGGAACCCTCAGTCAATAGGGGATATTGCACTGGCGATCCATTGCCAATCTGAGCAGACCCCGGGTGGGGAAAGAAGCTTGCAATGCTGTTTCATTGTTTTTCCAGACTCAGAGCATTTTATATTTTTAGTTTCTGCTGTGTTCCTTGGGTTTTTTCTTGATGTTTTATTTTAAAAATTGCATTGCCAAACCTCACTATTCCCCACCTTTTCATTTTAAATAAAATACTGCAAGAGTTTTAAGCATGTTTGTATTTTAAGTTAAATCATAATCTCTTTGTGTTTGTCTATGAGCCAGTTTGGTGTAGTGGTTAAGTGCACAGACTCTTATCTGGGAAAAACAAGTTTGATTCCCCACTCTTCCACTTGCAGCTGTTGGAATGGCCTTGGGTCAGCCATGGCTTTTGCAGGAGTTGTCCTTGAAAGGGCAGCTTCTGTGAGAGCTCTCTCAGCCCCACTCACCTCACAGGGTGTTTGTTGTGAGGGAGGAAGGTAAAAGAGATTGAGACCTCTCTGAGATTCAGTGAAGGGTGGGATATAAATCCAATATCATCATCATCATCATCATCATCATCATCATCTTTATAAAGTTTAAATCTCCACTGCCTCATATTATATTTTGTGACACACATAGCCTGGTCTCACAAAGTCTTATTTGTGTCAGATCTGAGTTTGACACTCCGGTTTAGAGCATCTACTGAACAAATGTTTCTTTCAGGAGAAAAGTATAATAAAAGTTGCTCTGTGATGTTTTGGAGGCAGCAGGTTCCATCATAGCTCAAATGCAGCAATGGGGGACCATTTTTGCCATTTAATTTCTTTTCTTTCATTGTATACCTCTGGTTCTCACTCATTCTGTTTCTGGGGACCCCATCCCACAAGAGCAGCATTTTGGGCTTCAGTAGGAGAAGGCAGATTTCTTCTGACTGAAATCCCTTCCATCAGTAGAGATTTTCCAGAGAATCCAAGCCATACTAAATAAATTTGATCTTTATATAAAATAAATATTTGGAGTTCTGCAATTAATTCTTGCATAAATAATGCCATACCTACTTTCATTTATTAAATTCATATATGGAACATATAATTTTTGAAGCTGAAATGCAACTTCAAAGTATTGGAATTTATGGAGAATTCTTCCCTGTGAGTACTGCAAGCTATGAGACTGGTAGTCAATGAAGTATTTGTCCTAAAAGTAATAACTAACTTTATTTAGGTCATTATGTGGTGAAAACTAGCTTATCCAGTGATAAAAAGAATTTGAAGCAGATGACTGCCCTCAGTGGGGCTGAGTCATGCTCTCTCCACCATGTGTAAAAAGGAGGCCAGTATTGTTATAAATGGAATAAGTATTGTAGAGCATTGGACTCACTAGCAGATGTATCCTTCTACTGGGCTGTTAATTCCTAGAGTACCATGAAATGAAAGCTATACACCTTACAGCATCTTGGAGTGGTATTCAGGAGGTACATATTACACAAATGTATGTTGTTTCTGCTACATTTCTGATTGCCCTCTCTCCTTTCTGCAAGGTACTTGAATGGCACTGGCATCAATAAAGTGTGGAAAGGGGGAAGGGAATCAGAATAGCAGCCATGCACAGCACCCATTCACCCTTACTGTCACTGTAGATCGTGTTGCTTCCTTTAAAATATGGCTAAATATATATATACTGCTTTACATTTTTAAATAGTCTTTAAAGAAGTACAACCCCTAAAATACTAAAATAAATAGAGTCACACGTCATACAACAATAAATGCCATAAAAACAAGGGGAAATGCAGTTGCAGTAAAAGCAGTCATCAGTGTGACAGTTCCTTGCATGATCCTCCCACAAATGTTTTTATCAACCCCCCAGATGAGATTACTGAAGGGGATAGGTGAATAACATGGGGAGAGCATTCTGTCAAGTTAACGCAACCACTAAAAAGTCCCTGCTCCTCCACTTGCAGCTACTGGAATGGTCTTGGGTCAGTCATAGCTGTTGCAGAGATGTGTAGCAGGGAAATAACGAGGTGCACACTTACTGATTGAAAACGAGGTATTTTACTATTTGGCACCAATAGCAAGGTTCATTTGAGCATCAAGGCTCCCAAAAATAGTGAACCCCACACACTTCTCAGACCATCCACTTTAAGCAAAAGTAAGCCTGCAGGCTGGCCCCTTACACGTTATCTGATTCACTTCCCCCTTCCCCTTTCTCCCTGGTAGTTTTCCAGTGTGTCTGCTTATCTATTCAGCAAGGAGTTTCCTTATAGAAACGTGTCTGCCATCAATACACATCTTGGACTCACATCCATTTGGGCTGCCTGGTTTTAACATTTTAGCAGAAGCTCCTCTGAGGGGCCTCTTAACAGTCACTCTAAATGTTGCATCAGACATTCTCTTTTGAAGGCACAAAACCATATTTTCATTTATTATTATTATTATTATTATAGGGGTGTTCATAATTATTCAGGGGTCTCCCCTTCAATGTCCTTGTGAGAGCTCTCAGCCCCACCTACCTCACAGGGTGTCTGTTTTGGGTGAGGAAGGTAAAGGAGATTGTAAACTGTTCTGAGATTCAGAGTAGAGGGTGGGGTATAAATCCAATTTCTTCTTCTAATGTTTATTTGTAGTATCTTAAGCAGGGCCTTACCTACAGAACTTAGAGAGTGGGAATGTTCACACAGGAACAGCTATGGCTTAAACTGGTCACTTCTTTAAAGATCAGAAACAGCACCCAGTGTCTGTGCTCTGTTCACCTGGCCTAGACTGATGTAACTGAAGACATTCACATAGAAGTATGGGTTCAAGTACAATCCCACAAAGTATACTTATAGTGGAGTAAGTTCTATTTGAAGGAGTCAGGAATCTCAAGAAATATGTCAAGGACTGCAACAGAAGCCTGAATACTTGAACATTGTATTGCCTGTGAGTATGCATTATTTTTGTTCAGCAAGACATTTTAATACTAAATTTGTTCAGGTATTCAGTCAGGTTTTGAAAACTACTAGTTTGTTTGTCTAATAAACACTAATGATAAGTACGTGGAGGCTACTTTTGAAGTAACAGTATGATCTGAACAAATTACATATATACCTGTTGTATTTAAGGTGAATGTGAGGACAGACTTTAGTATTATTTTAGAATAGATTTCCAATCCTTTGTTCTCGAAGATGCTGAAGTTTCCATTAGAGTTAAAATATGTTGTATATTTACGGAAAGAATGAAGCCTTAAGATGTAGACGTGTCTCTTTTAATTGTTTGAATTATGAGACGATCTCATTTTTGCTTAAGGATACACAAATGTACCATTAGATCTGTTTTTAAAGATTTCTTCCAGTATAATGTCTGAATCCAAATTCATAAAGAGTTGGAAAAATGAGATGTCTGAGCTATAGGATTCACAGGGATTTCATATGAAGCCTATTTAATCAGAATAACACTGTTATTAATATTCATAAAGTCAGCTGGAACACAGATGACAGACTATGGGGCCTAAAAATTTTTACTTGGTGAATTTATTAAAAGCAGCTTAAAAAATTAATGGAATTTAACTAAAGTTGGTGAAAATGAAAATCTTAATGTTAGCAAAAAAAAGTATTTATTGGAACTTTCTTTAAGACCATCTTTCACTGATATCTTTGACAGATTTCATCAGTATTTAAAGGAGAAGGATTCATGAATGGTCATTTAAAAGGATTTAAACACATTGGCACATTAATTTTTGCATGAATAATAAGTAGTTTCCAAAAGCAATTAACTTACAGTGTACAAGATTTGAATAGAAAAATAAGACCATGACATTAAAGGGCAAAGCAAATGTGCTATACATTTTAAAATTAGTAATATGACTACTAACAAAATAATTGAATTCATATCTACAAGGGGTGTAATCCTGATTCAGATATTTTATGTTTAAAAACATTTCAAGATTAATGATAAGAGTATTTTGTTGCCAAAACTTATTGATAAAGAATGACTGAACCATATAGCATTAACATTCATGTTCTCCCCCCCCCCCAAAAAACTGTACATTCTCTCTCTCTCTCTCTCTCTCTCTCTCTCTCTCTCTCTCTATATATATATATATATATATATATATATATATATATATATATATATATATATATAGTTAGCTTTTAGTGTGTTTGGAGAACAGATTGTATCTTTCTTGTGTTTTATGTTCTTGTTTTGCTTAAAACTTCCTAAAATTCTAGCAAATTTAACCATACCCCTTTGGAAAGGTTCTATGGTTTCACAGCCATATATAAATCCTGGTACTTTCTCAGTGTTCTTTCTTTACAAAAATAATATTAGTACTATGGATAAATATTATGCAGCTGAAAAATATATCATGGCAAGTATAATTAAAGTGCTTCAGTTATTGATCAAGACCAAAATACATCTGATTTTAGCTTGAGTCCAACTCAGGATAGTTTTGGCTAGATCCCATATATCAAAGAGATGCCCAACTACCTGGTTCATCAGTTCTGTGTGTTTTAAGGAAGCTTATCTTGATGTGAATTGTAACATTATCAATAAAATAATTTAATATCCTTTTAGGTCTGCTCCTAAAATTGCCTACTCTGGTGTTTACAGTATTTCATTTTTATAATACTTAACAGTGCATTCCTTTAATTAAAATCTTGACCACTATTAAAGATAACTTTGAGTAATAAAATATACAATATGATATTTATCTTACATCTTGTACAGATTTATTACTGATTAGAACTGGATGCTTGACTCTTTAAACATCAAAACTAAAGCTTTTTGAGTATATAAAATATGAATCCTCATTTTGTGAGAAAGGTACAGGGCAGTGTTGATGTAAAGCTGTGTGTGTGTTTGTGTATGTGTATGTTCTAGAACAGGCTGAAGTCCTTTGTTCATTTTGATAGGCCATACTTCAGATGTGGATATAATCTCTGTGAGAAAAAGCACGTCTGTCATCCGGTGTGATAATTGAACATCTATATTTTCATGGGTACCAACATTGAGAAGCCAGTTCCTAATGCATATACATTCTGCCCAGATCCTTGTATGTTTTTCTTACATGACAACATAAATGTGTATTTTTCTAAGCAGAGGTTATATCTGTGGAGGGAAAACGTTGTGAGCAAAGCAGTCCTAGTCCTTATTAGATCTTTAGGACTCATTTTCATGCAAGGCAGTGATCATTTGGAAATTAGCTAATTCTTGCCAGCCGTTTACTAGGGCTGAGGCTGTATTTGTATATGCAAAATGCAAGACTGTCTTTTAACCTCCAAGGGTTCTAATGTTTTCTCACCTTGTGTTTTGCCATTCTTCAAACTAGTGTGGCTATTTGAATGGATATTCATAGTACATATCCAGGAGAGGGCAGCATTTTCCTATACCAGGTGTATAAAAGAGCATGCCCTGCTTAGACTGCCAATATTTCTTATAATTACTCCCAGTATATTTGTTGCTTGCTTATGAATTAACTTGCATTTATGGAACTAAATCATTCCAATCATTTAATTACACCTGAGGAGCTGAACTATAATTGCTTGCTTCCAAGTAGGATCTGATATGGCTTGAGCAGTATTAATTTGGTGTTTACTTTTCTGAGTGCTAAAAGCATTAAACTGATTGTGCAGTGGGATTACATTTTACTAATTGCTGGCATTCATTAGCTGGGTAAATGGCGAGGAAGTATGACTGTATATTGTGGAGGGATAAAATTGTGGTTTTAAATAGTATATTACTAGGCGCATTAAGGCCCTAAGACATGTTTTAAAATACTCCAGAGGTTATTAAAGACTGTATTTTCTTCATCTCTTGCTATGTGAATACCTTATTAAAAGACTGCAATTATTGTGGACCTTTTTGTGCAATATGTAGAGAAAAGGGTTCATTGACTTAAACATATTTCTTTGATATTAATAATAACCTTCTATATTTTCAGCTAATCCAAAAGTAAATGAGGAACCAGGGGGGAGGGGATTGCCAACCCCAAATCAGCACAGTTAAAGAAATTAAAGAAAAGAGAGAGACAAAGTTACAGCTTCATTTGAGAACTTTTGTAAGGAACTTGGATTGCTGGGTATGAGGTAATCCCCCCCTTCACTCACTTAAGAAATGAAAGCCCCTTAAAAACACTTGTCCTGCTTTCATCATGTACTCTTATAGTTCAAACAAACACCAGCTGCAGTAGCTATTAATTCTTGACTTAATTTTTTTTTTAAAGGTTTTGCATGTTGAAAATGAACTCATTGTGAAATGCGGTAGACCGTATTAATCTAGACCCAACTTGTGACCTCTCTAATTTTTTTATTTGGCTTTGCTTCTTTAGGATGTTCATTACTAATATGAAAAAAGTTTTCTTTTTTACCTTCATATTAATAATGTAGCAAAGTCAAGGACAAATTTAAATGGATTTCAGTGAAAATAATGTTACACATTAGACAGGTTGACATGTTTATATAACAGAAAAATTACTGTTTGAATATATTGTAAGAATTTTTATCTTGTGTTGATTTGCATATATGCCAAAGGGTTGTACCAACCAAAACCATGATATGACATAATCCTGCAAGCATACAGTACCATGGGTAAAGGGGAAAGTAATATTAGTTGCTTTAGCGGACCTACTCATTTTTAGTCGTTGTCAGGATTAAGCTTGGATAGCTTATATGTTTTTAGCACCAGCATGAAATACAACAGAGAGCTGAATAAATCACTATATAAACTAAAAGTGTGAACAAAAAAATATTTTACGGTGAAAGTCAATTTAGTGTAAACTGTTAAAATAAACAGGTTTTATTGTCCTACTATAAACATTTTTAGTCATTTGTCTTGTAAATTCCCTGACAAATAAGGGCAAGGTATAGGTGTGTTCTGATATATTGTTTTAAGTTTATTTATCTAGACTTGGCTTTATTTTAGCTGTGAAATCTTGCAGCAAGATGCAGAGTTCTTGCCAGCTCAAACAAGTTCAGAAATACAAATGAAAGACTGGTCAAAAGGTAAAGACTACTGAGGTACAGAACCCTTGGTAGGGGTTACACCAATGTTAGGTGTGGTTTGGAATGTATTTGTTCTTGTTGGTAAGTAATTCTTTAAAAACCTATTCCACCCCCCCCCTCCCCGCCCTTGAAACTAGCATAGCTGCCAATATATTCCTTCAAAACAGATTTTTAAAACTTTCTGTGATATAATACATGCAGCACCATTTTTCCTTCCACTCTTTATTTCTGTAGGAACTTTCCACTGTGTTTCAAATATGTTAGAAGTCAATGATACATATTCCTTGGCTACTTGCTGTCACAATCCAACATCTTTGGGTAGACCGGCATATCTTTAGACATTTCTCTGTGTAATATTTTGCCTCCTAGATTTTCTTCTATAATACCAAATGAAATAGTGTGCAGCCAAGCTCTTTTATACAAGTCTTCTAGCTCTGCTTTTCCTACTATATATGGCAGCAGCTCTCTAGTGTCTTGGAAGAGAAAGATATTTCCCAGCAGCTGGTAACTGAATGTACCAGAGATTGAACCTGAGATCTTTTCACACGTGTTCTGCTACTCTGAGCCAAAGTCCCTCTTGTTCAGCTATGTGCAATACAGGGAGCTCCTTTACAAAAGACATAATTTACTGATCACTAGGTGAACTAACTGCAGATACATATTCCTTGGGAGCTTACTCTATGGGAGCTGGTTGATGCAATTGTAGCTTATCCAAGGGCTCTATCTGAGATACCTGACAGTTGAATGAAGGATGAGATGAAACATATGATGTATCTGTTTGCCTATGTGGTTCCTTGTCTTCTTTTTGCAGTGGTACAGCCTCCAGCTAGACCTCAGTGCAGAATTATTTTCCAAGGGGTTTCTCTTTCTTGCTCAATACTCTATGCAGCAGAAAAGGGATTAAAACCTGATTATTATAAAGTTATACAAATAGAGGTCTGGAAACTTGGGAAAGTGGCCTTGTTATCTTCCAAACATCAGACAGTCAAATTGGTTGTTCACTGAAGATGGACTTTAGGTATCCAGAACTGTTAGTATCTCCATTTTTCTGTAGTGGCCAGGGTGGGATGGAAATAAGAGAAAGTATATCAACACTATTGTTGTCTCCTTTTTGTTCACCATCAAGCAGCAGTTTTTCAGATTTGTAGACATAGGGTTGATGGGTGAATTTCTCCCTAAAGTATGTCCATGCAAATCAAAATGGAACCAAACCATAAGATCATAAATGGGAATACAGAGAACTGATGTTGAATAATACAAATGCTTTATTTTAAAAAAGGATTTTTTGTTACCTGTTTTTAAATCCTCTTTAGGATATACATTTTGCTTTAATATTGACTCCCTTTACTGATGTTGATAGTGGGACTCGCTGTCTGGAGATCTGTCCACAGTATTTCTTTGGGTTATAGCTGTCCATTGAATGGTCTCCTTCTATGAGATTCCAGATCACAGAAAACTGGATCAGTGTAACACAAAGTCTGAAGGTGTACCTCAGTTCTTCTCTTTTCCTGTCCACGTCAATGCTCTTGCACTCTACTGTGTTTCCAGACCTCTACAACCAGTTCAACATTAGTACCTTTAGGGGTCACTATACCCTAAGAAAGGTTCAAAAGGTTAACTATTTCAAAAGCCAATTGAAAGTATTAAATTTGATTATATATTGTCTGCTAGGTTCCATTAATGTTTCATTTTCTTGGTTTGCATAATCCTTTCACATAATGAGACACAAAATCAGTTGGCTAATGTGAACTTTGTGTGTTCATACGATTCTCAAAGTTGTGAGTTGCTATAGAATGGATATTATATTGTGTGCTCATTGATAATACAGATCTGAAATTAATGCTGACAAGAACAAATGTTTTTACAGTGCTAAGGGGAGGGGCAATGTAAGTCAGTGCATTTATTGTGCTCTTAGAAATTTGTGTTACAAATATCTTAATCATTGGAATAGTGGAATGCTGTACATTGAAGTATTGGAAAATGTACAGTGGACTTCTGAATTCAGTGTGATTAAGCCTACCTCCCTATTTCAGTATAACTTAGCCATTGGTAAGAGATACTAAGTTGATTATGGGAATACTGAGATCAGATTGATTCTGCATTCAGAATATGTTCTTTTTTGTGGCTTCTGAATCAAGCATGAGCCTAGCCTAAAATAGGAGAAAGACTCATTCTAATGCAGTGAGCTGCATCCCTTTCCAAATCTTCTCTATCACCTGTAAACAAGAAAAACTGTTTTATAAATCAGTTTAATGGGAATCTGGCCAAAAAGGTTGGCCTCTCCTAAGAATCTGGCATCTGCTAATCTGTACTCATCTTTTTTAGATTAAAGTAAGCTAATTTATTTCTGAAGTCCATTTTATACATTTATGTTTTTTCCCTAATCTCATTGATTAGTATCTCTATTAGTGTCTAATTCAGGTTTGAGATATACTCAACTTCTCATTATCCTGCTTCTTTTCATTACCTACAGGTTTTTTTTTAATGAAGAACGTTGCTTGCTTTTCAGGTTTGTCTGCTGCTTCTCATAGAAGCACAGAATCGAATCAAAAGAAATGTGGCGTGTAATTTTTTTTAAAAAATGAGTTCTGTAATTGTGTGGGGTTTTTTAAAAAAATAAAACCTGTAAACTATATTGTGTCTCTACTAGAAGCTTTTCTTCTGTGGGCTAGGCTGTCTGACTTGAGTCACGCTAATTCATTGTAATAATATGGCATGATTCATTGAAATCAAACACTTAAAAATGAAATTTAGAACTATTAGAATTAAATTGAATTTACAAAACAGTTCTATAATCATTTATTTAAATGCTTTGATATAAAATTCCATAATATAATACAAAACATAATAAATTCTGCATTCATAACATCTTGAAATTGAATCTGTGTTCTTTTATCAAATGCACAAATGGTTAAATAACTTGAGTTAAGGCCTCTTTTTCTGTGTATAAGACTGAACTGGTAAAAATGTGATGTTTTACAAATAATGCATTATGAAACAATAGATCATGTACTGTTTTCATTGTGGTACAAAGTAAGAGATTCTTAATATGATCCTAAACAGAGTTATACCCTTTTAAGCCGAGTGACTTCAGTGGATTTAGGAAGGGATAATTCTGCTTAGAAGGGTACTGTCTGTCACCCATAGACATTAACATTAATTTCAATTTCCAGGGACCCGCTGGTTTGTCCTGCAGAAGAAAACCTACTAGTACTATATATGTTCCTGTGTGTCTCTTCCCATCCAAGGCAAAGAGCAGCTCCAGGGTGGTGGTGGTAGTGTTATTCAGATCAAGAAAATAGCATTTCAGAAAGAAAGCTCCTTCTCACCCACTGTGGCTCTGACCCATATCACTCCATTGTACACATCCTGTTTTAGTATTTAAAAAAACATGGAATATCCTGATCACACATCTTTCATATAATGTGCAGATTTTTTCCTTTGTTACTCCTATGAGACAACCAAAGAGAAATTACTGCTTTCATAATTAGTCCCCCAAGCACATCAGAATTCTGCCATGCAAACATTATATGAGCTGCAAGCGTAAAGGCTCTCAACAGTCCTAGGTAATACGAAAGTTCTATTTAATTGCAAACGTTTATATTCTAATTGTTACATGCATTCCCTTTTCTTCTTTTAGTAAATATATTATTTGGGAAGCTAGAAATAGTGTTTATCTGGGGATTTTAAATTCATCTATGCAACAGAGTACAATATGCTATGCCATTCTTATTTCTTTATCAGTAAAAGTAAAGGTAGTCCCCTGTGCAAGCACCAGTCATTTTCGACTCTGGGGTGATGTTGCTTTCACAATGTTTTCACAACAGACTTTTTACGGGGTGGTTTGCTATTGCCTTCCCCAGTCATCTACACTTTCCCTCCAGCAAGCTGGGTACTCATTTTACCGACCTCGGAAGGATGGAAGGCTGAGTCAGCTACCTGAACCACGGGGATCGAACTCAGGTTGTGAGCAGAGGACTCTGACTGCAGTATTGCAGCTTTACCACTCTGCGCCACGTACAATGAGTTTAATCCCACAGTTCCTGTATACAAGCAGAAGCTCTTTAGTTCCACAAAAGGAGCTTTCCCCTGATGCAAGATGCTCTCTGCCATTAGAAGAACCCTTGCATTAGGGGAAGGCCCCTTGTGCTAGAAAGAAGTGTCTGTATTAGCACAGCCAATTGGCAGACTCAACTCTCTCGTTAGGAAGACTGGTTTAAAAAACAGTACCTTTATCAAGGATTACAGTCAGTTTCATAGCTGAGTTTATGGTTCTTACTTTCCACTAAAGATTGTTCATAATTCCACATTGAACCATTAATAAGCACAGAAATGCAAAGCTGGAACATTCAGAATTCCACTTTTATCAAATGAATTTGGTTAGCCAACTTGCCATGCCAACATCTAACAGTGCATAAGTTGCATTCTTCTTTCTCTTTCTTAACTTTTAATTTAGCACTTTCCTTTCTGCTTACAGTGTCTGGTTCAGTTATATTGTCTGCACATACCACAGATGTCCAACTTGGAGCTGAATAGTGTTTAGACTTCCTAGGTGCTGGATAGCACAGGCTAGCCAGATCTTATCAGATCCTGGAAGCTAAGCAGGGTTGGCCTTCATCAGTATTTGGGTGGGAGACCACCAAGGAACACCAGGGTCACTACTCAGAGACAAGCAATGGCAAACCACCCCTGAAGATTTCTTGCCTTGAAAACCCTGTGGGGTTGCCATAAATTGACTGTTACTTGATAGCACTTTTTGCCACCACCAGCTGCTGGAAGCAACAGTGGAAATGGCCATGAACATGAACAGAAGATGGAGAGCTTGTTGGATACAGCTGTAGTGTAGTCAAAGTCTGTATTAATGTGGTCATAGACCATCAGAAGTCTCAGCAAAATTCCCTACCACAGTAGTGGGTAAGAGAAAAATTAAAACTAACTCTTACACATAAATTAGCTTATAATGTGAAGGGAAGTACAAGTTAAATAAAATGTTAGATAAAATTATTAAAATTCTGTAATATATATAGATAAAAACTTAAGCCATCAGTATTTGGCAGATTTTACAAACTGGCCAGATATTGATGACTTAGAGTTTTGTTTGGTTTTTTTAAAAAAGTTTAGCTTCCATCTAATATTTTTATCCTTCCTTCTATCTCAGGAACTTGAAATAGTTTTCATTTATTTAGATATGTATGCTGGGCTCTCCAGATATCTGTCAGGATGGCTCCATAAGTAAGCACAATGCTATAATAATAAAAACAATATAGATTATCGGTATTAAAAATGTGCATACCTTGCTGATTCTCCTCCAGTTTATCCTGACAACAATACTGTGAGATAAGCTAGCCTGAGAATGTATAAATGACCAAAGGTCACACAGTTACCTTCATGGCTGAGCAGGGACTTGAACCCAGGGCCCTCCAGTCCTTGCCAGGCACTAATTACTGCTCCGCATTAGCTTTGACACTTAACATTCTAAGGATCCAAAGTACATGTTGTTACAGCCTACTAAGACCCCAAAGGCTTGCATGCTTCACCTGGTTGTTGGTCAGATTCCCTGGCAATAATTATTCACATTGTAAATAGGGAGGGGGGGGGAATTATTTTAAAACAATTGCAGATCAATATCCTGTATCCTAATAGCAGTCAGGGTATCTTTGGATATTTAAATCTGGTGAATGGAGCTGTGAACAGGTAGGGCAGATCTTTCTACAAACTTGAAAAGGTCCCTAGGTTTGCAGAGAAATGTGAAATCTAAAAATCTGGGCAGCATAAAAAATCCAAAAGTAATGAAAGGAGCACATTTAGCTTTATGTAACATCTGGGCTTTTTATGGAAAAAGTCCAGCAGGGACTCATTTGCATATTAGGCCACACCCCCTGACTTCACCATTGTTTCGTGCAGGGCTTTTTTTGTAGAAAAACTCCAAAGGAACTCATTTATATATCAGGCCACACCTAGGGTTGCCAATCCCCAGGTGCAGGCAGAGGTTCCCCCACTTTGGAGGCCCTCCTCCCGCTTCAGGGTCATCAGAAAGCTGGGGGAGGGAAGGGAAATGTCTGCTGGGAACTCTATTATTCCCTATGGAGACTTATTCCCATAGGAAATAATGGAGAATTGCTCCATGGGTATCTGGGGCTCAGCGGAGGCTGTGATAGCCAGCACTTCCTTTGGAGTTCAGTTATGGTTGTCACATTCTTTCTCCTGGCTCCACCCCCAAAGTCCCCAGATATTTCTTGAATTGGACTTGGCAACCCTAGCCACATCCCTGATGCCAAGCCAGCTAGAACTGCATTCCTGTGCATTCCTGCTCAAAAAAAGCGCTGTAACAGATTTCCTCAGTGGCTGTTGCTAGGCGTTCACAGCATTCCAAACTTGGCTCTGTCAGTAGTAGCTGATGGGAGGGATTAGGGCCTTTGAGAACTCATTGGAGCCAGGCCTGGGTTGGGCTGCCAGCTCCAGGTGGGGAAGTTCCTGGAGATTTTGTAATGAAGTATGCAGAGTGCAGAGTTTGGGAGAGAAGAGGCCTCAGCATGGTATAACACCTCAGAGTCCACCATCCAAAGCTATTTTCTTCAGGTAACAGATCTGTGTTGTCTGGAGTTAAATTGTAATTCTTGGGGATCTCCAGGTTCCAACTGGAGACTGACAACCCTAGGCTTGGCAGCAGCCCCTGGGAGACTTGATATCACCTGACCTGTATGACTTTGGGCCTGGCTGTTTGCTACTGTTCAACAGCATAGGGAGGCCAATATGAAAGCCAGGTTGTATAGCAGAGCTTCAGATTAGGGTCTGTGAGATCCATGTTCAGATTCCAATCTTGCCATGGAATCCAACTGGGTGACTTCGGACCAGTCACATACCAGTCTAACAGGGTTGTTGTGTAGAGGGAGAAAATAATGAAAGCTGCTTTGGTCCCCAATGTGGGGAAAGGTGGTGTATAAATGAAGTAAATAAAGAGTGAATATAGCTGAAGATGAGAAGTAGATAAAAGGTAGATTGGTGAATGGCTGAAAAGGAGATAATGAGGCATGGAGAGGATATGGAGATTGCCATATGAGGCATGGGGAGGAGGAAGAGATCAGGAAATTCCTAGACATTTGAGGGGGGAAGCCTCAGGAAATTGGGTTTTGAAGAGGGAAGGGACCCCAGAGGGGTATAATGTCATAGACTCCACCTTCCAAAGCATCCATTCCCTCCAGGGAAACTAAGGTTGCCAGCCTCCAGGTAGGGCTAGAGATCATCTGCTTTCCAGATGACAGATCAGTTCCCTGGAAGAAAATGGCTATTTTGGCATTATATCCTGCTTTATGGCATTATACCCTGCTGATGTTCTTCTCTCCCCAAACCAAACCCTCCCAGTGTGCCATCCCTAAATCTTCAGGGATTTTCCAACCTCTGCCTGACAACCCTAAGTGGGAATTGATCTCTGTAGTTGGAAGATACATTGTGATTCCAGGAGATCCCCACCTAGAGGTTGGCAAGCCTAGAAGGTCAGAAGGGAGCCAAAAAAGGGAAGAGACTATGGAGACTTTCAGGAAAAGGGAAGAGGAAATAGTGAGAGAGGGGAAAGTGAAATGCCTCATGCAAATCTTTGCAAGTTCCCACTTGTGTATGCCAATTTATGCGCTCTGTCCCTTGGTAAAGGACTGTTCTCAAGGTGTTGTCAAATAGTCACTCTCCCCATATTAAAAAGTACAGATTTCCCTGTTCCTCCACCTCAGCCAGTATTTCATAGGGTTATTACTGAAACATATCCTGATTGGCCTGGCAGTTCCCTGTTGATGCTGATAGAGGACTGCTTTGGGCTGCATCACAGTATTCTCCCTGGTCTTGCTGAGGCACTGTTTTCATCTTGTCAGATGTACTTAGCCTCCTCCTAGGCTGGTTGTGCTCTTTCTGGTTCTTGATGGTGAATTCTTAATTTCAGCCTCTCTCTCATCTAGTTTTTAGAAGGCCTCAGCTAGTACCTTTCTTGGCTGCTGCTTCCTGTAGATCTTTGGGCCTCCAAACACCTTCTAGTTGCTTCTCTGCTGCTTCTATTTTCTCTGCCTCTCTCAACTGCCATTTAAATACTCTCTCAGGAAGGTTCCATCCAAACAACTGTGGCCCAGGCAGTCTTATAATTCCAGACTCAGGCGTTCTGCTTATGGTCAGAATGCCATGACAACCCTTTCACTTGAATATCTGTCTTCTAGACTTGCAGCAGCATTCAGTACGCTTCCTCCTCATCTTTGCAATATGAGTACTTGGGTTGCCAAGGGAAAAAGTGATGGACAAACCCATAGCCATGGAGGACCTGCGGGGGCCCTGCACCCTGACTTCCTGTCACGGTGCCCTTACTCAAAACCCACAATCTTCTCTCGTTCCCCCTGCTGCTGCTTGAGGAACTGCTGGGGTGAAAATTTTGCAGGAGGGGTGTGCAGGAGCATCCACCATCCCTTCGGTGCCATTTAAAGGGTAAGCTGATCAGTGATCCCTTTAAATCATGCTGGAGGCCAGCGGCTGCTCCTGCCATGCTTCCTGCTTGATTTAAACAGTCCTCCACCCTCCATTCACATGTGGAGTACCCAGGAGCAAGTGGGGTGGGGGATCACTGCCCAGGGATCATTCTCAAGGGCTGCTGTGGTGCCTTCTCCTACCGACAAGACCAGGCCACCACTGCAGGCCACGGGGACTTTTCTGGGACATCTGCAACAGCAGCACCAGCACTCAAGAGAGGTGGTAGTGGTGGCTGCAGCTGCCCAGGTAGGCTCCAGGGAGAGTTGGGTACATCTGGGGCCAGAAGGGGGAAAGTCTCAAGCCAGCATCAGGGAGGGGGCAGCCAGAGTGGACTGCCCAGGGAGGCAGGGAGGGAGAGAGGAGAACTTGACAGCATAATCCTCCACAGCTCTCCTGGGGGAGGTTCCCACTTCCCAGGCACCCTCTACCCACCTTTGCTCAGGCAAGAGCCTCTCTGGCTGCTGTCACTCGTACCCTAGGCAGGCCACCCATCAGGAGCAGCAGGGCCCTAGTGGGCTGTGTGGGAACCCCCTCTTCAACTCGGGTAGGCAGGAGTCCAAGCAGCTTGGAGATATCTATGCAGCCCAGACTTGAGAGAGTCAAGAGTCAGATGCCTCAATGCCTGAGGGTGGGAGGGCTGGACTTGTTTCAAACTTTTCTTTTCTTTAGGGGTTTTTGTTGTTGTATTGTGTGTGTGTGTGTGTGTGTGTGTGCGCGAGCCTTGCCTGTGTTTTCCTGGAAATCCTGGCTGACTTCTGGTAAGTCATTGTGCCCTCTGACCATTCTTCATGCCCTCCCAGCCTTAGAAATCCTGGCTATAGCCCTCGCCTTGGAGTACTGGAATACTCCTACCCCACAGCAGTAACCTCCTTTTTTTAAAGCTATTCTCATAGAGCTGCGTAAAATCTGGAGCGTAACATCATGGTTGATCCTTCTGGGGGTACTAGTATGTGAATAAGCTTTGGCTTTGACCCTGCTTTCTGTCATGATGGTATATGGCTATTTTATTTAAATTTAAACTGGAAAACTGTTTCACTTACATAGACATCAGTCGGGAAATGTATGGTTCTACCTATGGTTAAGCGTATGTAAAACGTTCCTTGCATTCACATTCAAGCTCAAAGAAGGGTGAAGGAAAAAGAACACTGAAAGGATTCTAGGGAAGGGAAGAAAATATCACATTCTAATTTAAGTGTGGCAGAATGTACCTGCTCTAGCCTGCTGGCCCTATTCCATCTTAGAATCATAGAGTTGGAAGGGATCTCTAGGGTCATCTAGTCCAACCCCCTGCACAATGCAGGAAAACCACAAATACCTACCCCAAATTCACAGGATCTTCATTGCTGTCAGATGGCCATCTAGCCTCTATTTAAAAACCTCCAAGGAAGGAGAGCCCACCACCTCTCGAGGAAGCCTGTTCCACTGAGGAATCGCTCTAACGGTCAGGAAGTTCTTCCTAATGTTGAGCCGGAAACTCTTTTGATTTAATTTCAATCCATTGGTCCTGGTCCTACCTTCTCGGGCCACAGAAAACAATTTCACACCATCCTCTAGATGACAGCCCTTCAAGTACTTGAAGATAGTGATCATATCACCTCTCAGCCGCCTCCTTTCCAGGATAAACATCCCCAGCTCCTTCAACCTTTCCTCATAGGACTTGGTCTCCAGACCCCTCACCATCTTCATCACCCTCCTCTGGACCCGTTCCAGCTTGTCTATATCCTTCTTAAAATGTGGTGCCCAAAACTGAACACAATACTCCAGGTGAGGTCTTACCAGAGCAGAGTAAAGCGATACTATCACATCACGTGATCTGGACACTATACTTCTGTTGATACAGCCCAAAATTCCTTTTGCCTTTTTAGCCACCGCATCACACTGCTGACTCATGTTCAGCGTATGATCCACTAAGACCCCTAGACCTTGCCCTCCTAGAGGTTCCCAACTCCTTGGAAGGGCTTTTCTTCCACTCTTGGTTAGCCCACCTCCACCACATGATAGTTGTTGGGATTTCCCACTAGGAGGATCAGGACTCCCAGCTTCCCTTCCAAGTTCAGAAGCCCTCCCTCAGTGTCACCCACTGCCCAGTGCCTGGTCACCATGAGGACAGTTTTAATGCTTTGGGCACCCTTGGAGGAATAGCCGCTTGCCAACTGACTGCTTTGCCCCTGGCTCCCCTTTTCAGATAGCATGTTTGAGATGGTGGTGGTCTATGTGGTACTGAGAACTACTCCCAGCATCAAAAGTTATAAAATATTTATTAAAAAGAAAGTGTTTACAATCATACTTATAGCACAGCACCAGACTAAGCAAGGAATCCAAAAGACATTGGTAAAAATGCAAACCCTCTCTCCCTTTCATCATCATCATAATCTTGCCCAATCCCTGGTACTGCTGGACTCTGGGTGATGTACAAGTCTATAAGCAAACCTACAAGTCAAACATTAACTTTAAAACATCCTAAAATCAAATGGCAATAATTAATCCCAGTTCAGACTGCCAACTATTTTGCAGGCGGGGGAGGAGGCAAGTCATCTAGAGCAGGGGTCTCAGAGTGGCCCACAATCTCCTTTACCTTCCTCCCCCACTACAGACACCCTGTGAGGTGGATGGGGCTGAGAGAACTCTCCCAGAGGCAAAACTTAGAGGCATAATGAGAAGTATTCTATGGGCAAAACTGCTAGAAGGGAAAGGAGCAAATAAGAGGTGGGCTCTCCTAAAACAAGAGCTCTTGCAAGTTCAAGCCATCACTATTCCAACAAGGAGGAAATGTGAAAGGGGATCCAAAAAGCCAATGTGGATGAACAGAGAACTCCAGTATCTGAAAAGGGAGAAAAAGGAAATGTTCAAGAAGTGGAGGCAGGGACTTGCCTATAAATAAGAGTATCTGTGGGTTGCTAAGCACTGTAGGTCAGCCATCAGAGTGGCCAAAGCTCATGGTGAGCTAAAGCTGGCCAGGGAGGCTCACTACAACAAGAAAAACGTATTGCAGATATGTGAGGAGCAAACAAGATAAATGAGGCTTTGGGCCCACTATTGGGTGAAAATGGAGAAACTGACAGAGGACAGAGAGAAAGAAGAAAGACTTAACACCTATTTTACCTCAGTTTTTTTCCTGAAGAAGAGTACAGGCTCATCTAGTGATGGTAGTAGGCAAGGCATGGCGCTGTTTGACATGGACAGAGTGGTAGTTAAGAAGCACCTGGCTGCGTTGAATGACTACAAATCCCGGGCCAGATAGCATCCAAGAGTGCTCAAAGAACTTTCTAGAGAGCTTTGTTAATTGTCTTCCAGATGTCTTGGAGGACAGGAGATGTGCCTCAAGCCTGGAGGAGGGCAAATGTCATCCCAATTTTAAAAAAAGGGAGGAGGGATGACCCAGGGAACTATAAGCTAGTAAGTCTGACCTTTGTCCCAGGCAAGATACTGGAGCAGATTTTGAAGGGATCAATCTGCAAGCACCTAAAGAACAACGCAGTCCAGGGAAATCAACACAGATTTGTCCCCAACAAGTCCTGCCAGACCAACCTCATTTCCTTCTTTGGAGTGACGAGCTTACTGGATCAAGGGAATGTTGTTGATGTTGTTTATCTGGATTTCAGTAAAGCTTTTGGCAAGGTTCCTCATGATGTTCTGATGAGTAAACTAGAGGACTGTGGACTGGACTTTAGAATAGTTAGGTGGATAGGGAACTGGTTGGAGAACTGCACTCTTAGAGTAGTTCACAATGGCATTTCATTTGAATGGAGGGAAGTATCCAGTGGGGTGCCACAGGGCTCAGTTTTGGGCCGGTACTTTTCAGTATTTTTATCAGTGATCTGGATGAGGGTGTGGAGGGCCTATTTTTTACATTTGCAGATGACACCGAATTGGGAGGAGTAGCAAATACACCAGAAGATAGAGTTAGAATGTAACAAGATCTGAACATACTGGAAAAGTGGGTGGAAGTGAACAAGATACAATTTAACAAGGATAAGTGCCAAATTCTACATTTCAATTAAAAAAATGAGAAATATGCATACCTGGTGGGGGATACACTTCTTAGTAGCATTGTATGGGAGCAAGATCTTGAGATGTGGTTGGACCATATAAGCAACCAGTGTGATGCAATGACAAAAAAGGCAAATGTCATCTTGGAGTATTCAACAGAGGCATAACATCCATATCACGGTAATAGTTCTGCTGTACACTGCATTAATCAATCCACACCTGAAGTATTGTGTGCAGTTCTGGAGGCCTCACTTCAAGAAGAATTTGGAAAAACTGAGTGGGTGCAGAGGAGAGCAATGAGTATGATCAGGGGCCTGGAGACCAAGCCCTATGAGGAAAGCCTGAGGGGCTTGGGAATGTTCAGACTGGAGAAGAGGAGGTTGAGGGTGGACATGATTGCTCTCTATAAGTATTTGCAGGGCTGTCACTTGGTGGAGGGCAAGGAGTTGTTCCTGTTCAGAGCAGAGGAGAGGACTTGTAATAATGCATTTAAATTAAGGGTGGGAAACTATCGACTGAATATTGGGGAAAACTTTTTTACAGCAATTGTTGTTCAACAGTGAAATCAGCTACTGAGGGAGGTGCTGGGCTTCCCTTCACTGGCAATCTTTAAGCAGCAACTGGATGAACACTTATCAGGGATGCTGTAAGCTGATTCTGCATTGAACATGGGGTTGGACTAGATGGCCTCTATGGCCCATTCCAACTCGATGATTCTGGTTCTCTACAGAGTTCCCCTACCTTAAAGATTTCTCCAGCTCTCCCAGGCAAGTACATGGTCAATGGCTGCCTGCTTGCAGCCCGCAGCTAAGAATTCTCATGCATACAGCATCCCAAAGAAAAGGATTTTCTTCCTCCTGCAAGACGTTTTTGTCATCTCTACTACAGTGGTAGAGCCACCCACTTGACCACAATCAGCCCAAGTCAAGGAAGCTTTTCCTATAATCTTCAGAAAGTTCCTTGCTCCAGCCTCTTTAGAATTTAGCACCCCCCAACTCTCTGTTCCCTGCTTGAAGATGGGGGGGAGGGAGAAAGGGGGAAGTTGAGCATTCCATTGTCTAGACCCATTAGCATTTGCATAAAGGTGGGGTGAGGTAAAAGCAAACTGACTTCCTCCTCTGCCTAGAGGGGGGGAAACCGTTAGAATGCCAAGTATAGACTTTGTCCCTTGCTAGCCTCCCAGGAGAGCATGCATTTCTTCACAATAAGATATACTTCAATGAGGATATGGGAGGGATGGTGGCTCAGTGGTAGAGCATCTGCTTGGTAAGCAGAAGGTTCCAGGTTCAATCCCCAGCATCTTCCAACTAAAAAGGGTCCAGGCCAATAGGCTTGAAAAACCTCAGCTTGAGACCCTGGAGAGCCGCTGCCACCCCGAGTAGACAATACTGACTTTGATGGACCGAGGGTCTGATTCAATATAAGGCAGCTTCACATGTTCATATCAATTAATTTCCAATGATTTTACCACCCTTAACTACTTTGGGTTCCCATTGTGGAGAAAAGTGGAGTATAAATGAAGTGATTTTAAAAAAAATTAAAATGAGTATATAAAAAGGTGACAGCAAAATTTTGAAAAATTAAGAATGGTATGATTTTATATATCTAAAGGTCTGGTCAAAGTTCTTGCTTGCTCTTGGAAACCAAACAACATGGCTGCACCTTTGGAATTATAGTTAGTATTTTTAGGTTAAATTGTTTTTGTTCTTTTACATATTTAGGTTTCCCCCATATTTCCTCCAAGCAACTCAGGGCAACTTAAATAATCTTCTTTTCCCTATTTTATCCTTTATAGCTTGGTTGGTCTGAAACAATGACTGGTCCAAGGTTACCCTGTTAGTTTTCAAGGTGGAATAGGGATTTGAACACAGGTCTCCCTAGTCGAGGTCTAGCAATGTAATCACTATACCAAGTGGCTCTTTTCCACTCTCTGCCCTCCATAGTCTTCCTTTTCCAGCCCCACCACTCCACAAAACACCTTTGAATCTTTCAGAATATTATGAGGGATGAGGAGACTAATAACTTCTTCCCAATCTGGAGCACTGCAATACTGAAAGATTTAAAAAAAAAAAAAATTATGCAGCATATTGAAAAGAGAGGAGCCGTGTATTACCAGTTCTAGCTGCTTATTCCCATGATTTATGTAAGATTATATTCTTTATTGCTCTGTCCACCATTATTTTTCATTTGGGCTATATGGCTCTGAACTGCCATTATTGTTTCTCTTTAGACTCTCACATATTGCGTGCTTCCAAATAAGGTTTAAAAAAATTATTGTGTAGAATACAAACATCTGGCTTTTGCTTATAAACCTTCACTAATAGTATTTTAAGATCTAGAAGCATAATCAGTCCAGCTTTAGTACAGTTACGATGAGCAAAGACATAACAAATTTTTCATTAAAAACCAGTTCATGTCCCCTAGGGAGATGCCTTAGAAATGAGATGAGGATCCGAGATTTCTCCTGCATTTTTAATAGACTGTTTTCACCAGAATGATGTTTGTTGGTTCATTATTGTCTAAAGTAGCCTTAATTTTATTATGATGCATGCTTAAAAGTACAGTAGTTCTCATATTTTTGGTCACTTCCCATATTCTACCTACACATGGTAAAATTTTATATCAAAATGTTAATATATGAATAAATTTGCGTAACAGAGGATTTCTGTTTAATTAAAGGGTCTCTAGAGACATGACCTTGCTCCAGATTAAAAAGAAAGAAATTTATCTAATTAAGATTTGGATAAATGATGAGAACATATATAACATGAGTGTGGACTGCCTACTGACACAGTAGCAAAACCAAACCAAAATATAATAGGTATTACTCTCTTCCTCCTATGCTTATTTAGACAACTGAAATGCTAGTTTGTCTGAATAAAAGTCCACCAGCCGTTGTGCTCTCAGATTATGTAATAAATCCATATTGATTGTAATGATAGCTTGAACCCCCTATTTAGACTAACCTGAATTACAACAAGAGATAAACAGAATATTTACTCATCCCTTATGAGCTGCTGCTGATATGTAAATTTATTCTTTGACTTTGCACAAATATACTTTTGAGCTACTGCTTAAACACTTCAAGGTCCTTAACCAAACAATTTTAATGATGCCTCCAATAATATGAAAGTGTGACATTTGGTTGAATACCTTGTGCAGTTGTGATACTGCAAGAAAGTGTAAACAACCCCCACACCCCACCCTGAGACACATCAAGACATTGTGCAACACCTAGATAATTTATAATTTTACTGTTTATATCCATCTTGACATTTTTTATCTGCCAAAGGCAGGTTTCATTTGGATTCTTAATCTGAGATTTATTTGGTGGATCTGGAAGTCATAGCTGGAGTTCCCACAGGAAATGGTCCATCTACCAACAGATTAAATGGCAGTCCTGCAGTTGTTAAGGGAGCTCTCCGTTTAACACGCATGCATACTCATTCAGTCAGCACTGTGGAGAAAAATTAAAGTAGTAACCCAGGTTTAGGAACAATGTAGCTAAAAAGTCCCATATTTGCTAAATGACAAAGGGTTATACAGCAGCATTTTCATTTTATTATTCGTACTTGAATTTCTTGTTTGCTTTGTTGAGTCTGCTGACGAATACTAATAAATGCCTGCAACAATCCAGACGGGAGATGCCTGGCAACAAAGCTATGCGGTGGACCTCCCTGATCTTCTCCAGTTCACAACCTGACCTTTTGAAAAATTGCCTGGGCTAAGCTGCAGAATTTGGGTGTAATGGTTATTGTTAACTCCAGCTTTAGGATTTATTAATTTGTGTGATCAAGACTTACCTATACTTCAAAGTTTCAAAAGACCAAACACAATCATCCATCCATTAGAACTAACATTGTGTTTCATTGAAATCCCCCTTTACTATCTGTCTAGCAATCCTGCTGTTTGGGGGGGGGGGGGGCAGAATCTCAAACATGTCTTTAGAGCACAGGCAAAAATATATGTCCAAGTCAAACTGATTTATATTTCAAAATCTATGGCTTGAAAATAATAGCATGTGCAGAATTTTAAACAAATACCTAAGGAATCCAGTGATATTTACACAGTGGGTGCTTAATGATCACAGCTGACATTGAGTACCATATTATGATTAACTATCTATGAGAAGTGGTTATCTAATGCCGTATCTGCCAAAATGGAAAAAACAAACAAACATTTTTTCTGGAGTAGGAGAAAAATTATTATTAAACTAAAGTCTTTAGGGGATTCTTTGCAATGCCTTTCTGTTGTTTTCCCAACAGCTTATAGATGCACTTCATTTGCATTACTGTGCATGGGTAGCAAAATAAAAACATGAACAACATTAGCATCAAAGAAAGGTTTGATGTACACCTTCAAGAGTACACAAATCAAAATTTCAAAAAGGTAGACAAGACAGGGAGAAGCAAGTGGATGAATGTGAACAGATGAAGTCACAAAACTTGTTGGTGACAAACATTCAGATTAAGTACTGGCAAAAGACAGAAGGACCAAAATAGAGCACTACAGGTACATTTAGTTTGCAGAAGATTGTATCTATTCAAAACACACATTTGGGATTAACTGTTGGAAAACATCCTCTGACAAAGTGGCTTGGATATGCAGCTGTACATCAGATAGAAAGTTCATGTACACATTTTTATTGTGTAGATGGGTTTTTATATAGGGGCATTTCAAACAAGCAGTTCTGTTTACATATTCTTATGTGGTATCACTGGATAGTAGACTCGTGTGTGACTTTTGTTATTAAGAAAATGGGGTGTTTTGTAACTATTATACTAAACTGAAAAAGTTAAACAAATTCTCCATCTAAAAGGCCTATAACAAAAAATAGCCTATGATTTTCCTTCATTTTGGTCTCTTTCTTTCATTATTGCTATCTTGCCTCTCTCCGATTCTACTGATTAAACTTTTACAAGTGCCTTTAATTGCCTCAAAATTGTCTTTAATCTTTCTGTCATTTGATATGTGAATGTCTCACAATGTGCTACAGTCCCCATGAGATTCATCTAGTTTGGGTGGAAAAGCATAAAGGTATAGACCAATGAGATTGGGGCAGGGGGACTTCCTTTGAAATCAGTGATAAAAAACAATTAAATAGAGCTATGAAAGTGAAACAATAATAAAAAAAACCTAATAACAAAAAAGACCCTTTTAAAATTAATAACAAAAATGAAAAGAAATTAAAAACAAAGTCCCCATGCGCAAATCTAATGGGTAATGTCAGAGATCCCAAGGTGGGGGGAGGATGTAATTCAGGGGTGTCAAACTCATTTGTTATGAGGGTTGGATCTGACATAAATGAGACCTTGTTGGGTCGGCCCATGTTGTGCTGGGCCATATGTTTACCTATTTAAGATTAGGTAGCAGAGATATAAACTTTATAAAGGTCACAGAAAACACAAAGATTTTTTTAACAAAAAATAAAAATAAAACATGCTTAAAACATTAGCACTCTTTGAAAGTGCTTTCTTTGTATTTCTCCCATATGATCCGGGGAACTGGGCAAAAGAAGCTCTGGCTGTTTCCTTCCTTCCCCAAAGGAACAGGAGGGAGAGGAGCCTCAGTCAATAAAAGGAAGAGAGGCTTGGATCAGTAGCTCTGCTGTGAAATTGAGAGAGCCTGGCAAAGTGAACTCTCCCCCCCCCCACTTCCTCCGCAAGGGAGGAGCCCCCGTCAATGCAGAAAATAGATGTTTTGCTCTGTAACTCCTGTGTGATTGAGCAAGTGTTGCAAAGTAAGCTGTTATGCAGAAGGAAGCAAGAGAAAAGGAGAAGGAAGCAGATAACAGCCAGTTGCTTGGGGGCCTGATAGCCCTCCAGGTGCCTGATTTGGCCCCCGGACTGCATGTTTGACACCCTTGATGAATTACTGGAAAACATGATCAGAGTTCCAGAAAAACATAATCTACTTTCATAATTGAGTGATACAATTCTGTGGGATGGCTCTATAACATGCTAGTTTGAACATTTGAATTGATTCAGAGTTCTTTGTATGGCATGTCAGAAGTTAAGGAAGACTCAGCATGGGTTGATGAACACAAGTTATTGAGGAAGACTCAGCATGGGTTCTGTAAGGGAAAATCTTGTCTCGCTAACCTGTTAGAGTTCTTTGAGGGGGTGAGCAAATATGTGGACAAAGGGGACGCAATAGATGTTGTTTGCCTTGACTTCCAGAAAGCTTTTAACAAGTTCCTCATAAAGGCTCCTTAGTAAGCTCGAGAGTCATGGAGTAAAAGGACAAGTCCTCTTGTGGATCAAAAACTGGCTAATTAATAGGGAGCAGAGAGTGAGTATAAATGGGCAATTTTCGCAGTGGAAGATGGTAAGCAGTGGGGTGCCACAGGGCTCAATACTGAGTCCCATGCTCTTTAACTTGTTCATTAATGATTTGGAGTTGGGAGTAAGCAGTGAAGTGGCTAAGTTTGCAGAAGACAGTAAATTGTTCAGGGTGGTGAAAACCAGAGAGGATTGTGAGGCACTCCAAAGGGATCTGTTGAGGCTGGGTGAATGGGTGTCAGCGTGGCAGTTGAGGTTCAGTGTGGCCAACTGCAAAGTAATGCACATTGGGGCCAAAAATCCTAGCTATAAATACAAATTGATGGGGTGTGAACTGGCAGAGACTGACCAAGAGAGATATCTTGGAGTCGTGGTAGATAACTCACTGAAAATGTCGAGACAGTGTGCAATTGCAATAAAAAAGGCCAATGCCATGCTGGGAATTATTAGAAAGGGAATTGAAAACAAATCAGCCAGTATCATAATGCCCCTGTATAAATCGATAGTGCGGCCTCATTTGGAATACTGTGTACAATACTGTGTACTGAACCTCAAAAAAGATGTTATAGTATTGGAAAAGTGTAGAAAAGGGCAACTAGAATGATTAAAGGATTGGAACACTTTCCCTTTGAAGGAAGGTTAAAATGCTTGGGGCTCTTTAGCGTGGAGAAACATCGACTGCGGGGTGACATGTCTGATAGAAGTTTACAAGATTATGCATGGGATAGAGAAGGTAGAAAAAGAAGTACTTTTCTCCCTTTCTCACAATACAAGAACTCGTGGGCATTCAATGAAATTGCTGAGCAGTCGGGTTAGAATTGATAAAAGGAAGTACTTCTTCACCCAAAGGGTGATTAACATGTAGAATTCACTGCCACAGGAGGTGGTGGAAGCTATAAGCATAGACAGCTTCAAGAGGTGAATAGGCGTATGAAGCAGAGGTTCATCAGTGGCTATTAACCTCAGCTTATTGTTGGAACTCTCCGTCAGGGGCAGTAATGCTCTGTATTTTTGTGCTGGGGGGCACAGTGGAAGGGCTTCTAGCCCCACTGGTGGATCTCTTGATGGTTTTTGTTTGTTTTTTTGCCACTGTGTGACACAGAGTGTTGGACTGGATCGGCCATTGGCCTGATCCAACATGGCATTTCTTATGTTCCTAATGTTCTAAGTGTTATAAAATTACGCATCTCTCCATAACTGTTTCTATCTTTTGGAGGAACTCTGTGAAAGGGTATCTTATGCAGAATTAAACCTACAGAGAATGTCTTCTCATGGTCGACCAAACTTGAAACAAAAAGTTGGAGAATTTACACATGGCCATGTTTGATACAATTGCAATATGACCCAATTCATTTTTGTATAATTGGAATTGCATCTTAGAATCACATTTCAGTGCTTTAATGACAAATAAGAATCTTGTCAATCTATTTTGCATTTTCTTTTTTTACTTTCTGGTTGATGACATACCTATACTGATTAGTCCTGTTCAACAGATTCTTTTTTTCATATTACCTACCTAAACCCAGCGCTTACCTGATAGCATAGAAGGCTGAAGAAATACAGCAAGCAAGAGAGAGAGAAACATGATGCACAAAAGACATCTATGACTAAGAAAACTTGCTATTCAAAGACTTGTCAGTAGTGGGGGGTGGGGAAGCAGATTTAGTAAATGTTATACACCATAAGTGTCTTCAAGAGATGCAGAAAATATTGCTTTTCTCTTTTACCTGAGTGTCAGACTGATCATGATAATACATGGACAAAAGCATGTCCTATGTGTATCTGCAATTAAATAGTGAAAGGAAGACAGTCCTTCTTTACTTCTTACTGTTTTTACAACCAAAGTTATTAACAACAGACCCTTATCCCACATAAAAACCTTGAATTAGTTATCATGTAGTTTAATGGCAGCTGCCAGGAATTTTGCCACACAGAGAGTAGTTTGTTTATCTTTAGGGGGGAGGGCAGTCCATATTGTCATAGTTCATATCATTTTTGTAAGGGTTGACTTATCAAGGAAGAATCCAGGCAGACAAGGGGTATTTACAACAAATGATCATGTATAAATCTACTGAATATATTACTCATTTCCATTTCCATTATGTCTATAATATAGAGAACATAGCCTGAGAAAAATTTTTTGTCATAGTGCTAGAAGAGCGTTAGTAGCAGGGGTGGGGGGTGTCATTGCTATTCCTCCCTCAGGAAAACAGAGCACAACTACTTCAAGTAGATTTTTGAGGAATTCTGAGTATTCTTGGATTAGCATTTGATTGTCTGCTTTGCTTGCAGAGAACTGCCCTGCAGCTGTTTAATGTGTATCCTAAACTAACACTCATGAAGGATAATATCCTCATGTATCTGTTAGGGGAAAACCATTGAGTTATTCCTCCCTCAGGAGTTGCATCCATATAGTAAAAACTACATAAAAGACAAACACACAGCCTTGTACATTTTCCTTTGAGATAACTTTAAAATTTTCAAGTAATGTTTGGAGATCAGCAAGATTTGAGTCTAGTAGCACCTTAAAGGCCAACAAGATTTTCAGGGTATAAGCTTTTAATAGTCAATTTGATATCTGCAATAAGTAAATCAAATTAAAATTAAAGCAAAATAGGCTTGCTTTGTTATCCCTAAACTGCCAGTCACTCTTGATACAGTACATGAACTGTAGGTCCCTTGGCTCCTGTCCGGTCTGTATTGGACCATTTTTTTTTTAATTTTGAAATAATTATTTTTAACATACACCAAACCAATATGTCAATACATTAAAACAGCTTATGGAATGACAAATACAAACGTTGATAACAGAATGCAGAGAACGATATGTGCTACAGATAAGATATAAATAAGGAATGACATGTATTGGACCATGTTCAGTAACTCAGGAAGAGGTTGACAGGATTCTGGCTGCTGTAAAGCCCACCACTTGCCTTCTGGATCCTTGTACCACATGGCTGGTGAAGGCTGGCAGAGATGGTGATGGTATATGGGTCACCTGGGAAATATTATCAAGTTATCTCTTTCAGGGAGGTTTCCCAGTTCTTTAAAGGGAGCTGTGGTGGGACCACTCTTGAAGAACATAAGAGAAGCCATGTTGGATCAGGCCAATGGCCCATCCAGTCCAACACTCTGTGTCACACAGTGGCCAAAAAAAAAAAAGGTGCCATCAGAAGAAAATATCATCTTCAATAAACTAATAAGTCACCGGGTCCGGATGGCATACATCCGAGAGTTCTGAAGGAACTCAAAGTTGAACTTGTGGATCTTCTAACAAAAATCTGTAATCTTTCATTGAAATCTGCCTCCATTCCTGAGGACTGGAAGGTAGCAAATGTCACCCCCATCTTTAAAAAAGGTTCCAGAGGAGATCCGGGAAATTACAGGCCAGTCAGTCTGACTTCAATACCGGGAAAGTTGGTAGAAACCATTATCAAGGACAGAATGAGTAGGCACATTGATGAACACGGGTTATTGAGGAAGACTCAGCATGGGTTCTGCAAGGGAAGATCTTGCCTCACTAACCTGTTGCATTTCTTTGAGGGGGTGAACAAACATGTGGACAAAGGAGACCCGATAGATGTTGTTTACCTTGACTTCCAGAAAGCTTTTGATAAAGTTCCTCATCAAAGGCTCCTTAGAAAGCTTGAGAATCATGGAGTAAAAGGACAGGTCCTCTTGTGGATCAAAAACTGGCTGAGTAATAGGAAGCAGAGAGTGAGTATAAATGGGCAGTCTTCGCAGTGGAGGACAGTAAGCAGTGGGGTGCCACAGGGCTCGGTACTGGGTCCCATGCTCTTTAACTTGTTCATAAATGATTTAGAGTTGGGAGTGAGCAGTGAAGTGGCCAAGTTTGCGGATGACACTAAATTGTTCAGGGTGGTGAGAACCAGAGAGGATTGTGAGGAACTCCAAAGGGATCCGTTGAGGCTGGGTGAGTGGGCGTCAACGTGGCAGATGCGGTTCAATGTGGCCAAGTGCAAAGTAATGCACATTGGGGCTAAGAATCCCAGCTACAAATACAAGTTGATGGGGTGTGAACTGGCAGAGACTGATCAAGAGAGAGATCTTGGGGTCATGATAGATAACTCACTGAAAGTGTCAAGACAGTGTGCGTTTGCAATAAAAAAGGCCAACGCCATGCTGGGAATTATTAGGAAGGGAATTGAAAACAAATCAGCCAGTATCATAATGCCCCTGTATAAATCGATGGTGCGGTCTCATTTGGAGTACTGTGTGCAGTTCTGGTCGCCACACCTCAAAAAGGATATTATAGCTTTAGAGAAGGTGCAGAGAAGGGCAACTAGAATGATTAAAGGGCTGGAGCACTTTCCCTATGAAGAAAGGTTGAAACGCTTGGGACTCTTTAGCTTGGAGAAACGTCGACTGCGGGGTGACATGATAGAGGTTTACAAGATAATGCATGGAATGGAGAAAGTAGAGAAAGAAGTACTTTTCTCCCTTTCTCACAATACAAGAACTCGTGGGCATTCGATGAAATTGCTGAGCAGACAGGTTAAAACGGATAAAAGGAAGTACTTCTTCACCCAAAGGGTGATTAACATGTGGAATTCACTGCCACAGGAGGTGGTGGCGGCCACAAGTATAGCCACCTTCAAGAGGGGTTTAGATAAAAATATGGAGCACAGGTCCATCAGTGGCTATTAGCCACAGTGTATGTGTGTATATAAAATTTTTTGCCACTGTGTGACACAGAGTGTTGGACTTGATGGGCCGTTGGCCTGATCCAACATGGCTTCTCTTATGTTCTTATGTTCTTATCCTTGGATCCTGCAGATCCAGCCAACTATTGCCCAGCCTCAAAACTCCCATTCCTGGGTAAGGTAGTTGAGTGAGCTGTCCAGGCTTTCCTGAATGACTCCTCTCTTGGATCCATTTTAGTCTTACTTTCACTCTGGCTATGGGAGTGACAGTGCTTGTCGCCCTCACAGATGACCTTCAGAGACACCTGGATTGAGACAGATCATTGCCGCTGTTGTTACTTGATCTAACAGTAGTGTTTGACATGGTCAATTATAGTTTTATGACCCACTGCCTTGCTGATGTGGAGATACAAGGAACTGCCTTGTAGTAGCTCATCTCTTTTCCCCAAGCTTGGGGAAAGAGGGTGGTGCTTGGGGAGCGGGTTTCACCATGTTACCTTCTGGTATGTGGCATCCTCCAGGGGGCAATCCTTCCCCCTATGTTCCTTAACATCTATATGTACTCTCTCTCCCAGTTGGCCAAGAGCTTTTGGCTGGGTTGTCACCAGTATGTTGATGACACCCAGCTATATCTGTTGATGGATGGCTGCCTGTATAATTTCCCAGAGGTTCTGGCCACGAAACTGGAGGCCATGGCTGACTGGTTAAAGCAGAGCCAACTGAAATCAAATTAATCTAAGATGGAGGTCCTGTGCCTGAGCTGCAGGGGAATAGAATTAAAGATCCAGTTCCCCACCCTTGATGGAATGTTTTTAATGCATCTGTGCCAATGGTGAGAAGTTTAGGCATGGTCCTGGATGCCTTACTTTCAGTGGAGGCCAAGGTCATAAACATCACCAGATCAGCCTTTTATCATCTCCAGCTTGTCAAGCAATTGGCTTCATACGTCTCCCCTTGTGACTCAGCCACAGTGATTTATGCAATGTTCACTTTCCAGCTAGCCTGCTCTGTGTAGGGCTGCCCTTAAGACTGACCCAGAAACTTCAGCTGGTTCAAAATGCAGCTGTGTGTATCCTTACAGCTCACCTGTGTGAGCACATGTACAACCAGTGCTATGCCAGCTGCATTGGCTTCCAGTAGAGTACCAGATCAAGTTTAAGGTTATGGTATTAACCTTCAAGGTCCTATGCAGTCTGGGACCACCATATTTGCAGGACTGTTCCCACTATGTCCCCCAAAGAGCCCTGTGTTCTTTAGATCAACATCCACTGGTGATCCCCAGCCCAAGAGATATCTGCTTAGCCTTGACCAAAGCCAGAGCTTTTGGTGCTCTGGCCTGATGGAACACTCTCCCAAGTGAAATGAGTACACTGAGGGTTTTGTTACAATTCCATAGGGCCTATAAAATGAACTTTTGGTTGATTTGGCAGATAAAATGCCAGGCCTCTGGTTGAAAAGGCGGATATTAAATTGCACTCCACCCATGTGTTCCCTCTACTGGCACTATCTGTAAACATTAATTTTATGCTGCTACTGGTGGTAGTCTTACCACTTGTTAAAATCCAAAACATCTGAGTATGGAAATTCCTTGAAAACACTTTAACCACATTGAAGCCATCTTGTAATTTATGTTATAGTGGTATTATATTAAATTTTATTGTATTATGTTTTTAAAAAATTAAACTTTTTATATTTATATAATAAGCCCTACTTGCAGGAGAGGGTGAGATAAAAAGCAAATAAATAAATAATGTATATGAATTATATATTCTGAAGCTGTAGTTGTTACCTGTGGGGCATCTCCCTAATGATGCAGGGCTACTGGGTGGAAGAGGGGAGTCACAATGTGTGATGTATATATCTTTCATCCTGACAGTGCTCCCTTTGCCCAGTTCACATATCATAACCTGATTTCTGTCTAGGTAACACTATGCACATATGCTGCTAGATAACCAGAGCTGGGCAACAAATGGATTTCTTCCTACTAATGAGTATGTTCAGATGGTCATGAAATGGTATCCCTTAAGGTTGCAATTGATTCAGTGGGACTTGTGTAGAAGAACTTTCTGGTTAATTGTGACATTAACAGGGTTTTTTTTTTTTTTGTAGTAGGAATTGCTTTGCATGTTAAGCCTCACCCCTTGATGCAGTCAATTCTCCAAGAGTTTACAGGGCTACAGAGGATTGGTTACATCAAGGGTGTATCCAATCCTCTGATGGACGGCCGACCTGGCAGTGTTGCAGCCAGTCTGGGCCTAGCGCTGCAAGCCGTGGCAGGTTGGCTCAGGCTAAGTTGAAGTTGAATCCAGCAAAGACAGAGGTCCTCTGCCTGAGCCATGGCGGGTTGGGAAGGGAAATCCCCCTACCAGTTTTTAATGGTGCATCATTGGATACAATGCGCAAGGTCAAGAGCTTGGGGGTGCTACTGGAACCTTCCTTGTCAATGGAGGCCCAGATAGCAGCCACTGCTAAATCCGCCTTTTTTCATCTTAGGCGGGCGAGGCAGTTGGCTCCCTTCCTGGAGTGTGATGACCTGGCAACAGTGATCCATGCAATGGTCACCTCGAGGTTAGACTACTGTAATGCCCTCTACATGGGGCTGCTCCTGTGCCGAACCTGGAAATTGCAGCTAGTGCAGAACGTGGCAGCCAGGCTGTTATTGGGACTCCCTAAGTGGGAGCACATATAGCCAAGGGTACTGGCTGCCAATTGTGTATCGGATTCATTACAAGGTGCTGGTTATTATCTTTAAAGCCCTATATGGCCGAGGACCTGCATACCTTAGGGACCGTCTCTCCTAGGGTTGCCAAGTCCAATTCAAGAAATATCTGGGGACTTTGGGGTGGAGCCAGGAAACATTGGGGTGGAGCCAGGAGCAAGGGTGTGACAAGCATAATTGTCCCCCGAAAGAGCCCCCGAAACCTCCAGATCAATTCCCCATTATACCCTATGAGAATCGATCTCCACACAGGGAATAATGAAGTGCTCAGCAGATGTCCCCCGCCCCCCCACCCCATTTCTGGTGACTCTGAAGTGAGGAATTGGCCTCTCTACTCACGAGTTGTGGTCAACTTCTTCCGAGTAACACAGACACACCATCCCAAGAGGAAGCCTTTCCAATCAGAGACTGGAATCTCCAGAGGGGGAAAGTCACATGGTGGCTTTGGGGGCGGGGCTTCCCCCTGCTGGCCAGCTGAATGGGGGTGGGAAGGAACTGGGAAAGTGGAAGAACCCCTGCTGGGACCTGGGGATTGGCAAGCCTAGTCTCTCCCCATATGTTCCCCAGAGGGTACTGAGATCTGGCTCGCAAAACCTATTGACAGTCCCTTTGCCGAAGGAGGCCAAACTGAAAGTTATGAAAGAAAGGGCCTTTTCGATCACAGCTCCCCACTGGTGGAACCAATTACCAGAAGAGGTGTGGGCCTTGCAGAACCTTAACCAGTTCTGCAGGGCCTGCAAGACTACCCTCTTTCAGCTGGCTTTTTCTTAATGTGGAATTTATTGTGCCGTCATGTAAAATTGTGTCAAGATGAGTAACATCGAGATTGTAGCACCGAATTTGTTGGTTTTAAATTTGATGGTTTTAATGTAAATTTAATTGAGTAATATATAATTGCTATGTAATTCGTGTATTTTTAAGATACTGAAATGGGCGTTTGAGAGAGACCTTGGCTGGAAATTTCAGTTGGCTTATGAGGAAGGTGCAGGAGCAGTGGAATGCAATTAAAAACCGGTGGTTGCGTGAAGGCAAGAATTTTTCCTTCGGAAGCCAACAAGCAACAGAGGGACTCCTTTGGAACTTTGTTGTTGAGTCTTAGTACTCTCTTTGTGAAATTAAGAGACTTTGAGGGGTCCTCCCTGAAATATTACATTTGAGACTTTTGTTTGGCTAAAATGTTCTGAATTTATGATGACCTTTGTATGTTCTTCATAATATATTTAATTTGTACTAACTATTTAAGAGAGTGATTTGCACAATATTTTTGGCATATTTGTATTTTGTATATTGTGCTGCCATTGTCTTTTTCATTTTTCATATGACAGTTAAGCTGGCATTAAAAAAAAATCATTTTCAACAGTAGATAGCCTTGGTTATATGCTCTTTAATTAAACAGTAAAATGTTGCTGTTTTCGAAATAGGGAGTCTTGACCTGGAGCAGAATTCCAAAGAAAGGAAAGGCGGATCTTTTCTTGATTACCTGCATTTTCAAAGTTCTTCAGCAAGATCTCAGCAAAGAAGAGAACTGGCTACAAACTGTGAACAAACACAACTGTTAGGTCAGATGACTGCAAGCTTAAGTAGCATGCAAACTACTGACCAAACTTTGCATCTGAATAATATTACTACCCCTTCAGGGTCAAGGTAAGCAAACTGTTCGTTCTAGATCTTTAAAAATATTCAGCTTGTTTCACTGTCATAAGCAAGGCTTGTCAAGAGAAGTTAATGGAAATCTGTCACCATTTATAGTGCATTAAAAAGGTTTACTGTAGATTAGAAGTAGTTGTACCATTGTTATACAGTAGGGACCTGCAAACTGTGGCTTTAGAACCAAACGGTTCTTTAAAAAAGAAAATTAAATCTTTGGGTTGTTATATTGGAGAGTAGGTGGGATGCTAGAATAACCTATGTGAAGGGAAGAGCATGAAAAGTTTTCTATAAGTAGAAATGGGCATGAACTGGCTCATGAACTAAAGTACATGATGAATTTTTGCCAATTGGTGGTTCCTGAACTGCCATTAACTTTTAGTGCTGTTCATAGTGGTACTTGGCAGTTCATGAATGGATACTTTTTCAGACAGACTTGTGCTGCTTAGTGGAACTATTTACAAAACTCCAAGGCAACGGGGGGGGGGGGGGGGGCAGAATTCTCCAGCCTTTTGAAATACCAGTAGGAGCCCTCCAAAGCTTAATAGGCACTGCCGGCTGCCAATCACAAGAGTTCCCATTCAGCTCGGCTCTGCAGGCTCAGAATGCTATATATTCAGTCACCTCCCTTCTCACATTTTCCTTTGTTGACTGGTAACAGTAAAAGGAGAGGCACCAAACTTGTTAAATTAATTGCTTTCTGTTTGTAATCTGCTCTCTGCTGCTGAGGTTTGGGTGTAGGTTGACTCTGCTTAAACCAAGAAGTGGGGCTTAGCTATTGCGTTTCTCAGCTGAGGACTCAGATATTATGCCCCCACCCCTCCTGATTGTGAGCTTCACTCTGCTGCTGGGGTTTGGGTGTAGGTGGACTCAGGACTCTGAGCCACCCAGTCTCTCTGCTCATGCTAAGCATTGGGGCTTAGCTACTAGGTTCTTCAGCTGAGGACCCAGATTTTATATCACCCAGCCCTCCTGATTCTGATCTCTTCTGCTGAGGGTTGGGTGTATGTGTATTCTGAGCCGCCCAGTCTGTCTGTTCCAATCGAGCACAGAGGCTTAGCTGGTGGATTCCCCAGCTGAGGGCCCACATTTTTATACCCTCCCAGGAGTTGGGTGTCAGGGGTGGTCTTAGAGAGACTGATCCAACCAGTCTCTCTGTTCCAGCAGATCACAGGGGCTTAGCTGGTGGATTCCTTGGTCAAAGGCCCACATTAATATTCACCCCTTCTTATTGTGAACATCATGATGGTAAAAGTGGGTGCAAGGGGTATTCATCATGGGGGAAGAAGACCTCCCCCATGTACTAGATGCCCTTGTACCCAGGCACCAAACCCAGCCTGCCTTTACCCAGAACCCTGCCCCAGCAGAGCTTCACAAGGAGTCTCAAAGCCTCCTTCCTCTGCTTTATCTGTGAGGGTCCCCCAAGAGGAAAAAGAGTTTTTAGCAGTACTGCCCAGACACTAGCAGTTGCTAAAAGACTTCGGATAAAACTCTGATGGCCGTGGTTCAGAGAAGAATGGAGGGGAGAAACATCCCTCCATCCCACATCCCAACTCCCTGCTGCTCCTGCTGCATTAACTACACCCCCTCTGGTGCCTCCCAATCTAGCACCAGAAGGCAGTTGTGCCTCTCACCTGTTGCAATTGTGGGCTCCTGTTTCCAGGCCACTATGTGGAAACATTTCCACACCCTCCCCAGTGACCCTTGTGTGGCAGAGTGCCAGGTGTGCCACACCCATTTCCAGAGGGGCACAAATACCCAACACCTGTCTTCCTCCAGCAGGGAGGAGTGGTAGGGTTTGTGTGTAGCTTGCAGGGGGTCCATTCTATTTACACTTTTGAACCTGCACCTGACATTTCCCAAAAAAGCACTTTTCCTGAGGTCATTTTCTTTGGGGGGCCATAATTCCCTGTCCAGTTGGCACATAACTTGTAAGGCATGTAGAAGAGCATTGGGGGATGGGGGCAGTCCTCTGCAAGTTTGATGTCTCTAGTATGCCAGAAGGCTAGTCTGCCATGTCACAAACTTCATGAACTGGTTTGCTTTGTATGAAGTTTTTTAGTCCACGATGGTTCGTGAATCCAGCACAAACCAATGTGAACCGAATTTTCATGGTTTCATATCCATCCCTTTATGAGTCAAAAGGACTTTGTAAAGATGATTCACAAAAAGATAAAGAGTAGAAGTGAAAAGCTGCTAGTAATCCTAGTAAGAACCATATAAAGGTTTATGCCATTTCAGTCAATCTTACAAATGCTCCTGTATATATTTACTACTTACTGTGAAACCTTGGTGTTCTATCTCCTAGTTAGGGTGGCCAGACCGTCCCGGTCTCCCGGGACTTTCCGGTTCTGGCCCACCAATTCCCGGCTCCCGGGCTGGCTATACCGGGACCATTAGAAGTCCCGGTATAGCCAGTGGGGAGCCGGTGGGCCACAGCGCGCGGGGAAGGCAGCGAGTGAGGGAGCCAGCGTCCCTGCGCGTGCGCACGGCGGTGTGCGCATGCGCAAGGACGCTGGCTCCCTCACTCGCCGCCTTCCCCGCCTGCACGCGGGACCCGGCGGGTGGTGGCGGAGGCCGGGGAGGCCGCCGCGGGTCCCTGGAGGCCCTCCAGAGGCCCGCGGAGGTCGCGGGAGAGGCCACTGCGGGTCCCTGGAGGGGCCTCCAGAGGCCCGTGGGAGGTCACGGAGAGGCCGCCGCGGGTCCCCTGGAGGGCCTCCAGAGGCCAGCGGAGGCCGCGGAGAGGCCGGCGCTGGTCCCTGGAGGGCCCCCAGAGGCCAGCGGAGGCCGCGGAGAGGCCGGCGCTGGTCCCTGGAGGGCCTCCAGGAGGCCAGCGGAGGCCGCGGAGAGGCCGGCGCTGGTCCCTGGGAGGGCCCCCCAGAGGCCAGCGGGAGGCCGCGGAGAGGCCGCGCTGGTCCCTGGAGGCCCTCCAGAGACCAGCGCCGGCCTCTCCGCCGCCAGCCCCGCCAGCAGCACCGGCCGCCCGGAACAAGGTAAGCCAGGGGGGGGCCGAAAGCGGGGGGGGCGGCGGGGCGGGAGGGGGGCGGCCGGCCTCCTTCCGTCCTGCCCTCCCTCCCCTCTTCCTTCCATCCTTCCTTCCTCCCTTCCTTCCTTCCTTCCTTCCTTCCTTCCTTCCTTCCCCTCCCTTCCTCCCTTCCCTCTCCCCTCCCCCTTTCTCTTCCCTTCCCCCCCTCCCTCCTCCCTTCCTTCCCTCCCCTACCTCCTCCCTGCCTTTCCTTCCCTCCTTCCTTCTTCCTTCCTTCCTTCCTCCCTCCCTCCTCCCTCCTTCCTTCCTTTCGTCCTTCCCTCCCTCCCTCCTTCCCTCTCTCCTCCCTCCCTCCCTCCCTCCCTCCTTCCTTCCTTCCTTCCTTCCTTCCTTCCGTTCCCTCCCTCCCGCCCTCCCTCCCTTCCCTCCGGCCTTCCTTCTTCCTCCCTCCCTCCCTCCTTCTTCCTTCCCTCCTCCTTCCTCCCTCCTTCCTCCTCCTCCTTCCTTCCTTCTTCCTTCCTTCCTTCCCTCCCTCCCTCCCTCCCTCCTCCCTTCCTTCTTCTTCCTTCCCTCCCTCCCTCCTCTTCCCTCCCTCCCCCTCCCTCTCCCCTTCCTCCCGCCTCATTCCTTCCTTTCTTCCTTCCTTCCCTCCCTCCCTCCCTCCTCCCTCCCCTTCCTTTCTTCCTTCCCTCCTTCCCTTTCCCTCCCTCCCCTCCCTCCCTTCCCCTCCCTCCCTCCTCCCTTCCCTCCTTCCTTCCTCCTTCCTTCCTTCCTCTTCCTTCCTTCCCTCCCTCCTCCCTTCCTTCCTTTCTTTCCTTCCCTCCTTCCTCCCTCCCTCCCTCCCTCCTTCCTTCCTTCCTTCCTTCCTTCCTTCTTCCTTCCTTCCTCCCTCCCCCTTCCCTCCCTCTCCTTCCTTCCTTCCTTCCTTCCTTCCTTCCTCCTTCCTTCTTCCTTCCTCCTTCCTCCCTCCCTCCTTCCTTCCTTCCTTCCTTCCTTTCTTCCTTCCCTCCCTCCTCCCTTCCTCCTTCCTTCCCTTCCTTCCCTCCCTCCCTCCCTCCTTCCCCTCCCTCCTCCCTTCCTTCCTTCCTTCCTCCTTCCTTCCCTCCCTCCTTCCCTCCCTTCCCTCCCTC
Source organism: Heteronotia binoei (assembly GCF_032191835.1). Lineage (NCBI taxonomy): Eukaryota > Metazoa > Chordata > Lepidosauria > Squamata > Gekkonidae > Heteronotia > Heteronotia binoei. The sequence goes on along the minus strand of NC_083243.1, from coordinate 56,049,015 downwards.
CTTCCCTCCTTCCCCCCCTCCCTCCCTCCTTCCTTCCTTCCTTCCCTTCCCTCCCTCCTCCCTTCCTTCCCTCCCTCCTTCCTCCCTCCCTCCCTCCCTCCTTCCTTCCTTCCTTCCTTCCTTCCTTCCTTCCTTCCTTACTTACTTACTTCCCCTTCCTTCCCTTCCTTCCCTCCCTCCTTCCTCCCTCCCTCCTTCCTTCCTTCCCTCTCTCCCTCCTCCCTTCCTTCCTTTCTTCCTTCCCTCCCCCTCCCTCCTCCCACCTCCCTCCTTCCTTCCTCCCTCCCTCCCTCCCTCTGGCCACCCCTGGAGTAGACAATACTGACTTTCGTGGACCCAAGCACTGATTCAGTGTAAGGGAGCTTTGTGTTTGTGACTGGACTAGACAATACTGACTTTCGTGGACCCAAGCACTGATTCAGTGTAAGGGAGCTTTGTGTTTGCGTCTTCTGGTGCAATTTTGTTCTCAGATCCTGTATTTACTTCATCAGTACATGGGATAAGGTACTTTCTCAACTGTGCTGCATAATGCAGCGTATTTATTTTGTCCTGTTTGCTCTGTTGGCTCTATCTGCGCCACCTTCATCACTTTCGGGGTGTGATCCCCAGTGGGGTGGTCTCCCGACTTCCCTCCGCCAGCTGTTTCTGATAGCCCTGCGCCCCCTCTTTCATTTGATATGTGTCCCGTGCGGGTGCCACCCTCCCGCCGGGAGATGCCGCAAAATGAGCCCCTTGAGGCTTATGGCGGGCAGGGGCTTGGGGGAAGCGAGCTAGACTGCTGTTCTTTTGAGGGGTTATAGAGTGTTTCGAGCCCGTCCCTGTGGCATCGGTCCCATCGTTGTGGGCCCAGGGGGCCAGCGCAGCGGCACGCTGAAGCAGCCTGTCGGTCACTTCCGGGTTCCTGTCCTGCATCTCGACCTGTGTTATTAGTGACAGGCTGCTTCGGCGTGCCGCTGCGCCGGCCCCCTGGGTCCCACAACGATGGGACCGATGCCACAGGGACGGGCTCGAAACACTCTATAACCCTTCAAAAGAACAGCAGTCTAGCTCGCTTCCCCCGAGCCCTGCCGCCATAAGCCTCAAGGGGGCTCATTTTGCGGCATCTCCCGGCAGGAGGGTGGCACCCGCACGGGACACATATCAAATGAAAGAGGGAGCGCAGGGCTATCATAAACAGCCGACGGAGGGGAGTCGGGAGACCACCCCACTGGGGGATCCACACCCCGAAAGTGATGAAGGTGGCGCAGATAGAGCCAACAGAGCAAACAGGACAAAATAAATAGGCTGCATTATGCAGCACAGTCTCACTGGAATCTCACTGGAATCTGACTGGCTTCTCAGCGTGGAACCCGTTCTCTCTAGTCTTCTCACTTTGAAAAAGTAAAAAAAGAGTTTTATTTAACTTTATTTCCCCCTTTCCCTCTCTATAATCTTGGTGTTTCCGGCGGTGATATTTGGGGGATTTTTGGGGACGTCACAGGAAGTGCTGTGAAGTCACTTCCTGTTTCCGGCAGTGGCATTTGGGGGAAATGATGTCATTTGGGGGAAATGAGGTCACAGGAAGTGATGTCACTTCTGCTTCGGGCAGGTGGCGCGGGGGAAATGATATCACAGGAAGTGATGTCACTTCCTGTTTCCGGCGGTGGCATGACATCACCGGAAGTGACGTCACAGGAAGTGATGTCGCATCCTGTTTCTGGCGGTGGCATGGCATCACCAGAAGTGACGTCACTTCCTGTTTCCGGCGGCACGCGCGCTCGCGCGCACGCACCCCTACCTTCCCCCTCCCAAAGGTGTCCCTGGCTGGCCTTCAGACATTATGGCCACCCTACTCCTAGTAAAGGACTTGTAACAACCAGTGTTTGGGCTGTGGAAACTTTATGATTATTAATCAGCATGTTAATTATCAATAATATTAAATTTATGTTTACAATGATATACAAATGAGCTTTCTTATACTGGCTGTTTTTAAAATCTCTGCTGACATACTTTATTATTTATTTATATATATATATATCCCGCCCTACTTCACCGAGGTGGGTATAAACTTGTGTTTATACCCCGCCTTTGGCTCTTCAATTATAAAATTTGCTGAACCTTGTTATAGGCTGCTTTTGGGGTATAAAGATATGTATCCTTTATAACTTCAAAAAGTGAAATGAGGTGATGGAATTGTATAATAAATAACAAAAATTAAGTGTGGAAAATGTTCATACTGGATTGCAAAGGTAATTTATCTGTGCAAGCTGTATTAAAGAAGGTTACCTATAAAACATAAGGAGCCCCATGGCACAGAGTGGTAAAGCTGCAGTACTGCAGTCCAAGCTCTCTGCTCATGACCTGAGTTCGATCCCGGTGGAAACTGGGTTCAAGTAGCCAGCTCAAGGTTGACTCAGTCTTCCATCCTTATGAGGTCGGTAAAATGAGTACTCAGCTTGCTTGGGGGGGAAGTGTAGATGACTGGGGAAGGCAATGGCAAACCGCCCTGTAAAAAAAGTCTGCCATGAAAAAATCTTGATGTGATGTCATTTCAAAGTCGGAAACTACTGGTGCTTGCACAGGGGACTACCTTTACCTTTTTTACTTATAAAACAAGTTCCAAAGAGTGCACAGATTGAATGGGTTTTGGTTTGGGGGACAGGTAATTATTTGGTAAACACACGTGTGAGAGAGTTCTGTTGTCTGTCACTAATGATCCCTGGGAGAAAAGAATACTATGTTTTAATAGATGTATTACAAATGATAACATTTGATGCATCTACATATCTGAATATGTTAAATTGAATTGAAGGTGAAAGTTTTAGATAATTAAATCTGCTTCCAACTCTTTTTGATCTTCTGAACATTCTGGTACACTATTCTGCAGTTATAATTATTGTAATCAAGTTTCTATTCTGAATCATTTCGGATTTATATGTTTGCTTTTTAAAGTATCTACATAAAATTAGCCACATGTGACTGCCATCTGCGGATCAAGGCAACATGGAGGTTAAACAAATCATTTTTCAAACTTGAGGTCTCAGAAATTAAATAAAAAAGTAAAGGGAGGTTTAAATCCCTCCCCAAAATAGACTTGTGTTGTCTGTGTATAAGCAGAACAATGGAGTTAGGGAGCCAAAACTGAGTACAGTACCTCAAGTGAAAGCTTACCGAGCAATCACTTTCATATGGGAAATTTTGTAAATCCTACACATACACATTGTCATATCTCATGACAATGCAGATACGTTATCATATTTTAGTAAATGCTCAGATGCACATTTCTCTAAGATGTCTCATTGTCAGTGGTTCTCACTTTACTCCAACCTCAATACAATAAATACTTAAAATCTTTTTAGCTGTTTTAAATAAACTAAGGATGCCTTCTAGTCAGATACTGTTTGTTAATTCCTTGAGATGAATGGCTTTAAACTGCATGTTAAATTTTATCCATTCATACTGAAATTATTGTAGGCCTAATGGGAAGGAAACCAAGTATTTTGAGAGAAAGGTTACTCCCCTTTCACCCATTTTTGCTACCTTATACTATGTTTGGCATTCTGTGTCACTGTGAACAGCCAGACTTAAAATCACATTTGATGTGCTCTTAAAATCATCCAAAGTGTTTTCATTAAACTCACTGTAGTAGTCTGGGTTTAGTAGTTTATCTTGTTTGTTTTAACTGAGTTTGACATTTGTTAGTCATGGCATCAAATCTGTGTTGAGAGAAATTTGCAGACAGGATGGTGGAGCAGTGTATCTGCAGTCTACTCTGAATTGATAAATCCTGGCTCTCTGCTTCGTCTATGGTAGCCCTTAATCAAGCATCATTCTGATCCATAGATTTTCTCTTCAAGCTAGTTCCAGTTTTGCAATATCTTCTTTTCTTTCCTACAAATATACTTTGTATCCTATTAATTTCCACGTTTGTTGGACATTTATAACACATTGGGGTGCACACATTTTAAGAAGTATGATTTGCTTTGTACTACTTAGTTTTTAGATTTATACAGCAAGGGGGGGCAACATTGAGAGGGCTTCTAGTGTCCTGACCCCACTGATGGACCTCCTGATGGCACCTGTTTTTTTGGCCACTGAGTGACACAGTGTTGGACTGGATGGGCCATTGGCCTGATCCAACATGGCTTCTCTTATGTTCTTAAGTCACAACATAAAATATTTATTTGATGTATTTATCTACCACCTTTCTGTATTCAAGGTGGTTTACAACTAGAAATAACTTTCTGTGATATAATACAGTGCTAAGAGAGAAAGGAAGCTGAAGGCAAATTCAGACACTCGTTATTTGTTAGCTTACATAACTGTTCTATAATGACTATGTGGAATGGCCACTGAAGGACAGAGTTCTGGGAGAGGGTGGAGCTAAATGACAACTGATCCTGGGCACATTGTCTTATCTCATCCTCTGTTGCAGCAAGATGAAATTGAATCAATGCTGCAACTGACCCATACTTTTCTCTGACTGGCAAGCGTACCTGGGAGCATCATCTCAAATGCAAAGCATATGTTCTATCACTGGGTTATGAATGAATATAGCAGACATCTGCTTGAATGAAAACTCATTTGCAAAACTGACCCATGATACCTTGTTCCTTATTATAGATCTGTTGAAAAGCAAGAAGGAGAAGATTCATCTGAATTTGTGAATCCTTTTCATGTTGCAGAAGACCTAAATAAGGAACAGCGGGCTGCATTCCTCTTAAAAGAGCTGGACATTCTAAAAGCAAGCAATAAGAAGGTACAACAGAAATATTCAGCTTTACTTACTGATGCAGCTATTATTTATGATAATTGTAGGAATTTTTTGTTTGCCTAGACATTTTGATCACTGGCATCACTGATTATTTTTACAAAAATATGAAGGCATGTAGATTTTTGTCTTGCTTGGAGAACCTTAGAATATTTGGAAAACTTGAACCTGCTGTGGCTTAATTAAATACTCCAAATAAATTAAATAGATTTAGAGGGAAGCCATCTTCTGGGCATGGAGCAGGGGTCACTGGGTGTGTGAGGGGTATTTGTGAATTTTCATCATTGTGAAGGGGGTTCTATTGTGAAGGATTCTATGAGCAATAACACTGGCTAAAAACAACCCTACAATGACACATAGCCTGGATTCAGCAAGTGGTTATCCAAGTAGGGCCAATTTTGTTGTTGTTGTTGCTATCATATTGTTTTCATTTGTCTCTTTGTGTATGTTGTAATTATAGTTTTCTCTGTCTCTGAATTCCATTTTCTGCCAACAGAGTTATGATGGTTTCACCTTCCCTCGCAAGATTTCCCTTTATATTGTTCTTAGCTGAGTAGCCTCTTTTTCTTTCTTCTTTGTTTTTTTCTTGCTGTCCCAGCTAGTCATTTGAATGTATATTGGTAAATGCTGACTCAGCTTACTGAACTGGGGGAAGAAACTAAAATTCTTCTTTTATGGTTTTATAATGGCATACAAGAGGCTGATGGTAAATTAAAACTAAAACTTTGTATTTCACTTTGATGGGAAATGGTCCAGTAGGAATCAGTTTTAGAATTTATGAGGTGAACAGGCAACAAGAATGAGGTAACTTTATAAAAATAAACACCAGATTATTTGCCACAAACAAGTAACTGATTCTTTTATTCAAACAGCTCTTAAAATGTGAGGAAAATGATTTCTTGGCAGTCTCTGCATACATAAACAAGCATAGGTTTCTTGGTCTCACAGACGTTAAAGTTGGTGAGGGAAGGAACATTCACACAAGTTCCAGTTTCCTTCCTTCTCTGTTGGCTAGGAATTACTCCTGTCTTTAGGAGCTATTTCCCTCAGATTTTATAGGATCACCCCTTACACCACTTGGAGCCATTTCCCACTTCCCTAACTCAGGATCTTTCTTCATCCTCTCACAGTCTGTTTCACTGTCTCATTGTTAATTGTCAACTTCCAGCTCCTAACTGACACTCTCAACTGAATAATTCCATTTGAATCCCATCACTCAAGGTTCTCAGACTGGGTTACAGTATTAATCATTTACTGGCAATCACAGTAGTAACACCAAGAATTAGCAAAAGCAAGGGAGACCAATAACAAAATGCTTAGTTCTTAGTTTGGTTTACTTCTTAAATATCAAAAGCAAACACCACAACTTATACTTGATTGTCACAGAAATCGCTATTGTGCAAAATCCTACCCTAAGTTTGAAGTTCGTGTCATCCACTTGGCTGGTTCCTTGCCTCCTTTAGAAATTAATGCTGTTAACTACCCAGTACATTCCTAACTGAAAAGGTAGGAGAGAATGAAAGAACCTATACCAAGGAAACTTAAGGAGGATGTACAATTCCAGAAAATACAACAATTCAAAGGCCTGGCAAGTATACAGTGCCCAGTCTTGGACATCCAGTGTTCTTAGTCAGTGTTCCATAAATCTGTTGGGCAAAGTTGTAACAGAATTTCTCCCCCCCTCCCCCGCCATGCACAGTTCTGCCCCAGATCACTTGTCATGCTGAACTTTGTATAAAGTAGATGCCTTGGCCTACTTCTAGTACAGCGCTAGAATTCTCATTCCATTCTGTGCAGAGGCAGTGGAGCAATTCTCTCTGTTCCTTGCTACTTCTGTCTTTTTCAAAGACTGGTGCAGCAAGAGAGATCCAAGCTGTTGGGGAAAAGGAAGGATTGATGACTACCAAACACCATAGTTCACTGAACCAAAGCAGGTTGATTCATACTCTTCTGTGACCCTTACTAGCCTTCCTCCCTGTCTGTGTTTTTATGTGCTTATTTGTTTATATTATGTGTTAGTTGTTTGGAAATGAGCCAGTTATCAGATCCCCCACAAGCCTGAGTGAGCAGCTGCTCAGAAAAAGGATTGGGCCCATACCAAACCCTGAGTCTCCAGACTTACTAGGGCTGCCACTCTGGGAGTCATCTGTGAAACTGGAGCCTGGGATGTCAGGAACTGAGCAAAGAGCCAGGAGCCACCCGCAGCCGCCGAGACCTGTGGAGGACCAAGTTGGGTCATCACCGTGCAGGGCCACCACAGCAAGTGCAGGGCCAGGAAGTCAGGCAGGGGCACAGGGAGTGGCTGCACTCACCGCAGTCCAGACAGGGCTTACTTTTGGCCTGTCACAGGAGAAATCAGTGGTGGCATGTTTAACTGCTGTCGCCACTGCCAACTGACAAAAGCATCTTCTGGTGCACCAGGGAAGCATTCTGGACACCAGAACAGGCTGGTGACATCTGAGGCAGCAAGGAGCTGCACCTTGACTCTGGGCCACTGTTGTTGTTCAGTCGCACAGCCGAGCCTGACCCTTTGTGACCCCATGGACAAAGTCATGCCAGGCCCTCCTGTCTTCTACCATCCTCCGAAGTCTGCTCAAATCCATGTTAGTTACATCAGTAACGCTGTGCAGCCATCTCATCTTTTGCTGTCCCCTTCTTCTTTTGCCTGTCTTTCCCAGCATCAGGGTCTTCTCCACGGAGTGCTCCCTTCTCATTTGGTGGCCAAAGTATTTGAGCTTCAGCTTCAGCATCTGACCTTCCAGGGAACAGTCTGGGTTGAGGGTCACTGGGTACCCATGTTGAAAGCTGGTCTTCGCAAAGGGGTCAGGACAGCAGCAATGGAGTGCCCTGCTTCAGCTGTGGAGCTGCACCAGAAACGGTGGGAGCAGGCCCAGTGGGCCCACCCCATGCCAAGAGCCAGGCAGGGAAAGCACAGGACTTTAACCTTTAACCCCTCAGTAGAGACCCAATGGCTGTGGCCTGCTGTTGACAGGTGGGTACTGGCTCCAATAAAAAGGATGAGAGTGGAGCTTGAGGCAAGGGAGGAAAGTTTAAAAGAAGACTCTGAAAAGCACCCCTAGGGAGGATTAGACTGGAAACTAGGCTGTATAGAGGAAGTTCCCAGCTGAGAAGATGATGATGTGGATGGATTGAACCATCTCCCCTCTCGTTCTGAGGCCTGCTGGAGTGTCCTGTCCTTCCTATTGAGATGACAGAAGGTGGCATCCCCCAAGACACATCCTCCAGGTGTGACAGTTGTCACGTACATCCCATTGGCATGACAGCCCCTTGCATCTGTTTTCTCACTCAGCATCTTAACTGTGTCCACTGTGCATGTGACTATAGCACCTTTGTTTTTGCCACTTCTCCCTGGATCCTAGTGCAGCTATCATCTCCTTTTGATTCCCAGTTGAAAAGGATGTTCTTTAAGTGCCATTAATTCCTTTAGTTCACTTAATTGTTGCTATATTGTGTAATATATTGTGTAATATTCAACTACTTTAGTTGGGTGAATTCTTCATTCCTTCTGTGAGGAGTGAATTCTTCTCTCATAGCATCACGCTTTTAAACAATTAATAGTGGAGTATTGTTCTTCATGATGATATAGCCTTAGCTGTACATTATACTGTAACTGTGAGTTAAATATAGTTTATAAGTATGCATATAAATATTCACGGATCATGTTGGTGTTCCTTGTCTTTTGAAAGACATAAAGTGAAAACTCTGCTGTTGTCAATTCTTACAAAAGCAAACAAACAAATGAAACTGTGCACTGGTCAGGAAAGTTAGTCTTGTTCTGTTCTTACTTTTGATGGCCAATGAGCCTCCTGTGCAACAGCCAGTAGAAAAATGATTTCTGGAAATTGTCGTCAGGAGGACCTGCCCCTCCCAAAAAAACCCCAACATTAAATATTCCCAAGGGTTTGTACATGCTCACTGAAAGTTAGCTTTTTTAAAAATCAGTCTCCTGTACTTGCAATGCCAGGTCCTGATAGAGCTCACTTGGGGCAACCCCAAACCAAACTGGATACTTTAAGTTCATGCCTATCCCTATTTGTCATCCTTGTATGTATGTAGTCATCCCATAGGTGTTATCATTTGAATCTGTAAAATTAAACTGGCCCATAAACAACCATTTGTGTTTTTAGACAACATGAAAACAAGTTGAATGAAAATGGATGAAGTAACTTTTTAGCAATGATAGCTAAGTGTTTGGATGTGTTAGCAAAAGAGAGTTGACATTGTGCAAAAATATAAGGTTGGCTCCTACAGACTTCATTCCCCTTGTGCCTCTGTCCAGCTTTTGCAGAGGCATTCCTCTGCTCTGGCTCTTGCTGCCTCTGTCCCTAGCACTTCTGCATGCACACAGGCTCCTCAAAAAACATATATCTTGTCCATAGGCATGGGCTGGTGGCAGAGGAGACAAATGCTGCATTGGAGGAAAGCCTCTTCAGTGGCTGGAAAGAAGGTCAAGAGGAACAAAGTCATAGGATCCAAGTTTGAATGCATATATTTGTTATAGGCTAATATAATGTCTATGCACTTTAAATGTAGATAGCAAACTTACTGTCTGTTTCTTCAATTCAGCTTCAAGAGAAGCTGTCTGAAAAGGATAAGGAGCTGAAGACAATAAAACTGGACTTAGAACTGCGTGACAGAGCTACAGAAGCTAAGATTGCAGAGAGAACTGCAGGTATAGTAGGTGATCCTTTAACAGATGGCCATATGGTTCATACAGTCAGCTTGGTTGCTATATGACGTGGCCTTAATGAACATTAGATATATTTGCTAAAGGAGGGACAGTTTGACTTTTTTAAATGTGAGGCTGTTTAAAGTTGCTTAGAAAATAGGTGGCTTTAACATCCTGGTACTGGTATTAGTGAGAGCTTTATACTGATTTGGGCATTAGATGCATTGTTAACACCATGTCAATCCAATCACAAAAAGGTTGTTTGTTTTATTGGAAGGTCCTGAACAAACAAAGGAAATAATGATTATCACTGCCACTACCCTTCAACCAGCAATTCAAATACCCTCTTATTGTTTTAGCTTCTTTAGAGCAATGCTACTCCCTCTTTCCACACACCTTTGTATGGAGATGTTTATATGTTCACTTCAGTCCTGAAGTTCAGGTTGGGGAGCGGGGAAAAGCAAAAATTGAGAGCTTGAATGAAATGTTGTCTAATGATGATCAGAATTCTAAATAATTGCACAATGGAAAACTTGTTACATTTGAAATAGACTAATACTTTAGAAGGTTGTTGTTACAGATCTTTAATAAAGATTGCAAGGAGGGATTTCCTTTTTAATTACTTCAAAAAATATGGGAAGAAGTTAAATCTTCAAATTGTAAAAATTTGGATTGAAACTCTGTTATATTGTATAGTAGTTAGGGTATAAGACTAAGGCTCTGGGAGATATGTTCAGATCCTTGGTTTTTTAAGAAGTTCACAGTGTGGTTTGGAGCCACAGCGTAACATCTCATGGGTGCTTTTCATGATAAACTGGAAAGGGAAAAACCACATACGTGGCAATAAGCTCACTAGAGAAATAGTGGGATAAAATGTGATGGATTGTTCTCAGCAATATTAAATTCAGTACTGGGGTTTTAAAACATCCAAGGACAATGCTCTCGATCTGAGTATGTCAGTCAGTACCTTTACTGGCATAAATTAAAATCAAACAAAGCCAGAATTTAAATATACAGAGTGCAATCAAAAATCAAGAGTATGTAAGTTATACTATTCCCATCTCAGTGTTGATAAAAGGGGGGATCATTTTAAAAATCAAATGGAAAAAGAGAACTTCTTCAATTGTAAAAGCAGATGGTTACAGTGTCATATTTCTAAGAATACGATAATTTATGTATATGCATGCTTGAACATGAGAGAAAGCTTGCTAATATTGTAAGGTACATTGATCATTTGTTTGGCAGAGTACTAAGTATTTACAACACAAATTTTTGAAAATGTTTTAAAGGAAAGCATATGGATTTTTTAAAAAACACATAATACACTTGCCTAGATCATGGTTACATCTTGATTATCTACCAACAGAGCATTTACAGTATGTGAACTGTTTGGATTAAATTCCAAGTTATATGTTTGTTTTGGAGGTGTTTGCACAGTGTTTTACCTTTGTGTATATAATAGAATAGAGAATATTTTATTCAACATAGACTTTCCTTGCTCACCAAAGGCCATGGAGGAAAACTGGATAAAAATTGCATGTACCTTGACCTGGTGCAAGTGGTTCATGTGTAGAAATGGATGCCTCATGATGGATCACTTTTTGTGTGCTGGTGGGGCAGGACACACATCCTGCACTTGAAGGGACTCATGTTATGTCATTTCCCTGGACAAGGGCTTTGGCAAAATTTATAGAGCTTACTCTGTCAATACAATTTTCAAAAGTAGCTTTGTTCTACATATTTGGATTACATTAGGTTGTTCTCAGGGTTTTTTTTTTCCTTGAAAAGATCTTTGTATGTCAGGAGTATTGTATGATTAGCTAGTGTCAATTACCACATCTTAACATATGAAAAAGAGAAGCCAGAGGTTTATAATGTATTTATTTATCATATTTGCATTTCCTTTTCCCTTCAGATAGAAAGCCCCTAATTTATGTGATCTGTATTATTGTATAAGACCTACATCATTATAGTTTTTTACCTTATGTATAATAGTGTTACAGCAGAGTATATCAAAACACACATTGTGAGATGACGTTAGAAAACCTTACCATTTACTTTGGGGTGGGGTCAAATAAAGTAAGTTCTCATTTTTTAAAAAACAGAATGAGTATGTGTGCACAGAATTCAGGAGAAAACTTGGTCATTTACCAATGAAGTTACATGTGTGCATAAAGTGCAGATGGGTATTTTAATTGTAGTTTATCACACTTTTGAAGATATAGGTTGCATGTGAAATTTAAAAGGGTGTGTTCATTTCCATAGTGCAATGGGCACACCAAAGAAACTTCCAGCTGTGTGTGCAGCTTCGCACAACATTTGTTCTAGTTACAGCTTTGTTAGGTCACTGCTGACGTTTGGGAAGAAATTAAGAGGCAGAGACAGTATGAGTGAACATATGGAGGATTTCATTGTTGAAATGAAGAAAAAAGACTCCTCTACTAGTGATGATGCCAATCTGCAGTTGGCATATGCAGGAAGAATACTTAGGTCTAGTGTGGTTTTTAGTGAATGGGGTATTGTACATAGGTGCAGGGCTTTTTTTGTAGCAGGAACTCCTTTGCATATTAGGCCACATACCCTAGATGTAGCCAGTCCTCCAAGAGCTTACAGGGATCTTCTTACAGACTCTTGGAGGATGGGTTACATCAGGGGCTTGTGGCCTAATATGCAAAGGAGTTCCTGCTACAGAAAAAGCCCTGACAAGGGAAACCTGCATTTAGGCCTTATCTCACCTAAGGAGTTCAGTGAATGTATGAGCCACAGCTTTGTATGTTTGTTTAGCACAGAGTAACAGTGACCCCTGTGGGGGTCAGTTCCAGATGGGTTTAAGGTGCTATGGAATTTCTGCTTTATTCCACTGTGAAGTGAAAAATTACAAGGATTCAGTACTTCCACATTAAAAGAGCTGAATCAGAATGAATATACTATTATAAATGTTTTCAATCCTTCATGTTAATTTCTACTTTACATTGGAGCATCTATGTTTTTGGGCATCTGTGTCCCCAGAAATACTGGGAATTGTTATAGGATTGTTGATTTTTTTTTTACTGTGACCAGCTGTCAGTTCTCTGGCCACTAGAGGCTGCTGTTCATATTCATGTATTGTTGATACAGGTTACTTTCTTGGAAGTCTCATCATAGTATTTAAGGAAGGGAAAGAGAGATGTACTAAAGATGCCATTTCTGTAACTTGGGACAGTAGAGTGTTCTAAAAATGTAAACTGAGAAATCATAAAAAATATCTGAGGAAAGATCTATTCAGAGATGCTGCTTAGGGGTGTGAGGTGGGAGAATAACATCAATATGCCGTGTACTAAAGTTGATGAATAAGACTGATAAATTCTTGGAGATGAATGGTAGAATATTTTTTGTACAATAATGTTTCCAAGTTGTTAGGCTACAGAAATCTCTCTAATAGTTATAGGTAAGAGGAACCCTGGTGGATCAGTCTAATGATCTGTATGTTCCAGCATGCAGTGGCCAACCAGTTGCCTTGAAGGACCAATGAACAGGCCATAGCAATCAGTGTTGTTTCCTGACTCTGGTATTCAGCGGTTTGCTGTCTGGGGAAATGAAGGTTCACTTTACTTATCGTTGCTAGTAGCCACTGATGGGCCTATCTGAACCCTTTATAAACCCTATATGCTTGTGGCCATCACTACATACCCCGGCAGTGAATTCTGAAGTGTAATTACTCACTAAGAGAATAATCTGAAAATATTTAAGCATTTCTTAAATCCATGCAATAAATGTTTTATAAAATGATGTTATGCCATAATTTTGAGCTCCCACCACCTTGATGCCCAGATAATGAATAGGAACTGCAGTACAATTCTCTATCCTTTCTTCTGATGTTATGACTTAACTCTCCATTTGAAACTGCCTCCATTTTAATATTAATCTGACACTTATAAGCATGACAGTTAACCCACCGAAGATTGACAGTCTGATCCCTGGAGCCAGCACTCATGTGTAAGCAACAAAAGTAGGATTGGTTTTAAAGGGTATGTGTAATGAAGGGCTAAAATGCTGATTACAAATCTGAAATCCCTAGTTTAAATCAAATTGTTTGAGACTATTTGTCCCAAAATAGTAAGTTCCAAAAAACAATTAATTGGATCCACCAGAGTGCTTTCATGAAGGACTTCCGCAAGTGTAGCAAACAACTTTAACCGATTTCTCACTCAGCTTATCCCGAGGTCACGTTCCTCTTCTCTACGCAGCATCCATCGGATTTCCCACTATCTTCGCCGGAGTTACAGGAAGTGTCATGGCTTTTGTGCAGCAAATGGAAATTGCTAAAAACAAATTTCCGTTTGCTGTGTGAAAGCCGCAACACTTCCTGTAACTCTGGCGCAGATGGTGGGAAATCCGACGGACGCTGCGCATAGAAGAGGAACGTGACCGCAGGGTAAACTGAGTGCGAAATCCGTCTTTCTTTCCTCCCCCTTCCACTACAGCTAGAAATACCCTCAAATGGTGCTGCTGTGTCTTTTAGTGAATCAGTAACAATATTTTCTCAGTGTTTTAAAAATGTTGGCTTTGACCTCCTTGAGTTCAGTCAATCCCATAACCATGTGAGACTGATTTTTGCCAGGTATTACTCTGCTTCATGCCATGCCTATGATCTGGAAGTGACATTGAATCAAGCAACATGTCACCAAGATAGTAAAAAAACCCATAGTGGCAAGCATATGGGTTGTTGTCTTTTGTCAATAAAGTACACCAAAAGACATGTATTCTGTCCCCTGTTCCTAATGTCCTCAGTCATAGGAAAATGAGAAAAGTCCTGCTGCATCAGACCAGTGGTTCATCTGGTGTAGCATTCCATCTCACACAGTCATCCACCAGTTCCTCTGGAGGGCCGAAAACAGACATAGAGGCTGAGGCCCTCTCCTGATGTTGCCTCCTGGCACTGATATTTAGAGGTTTACTACTTCTGGGTGTAGAGATTCCCTATAGTTACCATGGCTAGTAACCACTGATAGACCTGTCCTCCATGAATCTGTCTAATCCTTTTTAGAAGCCATCTGTGCTTGTGGCCTTTACCACATTATCTGGGAGTGAATTCCAGTTTTACTTATGTTGCTTAATTGAGGAACACAGACCTGGACTTCAACTGTAAAATGTGGGGGGGGGGGGTTCAGAGAACTTTTTGCTCTTAGATTTCCACATCAAAATTTACCCATGACTTTCAAATATGTGAATATATGTCATGAGTATATAAGTCAGATGGGATGCACAAAAGTCAGAGAGTCCTGCACTTGCCATTTTTTCACCGTTTCCCCAATACCAACCTGCTTTATCCTAGATTTCCCACTTCTAATACTGGCATTCAGCTGAGGAGTAAAAATGGACTGAGTAAGGAAAGTGGGAACAGAGTTTCTTGCCTGCCTGCTCCATTTAGGTGTGGGAAGGCGACACAAACAATGGGCATTTCAAATCCACACAGGAAGGTTCAAATAGGCAGGGAAAGAGCTGCAGTTGAACTCAAGTCCTCACATTGTGCAGGTCGGTTGCAAACACCTGCTTGGATGAATCTTGTAAACCACCTTAAAACTCCTTTTAGCTCAATCAACCTATGCGTGTCGGGCGGGGTGTTCTATACTAACACTGCCTGACAGTTAATATTTGATGTTTTATTAAGGTTCTTGGCTGTTGGCCATGTTGCAATTGACAAAGACTAATAATTGCTGCTGACTTAAACAGAAATTTCTATTGGGCAAATAACATTAAACAATAATTTTAAAAAGGGGTTTTCTGTATAATATATAGACATATTTCTTTATGCTGGAGACCAAGACTGACTGTCGTTTGTGCAGTTAATGGAACTGAAGAGTAAACCAGAGCAACAGCCTGCACAAATCTTAAGTGGAAAGAAAATAGGCATGAGGAATAACAGAACAACCTGAAAGATAAGCGTTATCTAACATACTAACTGGCATAGAAGAATTTACATTCGGGAGTTCAGGTTCCAAATTGCAGTTTGAAAATAAGTCTTTGCTTTTGCAGTTCTGATGGGTTTAAAATAAACAATCTCTAGAAGATATACTTGCTAAATTTTCACTAAGCCACAGACCCAAAATGTTTTAAGTGAAAGTGGTGAGAATCTTAGTTAGTTTTTAAACTCTGAAGTTCATACAGATCTGCCAGTTGCTTTTTTAACATTACAAAATGCCAGCTTGGTTTTATTTAGCAATAAATAATAGCCAAGATCTAACTCTTCATTTGTCAAGTATTTGTGACTTTAGTGTATGGTGATGGCAGCGATGTTATCGGGTAAGGTTTTCCCAGTTTCTTTCCTGCATTATGTGTCAGATCATGTTTCTTTACATGCTTCCTGGTATATCTTGTTGAAATTGCGTGCAGTTTTTTTTTCCATTAAAACCTTCAAATGAGAGTATTTAAAATGGGATATATAACACAAAATGTACAAAAAATTTTAAATGTTCCTGAAGGAAGGTGAACAAGTTGTCACCACCAATATGTAACAATTCAGATTACTTTGGGAAATATTTACCCAATCTGAGACAGGAAATAAAAGCTATATTTAGGATTAGATCATTTCCTTTTACCCTTTTTTTAAAGTGGCCTCTTTTGCCTTGTCAAGGAAGAAAAAATCTACTATTTGTGAAAAAGCTCACTTTGGAGACTTCTTTTTATACGGTTTTTTTCCCATTCTTGCATGTCATCCATTAAAGATTAGCTGTGGAAGGTTGAAGCATGGAGAGATTATGAATGACGGAACAACTCCTGTAGAATAATAATCAGTTTTTGATATTTAATGCTGTTTGACTTTTGCAGACACATTTCTTATTAACCTTTGATACAAAGAGAAATCCAGGTTCCTGATATCTCATGGAGAAGATGAATCTGAGATCCTCTTCCAATTAAACTGAAATAAGGCCAATATTGGGCTTTAGCCAAAAGATCTCAGTAGTTCCCAACCCTTATGTTTAGTAATCTAAATATGTGTGACATTCTGTTTTTAAAAGTAGGTAATGAACATAGTTCTACCAATAATCAGTGCTAAAATTATTCTTTCTGTGTACAGTGTGTACTTAGTTTTAGTTTTGTTGCAAGATTGTTACATTATGTAACTATTTTCTAAACCTTTTATTAGATGATGTCTTGGTGCATGCAAAAGCCTGAATAGATTGTTAGTTGTATTCAGTACCACTGAATCAGCATTTTCTGAGCAGGAACGCAGTTCCGGTTGGCTTGGTGTTAGGAGGTATGGCCTAATATGCAAATGAGTTCCTGCTGGGCTTTTTCTACAAAAAAAAGCCCTGACTGAAATTACGTAGGGTTTTGCAGTGGACATCTATGAGATGTCCTGAAGTTGCTGAAGTTAGAAGAAAGATTAAAACAATCAAGCTGTTTTGTTCCTCTTAGTATTAGCCATATGCACAGGGCAGAAAGGTTTGCTTGCTTTTGTTTTTGCTAAAAATGTTTCTTATACACTGTGGCTAGCTGGTACAATAATGTGTATCTTATGAGTGCAGAATCACAAGTTTCTTTGCTTAAAGTGATTTTAATGCACCATTCTCTTAGATCAGGGCACATCTACTGAAATAGTTATGAAATAGCCCTGCCACTGGGCAAACTAAGCAATTGCCTAGAGCACTGGCCTTCTGGGAGCACTGAATCGGGCACCCCCCATTTGAATCAGTGACTTTATCAGTGCAGGGAGGGGGCACCAGAAGTTAGCCTTGGTTAGGGTGACAGACAGTCTAGGGCAGGCCCTCTCTGTGATTTGGTCATTAATCTAGCTGTGATTTTGATTAAATCTAGGGTTACCATATTATGACAAACAAAAAAGAGGACATATTTCCTGACAGACTACCCCAAAGAAATGACCACTATGACAAACCTCCCCCCTCCACTATTTAAGCTGTGATAATTGCTAGAAACTTGGAATACTCCTAACCTTTGAACTCAAAAAGAGGACATTTTTGTCAGTTTTTTAAAAAAAGAGCCCAGAAGATGACAGACACCAAAAAGAACAGGACATGTCCTCTAAAAAGGGGACATCTGGTAACCATATTAAATCTGAACACTTTGATCTAATATTTAACTACACACACACATGTACATATTTTCATTCTTGCTCATAGTAAATCCTGTGTGCTCAAAAGAATCCCAGTTTCCTATCTAAGAAATGTAGGAACGTGGTGAGAGTTACCCTTGTGCACACAATCCAGTACTCTTGAATTTTACAATTAAGTGAGAGTTTCCAAGTGTGTATGCATGGATAATTCTCTTTGAGAACCAGTATTGCAGGGGGGTTTCAAAGTCCTCTGTACAAAATTTAGTATTTTGGAAACAGAAGGGGTATGTTTAACTGATGGGGATTACTTTTGACAAAAGACACTGATAGGTAGGTACAAGTGGAAGGCAATGTATATGTTCTCATTTGCAATCTCTCTCTCTCTGGATCCAAGTAAACATGAACACTGCAGTTCAGGTTTGTTTGTTTGTTTTTCTCATTTGCCTATTGCTAATGCCTTGGTATCTGAACATTTCCAGTACATTTCCAACCAGAAATTTAGGAGCATATGAGCACCTTAAACGAAATACATACAACAGAAAAAGTAACAAAGGTGTCAGCATATTCTGTCTGTGTTTGCACACATTGCTTTATCTGCAGAGTCACATTTATATGTAAATGACGTTTAGTCTGTAATTCCTTGTACTGACCTGTTAAAATTGTCTACTTTATTTTATTCCTGCATCTCTGTTACCGCTGCATCTTCTGATTCATTCTAATGATGATAGAGTGCTGCCATTTTTTTAACATGAAGCGTTTTAGAACTACTGATACTCATTTTAACAAGGCCTTGCAATGAGTTTTAAATTGAGAATATTTCCAGGGATTATCAGCATTTTACAATTTGCATGTACAAGTGGATAAGTAGCATGTTGTAATTACTCTAGCACTAAGGCATTACATCTATTTCAGTTAACAAGTTTTTAATATATATAGATTAGTTGCACAAGCACAATACATAAGTATATTAATATAAGATACATACAGGTTCTCAAGCGTTTCAGGTCAGGACCTTTGCTAAACACAGAAAAGCTGTGAAGGAGCTTGCTTCCCTCAGAATCTAACTTGCTCACTCACTGCTCCCCCAGCCCCAGCCCCAGCCCCAGCCCCAGCCCCAGCTACCTTTCTCCTTTGAAGAAAAAGAATGACACAATTAGGAAAAATACAAACAAATTATTACTGCAATAAAATGGTAAGAATGTATTTGGTCGTCTCCTCCTTCTTTAAAAGAGGAAATAAATATAGAAAATATAGTATTTCACGTTTTCCCATTTTTATGACACATGTCAAGTTCTGCCTTGACAGAGTAGTCAGGCTTCATCTTTACTAGAACTTGTTCTAAACGTAAGAAATATCCTCTCATATTAACCATTGTGTGAGAGAAAACATCTGTGCATTAGATGTATTGTGATCATTCCTTCACCGGCTCTAAGGAAAATCCTAGGTCACAGAGAGTTCAACAGCCACTAATCCTGAATACCAAATCCAAAATCACACAAAAAAGCCCCACAGCCATCTCCCTATTGCAGCAAAATTTCTTTCTTTCTTTCTTTCTTTCTTTCTTTCTTTCTTTCTTTCTTTCTTTCTTTCTTTCTTTCTTTCTTTCTTTCTTTCTTTCTTTCTTTCTTTCTTTCTTTCTTTCCTCCTTTCTTTCCTCCTTTCTTTCCTCCTTTCTTTCTTTTTTTCTTTCTTTTTTTCTTTCTTTCTTTCTTTCTCTCTCTCTCTCTCTCTCTCTCTCTCTCGCTCATTAGATTTGCTGGATATACTAAGAAATGATTGCAAGCCAAAATTAGCAAGAAAGCCTAGGGAAATGTGTACCCTCCCCTCAAAAAAAACCCCCACACAACCCAAAGCATTGTATTTGAAGAGTCTGTAAAGTTTATTTTTGTTTTAGTTTTTATTGTTACACTTTCTTGATGGGAAAAAATAGATATTCTCCTCATTATAGAAAAATTGTAAGGTAATGTTAGTAAATATTGATTCTACAATCTTTTTTTCAGAATTACATATCACAGTGTAGCATAATACAGATCATAATACAATGCTGAGAGTAATCATTATGTTTAGCATAACATATATGTTATCTGCATTTTTATACATGTGCTGTGAGTTCTATGGTAGACGTTTTAAAACTCCTAACATATTTTTTCCTTTCTTGGGTTTACTATTCAGTTTCTGTATTTACACAGATGACCTCTAGGAAATCAGCAAACAGATGTCTTTTCTCGGGAATGCCCTCTCTTCCTCATACCCACCAAGGTTCCGTTGTTTGGAGACTCGTGAATCAATGTTTAAACTAGAATGATTTCTAACACCCTTTCTTGCTACTACTGTATTTTAAAGGTAGTTTTAAAAGTGTAGTGGGAAGGTTTGCCAACAGAATCAGGTTTAACTAAGAAAATATGTACACGGCTTTGACTCAGTAAACTCATACTCAGAATGGTTCAGCTTCTTCATATTTGTTCTCTCCCATATTAGAAAACAATTAGCTTACTAAACAAATTTGAGTATTTCGGGGAGGGAAATCTACTTTGAGTCTCTCTCATTTGACAAAGAATTACAGGATATTTGATAAGCTTGTTTAAAAATGGACATATCCAAATATTATCGTAAACACCCGATGATTTGTTTTACCTGCAATATAAGTATTTTACTTAGTTAGCTTACATAGTAGCTAATAATATTTGTTAATGTAATTTAACTGCTGTGAACCTTTACTGAACAAATATTGAAATTTATACAAGTCAAAGAATGAGGATCTCTAATGACTTTTGTAAAGACTTCCGTTTAATAGTTGAAAAGAAAAGTTTATATGACATAGCCAGTGTAATTAACAGCAGATTTTACATTTAATAAAAAAAAGGAAGAGGCATATGTATTTGCTTTACTCATTCCAACATAATTTGCATTACAGTTATGGGTATTTAATGAGCAAATTCCAGCTAAAATGCTATGTTGATTTTCTAAGTGAACATTGAAATAGGTATGTACCTTACAAAAACTGTCTGTTTACCCTTATCTGTCTACGACTACAAGTATTTTAGACTTAATGGATTTAATACAATTATCTTTCTAGGGTAAAATAATGTAGTCTAACTATAGGATGGTTCTGTTATTGCATTCTAATATGGACAGTTTAATTTTGTATCAAGGAACCTAAATATGTCTTTTATAATGGCAAACATATATTTATGTAGTTCATGAAAAAAGTGCTTATACTGAGTAAAAAGATTTAGTTTGTAAGAATTGTGGGCACATTTAACTGTTTGAAATTATTGGGCTGAAACATGTTTAACTTTGGCAGGTACAATCCTTATCTCTTTTTTTCTCCCTTGCGTATCATGGCACTCTGACATTAAATATGCACATTTAATTCAATAAGCTTCACATTTCAATTAAAATGTCATTTAAAAAAAAAAACCTTAGGCACACTAGGCTTGGTGGAAACAGTCTTGCCAAGGTAAACTTGGTATTCCAGGAAATAGTAAAAGTGACATTGGAGCCATAACCCTGGAAGTCCTTGGAAATGGTCTGAAGTCAGATAGGCTGCACAGAGAGAATTGTTTGAAAATTAGCAGTAGCTTTCTCTGTTCTCTCCAGTTATTCACTGCAGCAACTAAAATCATTCTGGTTTCCACTGAAAGATGATGCTCATCATTTTGAGAATGTATTCAAAAGTTGCTTCTGCCTTGGCAGAGGAAACTTTTTCAAACCTGACCACTGGGATCACAGCCTCTGTCTCTTAATAATGTATTCTGTTCCATTCAGCACTTAGAATGAAGAATAAACATCTTAAGGTGGAAACCCAAATTTTCCTTTGCTTTGGGGATTAGAATTCAGACAGCCCTAATACAAGTTTATTCTGTGCCTGAAACATAAGGGTCTGCTCCTTTACCTAACCCTGGTAGGAACAACGTTTTTTTAGCAGGAATGCAGTTCCAGTTGGCTTGGCATCAGTGGGTGTGGCCTAATATGCAAATGAGTTCCTACTGAGCTTTTTCCTATAAAAAATCAGGACCAGATCTAGAGGGAGCAGAGGGGGCACTTGTCCCACACGCCGCCAGAGGAGGGGCGCCAAATTGGGTATGGAGTCCATTCTATTCTATGGGCCCATAAGATAGAATGGGCCCATAACGGGGCATCATTTTTTAATTGAGCCTGCCGAGGCTCAATTAAACTGAGCCTGCCGAGGTGGGGGAGGGCGGGATATAAATTAAATAAATAAATAAATAAATAAATAAATAAATAAATAAATAAATAAATAAATAAATAAATAATTTTGCCCCTGCCTCAAAAAACATGTAGATCCAGTCCTGAGGGGGAAAAAAAGCTCTGTGTGAAACAATGGTTATGTCAGGAGGTGTGGTCTAATATGCAAATGAGTTCCTGCTGGGCTTTGTCTACAAAAAAAAGCCCTGGGCAGGAACATTGTTTTGCAGTTCTATTAGGAACAGTACTTTTGCAAAACCATGTCACACTTTGGATTTAGAACAAGAGTAGCATTTATTAAATATGTGAGGGAATGCAATTCAGAAAAAGCAAAAGGCTTTAACATAAGCAAAATAGACTCTGGACTTAGACCTGGTTCAGATCTAATGCATGTTCCAACAACCTGCTGTTTCAGCCTCTGTGGTGAACTAATTAATTGCTTTTGCTACTGTAGCAAACACTAATTTGCCATTGCTTCCAAATTGGAGAATGATGGTTTGTGCTTGCCTGTAAACCAGGATTTTCACTTGCAAACAAACCAGAGTTTGGAATCTTATCAGATGCAAACCATTATTATTTCATTTTTTCTCTGGCTGTTCCTAAAAGGAGTCCAGGGTAGCATAGAGTTCTCTGCTTCTCCATTTCACCCTCACATCAACCCAAGTTGACCTTCATTACTTAGTAGGAATTTATACCTGGCACACCCTGGCTTTACCCCTACACTGTATCCACCACCACCACCACCCCTTCAGATATAACAGCAGGCTATAGCTTGCTGAAGAGAAATAATAATAATAATAATAATAATAATAATAATATTTTATTTTTATATCCCGCCCTCCCCGCCAGGCGGGCTCAGGGCGGCTAACAGACATGGGGATCCCATGATTCACATAAGACAAGATAAACAGTTTTAAATATATCAGTCACAAATAAATTATTTAAAATAGTTAAAATATATAAAATGGTGCTAAAATACTGTATCATAGTGTACGCAAGATGGCTAGATGTCCATTCGTTGGATTAATCAAGTTCTATCTCAAAAGCCAGCTGGAAAAGAAATGTTTTGCAAGCCCTGCGGAACTGGTTCAGGTCCCGCAGGGCTCGCACCATCTCAGGAAGGTCGTTCCACCAACGAGGGGCTATCACCGAGAAGGCCTGCTCCCTGGTAGCCTTCAACCTAGCTTCTCTTGGCCCAGGGATTGTTAGTAAGTTCTGAGAACCGGATCTCAGCGCTCTCTGGGGCACATATGGGGAGAGGCGGTCCTTTAGGTAGGCAGGTCCTCGGCCATATAGGGCTTTAAAGGTGATGACCAGCACCTTATAGCGAACACGGTAGACAACCGGCAGCCAATGCAGATCCCGCAGCCCAGGCCGCGCAGGTTCCCACCGTGGTAGTCCCTCCAGTAGCCTGGCCGCCGCGTTCTGGACTACCTGAAGTCTCCGTGTTCGGTATAGGGGCAGCCCCATGTAGAGGGCATTGCAGTAGTCCAATCTCGAAGTGACCGTTGCGTGGATCACAGTTGCTAGGTCGGTGCGCTCCAAGAAGGGAGCCAACTGCCTCGCCCTCTTAAGGTGAAAGAAGGCGGATCTAGCAGTGGCGGCTACCTGGGCCTCCATTGATAAAGAGGATTCCAGTAGCACTCCCAGGCTCTTGACTTTGCGCACTGGTACCAGTGGCGCACCGTCAAAGGCCGGTAAAGTGATCTCCCCTCCCGGTCCGCCGCGGCCCACGCAAAGGACCTCAGTCTTCGCCGGATTCAACTTCAGCCCGCTCAGCCTGAGCCAGTCAGCCACGGCTTGTAATGCCCGGTCCAAATTTGTAGGGACATCGCCAGCCCGGCCGTCCATCAATAGATAGAGCTGGGTGTCATCTGCGTATTGATGACAACCCAGCCCATACCTCCGTGCAATCTGGGCAAGGGGGCGCATAAAGATGTTAAACAACATCGGGGAGAGAACTGCCCCCTGAGGCACACCACAATGAAGTGGGTATCTCTGAGACAGCTCCCCCCCAATTGCCACCCTTTGTCCCCGACCATCAAGAAAGGAGGAGAGCCACTGTAAGGCTAGCCCCCGAATTCCTGCGTCGGCGAGGCGGCGGGTCAGCAGCTGATGGTCGACCATATCGAACGCAGCCGATAGGTCTAGCAACAGCAATACCGCCGAGCCGCCTCGATCCAGTTGTCGTCGGAGGTCATCCATGAGGGCGACCAGGACTGTTTCCGTCCCATGGCCCGGGCGGAAGCCGGACTGGCATGGGTCTAGGACGGAAGCGTCCTCCAGAAATTCCTGTAACTGCACCGCCACAGCCCTCTCGATAATTTTGCCCAAAAAGGGCAAGTTTGAGACTGGCCGGTAGTGTGCCAATTCGGCCGGGTCTGATGACGGTTTTTTCAGGAGAGGGCGGACCAATGCCTCTTTCAGGGGTGTTGGAAAAACGCCTTCTGAAAGGGATCGATTTATAATATCCCGTATAGGATATCTTAATTCCTCCTGGCAGGCCTTAATTAGCCAGGAGGGGCATGGGTCCAGATCACAAGTTGTGGATCGTGCAGTGCCAAGAATTCTGTCAACTTCCTCCAAGCTGAGCGGGTCGAAGCAATCCAGAGTTAACTCAGAAGACACGCATTGGGTTTCGAGTCCACTTACTGCCTCAAAATTGGCGGGGCAGTCCTGGCGGAGCGATTGGACCTTATCCGCAAAGAATTTTGCAAAAGCCTCACAGCCAATCTCCAATTCCTTAGCTTTTGAATTGCCTTGAGGCAATGTAGTCAGATTCCGAATTATTCTGAATAATTGGGCTGGGCGCGAATTTGCGGATGCAATCTTAGCCGCAAAGTATGTTTTCTTTGCGGCCTTGATTGCCATCTCATAGGACTTCATAAACTTCCTGTAAGATGTTCTAATCGCCTCGTCACGAGTACGTCGCCATTGCCTCTCTAGCCGTCTAAGGCCTTGTTTCAGCTGGCGTAATTCCGGGGTATACCACGGAGCCAGCTTAGTCCGAGGTCGCAGAGGGCGCCGAGGTGCGATTTCCTCGATGGCCCTAGAGAGCCGGCTATTCCAGGTCTCAATCAGGCCATCGAGGGAATCGCCAGAGGGCCAGGGGTCCCGTAGAGCCATCTGGAACCGTTCCGGGTCCATTTGGCTCCGCGGGCGAGCCATATTCGGCTCCTCGCCTAAACAGGTTTGGGGGGGCATATTTACACGGGCCTTG
This sequence comes from Heteronotia binoei, assembly GCF_032191835.1. Classification (NCBI taxonomy): domain Eukaryota; kingdom Metazoa; phylum Chordata; class Lepidosauria; order Squamata; family Gekkonidae; genus Heteronotia; species Heteronotia binoei. The sequence goes on along the minus strand of NC_083243.1, from coordinate 56,024,093 downwards.
AGAGCGAAGTGATCCGACCATGGCACTACCTCTGCGGTTATGTCGCTCACTACAATCCCGGCCGCGAAGATCAGGTCTAACATGTGTCCGGCCTGGTGAGTGGGGGTTACAACAAATTGAGAGAGTCCCAGTGTCGCCATGGAAGACACTAGGTCCGTCGCCTGACTGGAGGACGGGTCATCAGCATGGACGTTGAAGTCACCCAGGATTATCAGCCTTGGGTGCTCCAGCGCCCAGCCTGTCGCCGCCTCAAGCAGGGACGGTAAGGCGTTGGCCGGTGCGTTAGGCGTACGGTACACCAGCCAAATCGCCAACCCCTCTTCATCCCCCCACGCCAGACCGGCACATTCAATGCCCTCAATCTTTGGGGCCGGGAGCGCCCTGAAGGAGTAAGCCTCCCGTGCAAATATTGCCACTCCTCCCCCCCGCCCACTAGTCCGCGATTGGTGGAAGACTGAGTAACCTGGGGGAGCTGTTTGCGAGAGGGCTACTGTATCACCCTCCCGGATCCAGGTCTCAGTCACGCAAGCCAGGTCCATATTCTGCTCGAGCATAAACTCTCAGAGAATTGAGGTCTTATTGTTAATGGACCTGGCGTTGCATAACACCAATGACGGAGGCGGGTTACTCCTGGCCCTACTACCTGTCACCCTTGGGATGGGCCGCAGATTGGAGGGGGGCCGAGCACCGACTTGTCTCTGTCTTCCTCCCTTATAATATCTGCTCCCACTGCCATACCTCCCCCTCCCCAGGAGCACTGGAATCCCTGAGCCGGCCATTCCTCGTTGGCAGCAGCTGCAATAAGACCACTATCAAGGCTGGTATCTGGTTATACTAGTTATAGTGGTATACTAGTACTGGACAGCTTCACCCCCCCACCACCAGGTTCTCCCAACCTACAGTTGATTCGCACCCCACCAGCCACTCTGGTCTCCCAATTACAGACCCACTACCTATTCCCTAGTTTAATTAATTAATATGGAAAGCCCTCCCACAATACTCCCTCAATTGATTAGTTAAAAACCTAATAACTTCAATTCTAGCATCACTAACAAAATAATACCCTAACAATCTTCCCAGTTAATGAGCTAAATAGTAACTAATTAGTCCACACTGCATGAGAATAAAAGTATTAATTTGAGAATGCCTAAACTACCTTCCAGCATCATTTACATAGTACCAGATCATGATTATGTTTGAGTCAAGCCATAAGGTCTCACAGCTGAAACCAGAGAAAACCTGGGGTCTCTTCCCACCCACCCCCCAAACAACAATTTCAAGTTGAAGAAATCTGCCAGTGGGCAAGTTCATCATATTCTCATTCAGTTGCGAAACCGTATCATCAACTCTTTTATGAATTAGTGGGCATTTTGTTTCCATCGCCTTTCATGTGGTATCATGTAATGTTCTACAGTTCTCATTTTATGAAGTTCCTATTAATATTAGTCTAAGTATGTAATTCTGTAAAGCAGTTCTGTCTTCTTCTGTGCTCTGTGTATAGCATCAAGAGTTTGTGCTTCTTTCTGAAAAACTTTTATGTACTCAGCCCCTCTTAAACTTTACATGTCAAATATTTTAGCTGTCTTTATTAACTGATTTCATTTGTGAATAGGATTGCCATGCCTGGGTTGGAAAATGCTGGAGATTTTGGGAATGGATCCAGGAGTGGACAGGGTTTGGGGAGGGGAGGGGCCTCAGCAGGACACAATGCCGTAGAGTCCACCCTTCAAAGCAGCCATTTTCTCCAGAGGAGCTGCCAGCTGGAGATCAGTTGTAAAAGCAGGAGATTTCCATGCCCCACTTGGAAGCTAGCAATCCAATTTGTGAATCTTCCTCCAAATCCCTTCCAAGTTGTTGATGCACTTGAACTATAAGTATCCAAAAGCAAACCATTCCCAAAGAGAAAGCTGTTAATCTGCTGCAGTAAAAATAAACAGGAATCTTGTGGGCTACTAAAAGCTAACATGTTTTTGTTCTGTCATAAGCTTTCATTGACTGGAGCCCAGAACCAGCCCAGAACCAGCTTCCTAGTCTATGAACACTTGTGTGGAAGTGCACAAAATAATCCCATGTGTGGTCTTAGCAATATTGACCAGTGTTCCCACCAAACTGCACTAGTATGCATTGGTACAAACCTTTTTAGCCCTTAGTGCCCAGATATTTGCATCTGCATGGGGCGATGAATACAGAATACAGGAACAGAAGCTGCTTGGGGGGAACAAGCAGGCATGGAGCCACATGTGTACATGGTCACTGGAGCCATGTGGATTGAGCCACAGAGACTGAAAGGGGCTCCAGAAGGATGGGATCACTCCCTAGTCAGTGTGCAAAGAAGGTGCACTTGGAAGCAGAAGTGACAGACTTTCAACATGGTGGTATTACAGCCAGTAGTAATAGATTTAGGCGGTTAGCCATATTGTGAGAAGGCCATCCAAAGAAGAAGGGGCAGGAGAAGAAGAGCTGCTCAGTTCCTTTTTTGTGATGTTAATCTGTTTCTTTTTTTGAGTATAAACAATTTTATTAGTAACATATGGTAGCAGAACTATATCGACAACTTATAAAAGCTTAAAGTAAAAGAAAGATCTTTCTACCCCATATCTTACTTTCCCCCCACCCCTCCCTCCGTTACTTGACCCCCGCCATTGTTATTTTCTTTAAAAAAGCAAATATTAAAGGTACCCTTAACTATTAAGAAAAAACAAAAAAAAAACCCAAAAGTTATATTCTTATTTTAAAAATCTTAATCATCATCAAAGATTGTCCAATGTCCTTTTATTTTCCACTCTTAATCTGTTTCCTTAGAGCCAGGAGCTGGCCTGCTTTCCACCCCCTTTTCTTCCCTCTCTATTGTTTCCCTGCAGCCTGACCTGGGTACAGAGGTAGGCAGGGCAGAAACTTTTGCAGTCAATACTAAAATCTGCCATGCCCATCTCATTCTCCCTTTCCTGGGTGGGAGGAAGTTGTGGACAAGTGGGAAAAAGTTTCAGGCTGGGCAGGCGGGTGAGCTGCAAAGTCCTCCACATTGGGTTAGCTGGGAAATACAGCCCCCCCCCAAGAGGTCACTGGTGCTTGTGTTGCTGCAAGCCTTCCCCATGCCTTGGTGCTTGTGGGAATGGCAGTCAGAAAGAATCCACATTGAGAATGTCCAAAACATGGTCTCCTGAGGACAAAGTATCCCCCACCTCCATATCAGCCCAGAGAAGAAGATGGTCAGTTCCTCCTTCCCCTCCCCTGTTTAAGAGCTTCTGCTTGGCAAGCAGAAGGTTCAGCCCCTGGCATCTCTAGCTTTAAAAGGAGGGCGGGGAGGACCAGACAGGTGATGTGAAAGCTCTCTACCTCATACCCGGTGAGTCCCCGTCAGTCTGAGTAGACAATATTGACCTTGATATTGATCATGGGTGGTCTACAGTTCCAATATTGACTATGGGTGGTCTACTGTTCCTTCCAGTAACAAAAGGTATTTCAATAAGGTAGTCTGAAATCATTATACACTAGTGTTAAATTACAAGGTAGATTTGTCAAGTTCTTTTGGACAAGGAAGGGGCCAAGGCTCAGGGGCAGAGCTTCTGGTTGGCACGCAGAAGGTCTCAGGTTCAGTCCCCAATATCTCCAGTTAAAATGATCAAGTAGAAGGTTATATGAGTGACCCTGGAGAGCCACTGACAGTCTGACTAAACAATACTGATTCTATTCTTATTTATAATGTTTAACTCATTTTCAAAATATAGTTTAAAAGATTTCATTCTGAGATTTTTACAGGGTTATTGTAATAATTTTTTAAAAACCCTAATTTACATGAGTCATATATAGGCTCGCTCACAACTTCAATGCTAGTAGCTTTTTTGGCTCACAAAGTAGAATTTTTGCTCACTCCACAGCTTAGAGCAGGGGTGGCAAAAAAGCTCACTTATTGGAGCAAACCAGTTTTAAACCTCTTATCTTACCAGATGCACAAGCCTTCTGGATTTTCTGACCAAATGCTCTCTACAGTTTTCATATATATGGAGCAAGCCATTCCTGTTTGGTCTTAGTGCTCTCAATGAACATTTAAGTGTATAATATTGGAGCAATATTTTCTGGGCTAATATAAAGCCTTCTAAATTGTGCTAGCAAAGGAACGGCTTGCTCTTATAAACAGGGCAAGAGAGCATTCTGCCAGCAAACTCCCAGAAGGCTTTTGCATCTAGTTAAAGAAAAAAATGGACTGGCTTGTTGCTCCCACTATAAATATAAACACTTGAGTGATGCTGAAAGGATGAGAATTTTTGAAGAAAGCAAAGACGCTGCAGAAAGCATTAATAATAAATTGTAAAAAGAGACTGATACCCTTGAAAAAAATAAGAATACTCCTTAGGAAGTCTTTGGACATAACAAAATGAGCTTATAACTGGATGCTCATTGGGGATGGACTTTCTTGTAATGTTGTGGATGCACCTTTTTGTAATGTTGTAAAGTTGTACTTCTTTATAATGTATACAACGGATTTCTAAGTTTTACTAAACATTGTAGCCTGTTTTTTGTATTGCCTTCAATAATGAACTGTTATCCGAAGTTGTTAGTTATGTTTTGCTGGTAATGCCGAAGGGAAGGGAAGGGAAGGGAGGGAGGGAGGGAGGAAGGAAGGAAGGAAGGAAGGAAGGAAGGAAGGAAGGAAGGAAGGAAGGAAGGAAGGAAGGAAGGAAGGAAGGAACGAAGGAAGGAAATGTTAATTTTAGCCATAATGTATTCCATCTACATATCCCTACAGCATTACCTTTAAAACCAAAGACCAAAATGTAAAACATTGTGTTGCCCCCAATGTATCAGTGTTAAAATTCTATTTCAGTTACATAAAACAAAATGCATGATGTTACATAATTATACTCAGAGTTCCCATCCTCTTCCAAGTGGCATCCAGGCAAATAGAGGAAGTATGGAGATTCTGAACACACTGAAGATGTGTCATGTATTGTCTGCCTCAGGTGACACTAGAAGAAATTAAAAGCTATTTCTCCTAACTTCAGCCCCATAACTCTCATAACATCCAGATCCTCCCCCAAGCCCTGCTCTATGTGCCCATGGCTTGCTGATGTGAAGGATGGCAACCAGAGACAAGGGTTTTTTCAGCTTGCCCTTGAAATTTGCATAATGCTTGTTTTGCCATTTTTTATTGTGCCATGCCAAAACATTTCTCTTTTAATGAAAGAGTTGTCCATATTTTTAGTAGATGTTTTTATGGCCTGTTTCTAAGCTGAGGGCTGTTTTACACGTACTATTTTATGTTTCTTATTATTTCTGTGAGTATTGCTTTATGCTGCTTTTTTGTCTCTGGTAGTCTCCTTGTTCGTTTAATTGCTGATTTTAATATAATGTTTAATGTTTTGTACTGTTGACCTTGTGAGTTACTTCAAGAGGTCACTGGAGATGGTATATGAATTTTCTAAATAAATAATAGGGAATGATGTTATTGAATGTTTCTTTGGTATCTGTTCCTCAAATGTTGCTTCTCTGGATTGTATCCATGGGTTAGTATGTTTAACAGACTACAGGAACCAGTTGTTTCCAAATTATATTGCAAAGCAGAAATAGCATTTTTTCAGTGTGAATAGATTGTACCAAAAGGGGATTCATCATGTTCATATGTTAAATTTGTGCTGTATTGCAGCTCTAGTAGAAGAAATTCATTCTGCTCAACGGGAACGTGATGAGGCAATAATGGCAAGATTGAAGTTGGCTAATGAAGAAAGAGATGAAGTATGTAAACAAATGAAACTACTGGAGCAATCTTTTGAGATGTATGTAGACATTTCCTGCTGTATTTATTTATTTACTTTGTTTAGATCCCACCTTTTTCCTCAATGGGGACCTAAAGCAGCATACATTTTTCTCCTCTCTTTCATTTTATCCTCACAACAACCCTGTGAGGCAGGTTAGGTTGAGAGCATGTGACTGTCCCAAGCTCATCCAGCAAGCTTCCACGGCACAAGTGGAGATTTGAACTGGAGTATCCTAGATCCTAGTCCGATACTATATATGAAATGGTTGCTATTTCTGCAAGTGCCATAGGCAAGAACTTGTCTGACATCCTTTTCTCTATATTATAGATATGCACTCTATATGTGTGTGCACACATGCAGAGATTTTTTTACCTAGGTCCCGCATAGGGATAGACTTACATAGTTTCCATGTTGCTGCTACAGTTGCTGCTACAGCAGTGTCAGTGGGGCTTCCACATAGCAGGTTTCCCCATAGGTTCTCTGCCCTAGTATCAGACAGCCTAATGCCACCAGGGCTTTTTTAAAAAATCAGCAGTTATGAATATCATTATAAGAAACTGTTTATAAGGTTCTCTGAGTACCCAGCTTTCAGTTTTCAAAAAAGAGTAAACCTCTACCCCCCTTCCTGTGGAGATATGCCTGTGCCTTTATATCTCCCTAATGAAAGGTCAGAAATGAACTGGATTTTTAAAACCACGAAAATTTGGAATTCTGAGAGTCTGATATAAAGATATTCAATTGCATTTTGTAAAAAGAAGACAAAACCCAGGAAAATCCAAACTTTTGCACTCACACAGCAGCTATCCAGGCTTTGCTGTGTTCCTCTGCAGCAAAGCAGTTTTGGGGGAAATCAGTGAAAAGCTGGGGAGGAACTCAGGAGGCACATGAATGTACTACATTTGGGGTTGCCGGCTGAGCACTGGGAACTACAGAACAGATAACCAATTGTAGCTCTGAACGCCTCTGAGGAGAACAAACAAGCCATGTCACATGCCCCACTCATCCCCCTCCAGACCCAGAAGGGGTTGGGCAGGGCACATGGTGCATTTGCTCAGCTCAGAGGTGTTCGAAGCTGCTCTGAACACCTTGGAGGCGAGTGAACATGCTGTGAGCCACCCCCACCCAGGTCTGGGTAGGGGATGGTACACAACGAGGAGGGGGAGGGAGCATCCACCCCCCACTCCCTGACCCTGTGGCCAGGTGGCAACCTAGGAAGCCACCTACCTGGCGTACTTTTGCATGCCAACCCTGCATGGGACACCCAAAGACCACCTCCTACGTTGCTCGCTAGCTAGTCAGGGTGTTTCAGTCGGACCTTCCTCATGGAGGGGTTGATAAGTTGTCCAAATATTTTAATAAGTTCCCAACCTACATACACAATACAACAATACTTACTATCCCAACTATATATATTTCACAGATAAAAAAAAGACTCACCACTTCAGTACATTCAAAACTCACATCAAGCACAGAAATGGAGAAAAACTCTCAGAACTCCAACCATAAAGGAACATCTAATTAATCTCATACACCTGGTGTTCCAATTTAAAGGGACAAAACAAGCATATAGTGATATGAAACATATATTGAAAGATGTTACAAAGTTCAAAAATAAGAAAAATTAATTACACTTATTGAAGCCATCAAAAGTAAACTTCAAGAGCATTTACAAGAAGAAAGAAAACCAGTCACACTATTGAGGCCTTTTGGGGCTAGAGTATCTAATTTGTATGTCCAAAAGGACTCCTCACATAATAATGTTTTACGTATGTCTACTGCAATCCCAGGATACACTACTACAAATTTCATGTTTTCAAGAGAGTGATGAGTTTCCTTATAGTGCAAAGTGAAAGGTGCTTCAAGAATATCGCTGTGCACCTTCACCCGGTATTCCAACACATGGACCTGTTTGGGGGTGTATTGCGCTGCCTACATACATTTTTTAACAGTCTCCTCATACTAGAATGTAGATCATACCATGGATGTTGCAATTACTATAAAACTTCAAAAGAATATTGAAATTAGTTCCCGGTGGAGTGAACTCTCTCATTTCAATTGCCATATGGCAGATAGTGTAGTTCCCACAAGGGAGGTGTCCTGGGCAGTTAAAGAATCTGCTCTGTCAGAAACCAAGTTCACATGGACTAATTTTTTATTTATTTATGTGTCTCCCAAATTTATTTATTTATGTGTCTCCCAAATATTTATTTATTTATGTGTCTCCCAAATTCCTAGTGCATCTAAGCCCAATGGACAGGCAGGACCTTATATCCAGGTACTTCCGACAATAAGTGCCAATGTTACACAACACCCGTAGTAGTGTACAGGTACAAAGGTCAGAAGTACCTGCAGAACTTTTCAACCCCTCCATGAGGAAGGTCTGACTGAAATGCCGTGAATTGCTAGCAAGTGATGTAGGAGGTGGTCTTGGGGTGTCCCATATAAGATTCCAGATTTTGCACCACTATTTGAGAATAAATACAAACATTTTATTGGACTGGACAAGTTTATTAGAGCAGTGAACAGATTTACATTTTTGTTTTCAACTTTTGTATGAACAATGGACTATGAATGTTTATGATATTTATTAATTATATTGAAGAATATTTTTGTCAATAATCAGATCATGCTCTACTTTTGTGGAATTGGAGCACTGGGAACTAGCAGGAGCTTTAGGGGGTTTGGGGACATGCAAAAAGTTGTTGCATCCACCGTGTCATTCCCAGCGTGAACATGGAAATGTTGCCATTGTGTTGGCTCTAGAGGGGATTCTAGACTGCCACATCAGTACAATGACATCACCTCCAGGTCACAATACCTATTTCCCCTCCTATTTGTGCTAAGTATGAATGAGTGTTATGTTCATGCTACATTGGGCAACTGGAGTCTCATAAACAGACCACTGATTTATTTGTTACTGTTTTTATCATTGGTGGAGGTTTTTTGTATCAAGGGCCGATTTTGCTCCTAAGACAGAAATCAAAGTGGATGTTAGGAGAGAAAAACTTGAGTATTGATTTTATTCAGGAGCAAATCAAGGGAATGTGACATTTCATACAAGAGTTCAGTGCTTGGACTCTCGATCAGAAGTTTCACTGTATAGAAAATCAATCTGTCCTTTGTGGCATTAGACACTTTCCATCAGAAAAATTGGTTATTAAGGAGCAGCAATCAAATCCAATACCTTCCTCTCCCACAACATCCTTTGCAAATAAAAAACATTTTTAAAACAAATTAAATTGAACCCTTCCTTTGAAATAACAGCCTATATTTTCTTCTACAGAATTTGGGGCAGGGTGGTTTAAGTGAAATTCACTACTTAACTAACCATATCATCCCACATTTGTTGTTCAGATTCTGTTTCAGTGAATCCTATTGTATTCTTGCTCAGTGTGTTAAAGTACCATGTCTGTCAAACTGTGAACATAAAAGACAAAACGGTGTGGACTGTACAGCTAATCTTTCCACCAGTGGTGTAAACAAACAACTTCTCAAACTCTAAAAACACTTTGTTCAGATTACACAGCCACGCTTATTAGTTATTGTCTATTGCTACTGTGTCACAGCTTAGTTACCAGATATTTTAGAAACTTATTTTGAAGTATATTCCACATTCACTGATGGAAACAATGAATTATCATTTGATAATTTATATCCCAACCAGTCATGAATGGGATCTTCTCATTATTGTAGAATGTTAAATGCAAAATTAGGTATAACCTATTCATCCCAGAGGGGGAAAATTAACCAATAGAAATTGCATATTTCTTATTTGAAGTGCACCTCATGGTTTAAAACTGTACTTCCTCAGGAAGACCACCTTACCTATTTTGTCCAGAGAATTCAAATTCATATATTTGTAAATATGCCTTTATCCATAGCTCTCATATTTCCTCATCAAATTTTAAGTAACTTTAATTCACTTACTATTAGGACCAGACTAGATACAAGGATATCCCTCACTGAAGCCTTTAGATCATGAATGTAGCCACAGAGGGCCAGTTCACTCCAGATTATTAACCCTCCCCCTCCCACAGATTTCATTGTGTAAATCTCACACATACAGCCTGCAGAGTGGCTGCTCGTTTCATGCACCATTAAATGATTTTCTTTCAGGACTGTGGGAGTGATCTGCAGGAAACCTTTCTACAAGCTAGGCCTGGGTTAAACCATTTTATGCATTTGTTGGTGGTATTTTTAGGTCAAATTTGTCTACATATAGAACTGAAAGGTGGCTTTGCATATGTCTTAGTTTTAAGTTGATATATTGATATTTAATTTCTTATTTAAACATTTGTGTTCTACGTCATCAGCCAGTGCTCTCCAAGTGTCCAGCCATTTATTTAAAATGCAGTAATTAAAGCAAAACACAGCCACACTAAAAAGACAAGTGTAGAAAGATGTTTAAAATGAACGTTTGTCACACATAAAGGTCAATATGGAACAATTAAATCACAAGGGAGCAATAAAGCCATTGAGACAGCAAACCAAACTAAAATCTGCCAAAAATAATAATAAAACCATACATTCTAGGAAGCGGGTGGGCAGAGTAGAAGAACAAAACAGACGATCACAAAGTAACAGGGTAGGGTGAAAGAATGTTTTCACTTAATGTCTAAATCTTAAGATGCTCAGTGTGCTGTTTTCCACTCTGCCAAGAGATTTGGGGAGCAGTGTCAGGGAGGGTGGAGTTTGGAAAGGATGTGATTTCACATCTGGGGAGGGTGCTCTAAAGACCATGCAAAAAGAAGGGAGGTAGTGCCAATGGAAAAGTCACTGTCCACCATGTTTTTTAAGCTATTGGCTTCAGTGTCCAGTGTCAGAAGGTGCCACTGAAAGAAGTTTCAAGGTTCTTTCCTACCTAGGATTGCCAAGTCCAGTTCAAGAAATATCTGGGGACTTTGGGGGTGGAGCCAGGAGACATTGGGGTGGAGCCAAGATCAAGGCTGTGACAAGCATAATTGAACTCCAAAGGTAGTTCTGGCCATCACATTTAAAGGGACGGCACACCTTTCAATTCCTTCCTTCCATAGGAAATAATGAAGGATAGGGACACCTCCTTTTGGGGCTTATAGAATTGGACCCCCTAGTCCAATCTTTTTGAAACTTGGGGGGTATTTTGGGGAGAGGCACTAGATGCTATACTGAAAATTTGGTGCCTCTACCCCAAAAAACAGCCCCCCCCCCAGAGCCCCAGATACCTGCAGATCAGTTCTCCATGATTTTCTATGGGAATAATAGAGTTCCCAGCAGACATTTCCCTCCCCTCCCCTCGCTTTCTGACGACCCTGAAGCAGGGGGAGGGTCTCCAAACCGGGGGGGTCCCCTTCCCCCACCTGGGGATTGGCAACCCTATTCCTACACCACTCTCATATGATACACCTGTTCCAGTAAACTAGAAAATTTTCAAGAGCGTCTTCAAATTCAGTGAGAGTTACAATCAAAAGTGGGAACTGGAAATGGTACAAGGAAATTTCCTGGATTTTTTTTAAGGCCTGCTAATGATTCAGCATCATAATTATTAGTTACCATCAGTTATTAATGAGTATCTACTTTTCAGAAGCTATTAACCTATGTTTAAAATGCAGTTAACTTTTCATTAAGGTTTCTAAATAATGAAGATTACTTGTTTATCCCACTGTTACAGAGTTAGTACAATATTAATCAGTACATTTACAGTTCTATCAGAATTATTCTGTAAATTTATAAAGGAATCACTCACAGACAATTTCATAGAAATGAGCAAGGCTGTTGTATCTTTGTTTCAGAATTGAGGGATGGAGACCCTAGTGGCTTGGCTGCATGCAGATACCTTCTAGGGGGAGAACAGGAAGAGTTTTAAATAAAATTTATCTGATTTTCTGACCTTCTGTTCAGAATTAGAAGTTGTGTTTGTAAATCCAGCCTCTTACCACCTCCATAAACTCATAAGTGCAAGGCTAACCAAACTTACTTGAAAGTAAGCTCCATTGAAGGCAGCAACACTTACTTCCAAGTAAATATGTTTAGGATCGGACTGCTAGTGTGTTCTTTCATTTAGGGATGCAACAAACAAAAACTAAAATACATAATTTCAGATGAAACTTGTAAGTCCAGAAATAAATAAATAAAACAGAATCTGTGCTCTCCCATCGCTGGGGAACTTTCTTCATCTAAGCACATATGAACAATTGATCCTTGTAGTCATATATAGTAGTAAACATTAATAACTTAACATTCTGAAGTCGGTACTGAAGATATGGAGCATTATTGAAAGATGGAATCGAGCAGGTGGCACTTTAATATGTTCAGTGTCATGGTTGACTCTAAAGACTACTAGAATGAAATTACTTGAGGTTCTAAAGATTTAAAAAGCGAACTCATTTTGCTGCACTAAGGAAATGCTACTGATCAGGCTTTCTGTGTCCCTTTTTTCTAGGCTAGAAAATATTAACCCTGAAGAAAATGACATGGTAAGCCATTCTCTGAGGAGATTTCTTGATGTCAGTCTTATATCTTAGAGGCTTAAGTTCAATTGAGTGGGTTTCAGGAACTAAGATGTGGGGAAAAGAAGAATTGACACACTAATAATGTACATCTTTGCCGCAGTATGAAAATTCAATAACTTCACTCAGTCAATTTACAATTCACCTGTGCCTATTAATTAAAACCCTATATTAAATAAAATATATTAAAACTTCTTGTCTGACTAACATATAATGCTGTTGGTAGACATTACAGGAATTACTGAACAGAATAAACAATGCAGACTCAGGGGTGGCTATACGAAGGACTGGAGCTGTAATTGTCGATCGAATATACAGGACTCAGGAGCGCAAAAAGAAAATAACAGCTGAAGAAATGAATGCAGTCATAGAAGAACGAGATGCTGCTTTGGCTCAAGTAAGTCCATGTGATTTTACAAAAGCTTCATTGGCAGATACTCCCCTCCCCTTCTCTTCACTACTGGGAAATGAATTGTTTTCCTGTTGAACATGCCGCGTTTTTGAAAACTTTCATACACATAAAACAATCCTAGGAATTATTGCAGAGAAGTAACAACAATATATTAAAACACTTTTCAAAATAATTATAGGGTCATGATGTATAAAATTGCAGTATTGGGAAATATACTGGCATTAATTATTAAAAACTGAGAGAAGGAAACTCCCAAACACTTGGGAGATAAGGTTGAAATCTAAGATGACCTTGATAATTTTAAGGTAGAAGACATAAGGCCTACAATGAAAATTACTAGCAGAAGATGTAAAGTAACATGTGCCGGGAGGGAGAGGACTAGAAAATGGCAACTGTGTGTAGAAGTATTACAAATACAAAACATGATTAGGACAGTTGGGTGCAAATGTTACTATGAAAAACTGATGGTTATAGGGAATCATAATCTGAATGTAATTCTTTAGGTAAAAGTATGTTTATTTCCACAAAAAGTTCCTTTACTATATAAAGCAACAGAGGTAGGGAATGGAAAAAGGAATGGGTAGAAATGGCAAGCCCGTTTGTAGCTTGTCAGGAGATTATAAAATGGCTTAAAGAATATCCAAGAGTGTATATTTTCCAAGGTGACATGACATTTCATAAAATTTAAATGTAACAGCTTTGCAGCCACCAGTGTAACTGAGACACAACTGCTCTGAATCTAGCAACCTTTCTCAATACAGAATCCTCAGTACCTTTGAAAAATGGTACTCTGAACAGGCAAATCCCAACAGCTGGTGCCCAGGAAAGTGAAAAAAGAGAAAGGCCAAAGTAGTCACTTAAAGACATGCAGGAGGCTTTCTTCTATTGTGTGCTCTGCAGCGGCTCCTCCAGTTGTACATGATAAGTTCTTTCTTTCTTTCTTTCTTTCTTTCTTTCTTTCTTTCTTTCTTTCTTTCTTTCTTTCTTTCTTTCTTTCTTTCTTTCTTTCTTTCTTCCTCTCTTCCTCTCTTCCTCTCTTCCTCTCTTCCTCTCTTTCTTTCTTTCTTTCTTTCTTTCTTTCTTTCTTTCTTTCTTTCTTTCTTTCTTTCTTTCTTTCTTTCTTCTTTGCCTGCCTGCCAAGTAATTAGCAGGCCCCTCAAATTAAGCTCCAGGCCTCCTCTCTCTATACCAGTCTACCTCGGGTAATGATTTATGCACCCTTTTAAATGAAGTCTTAACTATAAGTTGACTTTGAAATCCATTTGCTTTATAATATGTCCTAAAATGGGAAATTATAATTTATATCTTTTCTTTTCTTTTCTTTTCTTTGTGGGGGGGGGGGGGGCTGCTACTGCACACCAGAAAATAAATTAGCAGTTGCTTCAAATCAAGGTCCAGGCCTTCTCTCTCCTTCTACTGGGCATACTGATTGAAGAGTAAGAGCAGTTCCCCATGTTCCATGACATTTGCTCCCTGGCCACAGACTGATTGGATCAATCTCTCTAAATTCCAACTTTTAAAACAGAAATACAGTAACTTCTTACAGGGAAAGTAACATGGGTCTTACGATCTGAAGAAGTGAGCTGTGACTCACAAAAGCTCATAGCTTGCCACAACTATTGTTAGTCTTTAAGGTGCTACTGGACTCTACTACTACTGGACTCTTCTACTACTACAGACAGACTAACATGGCTACCCATCTTGATGGGTCACACATGCATGCAACAGTATAACACTGCCCAAAGAGTCTTTATGTGATCATGTGTCTTACCACATCAAGCTTGTTTTTGCAGTGTTTTATCAGTGTGCACACATGTATTAATTATGTGAAGGGGCGGTGATGAAAGTGAGCTGAAAGATGCAACAAACTATGTACTCCTATTCCAGTCCTTGTTTTAGAAATTCACCACAAGCCTGAATGAAAAAACAAAGAAAAGTAATGTTATGTGCAGTTCAGGAAAACTAAAGGAACAGAGTGAAGAGATCTGTTCATCCACTAGAACAGGAGAGTCTTCCACTTGTACAATGAGATCCTTTGAATGAACCTAAATCCTTTATGTTGGTCTTCAGTTTCCCAGAATGTGAATGCAAGACATTTCTGCTCACATGAGGTGTATTGTGAGTTAAAGATTATGACTGGTCTGAAGTCCCCTCAAAACATACTCTGGAAAATTTGTATGGGGTGCTGCAAAGTCTTATTCAGCTGTATTTTAGCTCCCTTTGCTATATATCTAGGGTTGCCAGATCTGCAGCCTGGGAATGGTGGGGTTTAGGGAAAGGAGAGACCTCAGCAGGGTAGAATACCATAGCATCTACTCTCTGAAGCAGCCATTTTCTCCAGGGCAACTGATCTTGGTCACCTGGAGATCAATTGTAATAGTGGGAGATCACCAGGTGCCACCTAGAAACCAGCAACTCCATCCATGTGCTATTTGTTATGGAGAGTTTTTTGCCTTCAGCAGTGGTTTTCCAGGAGTCTGGAGAATCAGGAAGGCATGCTTTCAGTTTATGGGAGTTCATATCCAACACTATTAGTGACTGATATTTTTGTCTATGCCGCCTTACAACCAAAGGTTGAGGTGGTTAAAAGGTAAAATACATTGTGCAAAAATAGACACTTATCACCACAAAAATCAGCTACCTATTTGAAAGTCTTTCTATTACTTCCTTTATGTGGCTCTGGTTTGCTATTGGGAATAATCCAAAGTATTTTTTGGAACTTTTTTCTTACATATCTTATTTTTAAAACAGAACACTGAAACTAACCAAGAAGATGTCAGCAAACGAAGAGAGAATTTTTATACTTGGTTTGTGGCAATTTTGATTTGTTTAACATTTCTATCACAATGTGGTCTTCACTGAGATTTGCGAAATATGTGTCTTTTTAACAATTTGCAGTGTCTGTGCAGAGTTATTCCAGCCAAAGCTAAGTGAAATCAATGCGCTCTGGAATAATTCTGCATAGAATTGAATAGCTTGTGTTTAAATTGTGGATTTCTACTCCACTTGCTTGAGTATATTGCTCCTTGTACCTACCTTATACCATTATCAGTGCAGCACATGGGTTGAGTTTCAAGTAGATAGTGTGGGCCATAAAATGCTACTTTTATCTTAAGTATAGTGCACTACAAATATTTGATTCCCAGCAGTACTAGTCTGCTTGATACACATTCTGTTACAGAGTGAGATGCAGTTTATTGATTGCTCATTTGTACAAAGCCACACTATTTTTGTTCCTAGCACAGGTACTCTCAAAATCTAGCAAATAAATATATAAATATAAACTTATTTGGTTTCCATTTCTGTCTTGATTGATCTTTAGAAACTTTTAATTTTAACTACCCTGTAGATTACCTGAAAAAAATGAAGGTGATTTATACCATGACTGAAAAATAAAGTCCTCTGTGTTTAAATGGCATTCTCTTCATTATGCTGATTCTCTTTATAGTGAATTGAGTTTGAACTGGCTGTGCTACATTGAGAATTGATATCCTTAGTGGCAGAAAACAGCTTCTGGCCTTGGCATTTGATCCTCTAAGAAGAGAATCAGCATAATAAGATGGTCCCTTACTTGCAGCATCTGAAAAATAAGCTTTTCACAACTGAACCGAAAGTAGAGCATAGACATAGAGCTTGTTCTCATGCAGATTTATGCAGTGAAGGCCCATTGAAAACAGTGTGCTTACAGTAGGATTGTTCTGATAGTCTGGTTTGTTTTTTTGAATGCACATGGATGGTTCTTGCCTGTGGAAGCATAAACATCTTAGGTGCTTGAAGGAGGTTCACTTATGGTCATGCCCTTAAATGTTTATTTAAATATTTAAAGATGCTAAAATAAAATAGGCTTTGGTGGCCTGCCTAAGATTTTTATGTGACATCTGACAAGTTATCATCGGTTACTTATAATAATGCTCAGTTTGGATACTGGTTCTTTAGCCCCTGTGGTATCTGCCAGCACTGAATAACATGATGTTGGTTGAGGCTGTCGCAGAATTATGCTGGGATCTATAGTTCCAGTAGGTTTTTGAGGCTCATGGGAAAATGTAGTAACAAAGGTTATCATAAGCCACTTGCACCTACCTCTGGATAGGCCACTTGCACCTCTGGTATCAAAGTGCCTGATCATAGTGTTTGACAAAAAGGAAGTAAAACCCTAGGGAGCTATACAACTGTCACTTTAATTTGGTTTCCACAGACAGTGAATTGATAATCTTTAATAATAATTGTATGTTATCTGTGAATATGCAGTTATAGCTTAGCAGTCTGTATTTTAGTTAGTCTTTAAAATGTGGTTTGGAATTCCATTGTTAACATTTTTATTAGGCCATAATGAGCATGCAGTTATGCACTTGCATATCTTAAATCCTAATTTTATTTGAATATAACTCTGTTAAAAAAATTAAACAGTGAGTGAGAGGGTTGTGAAAGTTCTAACAGAGCCCCAGGCAACTATATGTGCATATGTCATATGAGATTTTAAATATAACCACAGTGTCTTTACAGAATGATGGGCATTATCATCACTGGGTTGAATGGTACATGTGTATGTAATCTGAGATCATTCAGTAGATTGCTCAGCAAATATGCAAACTACTTTTTGTAAGTGCAAAAACAAATAAAATGGTATTTAAACGCAAATATTTGATACTACTTTTCATATGTTTTTTCAAGTGAATAAAACAACAAACAACCAAGAGTGTAGCTAAACATTGACAGTAGTATCTCTTCTAACTCTCAGGGCTTTTAAAACTATTTACTTTCAACTGCCAAGGCTTCTGAAAGCAAAGGCATCTTAAGTTATCGTGTGCAACTTTCTTTGTGACTTTATTCCTTGTGACAGAAATAGCAACATGAGTTCATAAAAAACAATGGAAATATATATTAAAAACCCATATCTTCATTTTTAATGCCATGCAATAAAAAAGAATTGGAAATTGGTTTGGTTGGTTTATTCGATTTATATCCCGCCCTCTCCGCCAAGCAGGTTCAAGGCAGCTTACAATTCATAATAATAAAACAACATCAACATAAAAACATTAAGCTAAAAATAGCTATCAGGTGCTAATTACAGTACAATTGGATAAATAGATAATTAGGCACTATTTGAATAGTATTAATAGACATCCTTCACATCTAGTGTCTAAGTGATGGTATAGCAGGTTTGAGCACTGTTTCTAATTAAGTGTTAACATTAACCGCTAATGTTTAAAGAAATGTATTTGCCAGCAGTGGGCAGTATGATGAAATATCTCAGAGCAGCTGCTGGCCCTTTGCCATTTACACCTTCTGGACAAGAATGTTAAGGTGAAAGAAGTTTGGCAGCCGAAACTAGGTAGCTAAGGAAGGGACAGCTAGCTTTCTCTTACCTTTTGCTGGGGCAAGGTAATGGATAGTTTCAGTTCTAGCAGGGGCTCTAAATACTTTTGCTTAGGTGTTCTTCTTTCAGCAGTCTGTTACTTTTTTACTGCTAATTATGGTACAATCCAGCCAAAGGGCCAAAGATGTAGAATCTGTTGTAAAAGGGAAACAATTGTTTCATGACTGGTATGGGGCTGTCTGTTTAATACTCTGCACTGAAGCAATAATGTCATTGGCAAACAAACCTGGTTTTCCAGCTCTGAATAGTTTGATCACATCCTGCTTTGCAGGAACATGCTTATGCTTTTTCATGAACAAAACTGGCACTTGCCCAATAGCTCATCTGAAACGAGTTCCAGGATCACTTCTCGTGTTTGTGGCACTACTTGGCAACAGAACTGCTGCTGCGTCGTTGTTGAGAGAACAAAAGCTTAGAAGCCCTGTACTTGACAAGCCATCTTGTCAGATAAAGCAGATCATTGGTGACCAGTAAAACATTGATTAGGCTTGTGGGTCACCTCAAAACAAACTTAGTTTACCAAGGAGAGGCTGAAGAAATCACTGTTTTCCTCCAATTCAGAAAGCATTCAAGCATTCTCGCCACAGGCGAGTGAGCATTTCCCATTGAATGGCTACACCTGTGAGGAGCAGCAAGGAATTTTTCTTTAAAAGCTGTTAGATTTTTTTTTGGGGGGGGGGGGAGAATTAGAGACTGCTTCACTTGGATTTAGTAATCTGTGAGTTTCACTAGTAAAAGGACACATGCTGTTATAACAATCTTATTATTCTTGGAAGTAATTAAAAATGGAATGTAAGCATAATACTGCTAAAATATATTTTTAAAGGTTTTGGAAAAGATGTTCTTCAACTTTTAGTTATTGAATTTCACAACATTGGTTTACTATGTAATAAACGTCAGTATGTAGGTGTCTTG
Source organism: Heteronotia binoei (assembly GCF_032191835.1). Classification (NCBI taxonomy): domain Eukaryota; kingdom Metazoa; phylum Chordata; class Lepidosauria; order Squamata; family Gekkonidae; genus Heteronotia; species Heteronotia binoei. The sequence continues at coordinate 56,005,148 of NC_083243.1, read as the reverse complement.
GACCAAAAGGTTGACGTCCGTGTTCTGTCACCATTAAATATACTTACCTTGTGTATTGGCCCATTTGCAGATTAACGTGCCAGCATTTTATGTCCTGGGCAGGTGTGCCATTGTTGTGCTTGCATGAGCTGGCATGTGTGGTAAGAATGGTTGAGTATGAAAAGAAAAGCTTTCATAGGTATGAACTTCTTTCCATGGTCCATGTGCTGTGTTAATGAGGCCTTCTATAAGCCAACATTTATTTTAATTAGACTGTCTGGGCACCAAGTCCCATTTTGTTGTTGTTATTGGGCATGCTGCTAAATGCTGCAAGTGATTGTAAATATAAGATTGCTTCTGTAATGTGTATTTTTTCCACTGTGACTGTAATTTTGTATTTGCTTGTAAGCTTGCCAATGAAAGTGAAGTATTTAGAGTTTTCACATGACATAAACAAACAAATATGAACAGAGCACATAATGGGGCACACCTTCTACAAGAGACCTATTTCAACACTTTCTGCTTTTCTTCCACTATAGAGACTCAAAGCAAGTTACTTACAAAATATACTGATCCCCTCCATTTAAGCCAGGGGTGGGGAATGTCAGGCCTGAGGGCCGTTTATGGCCCTCGAGATCACTTGGTCTGGCCCTCCGGGATTGCTGGGCTGGCCCCCTCCCCCCCTCTCATGGGCATTGTGAAGGACTGCTGCTGGGGTATGTGGGTGCCTTTAAAGGTCTGCTGGGAGCAGCTGAAGGGAGGGAGGGCTGGCAGGGGTGGGAGCCAGCTACCACCAGTTCAATTTGCACACAATTATCCAGGATGGTGTGGTCTAATATGCTAATGAGTGTGTGACCTAATATGCTGATATTAGGGGATAGGGTCTAATATGCCTGGACCTAGGCATTTGCCTGGGGCGGCAGGCTGGTGTGTGTGTGTGCTGAATTAGGCTCTCCCCACATGGCTTCAAATAGAAAAACAATTATTTGCATTAATTTTGCTGGGCTGAATCATTCTTCCTCGGCGGAACACTGTTTTTTAAGCCAATAATTTTGTACGGTCCACGAATGATATTATAAATATCCAAATGGCCCTTGGCAGAAAAAACGGTCCCCCACTTCTGATTTAAGCAGATATATATAAATGGGCACTAGGGACAGTCTTCCAGGAGGGCAATGTGATATAAGTCCCAAGCTGATGCTGACCCTTTGGCTCTTGCCCTTGAGGCTCATACCAATTCTTATGCTTTTGTACAATCCCAGGCTTGCTCTATTGTATGGCAGAGTTACACACAGGAAGTATATAATAATATAAAATATGTCACCAAGTTGATACAACAGGTATGCAGACTGATTGGGCAGTCCCCCTAAATACTAATATCTAGGTTTTTAATCCACTCAATTGCAGCTCGGGATAGTTCAAAGAGCTCCATTGCATTTCCCTAGAAAACACTACACTCACATTCCTGTGACAGATGGGAAATAGTTTGGCAGGCTACAGCACAATCACATTCAGGCCCTGGTATTTTACCTCATTTAAACAACAGGTCTGCACAACTGCCAAAGCCTGATCACATTCTATTAGCCATCTTCCATACTTTACATGGCAAGACAAATCCTGAGAGCTTCTCATTGATGTTTATCAGATTATGGATATTGGGTGGAACTGATTGCATCCATGTTTGCAACCTTTCATTCCCTAGAATTAAATTTTGTGATTGCAGGATTTGTACAGATCTTATTGCTGGGTGTCAGGATCTTAGTCTGGATGGTCTTATGTCAGCCATGTCTTTGTGGATGGACACTCTCTGTTTTCAGTTATCTTTCTATATTCATGAATAAGAGCATCTTGTATTTGGAGATGCAGAGGAGCGATGTGGCACAATGTGGGTACCCAATAGGTTGGAGTGGATTTCATATATCCACTGATCGTTCTTAGTTTTGTGTTGAATTGGACATCAAGTGTGTGGATATGGGGGCTGCTGAGTCACCATATTCTGCAGTATTATACACTAACCTCAAAGATGAGCTCCTAAGTGTTGTAACAGATGCGCCCCAAGTTGTATCACATAATTTTTGGAGAATGTTACTTTGCATGGGTACTTTCACCACTACATTGGTAAGATGGTATCTATAGCCCAAGGTCTGTCCAGGGTAATGACAAATTTGGAGCCTTTTTTCATCAAATAAAATTAGTTTTTACTGATGTTTCTCTGTTTGTTCTACTTCGTTTGAAAAGATTGATTGAAGCTAAAAGTGCCCTTTGGGTTTAGCTCCATAATTTGGATCTGTCCACTCAACACTTGGAATGGAAGGGAGTGGGCTAGAAATACAGAGAAGTGAGTGGTTGGCTGCTTGCACCCTAATCTGTCCTACAACTACTCTATCAACCCCCGCCCCCCAAATTTTACAGCACAAGCAATCTCTCTATTCTGCTGATAGTTTCCTGGTATTACAGAATATGGGTGAAGGCTAAATAGTAGGCATGGTAGGCTGTGAATGCAGTAGAGCAGCTCAAAGATATTTCCTTAGAAAAATCCCTCCTTGTCTGATATTCCTGTGAGTCATTCGTGCCCTTAAAGTGGAATGTAGGTGAAAAGGAAACATTCTCTAAAATTAAAATGCCAACCCCAGTGTGACTAGAAGCTGCCAGTGATTAAGGATGGGTACCAGACATTTTCTCAAAAAATGGCAATAGGAAAACCTTGGTCCCTGTTGTGTATGGAAGACTATCTGGGAAGCTTAACACACATGTTTAACATAATCAGACCATATTTTCAATGAAGATTGACCTTTAAAATGGTGTAAAAGGAATTGTTGTACAAGTTCTAAAAGAATAAGCATTGCAAAATAATGAGACCAATCAAGGTTAATGAGGTAATCCGTGATACTGTGATGGTTTGGATATGGAAACTTTAATGTGTAGAACATGCTTTCTTACCTGTCAGGACGAATACATTGTTTTGTGTACATGAATCATCCTTCATTAAATGCATGTGCACGCAATGACATTCTGGAATTCTGTGCATATATTCAAATCAGCTCTGGAACTGGTATGTATGAAACCTCAAGTATGGAATCTGGGAACATACAAAGTTGCCTGAGTAACCATTGGCTCACCAATCCAGGCACTGTCCATTCTGCCTTAGCTCTGCTAACCAAGATCATTGAACTAGCAATACACTGAACACGTATTCTGTAATTGAGCAACATCCCCTTTGCTAGCCAGAATAAATAATAAAGTTCCAGGGAGGGCATGCTCACCTTTAAAATGAAGTTCATTTTATAGAAATAGGATTTATATTTGAATTGATTTGTATCTTTTGTAGATAAATTGGGCCTATAATCCAATCACAACTACTCTAGTCATTTGCTTGCTGTTGTCATTCGGCATCTGAAAACACTTCAGTTCCCAAGGTATAAGGACAGATGGACTCACATTCTAGTTGTATCTGAAGAAGTGAGCAATGACTCACAAAAGCTTATACCCTGCCACAAATATTGTTTAAGGTGCTACAAGACTCTTGCTCTTTTCTACTGCTACAGACTAACACAGCTACCCATCTTGAGCATAGGAACTCACTGTAGTTATAGTCCTAATGAGGTACAAAATAATGTGGTTGTTTAACTTGAGCCTACACAGGATCTATGACCCCAGGAAACTTTTTCAGGGTTGGAAGGTATTGCTAGGGAGAGAGGAGTGCAGCAAAAATCTGCTGATGAATTGTTGGATCCAGCATTGTAGGTTAAAAGTCTCTTTTTAAATAAGTTTAGGGAAGAAGATGATGATGATATTGGATTTATGCCCTGCCCTTTACTCAGAATCTCAGAGTAGCTTACAATCTCCTTTACCTTCCTCCCCCACAACAGACACCTTGTGAGGTAGGTGGGGCTGAGAGAGGACAGCTCTCCAACTGCTATGACTGACCCAAGGTCATTCCAGCAGCTACAAGTGGAGGAGTGGGGATTCAAACCTGGTTCTCCCAGATAAGAGTCTGCATACTTAACTACTACACCAAACTGGCTCTCAGTGCATATCATAAGACAGTCCATCCACAAATGCAAGGATATATGTTAGAATCCTGGAGGAAGGCGTAATCCCCTCTTTATAATATTTAAATCTTATAGTCATGAATGTAGACATGAGTAATATTTTTAAAATTGATCACATTTTTAATGAATCTTCCATTTAAAGTGACAAATTTTGATTTAGTATGTTTGTTTGTATTATAAAATCACCTGTTGTGGTTGTTCAAACAATGGCATTGTATAGAATTTGCAAAATCCATTTCTATATAGTATTTGAGGATACATTTAAGCCATATATTTAATTACAAGTATTAATTAATTTTTAACATGAAAGATTTCATCTCTCCAATACTGAAGGGCCTCTCCCCTTTTGAAAATGACTCAAGGTAATGTCCCTAAATTTGCATGAACGATTGTTAGATTAATTGCTATTTGACTTTTCTGTAATGGTGCTAAGCTCTAAGTTCACAAGGTTCAGAATTCCTAACCATTTTTTGGAATCTATTTAAATATTTAATGTCAGTCTTAGGAGGAAACTGAAAATGGTTTATATTACTGGCAGCTTACATCAGTGTGTTTAGAGGTAGCACCCACGATATTATAGCTCAAAGCAAAAATGTATATTGTTAATCCTTTTGTATATTGTTAGCCTTCCATAGGGCCTGTAAAACGGAGCTGTTCCACCAAGCTTTTAGTTGAGACTGCGGGTGTCTATTCTTGATCTGGTTGGCCTCCCATATCAGCACTGTCACCTGTACTATAAAATGGAATAACATCTGCCATCTCTATTGAGGAAGACTCAGCATGGGTTCTGCAAGGGAAGATCTTGCCTCACTAACCTGTTACATTTCTTTGAGGGGGTGAACAAACATGTGGACAAAGGCGACCCGATAGATGTTGTTTACCTTGACTTCCAGAAAGCTTTTGATAAAGTTCCTCATCAAAGGCTCCTTAGAAAACTTGAGAGTCATGGAGTAAAAGGACAGGTCCTCTTGTGGATCAAAAACTGGCTTAGTAATAGGAAGCAGAGAGTCAGTATAAATGGGCAGTCTTCGCAGTGGAGGATGGTAAGCAGTGGGGTGCCGCAGGGCTCGGTACTGGGTCCCATGCTCTTTAACTTGTTCATAAATGATTTAGAGTTGGGAGTGAGCAGTGAAGTGGCCAAGTTTGCGGATGACACTAAATTGTTCAAGGTGGTGAGAACCAGAGAGGATTGTGAGGAACTCCAAAGGGATCTGTTGAGGCTGGGTGAGTGGGCGTCAATGTGGCAGATGCGGTTCAATGTGGCCAAGTGCAAAGTAATGCACATTGGGGCCAAGAATCCCAGCTACAAATACAAGTTGATGGGGTGTGAACTGGCAGAGACTGACCAAGAGAGAGATCTTGGGGTCGTGGTAGATAACTCACTGAAAATGTCAAGACAGTGTGCGTCTGCAATAAAAAAGGCCAACGCCATGCTGGGAATTATTAGGAAGGGAATTGAAAACAAATCAGCCAGTATCATAATGCCCCTGTATAAATCGATGGTGCGGTCTCATTTGGAGTACTGTGTGCAGTTCTGGTCGCCGCACCTCAAAAAGGATATTATAGCATTGGAGAAAGTCCAGAGAAGGGCAACTAGAATGATTAAAGGGCTGGAGCACTTTCCCTATGAAGAAAGGTTGAAACGCTTGGGACTCTTTAGCTTGGAGAAACGTCGACTGCGGGGTGACATGATAGAGGTTTACAAGATAATGCATGGGATGGAGAAAGTAGAGAAAGAAGTACTTTTCTCCCTTTCTCACAATACAAGAACTCATGGGCATTCGATGAAATTGCTGAGCAGAAAGGTTAAAACGGATAAAAGGAAGTACTTCTTCACCCAAAGGGTGATTAACATGTGGAATTCACTGCCACAGGAGGTGGTGGCGGCCACAAGTATAGCCACCTTCAAGAGGGGTTTAGATAAAAATATGGAGCACAGGTCCATCAGTGGCTATTAGCCACAGTGTATATGTGTATATAAAATTTTTTGCCACTGTGTGACACAGAGTGTTGGACTTGATGGGCCGTTGGCCTGATCCAACATGGCTTCTCTTATGTTCTTATGTTCTCTATGAGATATCTCTATGAGAAGTCTAACTTGCCATTCTTAGGCAAGATTATTGAAAGGGCAGTGGTGGTGCAGTTTCAGAGTTTTCTGGATGATGCTTCTGTGCTCAACCCGCATCAATCCAGCTTTCATCCAGGTCATGGGACAGAGACCATTCTGGTTGCCCTCACAGATGACCTCCAGAGGCACCTGGATAGAGGTGGCTCAGCGGTGTTGATGCTATTGGACCTGTTGGCGGTGTTCTACATGTTCAATCATCAGCTGCTGACCCGTTGCCTCGCCGACGCTGGGATCCAGGGGTTGGCCTTGAAGTGGCTTTCCTCCTTTCTCCGGGGTCAAGGACAGAGGGTGGTGGTTGGGGATGAACTATCCCGATGACACCCACTTATGTGTGGTGTGCCGCAGGGAGCGGGTCTTTCCCCAATGTTATTTAACATCTACATGCACCCCCTCACCCAGGTTGCCCAGAGGCATGGGTTGGGTTGTCACCAGTATGCAGTTGACACCCATCTCTATCTAGAGGTGGCCAGTCCAGCTCCACTCCAGATGATCTTTCCATGGTGCTACAAGCTGTAGCGGGATGGCTCAAGCTGAGTAGACTGAAATTAAATCCGACAAAGATGGAGGTCCTGTATCTAAGCCATCGCAGTCCGGAGGTCCATTTACTGACCCTTGATGGAGCTCAGCTTATGCTGGCACCCAAAGTTAAAAGCTTAGGGGTGCTCTTGAATCACTCTAACAATGGAGGCCCAAGTAGCTGCCACTGCCAAGCCAGCTTTCTAGCATCTATGGATGGTGAGGCAGTTGATCCCCTTTCTCAAACGTGATGACTTGGCAACTGCGATCCATACTATGGTCACCTCAAGGCTGGATTACTGTAATGCCCTCTATATGGGGCTGCCCTTGTCCCAAATCTGGTGACTCCAGTTAGTGCAGAATGCCACTGCCAGGCTGTTAATGGGAGTTCCTTTACAGGAACACATTCAGCCTGTGCTGAAAGCGCTGCACTGGCTACCAATAATGTACCGGATTCGCTTCAAGTTACTGGTTTTAACCTTTAAAGCCCTATATGGCCAGGGTCCTGCATACCTTAGGGACCGCCTTTTCCCACACATGCCCCAGCGAGCACTTCGGTCCGGGTCTCAAAACCTGTTGACAATCCCCAGCATCAGTGAAGTTAGGCTTCAGTCAACTAGAGCCAGGGCCTCTTCCACTGCTGCACCTAGCTGGTGGAATGAGTTGCCAGAGGACATTATGGCCCTGTGAGAGCTCCCACAGTTCTGCAGGGCCTGTAAAACGGCACTCTTCCACACTGCTTTCCCGTAATGGCAACTTCTACAGCAACAGATTAGGCCCATAAAGCAGAAATTTAACACCATTCTGGACTTCCTACCATGCTATGGCGATCTGGGGTCCCTTTGGAACACCTAATACTGACCATTCAGTTTTATGCTATCATTGAAATTAACTGTTTCATGAATTAATGCACTAGCACCTACTGATATGTTGTTTTATAATTCATGTTTTGTATTGTTTTTATGTTCTTATGTTTTATCGATGTTTTATCATGTTCGGTCATTCTTTGACCCCAACCTGTGAGCCGTCCTGAGCCTGCCTTCGGTGGGGAGGGTGGGATATAAATTAAATTAAATAAATAAAAATCATGATGTGAGACTGCCAGGCTGGGCAATATGTGATGATATGGTAAATTTTCTGAGTGCTGTTGAGTTGTTAGTTTATAAAATGTTTTTTATTGCATTTTATTGTTTTATCATATGTTGTACTCTGCCCTGAGCCCTACAGGGAATGGGCATAAGAACATAAGAGAAGCCATGTTAGATCAGGCTAATGGCCCATCCAGTCCAACATTCTGTGTCACACAGCGGCCAAATATATATATATATATATATATATATATATATATATATATATATATAAAAACACACACACTGTGGCTAATAGCCACTGATGGACCTCTGCTCCATATTTTTATCTAACCCCCTCTTGAAGGTGGCCATGCTTGTGGCCGCCACCACCTCCTGTGGCAGTGAATTCCACATGTTAATCACCCTTTGGGTGAAGAAGTACTTCCTTTTATCCGTTAGAATCCGGCAGAATAGAAATATACTAAAATAAAATAAATAATCCTGTATGCAACTAACAAGCCCCATATAACTATATTGTGGGAGTTATTGGCATATGTAGAAGCTCTAATGCATGTACAACTCATGTGCAGTTGACCTCCTTGGTCACTTCAATGGAGATGGTACTTTGCCCATGTCAGTTGCTCTGTTGGATTAATTAAGAATTTATCAAGCATTGAAGACTGCATAATAAACCACCATTCAATATTAATGTTTTGAACAAAATCCTGAATACTTCCTCCTTCTCCCCTCACCCTGGGATTTTGTTTTCCTGTATATGAAAACGTTTCATAAATGACTCATGTTCTTGCTGAGTTCCTTTTTCTTTTGTCATTCACATTATGGGAATAGGAAGATACTTCATAATTTAAAGCAGAGGTCCATAAAGCATTTCCTTATTGTGATCATGTGTTTGAATAACTGCTTTGTTTTAAAACTTCCAGTTTTTGAAGACCAGATGACATCAGATGAAGAAAACCTAATTCTGTGCAAGTGAGAATGGGGGGAATGGTTCAGAGAAGTTAATTTTCTTTCTTTCTTTCTGATAGCCTTCAGCCCAAATGACTTTTTAAAAAATCTGCTGAAGGCAGATGAAGACCATTCCAGGTTGCTTTGGAATACTAGAATGTTAATAGAATCAATAGATACTGCAAAGGAGTCTGTAAATGGAAAAAATGAGTTAAGGTGAGATAAAACTTTTTTAGAAATTTCACTTTTTAATTTTAGAATCCCAGTCTATAAATGGCTTCTTTCTTGCCTTTAAACTTGGAGAGTCAGAGGGAAGAAAAAGATATTTAGCTGGATCTATAACTTCTGTTGCTAGTAGTGATTTTTTTTTATTATTGAACTACAAAACCTGCTTTAATATTAAGGATGGAGATGAAACTTGAAGGGATATTTACTAAGTTGAAAATCAAGCCTAGGACCTCACCTGGAGTTTATACCAGTTTACCTAGCCAGTATTCTATGCTCTCTTAGCAGAGTGAAAAAATTCCTAAAGATACCCACCCAACTCAGAAATTCTTAAAGAGACATGATGCACAGACTTCCTATACCCACTAAAAGTGGAAATAGCCACCTGTAGCAGTGAACTATGAGGGAATGTCATTTGTGAAACTACTGTTGTCTGCACACTTCAAGAGAGCAAAGAGCTCAAAATGTCGGTTAAAGAAACTTGTATTTCTAGAAATGCTTCCCCAGTGCATTCAAGAATGCTAAAACAATAAACCACCTGTAATACAGAGCCCCGTGGCACAGAGTGGTAAAACTGCAGTACTGCAGTCCAAAGCTCTGCTTATGATCTGAGTTTGATCCCAGCGGAAGCTGGGTTTTCAAGTAGCTGGCTCAAGGTTGACTCAGCCTTCCATCCTTCTGATGTTGATAAAATGAGTACCCAGCTTGCTGGGGGGAAAGTGTAGATGACTGTAATGTAATGTAATGTAATGTAAAATTTTATTTATATCCCGCCCTCCCCCGCCGGAGCAGGCTCAGGGCGGCTGGGGAAGGCAATGGCAACCACCCCGTAAAAAAAAGTCTGCCGTGAAAACGTTGTGAAAGGAACATCACCCCAGAGTCAGAAATGACTGGTGCTTGCACAGGGGACTAGCTTTACCTTTACTTAATCTGAAATGGCACATCCGGGAAAAAAAATTACCATGTGGTTCTGGGGAATGAATAAACTAACCCTAATGTCCACAAATCCATAAGAAACACTGAAGTAATTGTCAACACAACTAAAAACATAATGTGTAAAAAAAAAAAAGGCAAACAGATACTTGTGTATTAGCATCTCAAACCTCCTGTTCTGAAAACAAATAATACAATTCTGTGGTGACTGTGACATCAGGATCTGTGATACTTGTTTCCTGAACTAATGTGGCAGTAGTTTGCAACATGCCTGTCCTTTTGTATTTTAACTGTCTATTTAACATTTAGGCAATAGTCTTGTTTGCATATGGATTTCAAGAAAATCCATTGAAGCTTATTTGAAAACCAGCTCATTATAATGACAGATTGTTTACAGAATTTTGTTTTCCTGTCCATCAATTTGTACTAGTGGCATTCAACCAAACAAGAAGATAGAGTTATAAACACCCACCCCCTGCCTTATAACCATGTCAGTTCCCACTACATGAACTGAAGGTATATCTATTTCATGGCTAAGGAATGGTTTGAGAAGAAACATATTAAGTTGAATGTTCTCTCTGAAGTAACTGTAAACTAAGAAAGGCTATAGCATTTTCTGTGCTGATTGAGCTCTAGAGCATTACACATTTCTCTTCCACAACTCATTCTGCACTATGCATAAGCAGTGCTGATGCAGTAGTATACTTATTCACACAAATGGATTGCAGTGAGTAACTAGCCAAAAGAGTTTGCTATTCCTCTTTTCAAGTGCCTTCAATCCAAGACAACAGAGTCCTAAAAAGGGGGAAAATAAACTGACTATTCCATGCTTGGTTGCCTGGAGGCAAACAGGTAATTGACTGTTTACAAACCTGACTTATGTATCACACTTTATGTATCTAAATGGCCTTGGAAACACCCAGAATGTAACTGTGTGTTCTAATGTTCACAATGCATAAGAAGAAGAATTAGTTTTATACCCCATTCTTCACAACCCAAAGGAGTTTTGGAGCCGCTTACAATTGCCTTGCCTTGCCTTCCTCTTCCCACAACAGACACCCTGGGAGATAGGTGGGGCTAAGAGAACTCTGAAAGAGATATAACTGAACCAAGGTAGCTGGAGTGGGGAACCAAACCTTGTTCTCCAGATTAGAGTCCTGCCACTCAACCACTACACCAAACTATCTCTCATTGTGACACCATATAAATGTGACGCTACATGGAAGAGGGAGAGAGTGAACTCTGATTAACAGGATTTATATAAGGGTTCTTTTTTTGTGTCAATAAACAATTTTATTGGTAACATATGGTAGCAAATCTATATATCTTACAACTTAAAAAAGGAAAGATTTATCTACCCCATATGTTATTTTTTCCCCACCCCTCCCCCCGTTACTTGACCCCCGCCAGTGTTATTTACTTAAAGAAAAACAAATATTAAAGGCACCCTTAACTGTTAAAAAACCAAAAGTTATATTCTTGTTTTAAAAAACTTAATTATTATCAAAGATTGTCCAATGTCCTTTTATTTTCCACTCTTTTTCTACGTATCTTCTGAACTTCTTCCACTCCATCTTAAAAACTTCTAAATTATAGTCTCTTAATATTCTTGTTAATTTGTCCATTTCACTCCATGACATAACTTTTATAATCCAATCCCATTTCTCTGGTATTTTTTCTTGCTTCCACAACTGTGCATATAATGTCCTAGCAGCTGAGAGCAAATACCAGATTAAAGTTCTATCTTCTTTTGGAAATTTTTCCATTTGTAATCCCAACAGAAAAGTCTCTGCAACTTTGTTAAACTCATATCCCAAGATATTAGACATCTCTTACTGGATCATCTGCCAAAACATTTTAGCTCTTTCACAAGTCCACCACATATGGTAGAAAGAACCTTCATGCTTTTTACATTTCCAACACCTGTCTGGCATCTTGTTATTCATCTTTGCTAATTTTTTAGGAGTCATATACCATCTATACATCATCTTAAAACAATTTTCTTTAATACTTTGACATGTTGCGAGTTTCATAGAGTTCTTCCACAAATATTCCCAAGATTCCATCTTTATTTCTTTATTTACATTAATTGCCCATTTTATCATTTGAGATTTCACTACTTCATCTTCTGTAGACCATTGTAAAAGTAATTTGTATACCTTTGAAATTAGTTTCTCATTGTCTCCAAGCAGAACTTTTTCCATTTCTGTTTGTTCTTTCCTTATTCCTTCAGTTTTGATATCATTCTCCACCAAGCTTTTTATTTGTTGCATTTGAAACCAATCATATTTATGACTCAATTCTTCAGCAGTTTTCAGTTCTATTTTTCCACTTCAGATTTTTAATAATTGATTATATGACAGCCACTTTTTTTCGCCTGTCTTAGCCGTTATCTTTATCACTTCAGCTGGCACTATCCATAAAGGTCTTCTCTCATCTCCATATTTCTTATATTTTATCCATGTATTTAATAGGTTGCTTCTTATATAATGGTGAGAGAAAAGACAATCCATCCTCTTTTTCCATAATATAAATATGCGTGCCAGCCAAATTTATTTCCGTGACCTTCCAACACTAAAAGTTTTTTGTTTAACAATGTTATCCATTCTTTCATCCATACTAAACAAACTGCTTCATGATATAATTTTAAATCTGGTAGTTGAAATCCGCCTCTCTCTTTTGCATCTGACAGAATTTTCATTTTAATCCTTGGCTTCTTCCCAGCCCACACAAATTCTGAAATTTTCCTACGCCATTTATCAAATTGTTTGGCATCCTTCACAATAGGAATAGTTTGAAACAAATACATTATCCTTGGTAGAATATTCATTTTTATTGCAGCTATTCTGCCCAGCAATGACAAATTAAGCTTGTTCCATTTTAGCATATTTTCATCCATTTTATGCCATAACTTCTCATAATTATTTTTAAACAGATCAATGTTTTTCATTGTTATCTCCACCCCTAGGTACTTTACCTTGGAGGTAACTTCACAGCCCGTTAGTCTTTGTAATTCTTGTTGTCTGTTCATCTGCATATTCTTACACAGAATTTTAGATTTTTCTCTATTTATAGAAAGTCCCACCAGCTCCCTATATTCTTGTATTTTTGTTAACAACAAAGGTGTAACTTGTATGGGGTTTTCATTTATAAACATTATATCATCAGCAAATGCTCTATATTTGTAAGTACATCCTTTTATTTGTAAGCCTTCTATATCTTTTTCTTCTTGAATCTGCATCAATAAAATTTCAAGAGTCATTATAAACAACAATGGTGGGAGCGGACAACCTTGTCTAGTACCTTTACTAATTTTCATTTCTTCTGTGAGATCTGCATTAACACACAGCCTTGCCCTTTGTTCAGAGTATATTGCTTTTATCATTCTTATAAAACTTTCTCCCAGATCCATCTTATCCATTACCGCAAACATAAAGTCCCAGCTTAAATTGTCAAATGCTTTCTCTGCATCTGCAAAGAATAATGCTACTTCGTTTTCTGGATGTCTTTCATAGTATTCTACAATATTTACAACAGTCCTAATATTGTCTCTTATTTGTCTTTTGGGAAGAAAGCCTGCTTGATCTTCCTTTATAAAGTTTATCAAATGTTGTTTAAGCCGTTCTGCCAAGATTCTTGTAAATATTTTATAGTCATTATTTAATAACGAAATTGGTCTGTAATTTTTTACATTCGTGGCATCTCTATCTTCTTTAGGTATCAAGAAAATAACAGCTTCTTTCCATGTATTTGGTACATTCCCTTTTATTCTTATTATATTCATCAACTTCTGCAATTTTGGTATTAATTCGTCCTTAAAAGTTTTAAAATATTTAGCTGTATATCCATCTGGCCTGGGAGCTTTCCCATTTTTCATTGCGTTGATTGCTACTTCAGTTTCTATCTTTTCAATTGGATCATTCAAAACTTATTACATATTTTCAATTAGGGGCTCTATTTTTAACTTTGGTAAATATTCATCCATCTTCTCTTTCTTTACTTTAACACCTTTAAACAGTTTGGCATAGTACTTAAAAAATTCTCTTTTTATTCCCTCTTGAGTAATCACTTCTCTTCCATCTATCACAATTCTATTAATAATTTTATTTTTTCTCTTTTTCTTCAGTTGCCAAGCCAAATACTCTCCCGCTTTATTTGCCACTTCAAACGATTTCTGCTGAAGTCTTTTCAAATTCCATTCCACTTCTTTATTTAACAAATGTCTCAATTGAGTTTGTAATATTGAAATTTCCCTTAGAATTTTCTTTTCCCCTGGTCTTTTTCTCAGCTCTCCTTCTTTTTTCTTTATTTCATTTTGAATGTCCAAGAACTGTTTTTATTTTTTTCTTTTGTCTTTATTATTCAAAGTAATCAACACCCCTCTCATTACTGCTTTATAAGTATCCCAGACCGTCTGAAAATCAATATCTTCTTTATCATTCACTTGGAAAAAGGCTTTAGTTTCCTTTTCTAGAAATGTCACTGTTACAGGCCAGTCAGTCTGACTTCAATACCGGGAAAGTTGGTAGAAACCATTATCAAGGACAGAATGAGTAGGCACATTGATGAACACGGGTTATTGAGGAAGACTCAGCATGGGTTCTGCAAGGGAAGATCTTGCCTCACTAACCTGTTACATTTCTTTGAGGGGGTGAACAAACATGTGGACAAAGGAGACCCGATAGATGTTGTTTACCTTGACTTCCAGAAAGCTTTTGATAAAGTTCCTCATCAAAGGCTCCTTAGAAAGCTTGAGAGTCATGGAGTAAAAGGACAGGTCCTCTTGTGGATCAAAAACTGGCTGAGTAATAGGAAGCAGAGAGTCAGTATAAATGGGCAGTCTTCGCAGTGGAGGACGGTAAGCAGTGGGGTGCCGCAGGGCTCGGTACTGGGTCCCATCCTCTTTAACTTGTTCATAAATGATTTAGAGTTGGGAGTGAGCAGTGAAGTGGCCAAATTTGCGGATGACACTAAATTGTTCAGGGTGGTGAGAACCAGAGAGGATTGTGAGGAACTCCAAAGGGATCTGTTGAGGCTGGGTGAGTGGGCGTCAATGTGGCAGATGCGGTTCAATGTGGCCAAGTGCAAAGTAATGCACATTGGGGCCAAGAATCCCAGCTACAAATACAAGTTGATGGGGTGTGAACTGGCAGAGACTGACCAAGAGAGAGATCTTGGGGTCATGGTAGATAACTCACTGAAAATGTCAAGACAGTGTGCGATTGCAATAAATAAGGCCAACGCCATGCTGGGAATTATTAGGAAGGGAATTGAAAACAAATCAGCCAGTATCATAATGCCTCTGTATAAATCGATGGTGCGGTCTCATTTGGAGTACTGTGTGCAGTTCTGGTCGCCGCACCTCAAAAAGGATATTATAGCATTGGAGAAAGTTCAGAAAAGGGCAACTAAAATGATTAAAGAGCTGGAACACCTTCCCTATGAAGAAAGGTTGAAACGCTTAGGGCTCTTTAGCTTGGAGAAACGTCGACTGAGGGGTGACATGATAGAAGTTTACAAGATAATGCATGGGATGGAGAAAGTAGAGAAAGAAGTACTTTTCTCCCTTTCTCACAATACAAGAACTCGTGGGCATTCGATGAAATTGCTGAGCAGACAGGTTAAAACGGATAAAAGGAAGTACTTCTTCACCCAAAGGGTGATTAACATGTGGAATTCACTGCCACAGGAGGTGGTGGCGTCCACAAGCATAGCCACCTTCAAGAAGGGGTTAGATAAAAATATGGAGCAGAGGTCCATCAGTGGCTATTAGCCACAGTGTGTGTGTGTGTGTGTGTGTATATATATATATTTGGCCGCTGTGTGACACAGAATGTTGGACTGGATGGGCCATTGGCCTGATCTAACATGGCTTCTCTTATGTTCTTATGTTCTTTATTCTGTAGCAAATCTTCATTCAATCTCCATCTTCTCAGTTTCTTGGACAATTTTGTAATCCACATTATTGGGTTATGGTCAGCCCCAATTTTAGGTAAAATCTCTCTATCTTCCTTGTTATAAGACTTAAGTCTTTAGTTCCCCACAGCATGTCAATTCTGGAAAAAGTTTTATGTCTTGCTGAAAAAAAAGTGTAATCCCGTACTTCTGGATTAAATTTCCTCCATATATCTTCTAACTTTTCTTGTTTAGCCAATTCAAAGAAAGACTTTGGCAATTTCCCTTCTTTCCCATCATTTTTTTCCCTCCAGTTCTATCCAATGAGTTCTTAACTGTTCCATTAAAGTCTCCCATTAACAATACTTGATCATAAGTCAGCTCATCCAACTGTTGTGTAATGTCTTTAAAAAAGGCATCCTTTGCACCATTAGGTGCATAAAGTCCCAATAACAACGTTTTTTCCCCATTTAATATTATCTCCGCTGCTACAAATCTTCCATCCTTATCTTTAAATACTAATTTTGGCAACAATTCTTGTTTAATATATAAAACCACTCCCCTTTTCTTCTGTTCAGCTAGTGAAAAAAACTCTACTCCCAATTGTTTGTTCCATAAAAATTTATAATCCTTTTGTTTAATGTGTACTTCTTGCAAACAAATTATATTACAATTTTGTTTCTTAATCCAATGAAATGTTGCCCTTCTTTTTTGTGGTGAATTTAGTCCATTAACATTCCAAGACAATAATTTGTAATCCATCATGGTGCAAATTCTTTATTTTCTTCAAAAAATCTATGCAACTCCTGAGCATTTGTAATTGTGACTCTTTTCCCCTGGAGTTCAAAGCTCAAACCTTCAGGTATAATCCATCTGAATCTTGTGCCAACTGTCTCTCAGTTTTTCTGTCAACTTTTTGTATGTTCTCCTATCGTTTATCACTTGCCTTGGCAACTCCTTCATGATTCTCACTTTACTGCCTCCCACTATCAATGCCTTTTCAAAATTTTTATTCACGATCCTTCCCACCATTTCCTTTGTCATATATCTTATAACAACATCTCTTGGTAGATTTTTTTTTTTTTTTTGCAAAAAGTGAATTCACTCTGTACATATAGTCATACATATTTTTAGTCTCATCAGGATCTTCTTCTAGGAATTCTGCAATTATTTTTATTATATATCCTTTCAGATCACCATCCTCCACTTCAGGTACTCCTCTCAGACGTATCTGAGTTTCCATCAATTTGCAGACATGAATGGTTACTTTTTCTTGAATTTTCAACAAGGTAGAATCATATACTTTCATTTTTCCTTCTACTTCCTGCACTTTCTTAACTGTTTCCCCAGTTTCCTTTCCTTCCATGTCTTTTTTAATCTCTGCAATAATTTCTTCTTTTGATTCATCTATCATCTTCCTGACCCCTCTCATCATTCTGGCTTCCATTGCATCCAATTGTTCCTGCATTTTCTTCATTGAAAGAGCCCTTGTTCGGGGCTGCTTGGCTTCAGACATTTTAAAAAAAACCCACCAAAAATTTTAATCTCACAAATTTCATATTCAGCTATCAGATTCAAGAGATTTGGGCTTACTTTTTATATTAAACTTTATTTCATCTTCCTCGGAGCTTCCTAGGCCAAGATATGAATTTTTAAAACTTTTAAACCCTTTAAAAAATAATGAAATTTTTGACCTCACCAATTTTCAATTTGACTATCAAGTTCAATAGATTAGGACTTGCCCTTTATGGCAAGCCCAATTTCGCCGTCCTTTGAGCCCCCAAAGTTCAGTTATTTATTTTTAAAATCTTTAAATTTTCCAAAATGGCAGCCGCAACTTTTTATTATTTTTTATAATTTCTTTTTCCTTTTAAAAAATTTTGAGGGGCCCACAAATAATATAACCAATAGTACTTATCTTCTTACCCTCTTTTCAGTTGATTCCAACAATTTTTAATGTCCCAAATTCTTTTAAAAACAATGTTTTTAATTTAGCCTCCCAGCAATGGCCACCGATGTTTCTCAATGGTATATATTCCTAGAGTAGGTTTTCTTTCTACTGCTTCCTGTTTTTGTTGCCACCAATTCACAAGGAGATCTCACGATACTTGACGTATTTCCTGTCTTGCTCAGATGTGCTGCAGGTCTGTTCCAGTATGACAATGTTGCTTTTACTTCCAAACTGCAAGTAGACAAAACAATAAATTCCTTCTCACTTTTTAGCAGTTTTTAACACTGTCCTTTATATTTATAAAATCCAAATTTCGCCTCTTCCTTCTCTCTTCTTCCAAGCTTTCTATACTTTCTTTTCCCACCTTTTAATTTTGTCCCTTTAAGCTATAAATAGCTCCAGAATGAAAAAATAATCTTCTGTACCTTTTCTTCCAATTATCCAACTTTCCACTGGTCTTTCAAAGCTTTAGATGTTTAGCAATGTCCAAGAAGGTTAGGATCCTGACGAGCTTATGTCAAATAAATGACTCTGGGCACTTCTGCAGACGATGACTATGCAACTTCCCCTGAGACCTCGCAAAGCCTCAAAGAAGTCCCCCTCCGGGGCTCCCTTTAAGCCAAGGTAAATCTCCTTAAAGTTTTCCGTGCATGTCTTGGACTATTCTCTAACTGAGAAAAGTAGGCAGTAGGCATTAATTTGCCTTCCACTACCCCGAACAGAAGTTCCAGCCTGCTCCCGTTATGAGAGACCGCTCAGCTCGGCATTTTCCTCCCCCGGAAGTCCCATAAGTAAGGGTTCTTTTAAAAGAATAAATAATATCTGACTGTTGTCTGTCATTGGATGCTTAGTTAAGCATGTGAATGGAGAGTAAATTCAGTAGATAGACAACCAGACACCATAGTCATGCATATAGTAAAATAACTAAAATGTATTCAAACACCGGCTTTTACTGGAAAAATAGGTAGTCAGGTTTTAATTTTAGAAGAATCCTGTTACAGAAGATCAAATATTGGTAAGAGTAGCTGGGGGGGGGGGGGGGGGTGAGTTGCCTCTATTGGTCTGGATCTTCTTTCCATTTTTATCCTGCCCTTCCTCTAAGGAGACCAGGGCAGTACCCATGTGATATGGGGTTAGTACATCTGCAAAATGATTAGCTGTTAATGAGCAAAGGTAATCATACCAGCAAACAAGTAATAGTGCTATCCCCAACTATACTTGTCAGGGAATTTGAGGCTGTTAAAAGCATTTAGCTTTTAGGAATTTCGTTGGGCTTAGGAGAAAAAGTTTATGTGATTAATAAGCATCCTGGTAAAAGCCAGAAGCACCAAGTCTACCTAAGCCATTTGCAAGAACCAGAGACTGTGAGATGAAAGGAGGGAACTTGTATTTTGGTAACCAAGTCCAGTAAGCCTGAGGTAAATGTTCTGGGGAAAGGAAGCCAGAATCTTGTCTCAGTGTTTATTTTCTGCAGTTTGGCACACATACAATGTATCCATTCCTTGAGGGAAAGATTATAACTGCTGAGTGGCAGCTGAAAGGTTTTTTTATGCATTTAAGCTGAAACATTTCACTCACAACACACTGCTGAATACCTCCCCCCCCCCCCCCCGGGTTGAATAAAACATGTTGTTTTGCCTCCACCCTTGTTTTATTAGTCCCATTGAATATTTAGTAAAAAGGGAACTAAATTTCCCTGATAAGTACATCCAATATTGTTATAAAAGTATTAGAAGAAGTCTGAGGGGGAACACAGTTTACATGCCAACACTTCATCAACTTGTGTCACACCTTCTAATGAATGTGGATTGCTGGTAAGTCAAATACATGTCTCAGAACCAAATTCTGAAACTGAAAATAGCTTCAGCTTGCCCTCAGCGGTGCTAATGGATATACTTTCACAGCCAGTACACTTAAGTGTTTCCTGGTGCAGTCTTTCTGTACCCATGCCGGAAATAATTTTGGATTATTTCCCCAATTTTCTCCAGCCTTTTAGCAAAATAATTTAAATCCCAAATAACATCAAGCACATATTGCATATTGTTTGATGAAGTTCTCAGCGAAAATGCTTTCCATTCAATCTCTTCCCTTTTGTTGCATAGAGAGTGTGTGTGTGGCAGGTGCAGTAATAGGTTTCCTTTTACTCCCTAGTTGCGAAGTCTAGAGATGGGAGAAACCATGAAAGATGGAAATTTTACCAAAATCATGCTGAAATAGCAATTCAGAGTTATTGACAATCACAGGAAATCTGGGCACTGTGGCTCCTGATGTCTCTGAACATTGGGGGATAGACACAAATAGTAACAAGGGATCCAGAGGGCAGGACAAACTGGATCCATTTAGGATTGGCCTAGAATCTAGACAAGGTTACAGTACATAAGAGTCTGTGTGGTGTAGCAATTAGAGCGGGGGTATCAAACAATGGCCTGCAGGACACTACTGAGCTGCTTAGGACTTTAATCAGGCCTGTAGCTCTTTTCTCTTCCCTCCTCCCCCTCCTGTCCTCAACCTTGGATGCTCTGAGGCTGCCAAAGTTCCCAACTCCTTCTGCCTTGTCTTTGCCGGGTTCAGCAGTTAGGTCTCCTGGGCTTTCAAAGCTTCATAGTAAATGTGGAATGGATTTTCCATTGAAGTCTCAGCACCCAGACAGATTTCTCTAGGGAGTATTCTATCTGGGCCCAGAGATCTTGATGCTGATGATAGAATCATGGAATTGGAAGGGACCTCCAGGATCATCTAGTCCAACCCCCTGCACAATGCAGGAAACTCACAAATACCTCCCCCTAAATTCACAGGATCTTCATTGCTGTCAGATGGCCATCTAACCTCTGTTTAAAAATCTCCAAGGAAGGAGAGCCCACCACCTCCTGAGGAAGTCTGTTCCACTGAGGAACTGCTCTAACGGTCAGAATGTTCTTCCTAATGTTGAGCTGAAAACTCTTTTGACTTAATTTCAACCCATTGGTTCTGGTCCTACCTTCTGGGGCCACAGAAAACCATTCCACACCACCCTCTATATGACAGCCCTTCAAGTACTTGAGGATGGTGATCATATCACCTCTCAGCTGCCTCCTCTCCAGGCTAAACATCCCCAGCTCCTTCAACCTTTCTTCATAGGACTTGGTCTCCAGACCCCTCACCATCTTCGTCACCCTCCTCTGGACCCATTCCAGCTTGTCTATATACTTCTTAAAATGTGGTGTCCAAAACTGAACACAATACTCCAGGTGAGGTCTTACCAGAGCAGAGAAAAGTGATACCGTCACCTCAAATGATCTGGACACTATACTTCTGTTGATAAAACCCAAAATTGCATTTGCCTTTTCAGCCAACACATCACACTGTTGACTCATGTACAGCGTATGGTCCACTAAGACCTCTAGATCCTTTTCACACATTCTACTGCTAAGACAAGTCTCCCCCCAACTATGCATGGGATTTTTCCTACCTAAATGCAGAACTTTACATTGATCCCTGTTAAAATTCATTTTATTGGTTTTAGCCCAGTTTTCCAGCCTGTCAAGGTCATCCTGGATCCTGTTTCTGTCTTCTACTGTATTTGCAACCCCTCCCAATTTAGTATCATCTGCAAATTTAATAAGCATTCCCTCTATTCCTTCATCCAAATCATTGATAAAGATGTTGAACAAAACAGGTTCCAGGACAGATCCTTGAGGCACTCCGCTTGTCACTCCTCTCCAAGAGGATGACGAACCATTCATAAACACTCTTTGGGTGCAATCTGTCAACCAGTTACAGATAGGTCTGTAGCCAGAAAATTCTGGTTGGGGGGGCCCACGGAAAAAAATATTGGATGGAGTGGCCCCCACCCAGTGGCCCTCTCTCAGCCACCACTTTTCTCCCCATGGCTCTGCCCCCTCTGTGTGGCACCTCCCCCTCCCTCTCTCCCTCCCACCCAGCCACCCACTCACCCACCAGGTGAAACTGTAAACAGCGGGTTCCTGGGGCTTTTGCAAGGTGTCCCCCCTGCCGATCACATGATCGGCTTGAAAAGCTACTCCGATGCTGGCGGTATCTACACCCGCTTTCCAGCGCAATCAGCAAGTTCAGCTCTTGGGGGGGGGGGGCAGCGCTGAACTTGCTGATCACACCGGAAAGCCAGCATAGATACCACCAGCTTCAGAGTAGCTTTTCCAGCCAATCATGTGATTGGCAGGGGTGGAGGGTGCCTTGCAAGAGCCCCAGGAAGGAGCTCGCTCTTTACTCTTTTGCCCGGTGGGTGGCTGGGTGCGAGGGAGGGAGGGGAAGGTGCCACGCAGAGGGGGGCCACCAGAGCCGCTGGGAGAAAAGTGCCAGTAGAGAGAGCAGGGGCCAGGGAAAGGAAGGGCCATAAAGGTCCGAGGGGGGGCTGAGTGGAGGGGCCAGGCTCCCCGCCCTCCGTGGCTACGGGCCCGGTTACAGATCCACCTAATGGTAACAGGATCCAAACCACATTTTACCAACTTGTCAACAAGGATAATATATGGAACTTTATCAAAAGCCTTACTGAAATCAAGATAAACGATGTCTACAGCATTCCCCTGATCCAGCAAGGTAGTCATTTTCTCAAAAAAAGAGATCAGGTTAGTCTGACATGACTTGTTCTTGAGAAACCCATGCTGACTCTTAGTAATCACAGCCATCCTTTCTAAATATTTCAGGACACTTTCTAGATGATGATGATGACAATGACGACAACGATGATATTGGATTTATATCCCACCCTTCACTCCTATGTTAGAGTCTCAGAGTGGCTGACAATCTCCTTAACCTTCCTGCCCCATAACAGACACCCTGTGAGATGGGTGGGGCTGAGAGACAACTCTGCAAGAGCTATGACTGATCAAAGGCCATTCCAGCAGCTGCAAGTGGAGGAATGGGGAATCAAACCCGGTTCTCCCAGATAAGAGTCTGCACATTAAACCACTACCCCAAACTGGCTCTATTCCATGTTTCCTTGCAGCTTTGTCTGTGCTGCAATGTGTTTCAATGGTGTGGAGGTCTAGCAGTTTCACTTTCCAGCATTTGTATTGCCAGTTGAAGCTGTTGCTTGCTGGAGTTTTCTCCTTGCAAATAAAGGATTGATGTCTTGAGCCAGCTTGTCTCTGTTGAATGGACCTGAGAACTGATGCCTAGTGAGTACTCTAACCTGGGAACCCATAGCCAAAGGAGAATATTACATTGGAGAGCCATCGCCAATCTGAGTAGATGGGAGGGAGGAGCTTGCAATGCCTAGCTATTTCATGTTTTCCTAGGCTCAGAGCATTTTATATTTTTAGTTTATATTTTTAGTTTCTTCTGTGATCCTTGTGCTTTTTCTTGATGTTTAAAAATTGCATTGCCTAATCCCACTATACCCCCACATTTCAATTTAAACAACAATCACAAGAATTTTAAGTGTGTTGGTATTTTAAGTAAAAAAAAAATATTGAATTGCATTTGCATCCTTATAAAGCTTATATCTCTGCTACGTGGCATTACATTACAAAGTCTCATTTATGTCAGATCCAACTGACTTTGAAGCCCCTGAATTAGAGAGTCAGATCAGGGACTAAGAGATCCATGTTTGAATCCCTCCACCACCATGGAAGCTCACTAAGTGACCTTTGACCAGTCTCTCAGCCTAACCTACCTCATAGTTTGAAGATAAAATGGAGAGAAGAACAATGCTGTAAGCAACTTAGGGTTTCCCTTTTGGAGAAAAAGAACAGAGCAAGAGTCCAGTAAAAGAAAAGACGGGTACTAGCCATATCAGTCTGTAGCAGTAGAAAAGAGCAAGAGTCCAGTAGCAACTTAAAGACTAACAAAATTTGTGGCAGGGCATGAGCTTTTGTGAGACTCACAACAAATGGACTAACATGGCTACTCATATTGATCTACCTTTGGTAGAAAAGCAAGGTAAAAAAATAAGCCAGAATTTGAAGCCATCGTTTGAAATAGGATTTTTAAATTCAGCTAGTCTTTATTTGTGGTTATATGGTACATAAATGGAGACAATCTGGCTTGTTCCCTGGGTCCCCCTTTATCTGATCTCCGAACTACAGACACCCCTGGTCAGAGCTGCTCAAAACCATCTTGTTTTTCACTACTGGCAGTCTCCCTGACTTTGTATTTGTCATGGCAGTATTGTCATGGCAAGTCAGGTTTTGAATTATTATCTGTCAGTCAAATCCTGATTTTAATTCACCAGCTATAGTTAAAATCATGGTGTTACATTATTTCAGAAAAAAAAACAAGTAAGATAGGAGAAAAACAATAGGTTAAGATAGGAAGGCTATATAGTTGATATTGATGGATAAGCATTCCAAATTTAGATAGAAGAGAAAGAAGAAAAAATGGATATCACAAAAAGAGAACATGAAAGTGAAGACGTAGTATGCATGGCAGGCCTTTATCCTTCAGTTCCCATATTAAAAAAACAAATTGAAGTTCTTCATACACATTAGCTGTTAATTATCTTGCATTCTGCAAAATTCTTCCAGGTAGTTTAATTTATTTGCTTTTACAACTTTGCAAATCTAGAAACTTAGATTATTTTTATCCAGATGCATGGCTCTTGCTCCACTGCTAGTGCAGCAGTAGGATGTTCCAACGATCTTTAAGGACAGGCCAGCATGATTAGATCACCATAGGGTCTTTGCCTCCCAACTGTGTGGCTCATTGATCTTGCCCATGCTCCCAAGTTCAAGATGCAAGAATTGGACAGCCAATGCCCAGTTAGGACATTTAATGTTCTTAATGAGTGACCTCTGTTTTATGTACTGGGAATTCTGTTGATACTGTTTATATTCCCCAACTGGTGACAAGAGTGCTGCAGACCTCTTTAGATAATTGTTGTTATTTGTCCTAGCATAAGAACTGCAAAATGTTCAAGATAATAACTTGTCTTGAATACACTTTATGTCTTCTGTCAGGGATGGAGGCTTGGCATAGTTAAGAACGGAACTGTGCTGGATCAGACCAGTGTTTCCTCTACCTCAGTGTCCTGTTTCAGGCAATGGCCAGCCAGTTGCCTGGAGGATCAATACAAGAGATTATGGAAGCCAAGGCATTGCTATGATGTTGCCATGTAGGACTGGTATTCAGAGGTTTGCTGCCTCTGAATATGGAGATGTCCTTTAGTCACCATTCCTGGTAGCCATTGATCAACTGGTCTTCCATGAATCCATCCATGGATAGCCATCTCTGCTGGTGGCCATCTTTATATCCACTGGCATTGTATTCCACAATTTGCAAGTAACAACCCATAATTCCTTCCTATGGGTGGCTATGCTATATATAATTCACTGATGTAACTTTTTTGTGAATTGCAGCAATAAATACTTTAGGGAATGTTTATGGTTTTCAGTCATGCTGTACCCTGAATCTTTTAAAGCCTAATCTATCACACTAGTTCCTGTTGTTTAACAACTCAACAAAAGTGCTTTATACCAGGTTTATAAAGCGTGCATGAGCATACTAATCTACTACCTTGAGTACTATTTATCATCTTACATGCTTTGTTGATAAATAATTGATATGAATAAGAGGAATGAAATTAGAAAAATGAATGAATAATAGAAATTCCATGTAAAACAGAGGTCTCATTTATATATGAGCTGCATTTTTCAAAATGAATCTTGAGGTAAATTAATTTTAAGTCCAGTATGAAATCACATACAAATGTCTGCTCTTGCTTAAAAATAATGAGAATTTTGTTCTGATTAGATAGGCATAATGGAAATAAGAGAGAGGACATAGGAAATCTAGTAAAAACAATGTACTGGAAAAGCAAGGAAGAATATCAAGCTATAAACATAAAAGATGGCCACTCAAGAAATGCCAGTATACCAAATGTCATGGACTGCTCATTTCATTTGGTTCTTAGTTCAATCATTGCTCCATTAAAACTTTTTTTGGGGGGGAGGGTGCTTGCATAAATGTGCCTAATAAGATCACAGGCTCCATTAACCTTCACAGAAATCAAATTATATTCAGTTGAATTTGTGCTTCTAAGTGAGATTCATATTTGAAAATCCCACCCTTGACCCATTTTAATGAAATGACGCTTTGTACATTTCTTCATCCTATTCATAAATTGATATTTATTAAGCAGGAACCAAATATATTACATTCTCTTTGACTCCTTGGTGGATTCAAATTCTGACAGGCTTATAGCCGTAAGAACAGGAAGAGTTTCATCAGTATTTTTATGGTACTTGGTTGGCAAGACATTGGAACTGCATTGCAATCCTCCTCCCTCCCAGCTGAAATGTTTCTCTTACTAATCAAATAAAAAAAAATTTAAATGCAGATGTTCCTAGGGCCTGACCTCTTCCAAAGTTCTTTTCTCCCCCCCACCCCCAAAATCCAGGAGGTTGGAAACTGCTGGGCATTGTAAAAATAATCATTCAAGCACTGTTGTTGACTGTTTGCCAGAACTGTGAACAAAGATTTCACATTTTTAAAAGAAATGCTTTAATTCAAAATTATGGCATGATTAAATAAATTCACAAAGACCTTCATTTGAAAAAAAATAATCTTTTAAATGGAAAAGAAAGGAATAACATCAATTTAGATAAATATAAGTGCTTCCAAACATCTGCTGTTCAAAGTACATAACTCACATTGACACCAAAGGTTGGTTTGTGTTTTGACTGGAAGAGTTTGATATTATTTTTGTCTGCAAAGGAAGGAGTTGTGTAGCATCCAAGTGGTGAGATATTTGCCTCTCAAGCAATCATGATAAATTTGGGACAAGGTGGGAGACCGTTGGGGGAGGGGAAATCACAGTGAAAAACTGCTTGCTTTCCTTGAGGAATCTTTTGGGTTGAGAGCCATCCTCATGTGCAGATCTTCCAAAGGAAAATAAAATAAAGTAGAATAGAATAAAAAAATAATTTTTAAATCTGTTAAACAGTTTTTGCTTGGGTTTTATCATTGTATTTCAACATGTATATTGACTTTATGTTTTGGTGGGGAAGCAGAATATAAATGTATAAAAAATACAAATGTAACTGAAAGACCATAGCTAAAAATCAGCTTCAGGAACAGGGAAATGTTCAGCTCTGCATGTGCATCAGGGCTACTGGTAAGTTCTAGAAGGCAGTGGCAAGTGAAAGCTGGTTATTGAAAGAGCTTGGTACATAGATAGTGAAGGGGAGATCCCTGAATAATTAATGAATACCTCTATAATAATAATAAATGAAAATATGGTTTTTGTGCCTTCAGAAGAGAATGTCTGATGCAAAATTTGAAGCAGCTGTAACTATTAAAACCGACAGGCTAAGGGTGGAATCCAAGGTTGTAAAATAGATAACAGACAGGGGCCCCGCAGAGAAGGAGCATCTTGCTGAAAGCTGATAGCAGACTCATACAGAAAGGTGGGGCATTTGAATAGATAAGCAGAGACACACTGGAAAACTACCAGGGAGAAAGGGGAGTGGGGAAGTGAATCACATAACGTGTAAAGGGCCAGCCTGCAGGCTTGCTTTTGCTTAAAGCGGATGGTTTGAGAAGTGTGTGGGGGTTCATTATTTTTGGGAGCCTTGCTGCTCAAATGAACCTTGCTATTGGTGCCAAATAGTAAAATACCTCGTTTTCAATCAGTAAGTGTGCGCCTCATTATTTCCCTGCTACATAACATGGTGGCATCGGCCGAGGAATAGCGGGGAGGATTTTTCCTACCCTTAGGCGGCCTGAATAACCGTTTGCCTTCCACCCTCGTGGCGGAAACAGCAGACTAAGCGCCAGAGTCATATTTTTGACTGAGTCCAGCTCTCTCCGCCTCGGTGGGGAAAGGTATTCGGTCGGCCAACCAAGATCCCGCGCCTGATTGAACCGACGTGTGTAGGGAATTGGAAGATCTTCAGGATTGTGAGTATGAAATGTTTGGAAATTTGGATTACCTCTCCTTAGTAGGGAAGAAGGGCCTGATCATCCCCTAAACCCTCTTCAGTAGGCTCCATTCTGGCGCTGAAGCACAAAGGCTAGGAACTGGGAGGATTTCTGTGGTGTGTGTGAATGAGAGGAGGCATAGCCTCCAAGCGATTTTTGTACCCACCGGTACCGAGGTTCTCAGCCACGCGAGTGCGTCTGAGCCAGGAAAGTGGGGAAGCGGTTGGATAAGGCTTTCTTTGAGTCTGGAGCTGTCAGAATCCCACTGGCAGCTCACCCTCCCTATCCTCTATGTTTCAAAGTGTGTCTTGTCTAAATGTTTGGTGCCATGGGGAACTTAAAAGCCAGAATTCTGGGAAATGTCAGAGAATGGTAGTTCCACATGGGCAGGCAAGGCTCCTTTGTCCCTAAACCTCCCTTTCAAGAAAGAAAAAATCTAACTTTTGGATTTGAATGTCTTTTAGAATGGAGAAACCTGGCTTTGTAAGGTAACAAAGACCTCTCCCCCCTTAATAAAATAAAGAACAGAAGAGCAATTATTTGGACTAAAATTAGATGAGGCCAGTTCTCAGGGGAAGGCCTGGAGATCTCCTGGAATCACAGCACAAAGTTCCAAGCTGCAGACTCAGTTTTCTCTGCAGGGTAATGGAAGTTTGGTGTGAGTGAGAGCTCAGAGCCTGGTTCCCTTGGGATCTCATCTTTCTTTAGACTTCCATTTTAGATCTCTAGATCTCTGTCCTGTCTAGATATGGCAACCCCATTCAGGAAATAAAACTAACTGTAGAGAATGTGGTCTTGCCCAAAAGATCAGATCTCTGTTAGTGTGAAGAAGTCTGCCACCTGTCTGGCCAAGGTGGGTCAGCAGACTTGCCAACTGATAGTCTAACACAGGTCCAAAGTCTGATATTTCCCCCAGAAACACCAGGAAAGTAGATTGCCACCAGACTGGATAAATCCTGTAGCACAGAGGCCATAGTCAAGCCTCTGCCTATTAGGAAAACTCTAGAGAAAACCAAGCCACACCACTGCAGCAAGGGGTTCCCCAAGTCAGTTTTCACAAATTGGTAGTAGGTACTTCTAAAGGCTA
The DNA here is from genome assembly GCF_032191835.1 of Heteronotia binoei. Taxonomy (NCBI): domain Eukaryota; kingdom Metazoa; phylum Chordata; class Lepidosauria; order Squamata; family Gekkonidae; genus Heteronotia; species Heteronotia binoei. The sequence goes on along the minus strand of NC_083243.1, from coordinate 55,976,470 downwards.
GTTGATAAGTTGGGCTCAGATTGTGGTGGCCCTGAAAGCAAATAACCACACAAATAAACTTAAAGAAAGTTTATTTTACAAAATAGGCATGAAAGCATTGGTTTTAGAGAGTTCTATGTAATTAGCTAACTGGGTATAAATTCAGAGAGCTAGATATTATCATACAGAGTTCAAATGTCCAGATGGAATCCAAGGGTTTCCCCGAATGGAATTATGTCAGGAGGCTGTTTAGTAAAATAGGCTTTAGTCTAGGTTAGGCTAGGCAAAGAAATGTACTCATTATGTTATTTTATGCCTCCCAGACCCTCGTGGTGTATCCAGTTAAGGCTATTTAGCTATTTCAGTATTAAAATTTAGTTGGTGCATGGATACTGCATTACAGTCATCCCAAAATAACTTAGGTTCAGCTCCTTTAAAATGCAGCCAGGATGCAAATTAAATAAATACAATTTATTGCCATAATTGAGAAAGAGATTTAGAAAGTTGTACCTTTATTTTCACCTTTAAAATGCCAGAACTAAATATCTCTGAGAAAGAGAGGTTAAACTAGTTTTGTTAAATATTTACTGCTTCAGTTCTATAAATTTCAGGCTCAAGGGAAGGCCTTTGAGCATGTACAGAGAGTGCCTAAATCAGCCCCAAATTGGAGCCTGGCTTAGGGAAGTTAAAGATTGCAACTTTGCAGTCCTCCTGCCTTCCCCCCCCCCCCACAAGAACACCGTGGCACAGAGTGTTAGAGCTGCAGTATTGCAGTCCTAAGCTCTGCTCACGACCTGAGTTCGATCCCCAGTGGAAGCAGGGTTTTCAGGTAGACGGCTCCAGGTTGACTCAGCCTTCCATCCTTCCAAAGTCGGTAAAATGAGTACCCAGCTCGCTGGGGGGAAAGTGTAGATGACTGGGGAAGGTAATGGCAAACCACCCCGTAGAAAAAAAGGTATGCTGTGAAAACGTTGTGAAGTTGTGAAAGCAATGTTGCCCCAGAGTCGGAAACGACTGGTGCTTGCACAGGGGACTTTTCCCTTCCTGTCCTCCCCCCATTGGGAAGGAATGTTAATCCTCTTCTCTTTTCTCAATCTGAAATCTTCAACAGAACCAGAAAAGGGTAAAAGGAATAATAATTTTTAGGATGCAGTGCCCTGAGATATTAAGAAGGAAAGAAAATTTTCACCTCAAGTCTCTCCTCTTGAAGGCACAAGCAACCAGGTGTCTTTACAGAAAGAGACCTGTCTTTTTATAAATCAGATCCATAACCAGAAAAGGTACATAGCCAAATTTAGTCTTAATTTAGTCTTCCTCTGCCTACAAACGCCGCGCAACACAGCCGGTTTAGCAACCTGGGTACTTCCCAACAAAGAAGCCCTGTACGGGGTTCAGGGGAGCTCAGGCCTTGCGCCGAACCGTAAAAGATCGGAGGCGACGTGGATGGAGGCTGAGCGTCTTGCCCGGAGTCAAGAGGGGTGGCTGAACAGCTGACTAGCCGAGAGACCACAGGAGGGATTTCTCCCCTTCCCTCCCTCTCCCCCCCCCCCCAGATTGCCAGGCTACAGATGCCTCGAGTCATTGAACTGCACCCGAAGCTGTCATCACCTGCACTTGCACTTTAGTAACAACGATCTATGAATAACACCTATGGACAGTGCAATACTCACCCAAGAGAACATCCAGACTCACACCCCACTGATTGACCGACGGCTAGATCACTAATAGAATTTGTTATTACTACTGTTAATTAATTATTGGATCATTTTAATCAATCAATTGGTAACTGAATTATTATAATATATTTATATATTAGATTATATATATCTATATTTATAATCTTTTTAGTTTATTAATTAGGATCAGGTGGGAGGGATTATATCTTTTAATAATGCTAGGAATGAATGAATTATAGAAATTTTTAACTAATTGATTGGAAAGTGGACAGGGACGGGTAATTAAATTAAATTAATTAATTTAAGATACAAGTAGTGGGTCTAGCGGTTGGGAATTGGAGGGGTTGGTGGGGGGGGGTAAGTTGGAACAGCAGGTGGAGATAAACTGGGAAGTGATACCAGTGAAGTTTTTATCTTGGGCTGGTACAGATGTCCGGCCAAGGGATTCCAGTGCTCCTGGGGAGGGGAAGATATGACGGTGGGAATAGACAGAAATATAAAGGAAGGAGACAGAGACAAAATGGGGCTCGGCCACCTTCCAGTCTACTTCCCATCCCAACGGTGGCAGGTAGTGGGGCCAAGAGGAATTGCTCGCCTCTGTCATTGGTGTTATGCAATGCCAGGTCCATAAATAATAAGACCATGACCCTTAGGGAGTTTCTGCTCCGGCAGGACGTGGACCTGGCTTGCGTGACCGAGACCTGGGTGAAGGACGGGGAGACAGTAGCTCTCTCCCAGATGTCCCCCCTGGGGTACTCGGTCTTTCACCAATCACGGATTAGCGGGCGGGTGGGAGGGGTAGCGCTACTCATACGGGAGGGTTACTCCTTCTGGGCTCTCCAGGACCCAAAGATTGATGGTATCGAATGCGCCGGTCTGGCGTGGGATGTTGGAGAGGGGTTGGCAGTCTGGCAGGTGTACCGTCTGCCTAACACACCAGCCAACGCCTTACCATCACTATTGGAGGCAGTGGCGGGCTGGGCGTTGGATTTCCCAGGGCTTATGATCCTGGGTGACTTTAACGTCCCTGCTGACGACACAGCCTCCACTCAGGCGATGGACCTAGTGTCTTCCATGGTGACACTGGGACTCTCTCAATTTGTCACGACTCCCACGCATCAGGCCGGGCACACATTGGACCTGATCTTTGCATCTGGGATTTTGGTGAACGATATCGCCGTAGAAGCGGTTCCATGGTCGGATCACCTAGCCCTTAAGGCCCGTGTGGGGACACCGCCCCAACCCTGTAGGGGCGGAGAGCCTATTTTGGCTCGCCCTCGGGGCCTGATGGACCTGGAACGGTTCCAAATGGCCCTGAGGGATCCCTGGCCCACTGGCGGTTCCCTCGATGACCTGGTGGAGACCTGGCAAGGCCAGCTATCCAGGGCCATCGATGAAATTGCACCTCAGCACCCTCTGAGCCCTCGTATAAGGCTGGCTCCATGGTACACCTTGGGACTGCGCCAGCTGAAACAAGGGCTCAGACGACTAGAGAGGCAGTGGAGGCATATTCGGGACGAAGCAATGAGAACATCCTATAGAACGTTTATGAAGTCTTATGAGATGGCAGTCAAGGCTGCAAAGAAAGATTACTTTGCAGCCAAGATTGCATCTGCAAATTCGTGCCCAGCACAATTGTTTAGAATAATTGGAGATCTTTTTTTTTGTTCAAAAGAGAAATTTTATTTACAACATCAAAAGACAAAAAAACAAATAAACAGTAAAACAACAAATCAACAACAACAACAACAACAAAAAGAAAAGGCATTATTAGTGAACCTATATACATTTTATCTAGTGGAGCGAAATTACTAAGACTAATACAAATAATGTTATTTTATCCATTCAAATCCCAATTGTTTAGCCCATTCATACATTGGATACCAAGTTTTCTTACACTCTTCCAAATTACCATCTTTCAACCTATAAGTTAACGTATCCATTTCTGCAGCATCAAGAAGGTATATAGGTTCACTAATAATGCCTTTTCTTTTTGTTGTTGTTGTTGATTTGTTGTTTTACTGTTTATTTGTTTTTTGTCTTTTGATGTTGTAAATAAAATTTCTCTTTTGAACAAAAAAAAAAAAGAATAATTGGAGATCTTATAACACTGCCACAAGGCAAACCAAATGTTAGAGAATTAGAGATTGGCTGTGAGGCATTTGTGAAATATTTTGCAGATAAAATCTCATTGCTCCGCCAAGACCTGCCTACCACATTAGATACAGTAAGTGAAATTGAGGCTCCGTGCCTGTCTTCGGGTTTGGTGCTGGACCACTTCGACCCACTCAGCCTGGAGGAAGTCGATAGAGTCCTCTCTGCTGCTCGCCCGACAACATATGATCTGGACCCCTGCCCCTCTTGGCTGATTAAATCTTGCCAGAGGGAGCTTAGGTGTCCTTTGCGGGACATCATAAATAGATCCCTCGCTGAGGGGCATTTTCCAACACCTCTGAAAGAGGCATTGGTCCGCCCTCTCTTGAAAAAATGTACAGAAGACCCGGCTGAATTGGCGAATTATCGTCCGGTGTCTAATTTACCGTTTCTAGGTAAAATTATTGAGAGGGCAGTGGCGCTGCAGCTACAGAGGTTTCTGGATGACGCTTCCATCCTGGACCCGTGCCAGTCTGGTTTCCAGCCGGGCCATGGGACAGAGACGGTGCTGGTCGCCTTGGTAGATGACCTCCAGCGGCAACTGGATCGAGGCGGCGTTGCGGTGCTGATGCTGTTAGACCTGTTGGCGGCCTTTGACACAGTCGACCACCAACTACTGACGCGCCGCCTCGCCGACATTGGGGTTAGGGGGTCGGCCTTGCAGTGGCTTTCCTCCTTCCTCCTAGGCCGAGGACAAAGGGTGCTATTGGGGATGAGCTGTCCCAGAGGCGCACACTAGACTGTGGGGTGCCTCAGGGAGCAGTTCTTTCCCCGATGTTGTTTAACATCTCTATGCGCCCCCTTGCCCAGATTGCTCGGAGGTTTGGGCTGGGTTGCCATCAATATGCAGATGACACCCAGCTCTATCTGTTAATGGACGGACGGCCCGACTCCGCCCCAGGGAATCTGAACTGGGCCCTACAGGCTGTTGCGACGTGGCTTAGGCTGAGTGGGCTGAAGTTGAATCCAGCGAAGACAGAGGTCCTTTGTGTGGGTCGCGGCGCTCTGGGAGGGGAAATAGCTCTCCCGGCCTTCGACAGCGCGCCATTGAAAGCAGCGCGCCAGGTAAAGAGCCTGGGTGTTTTACTGGAGCCTTCATTATCAATGGAGGCCCAGATAGCAGCCACTGCCAAGTCAGCATTCTTCCATCTGAGGTGGGCAAGGCAGTTGGCCCCCTTCCTAGAGCGTCGGGACCTCGCAACAGTGATCCATGCAACGGTCACCTCAAGATTAGACTACTTTAATGCCCTCTACTTGGGGCTACCTTTGTGCCGGACCCGGAAGTTGCAGCTAGTGCAGGCTATTGTTGGGACTTCCGAGAGGGGTGCACATACGGCCGGGGCTACGTGGACTGCACTGGCTGCCAATTACATACCGGATCCAGTACAAAGTGTTGGTCATTACCTTTAAAGCCTTATATGGCCAAGGACCGGCCTACCTGAGGGACCGTCTCTCCCCATATGAACCCCAGAGGGCACTGAGGTCAGCCGGAAAAAATATGATGACTATCCCTGGGCCGAAAGAGATCAAGCTCCAGAACACCCGAGCATGGGCCTTTTCAATCGCGGCCCCCGCCCTATGGAATCAGCTCCCTGAGGAGGTACGGGCCCTGCGGAACCTGGATCAGTTCCGCAGGGCCTGCAAGACCACCCTCTTCAAATTAGCATATACGGACTGCTGAATAATGCTGTTAATCAATGGATCCTCAACACGGCCCTGTCTAAGGACCTATGGCATCATGAAAATTATGCAAACTGACAGAAATTAGCATCAAAATGCCATCATTACTGTCAGATTAAATTATATAATTTTAATTACATTGACTGGTTTTTAAAGAATGTTAAATGTAAATGTTTTATGGTTAATTCAAAGTTTTATATTATTATTGTGTTTGTATGAAATGTTGTTAGCCGCCCTGAGCCTGCCTCGGCGGGGAGGGCGGGATACAAATAAAATTTTACTTACTTACTTACTTAATTGTAGAAATAAGAAGTGTAAAATCTGAACCCCCACCAGGCAGATATCTCATCACCTTCCCCATCTTGTGTTTATATATATATGCCCCATGGTATCAAAGGGGGGAGGCACAATTGAGATATTTTTCTGAATTCTCATATTCTCCTGATTTTGGGTCTAAGGATACAAATTCAAACTTTTGAAACTCTTCAAGAATGTCTCCACAAACAAAATGAGTAATTTTAGATGCCTGGAAGGAAGATGTGTATATTTTAAAACAAGCAAGTCAGTTTGAAAGCTCCTTGGCTTGCTCAAAACACTACTATGTTTTGCAAGGGTGCCAGTCTCCTGGTAGAACCTGGAGATCACTCTCAAAAATATAATGTAATGCCCCAGAACATTAAGGCAAGTGCCTCTGGGAGAGCAAGAAAATGGACTGCATGCCTTGTAATCTTCAAATTTAATTCAGCCGATTGTTTAAATTCTCTAATCCAGTTCTCTAATCATTTTTGGGTCTGATCCCTGGCATACATGTATCATACATGTATGATAAAAGCTGGCATTGTTCTATTGAGGCCTCAGTTTTGTTTTGTGTTTGTTTTTGATGTTTTTCTTCCCTTTTTGTGACCATTTTCATAATCCAGGGGTAACTTCAACTCTGGTAATCTCTTTTTGGAGCTCCAAATTTTGTGCACAATTTCATGTTTTCTTTTTAAGATTCATATCTCTTGCAACAAAATAAAAAGCCTCTCATGAACCTCTAGGTGCTCGTTTTATATATGGATATGCACTAGCCTGAATCATGAGAAGTGATGCATGAGTTATATTGTGGATTTGCGTTCTGCATAATGTATGGTGTATGAAATCTGTCCTTTAACATTGGAAGGGTAGAGACCTTGTCAAACTGAAACACCATATGAGGAGGAAGTCTCCTGTCCAAAGCAAGTATGTTAATTTAGATAATATGTGTGCAACCCTATCTCAAAAGGGTTGGACTCAAGTCCTGGCAATTTGTGGACAGCCAAGGAAAGCTTTAAAGGGGGAAAAAAACTATTATTGCTGTTTTACTTGTTTGTTTCTCTAAGTATGTTTTCCAGGCTCTTCCATATATACCTAGAGGTCCTGAAATTCATGCCTCATTGATGTTGGAAGGAAGGCCTCCCTGAGAACCCCATCCAAATTGAGTTGTGGAGAAAACTTATTTCCAGGGAAATTCCTCTGCCTAGCAAAAGGCTGGTTGCCTCAGCTGATCATAACAGCAGTCCATTGCCACTTCCAAGTTGTGCTTCCAGGAAAAGGAATTCCTTTTGGCTGCAACAGAAACAGATTTCCCTGCGAAAATATTGTCATGCATAAAGCACGCAAACTCTCCATGAACTCAGGAAAGAAGACCTTTTGTTAGACTAAGGGAGAAGGGGAGCAAGGAATTAGTCAGGAAATGGTTTTTGTATTGTAATAATGTGGCCAAGTGTGCAATGCCCACAACTGGCAATGTTTCCAAGTATGTCTGAATGTGTGTATCTTAATCACCTAGGCTACAACAAGGTGTTTGCCATTAAGGCACATGAATTGATTATAGCATGTCATTTGCATATGTCCCTTATGGTTTTTTTAGAAATTGAGATGAGTTCTTGTATTCTTGCATCATAACTAGTAATGTTTTATTGATAAAGAAATAAGTTCTTAGGATCCTTCCAAGATCTATGTTCACAAATTTAGACTGGACATGTGTCATTATTCAATGCATATACCATGAATAGATTATTTTATATTTTTTAACTCAGGCATAGCCTATTTTTGGTAATTGACATTCCTAAAACCCTTTCCCTTTGTCCCAATTGTGTCACAACCCTGGTTGTTTGAAGTCTGATCAGCAGTGCACCATGAAATGTGACACACTCTCCAAGGACTGGATGGTGCCAAAGAGGAGGAATTAATACCAGAGTGCTGCCAAATAAAGACGGTAGCCTCAAAAGACATGGGGGGCCCTCTCAAGCTAGTCTGTGTGCCCAGAAAGGCCCCATGATGGAGATCAGGAAAACTCCACATTGGAAGGCTGGGCTGCATAGCCAAGGCATGCCTCTGAGTGACCTTCTTCCCCACACACACCTTCTCTAGATGGACAATACTGGGATGTGCCAGTGTGAATGGATAATCCCAACACTGTCTCTCTCCTCCTGTGACCCATCTATACCCCATCTCTGTCAATATACTATTTCATTACCCCATTGTAGTGTCATTTCAGTCTTTCTTGGGAATGTCAAAAACCAAATTGTCACCTAGCTGCCCTTCTTGAGTGGGCATACAAAATTGATTTGTTTAATAATGATGGTCAGTCTCCTTCAGATTTTAAAATAATAAAAAAGCTTTCAGAAGACTGAAAGGGGGGAATGAAGGGGAGACCCCTGATTAATTAATGAATACCTCTATAATAATAATAAATGAAAATATGATTTTTGTGCCTTCAGAAGAGAATTTCTGATACAATATTTGAAGCAGCTGTAACTGTTAAAACCAACAGGCTAAGGGAGGAATCCAAGGTTGTAAAACAGATAACAGACAGGAGAAAGCTGAAAGCTGATAGCATACAGGAAGGTAGGGCATTTGAATAGATAAGCAGAGACACACTGGAAAACTACCAGGGAGAAAGGGGAGGGGGAAAGTGAATCAGATAACGTGTAAAGGGCCAGCCTGCAGGCTTGCTTTTGCTTAAAACAGATGGTTTGAGAAGTGTGCGGAGGTTCATTACTTTTGGGAGCCTTGCTGCTCAAATGAACCTTGCTATTGGTGCCAAATAGTAAAATACCTCGTTTTCAATCAGTAAGTGTGCGCCTTATTTCCCTGCTACAATAGTTATATTATTATGTTAGTCAATTGCCAGTTTTTAAATGGGGTTGGAAAAAATGCCAGCTGTGGGGACAGGGACAAGGAAAATGGCTGCTGCATGGGTGGGACCAAGAAATCCAAACTTCTCGCTCTAGTGGCAGCCATACAGGCTTTGCTGTGATCTTTTCCAAAACATCATAGCAAAGCAGATTTGGGAAAGACTGGAGAAAAGTCAGGGAAAGCCCATGAATTGCACAAATGTATCATAATGCTGTGGAGAAACTGCTTACCAACAGCATCAAACCTGGCACAAATAACCCGTGTGGAAATAGCCATAATGCATACTTTTGCCATTAGCAACTGTTGGTGGATGGCAATCCTGGTCTCAGAGGTTTGCTGGTACCTGAGAATACTGCTTAGCAACAGTGGAGATGCACCAGACCATATGGCATCCTATCCGTGTGCTAGCCCTGGAAATTATTTAGCTGTGTCCAGAAGAGCACATGCCAATGATGCTCATCCTAGTGTGTGTCTCAGTTCATTCAAACAGTATCTCATCTGCCTCAATTCAGATGAGAAACAGTCCAAATTTTCTCACATATAGATCAGCTTGAAAATAAGTCCTTACTATATAATAATTCTTGGGTTCTTTAACTTTATCAACAATCACTCATGTGATATACCCAGAAACTAGAATGCAGTTTGCTATGTGAATGTGGAGAGACGGGCATTCCATTGCATGGATCACTGTAGCAAGGTCTTGGGTAATTAGATTGGGAACCAATTGACTGTTCAATTGCTTGAACAGTCAAAGATGATAAAAGGCTGATCTTCCAACCAAGCTAACTTGGGCATCCATAGACAGGGAGGGATCCAGGATAATCCCTAGGCTCTTCACCTTCGCCAAAAGCACCCAGTTGGGAGTTGAGAACCAGATTCCCAATCCTAAATCTCCATGACCAATGTACCAGGACCTCTATCTTCACTGGAATAAGTTTCAGGTGGCTCTGTTTAAGCCAATCTGCCACTGCCTGTAATGCCCTGGCCAACACCTCTGGGCAGAGGCCATCCATCCATCTGCCAGGGAGGCAGTGGGGCCCTTGGATGACCAAGGGGTAAAAGGATTACTGAAGGAAGACAGGAAAATGGCTGAGAAGCTGAATGCACTTTATGCATCTGTCTTCACTGTGGAAGATGAGAAGTGTTTGCCCACTCCAGAACCACTAATTTTGGAAGGGGGGTTGAAAGACCTGAGTCAGATTGAAGTGACAAAAGAGGAGGTCCTACAACTGATTGACAAATTAAAAACTAATAAGTCACCAGGTTCAGATTGCATACATCCAAGGGTTCTGAAAGAACTCAAAGGTGAACTTCTGGATCTCCTGACAAAAATATGTAATCTTTCATTGAAATCTGCCTCCGCTCCTGAGGACTGGAAGGAAGCAAATGTCACCCCCCATCTTTAAAAAGGGTTCCAGAGGAGATCCAGAAAACTACAGGGCAGTCAGTCTGACTTCAATACCGGAAAAGTTGGTAGAAACCATTATCAAGGACGGAATGAATAGGCACATTGATGAACACAAGTTATTGAGGAAGACTCAGCATGGGTTCTGTAAGGGAAGATCTTGCCTCACTAACCTGTTACAGTTCTTTGAGGGGGTGAACAAACATGTGGACAAAGGGGACCCAATAGATGTTGTTTATCTTGACTTCCAGAAAGCTTTTGATAAAGTTCCTCATCAAAGGCTCCTTAGTAAGCTCAAGAGTCATGGAGTAAAAGGACAGGTCCTCTTGTGGATCAAAAACTGGCTAATTTCATTGAATGCCCATGAGTTTTTGTATTGTGAGAAAGGGAGAAAAGTACTTCTTTCTCTGCTTTCTCCATTCCATGCATAATCTTGTAAACTTTTATCATGTCACCCCACAGTCCATGTTTCTCCAAGCTAAAGAGCCCCAAGTGTTTTAACCTGTCTTCATAGAGAAAGTGTTCTGAACCTTTAATCATTTTAGTTGCCCTTTTCTGGACTTTTTCCAGCGCTATACCATTGTCCTGGGCATCATGGAGAAAAGGTGGCTGTTGTGTACCTAGGTGGGGGAAGGATATCATGAACCCCTGGGCTATTTGTTTTAGATAGCATTCTCCATGCATGTGTGTGTGTTCATGAAGCAGTATCTGAATAGGCCCTCAAATATATTACCATTGTCTTTATTAAAAAAGAGTTAGCCTTCTCAATCTAGGTTCAGAATAATATTAGACGTGTTTCTCCTATGCCTATTATAGTAAGGTTCAGAAGATAGGTTTCAACTGTACTGCCTATTGTGGAGGACAGTCACAAAAACAGAAGCTCATTGGCATAGAGAATATCTACCACATAAGCTTCTCTTCTTTTTAGGTGAAAGAAGCTTTTCCTAGAAGAGAGACTGGGGAAACAAAATATTCATGCCCCATTGTTCACTGCTTTTCTTTACCAATATGGAACTGTTAGTATGAATAACTTTTTGGGAGGGAAGTCACCAATCTTTCACATGTTTATTCCTCCCTTCCTCTTAACAGTTCACGGAGGAATATGTTGTTTGTCTTACTATGTGGTTTTCTGTTCTGAGGTTATGGTGCTATGTTTGAAATAGGAAATATTTACAGTGGCTTAACTGCTGATATTCTATCTCTAGTTTCCATTAATTTCATACTTTATGGTCTGTTTCCAGCAATTACAGAAACTTCCCTTCACATAATATTATTATTAGCATCAATAATTTATACTATTTTACCATTTCTATGGTGTTCCTGATATACAAAGTGTTTTACAGTGTTGATGTGCTTTTAGATATTCCCTTCTCTTATTTTAACTGTAGTGATTATTCTCTTACTTATCATAGATAGCTTGTGAATGGTTGGTCTTGACTTCTTTGGGCTTAGTAAGATATTTTTTTTCTGCAAACTACTTTCTTCTTAAAGCAGAATGCCAAGAGATTGCACATCATGACCTTTAACATTGATTTGACCGTTTCAATTCATTCAATTTCCTGAATCTTGATGTAATTTTTAAAATGTGTTCCCTTCCATATATAAAATTAACAGTTCTTTCCCATAGCCAATTGTTAAGCATGTTTATAGCTATTCCCTTTAGTGGGTTGAGATATGTTCTGCAATCTATTTAATTGTTTTTAATAAGCCACACATGAGATTGTTTCCATATCTTCTGGGTCAGTGTTTTAAGATGCAATGTGCTATTCGTATATATTTTTATTTTTAATGATGTAATGTCTTCATTCATACTTAGAAGATGATTTTTCTCATTAAATTATACATCACCTTCAAATATTTTGCATTCCTCCTTGAAATATTAAATTTGCATTTTTATCTATGAATAATTGTACCCCAAGAGAATGCATAAACCAAGAGCTGTGTTATATGGTTTCTCCTAGACCATTCACAACATGTTTAACTTTGAAGGTTGATTCAATGCAATATTTTTTTGCAAAAAAATGGTAGTTATATTTACATTAATTTATTTGGCCTGCTGGAAAAAAATGATATGCCCCAGCTCCTTTACTTAATGGGATTCTTTCCTCGTTGCAGTGCAAACGGCTGGAGCAGGAGCTTCATCATATGAAAGAGCAGAACCAGACTTCTGCAAACAACACGAGACATCTGACTGCTGAAAACAATCAAGAACGTGCTCTGAAGGTAAATCTCCATTCCTTCTTGCAGGCAAATTAAGGTTGTAAGCCCTGGGTGCCAGCTTTCTGTGCCGCATATATCAGTTGTGTACATTTCGGCAGAAGTGAGCTGCGCTGTTTGCCAACAACCCCTTCTTTAAACACAGATACAGCACCCTTCTGTTATGGTATTATTTTGTGGTGTGTGTGTATGTCCGTAAGCACAAGATAAAAACAACGTATTCTCCAAATTGGCTAAGTGTGTTTTGGTAACTAATATTAAATTCATGCAGATTCAGTTCTGGCAATATTTTATAATATTTGGCGGATAATTGCTGTTCGTCCATTGGTAACAGTACAAAATGAATTTTGTTAAAAGTCTCTGTTTGATATGCTTCAGGTAATGTGTGCCGTATTAATAAGATTGTTGACCTATCCTAGTAGTGACCACATAGCTGATACTGCTATTTGCAAAAAGGAGCTTATTATTCCTCTTCCCAGTTCCAGGTGAAAAATGTCTTGTCAAAAAGGATAAAGGGGAGGAAGCAGACAAAAGAGTGAGAGTATGAAGAGGTTTATACTTGGGTTTTTAGAAAATGTATATCATGGCACCCCTGGATTCCTTTGATATTTCTCTTTAGAGATCCAAAAATTAACAGAGGGATAGATATCACAAAATACTCAAGTATGTCCACTTAACCACATTATGTATAACAGGGAGCAGAGAAAAATCTTACCAGGAGTCAGAATTGTTCTGTGAGTTGAAACTGTTTTTCACTTTTTAAACTAAAAAACCCCCTAAGGATGAAATTTCTGCTATCTTTGTTACTTTTGAAATATATAAATTATTGCTAAATGAACTTGAGATAATTCATTAAACTGGGCTTATTCTTTCCATATCCCTAGTCTGAGCTTGCTCCATGCAACTTTCACAAGGCACAAAGATGAAGCTGATCCTTGGTTGGTTGTCATGGGATGCATGAAAAGCACTTGGAAAGGAAATTAGAGTCAGCTGTCAAATAAAATGCAGTTACCCCCAAGCTGCTCCACATGCTTGTTTTACCTATTCTTTGGTTGTCAAAATCAAACCAGCTTTTATCTCTCTGACCACACAAAGAGAGACTTGTAAACTGGTGTTCAGTCCTAAGTATTTGTGCCAGTGGATCCATCTACAACATTGGACTAACATCTCTCAGTGTTGCCACATCAGACATTTTAAAGTTACAACCAATTGTACTTGTTTACGTACTGTGCTTCTAGTCTCAGAATTGGGCTAAAAATATGCATATACTTTGCATGTGTACACATTTGAATCACTATTCATTTAAAGTTCTGTGCAAACAAGCCCAAACCTAAATAAAACATATAGTTTACATTATATAGATTTGAATCCCATGGATTCACTACCTGAAACAGACTGAAATTCACTGATTTCTTTCTTCTGCTGCAGACCTTTGACTCCCACCTCATAATGTTCCTAGAGTCAAAGCAGCAATTTTTGGGGGAGGGGGGAGCTTTTGGACTCCAGGAGGGAGAGTCAAAAGTCCCATCCTGATGATGAAATTTCCTTCATTCACTGAAGATTTAACACAGGTTTCAAACCATGGAGTATTCAAGGGGATATCTCACTCAAGACACAGGCCCTGTATTGTATGGCACACAATTATCAGGGGTACCTGACCATCAGAAGCAGCTTTTAGGTGGTGCAGGGGGATGAAGCAGACAGGAAATATCTTTCTATGAGTGGGGCAGAACTCAAAGATCTAACTATAATATTGGTCTTTGAAATTTTAAAAGTAATTTTCAGTGCAGATGACAGTAGTATCAGCACAATGTTGTTTGTTCTTATGCTGCTTTTTCAGTACTGAATGAGCTTTACAATTGTTTCTACATCTTCCCTTGGGGTTCCCCTCCCCTCCCCCATTTTTTTCCAGCAAAGGCAAGTATATATCCTTCTGCTGGAGCAGTAGTGTAAACTGATTAGGATTTAGAATATTGCTCTTTGATTACTTTACTTTCACTTTTACTTTCAGTGTTCACTTTCAGCTCTGCAAATGTAACTAATTTTACTGCAGATTTACAGATATTGGTCACATTACTGTCTATAATATCTAAAATAAAATATCATAGACTTTTCCACCCCTGAAAATAATTTAGTTCTTGAAACACATACTACACAGGTCACATTAGTAGACCATGTGTGAATGGAGAGAACTTCAGAATATAGTCATATGTATATAGCCACCTGGCTACTAAGAATTGCAAAAGTTGATTGTACTGGAATGAAACATGATTCTTATGCAGAAACTGTCAGCCAAGAATTGGCAAGCAGTTCTGCCATTTTTTTCCTTCCAAAGCAGAAGAACACACAAAATTTTAGAAATAGCATGCAGCTTTGCACAATGATCCATTTACATACGTGGTTATCTTTACACAAATAGTACTTTTGTTGACTTATTTCTATAAGTAATTTTAATTGTGTGCCTGAGTGTCTGTTTCAGTGGAATGAAAGCACATATTAGCAATACTTTTCTTTAGCTTGTTACTAAAGACAAAGAGATTGAGAATAGAACAACCTTATTCCTTATGGTTAAGAGAAGCGGACAGTTGGTCAAGGAAAATCGATTTCCAGAAACAAAATAGATTATATGAAAGTGTGGAGTTAATCTCAGCAAACATTTAGGCCCGAAGGGAGGGAGTGCAATATAAAGATTTTATAATATCTGCTTAGTTCAGTTATGCAAGGAATTATATCAGTCTGGGAATTTAATGGAGGACAGCATCACATTTTTAGGTATCGGGTTTTCTAGCAGTCTAGAGAACTTTCACATCACATATGAAACCCTGAACAGGAGTAGATAGGAGAAGGCTGAAAAACTGCATACTATTTAACAATTTTTCAGAATTCTTCTCAACCACACCGTATGTAATTTCTATGCCTGTAATAAAATCTGTAAGCAACCAGTTTTGTATACAAAAGTGAAATGCCCCTCCAACAGAAAGGTGAATTAGTGACCAGCTTTAGGATTGCTAAAAAAAAAATCCTATGAAATCTTGTTCCTTGTGCATGGCTCCTGGTGTAAATAAAATAAATAAATGTGTAGGCTACCAAAGGTGGGATCTTAAACATGCCCTCTTAAGTCCACACTTAGATTCTGCTTAGGATGATGCTGTGAACATGTGCTGTACTTAGAAGAGGAATTTGAAGAATTAGCTAAATTAAAAGTATCGGAGCAGAGTGTGGACTTACTTGTGGAAAGGAGAAAGTCCATGATTTCTGTGACTATCATCCTCCAGATGTAGTTGTCCACATGGGAGTGGCTTTTGAGGTGCACATGTGCTGCAGCAAGAAGACAAACATGAAACATCCACAAGCAGAATTCCACTTGTACTTCTTGGGGTCCGATCTCCTTGTAGTTTTATAGGATTAGTACAACTGACCCCATTGTGACAGAACTGGATGTGATTGTATATTCCCTCCCCATAAAAACACTAGTACCCCTTGTCCACGGGCAGATCTGCATTATGTATTTTCATTGAGCAGAAGTAACCATGGGACTTACTCCACCCACTTTCAAAGTTGTTCATTGGAAGTGGATCTTTTAAATGACTCCCAGGGGCAAATAGTAAAGTCACCAAGTTTGCCGTTGACAGCAAATAGCTCAGAAGGGTAAAATCCAAAGTGAACAGCAAAGAACCCTGCAACGCCCCCCCCCCAAAAAAAACCCTCCTCAAACCAGGTGAACAGTTGATAGAATGGCAGAGGAGGTTTGAGCTAAATGCCAAGTTCTGCAACAAAATAATTCTAATCACACATAACTTGCATGTGGCTACCTAGGAAAATGTTTGTGAGCTCATAGTGAAAATAATATATAACTGAAAATAGTATTTCCACATGCAAATAGCATGTTCAGTATGAGTAGATATTAAGACAGAATAAGTAGTGAAACAATTGTAATTTTGATTTCCCTTCCTATTCTGAGTACATAATGTTCCAATTTCATATAACCCCTCACCTCAAAAGCCATAGAAAGCTCTAAATAGCAAAGGTCTTTCTGTGATCCATCCATGATCCCCTTATCTGAAATGCTGCTCCAAGTTAATAGAAACCACTTTCTGTTGATCATAGACACTGAGGAGACATAGGTGGGGCAAGTACTATATAAATATTTCTGACATTTGTGCTCCCCCCCCCAAAAAAAAATGGTACCAGGGCCCCTTTACCTGAAAGAGCCCAGTTCTTTTGTGTAGCTTGAAATCTGTAGCTAGCATGAATGAGTGAATTTTTCTAGAGACATGGAGACAAAAGCAGGTAAGGCCTTAATGTGTTCTCAAGGCTACAAACTAACCTTGGCTTGGCAGATTGGATATGTTTGCACTCATCAACTCGCCTTTCATGCTTAATCTAAAGATCTTGATGGTGTTGCTGTGACCAATGGGGACATGCCTTGGGCTAAGAATACCAAAATTTGTAGCTGTTTCCCAAAAGCTACTTACCTGTAGAATTAGAGAGCATCCTAGTAGTTTTCTATGTTTAATTCCCACCCTCCTTATTCGAAGAACATTGGATATAATTTATGGAAAATATAAAATTCTTCCAACACAATGTTCAAAGAACAAAAACTCTAAATTCTAAAGCAAGACTAAAATATGTTCAACTTTCCGGTTTTATCCAGTTTGCACAGTTCTACAATTTAAATTTGGAATTTTGCTTTCAGTGGAAATGTACTAGATACATACACACACTTGAATTGGGGGGGGGGGGGAAGCTTGTAGGTACACAAAATAAAGAAATATCCATAAAAAATTTCCCCTCTCCCACTGTCCAAGAAATAATTTCTATTTTCTGTTTTTAGCAGAAATTAACAAAAAAAAAAATTATAGATTTTGCTCTCAAGTCATGAAGGTTAAAAATTACCAAAACATCTTAAAAACAACTAAGACTCTTGTGGGACCTTAAGAGCTAACATGTTTACAATTAAATCTATGTAAAGTTAGTCAAGTCTAAGCCCACTGAGGCACAGGCTTCAATGTACTACTAGTCATCAGAGCAGTAAATAATACCACTATAAATTTGTTGGCCTTTAGAATGCTGCAAGATCTTTGCTGTTTTTACTAGAGATAATATGGATATTCCTCTGGAAGTAAACATTCTTTGAGTTTGTCAGCATTATGATTACAGGAAGGGTTGGCAGGGTTCTTATATCTTAAATAACTGCATGGCAGGTTACAATTTAAAAAATCACATATTTTCTTTGAGAGGTGCAATTCAGGGCAAAGCTGCATTTGTTGAATGCTGGATAGAGGTCAGCAGAGAATCCCTTACTGAAAATGGTAACAGCCTCAGAGACCATGATATTATTCATCTAGATTGCTTTAGAACCTCTTCTCTTTCACCTCACATCTTGACTTTTAAGTACAGGATCTATCCAATTTAAATAGCTCTCTCTGCATTAAAAAGAACAACAACAATATAATCAAAAGCATGTGACTACCAGTCCGATGGCTAGTGTACTGGATAGGACTAGGGATACAAAGATTCAAAACCCACTTGACCAGATGATTTGGGGGCAATGGTTCACTCTCAGCCTCTTCTACCACACACAGTTCTTGTGAGGATAACATGGCTTCTTAGAGGAAGAGTGGGATAAAAATGCTCTAAATATTTTTTTTTTCATTTAAAAAAAGTTTCTGTCCATTCTGCTGCATATTCAGGGATACTTTGTGGCAAGCTACTAGTTAGGTCAACCCATTTATATTTTCACTCCACTTAATCATGGGGGGTCATTTCTATTGACTTTGATCAAACAATATGCCTGTGTCTGTGACAAAAAAAAAAAGGATTTGCCAGTAGCAGTGCAGATGGATCTTTATTTTCAGAACTTTGAAATGTGTTGAAGCAATTGACATAAATACTTTTCCACCACATTGTTCCTGGCAGCTGCTTTTTGTCAGAACACTGTTGCACACTGAATTTTATCAGTGAACAATAGATTTCTGTTGTATATACAGTATGTCACAGAAGTGAGTACACCCCTCACATTTTGTAAATATTTAAGTATATCTTTTCATGTGACAACACTGAAGAAATGATACTTGGTTACAATGTAAAGCAGTGAGTCTACAGCTTGTATAACAGTGTAAATGTGCTGTCCCCTCAAAATTACGTAACTCACAGCCATTAATGTCAAAACTGCTGGCAACAAAAGTGAGTACACCCCTAAGTGATAATGTCCAAATGGGGCCCAAAGTGTCAATATTTTGTGTGGACACCATTATTTTCCAGCACTGCCTTAACCCTCTTGGGCATAGAGTTCACCAGAGTTTCACAGGTTGCCACTGGAGTCTTCTTCCACTCCTCCATGACGATGTCATGTAGCTGGTGGATGTTAGAGACCTTGCACACCTCCACCTTCCATTTCAGGATGCTCCACAGATGCTCAATAGGGTTTAGATCTGGAGACATTCTTGGCCAGTCCATCACCTTTACCCTCAGCTTCTTTAGCAAGATCTTACTCAGTTCCGCAGGGCCTGTAAGACAACCCTCTTCCGGTTAGCCTACGCCTGACTGGATAAATGTAGCCTGCTAAACTGCTGTGTTTTATACTGTGTAGTTTTAATGTTATAATGTTATAGTTTTTAGGTTTTTGAATGCTTAACTTTTAAATGTAATAACTTTGCTTCTGTTTTATTGTTTTATTGTTTTGTCGTTGTTGTGAGCCGCCCTGAGCCATTCTGTGGGAAGGGCGGGATATAAATTATGGAATAAATAAATAAATAAATAAATAAATAAATAAATAAATAAATAAATAAATAAATAAATAAGTGGTCGTTTTGGAGGTGTGTTTGGGGTTGTTATCATGTTGGAATACTGCCCTGCGGCCCAGTCTCTGAAGAGAGGGGATCATGCTCTGCTTTAGTATGTCACAGTACATATTGGCATTCATGGTTCCCTCAATGAATTGCAGCTCCGCAGTGAAGGCAGCACTCGTTCAGCCCCAGACCATGACATTCCCACCACCATGCTTGACTGTAGGCAAGTCTTTGTACTCCTCACCTGGTTTCTGCCACACACGCTTGACACCATCTGCACCAAACAAGTTTATCTTGTTCTCATCGGACCACAGAACATGGTTCCAGAAATCCATGTCCTTAGTCTGCTTGTCTGCAGCAAACCGTTTGTGGACTTTCTTGTGCATCATCTTTAGAAGAGGCTTCCTTCTGGGATGGCAGCCCTGCAGATCAATTTGATGCAGCGTGCGGCATATGGTCTGAGCACTGACAGGCTGACCCCCCACTCCTTCAACCTCTGTAGCAATGCTGGCAGCACTCATACGTCTATTTCCCAAAGCCAGACTCTGGATATGACGCTGAGCACGGCCACTCATCTTCTTTGGTCGACCATGGCAAGGCCTGTTCTGAGTGGAACCTGTCCTGTTAAACCGCTATATGGTCTTCGCTACCGTGCTGCAGCTTGGTTTCAGGGTCTTGGCAATCTTCTTATAGCCTAGGCCATCTTTATGTAGAGCAACAATTTATTTTTTCAGATCCTCAGGGAGTTCATTGCCATGAGGTGCCATGTGGAACTTCCAGTGACCAGTATGAGGGAGTGAGAGCAATAACCTGCTCCCCCTTCACACCTGATACCTTGTACCACTAACGAGTCACATGACACCAGGGAGGGAAAACGGCTACTTGGGCCCCATTTGGACATTATCACTTAGGGGTGTACTCACTTTTGTTGCCAGTAGTTTAGACGTTAATGGCTGTGTGTTGCGTAATTTTGAGGGATCAGCACATTTACACTGTTATACAAGCTGTAGATTCACTACTTTACATTGTAGCCAAGTGTTATTTCTTCAGTGTTGTCACATGAAAAGATATACTTAAATATTTACAAAATGTGAGGGGGTGTACTCACTTCTGTGACATACTGTATTTCCTTTATAGGTTCTTGGTATTTTAGAGCCATTGCTATACCCATGCACCCATTGCTGCAACGGTATTGAAGTACCCTTCTCCTGTATTTTTCCAGTAGCTTTCCAAAAAAGTTATATATCAAAACAGTTTGGGCAGGGAGAATGACATTGTTTCTTCCTATGTGAGTATCACAGTTTTTGGGGATTGGACACCATTTATCTGCAAAAGAACTACAAACTGGAGAGCCAGTTTGGTGTAGTGGTTAAGTGTGTGGACTCTTATCTGGGAGAACCAGGTTTGATTCCCCACTCCTCCACTTGCACCTGCTAGCATGGCCTTGGGTCAGCCATAGCTCTGGCAGAGGTTGTCCTTGAAAGGGCAGCTGCTGTGAGAGCCCTCTCCAGCCCCACCCACCTCACAGGGTGTCTGTTGTGGGGGAGGAAGGTAAAGGAGATTGTGAGCCTCTCTGAGACTCTTCTGACTCTGAGACTCTTCTGAGTGGAGAGCGGGATATAAATCCAATATCTTCTTCTTCTTCTTCTTCTTCTTCTTCTTCTTCTTCTTCTTCTTCTTCTTCTTCTTCTTCTTCTTCTTCTTCCTACCATATGAGTGAGATCATGTGGTAATTACTGTTATGCTGCACATCCCTAGATTAGGGATGGGAATGAACCAAACCACAAAGCTAAATTCACCATGAATTTTGCCCTGTTCATGATTTCAAACAGAAGTTCGTGAAAGGAGTTCCTGGAGGTTCATGGTGGTTCATGGATGGAGCAGAAAGCGGGTTTAAAAGGACTCTGAGTCCCTTTAAACCCCTGCTTTCTGTTCCCCTTGACAGCTGCAAAAAACAGTTGAACTGTTTGGGGTTGTCTTGTGCAGTCTTTTTAAACTTTAAAGGGACTGCAGAAGATAGCTTGAAAAACAGCTGCATGGCAGAGGGGCAAACTGCTCCCTGTCACTCATCTTTTTTTCCAGGCTTTCTGCAAAACCAATTTAAAGAGACTGCAGTCCCTTTCAACAGTGTTTGCAGGACCACAAACCACTTTGGTTCAAGAATTCACCTCCTGGTTCAGTTTGTGGTTCTGCCATTAATTGAACTACATTTTCTTGGTTCATGCCTAGATGTAAAGAGCCTCCACTATTGTGATAAATAATGTTATTGTATACCGGGTTCGTTACAAGGTGCTGGTTATCACCTTTAAAGCCCTATATGGCCGAGGACCTGCCTACCTTAGGGACCGCCTCTTTCCATATGTTCCCCAGAGAGCACTGCGTTCCAGCTCACAAAATCTTCTGGAAATCCCAGGGCCTAAGGAGGCCAAATTAAAAACAACCAGGGAACAGGCCTTCTCTATAAAGGCACCCCAATGGTGGAATCAGCTACCAAAAGAGGTGCGGGCCCTACGGGATTTTAATCAGTTCCGTAGGGCTTGCAAAACAGCCCTCTTCCAACTAGCCTTTTAAGATGAACCAGAATTAATATCAAGCCATTTTGTACAAACAGAGATTGTAGCACCATTGTATGGTTTTTAGATTAATTTTAACGTTAACTTATATATTGTATTTATTTATGTCACCTGTTTGTTGATTGTATTTCTTAGTTTTATTGCTATATCATGATATTTATATAATGCTTTGTAAGCCGCCCTGAGCCTGCCTTGGCGAGGAGGGCGGGGTATAAATAAAAACTTATTATTATTATAAAGATCAGTGTTTACAAAGCGGTTGTGATGACAACCCTCATCTACAGCTCCGAATCATGGGTTTTATACCGTCATCACCTGCGACTCCTTGAGCGCTTTCATCAGCGCTGCCTTCGCACCATCCTCAACATCCACTGGAGTGACTTTGTGACCAACACTGAAGTCCTCAAGAGGGCGGAGGTTACAAGCATCGAAGCACTGCTGTTGAAGACGCAGCTGCGCTGGGCAGGGCATATTTCTAGGATGGAAAACCACCGCCTTCCCAAGATTGCTCTGTATGGCGAACTTTCCACCGGCCATCGAAATAGAGGGGCACCAAAGAAGAGGTACAAGGACTCCTTGAAGAAATCCCTTGGCACCTGTCACATCAACCATCACCAGTGGTCCGACCTAGCCTCAGATCGCAAAGCATGGAGGCACACCATCCACCATGCTGTCTCTTCCTTTGAGAACACACGCATAGCTGGTCTTGAGGACAAAAGGAGATTGAGGAAGAATCGCACTGCTGCAGCATCAACCCCGGATCAGACTTTTCCCTGCGGCCACTGTGGCCGGACCTGCCTGTCCCGCATTGGTCTTGTCAGCCACCAGCGAGCCTGCAGCAGACGTGGACTACTGCACCCTTCCTGAATCTTCGTTCGCAAAGTCAAGCCGAGAGAGAGAGAGAGAGATTATTATACTTTGACCATGAAGAGTAGTTGTGATAGATAGATGACACAACTAAGAAGAAGAAGAATTGCAGATTTATATCCCGCCCTTCTCCCTGAATCAGAGACTCAGAGCGGCTTACAATCTCCTATGTCTTCTCCCCTCAAAACAGACACCCTGTGAGGTGGGTGGGGCTGGAGAGGGCTCTCACAGCAGCTGCCCTTTCAAGGACAACCTCTGCCACAGCTATGGCTGACCCAAGGCCATTCCAGCAGGTGCAAGTGGAGGAGTGGGGAATCAAACCCGGTTCTCCCAGATAAGAGTCCGCACACTTCACCACTACACCAAACTAGGATTTAATTCAGCCAGTTTACCAGGCTAGCATGAATCTTCATGTAGTAAAGGAATTGATGGGTTCCTCCACTTCAGTCACCATGCAGATAACATCACAGATGATATGGAGGTGCCATGTGGAGGTTTGATTGCTTAAAATTAAACTAAATGAGATGAGCATCATGGATCTCTCCCCATTCTATGGGGAGAATGGTCAAATTTAATTTTTTCCACTACTGCATTATTTTATTTATTTACTTACTTACTTACTTTCAATTTATATCCCGCCCATTCCAAACGGATTGATTTTAACAATCAAAAGTGGATCTCCCCACACTGTTATTAGACCTTTAAAGGGTGAAAAAAATGATGGGTACCTGATCCATGAAGCTGTAATTTTAAGGACAAATGAAGATCTGTGATGTCCATCACTGTCACACTTGGTCCTTATAGTGGCATTCTTTTTCATTTTTCAAAAAAACTGATTACATTCAACTTAAAATAGGTATGATAGATACAAATTCCTCAGCATTGTATAATACAAGTGTGGGCCTGTGATATTCTTGGTGGGGATTTCCTTCCCTCCCCCCCCCCAGTTTTGCATTGGGCCCAGGGCCACCACGTTTGTCAGGCTCTATAGCTGCTGCTGGTGGGCCCTGCACAGCTCCCAGGCCACAGCATGGCTTTTGGGTTATGCAGCTGCTGCACAGAGCCCCAGGCTGCCCAGCCACTATCAGGCCCAGTGCAAAGCCTCAGGCTTCATGGCTGCCACCAGGCCTGGCATGGAGCTTCAGGCTGCACGGCCATCACTGCCACTGGGCCCTGGGCTGCACTGCTGCTGCAGCCATCAGGCCCAGCATGGAGCCCCAGCAGGCCTGTAGCTATGAGAGGGCTCTCACCAGGCAATGCCACTTCCCTAGTTTGTCTAGCCCAGTCAAGCCAGAAGATTGTTTGTGTCATGTCTGCACTGGTAGGAAAAACAGAGAGACTGAGGAGGGGGAAATCCCTGTTGCTGGTAAAAGCTGTTTTCATTTCACTGCTAGCTGACAGCTTATAGCTGGAGGTGTGAAAACTGACAATTTCCTTGCCTGGCCAGGGAGGTCATTAGCATTTCCAAAGTGCTGTTGGACTGGAGATTAGGTGAGAACTGTCCATGCCATTGTCTCTGGCCAGGAAGGTCATTAACATTTCTAAAACATTTCTAAAGACCATATGCCATAATGAATCAGTTATTACCCATGTCTTCACTCTTCTGAAGGGCAATTAACCATATATAATATAATAGTCTTTGACCTTTTCCATAAATGATCTTCTTGATGGTATTTTCTTTCATTTCCAGAGTTTGGCTACTGTCAATCAAGCTGCGGTTATAATATATTACAAAATCACTCTAAGTAGCAATGAAGTTCAGTAAGAATAATTCAGGTGAAAATTCAATGCTTTGTTTAGTACCTTTTAGTAACATTATGACCATCATCATCTACCATTTAATTGTTGTAACACATTTCCACCATATGTGGAGAAAGTCAGTGAGAGTCACCACAGTACCATCAGCGATTACTAATACCATTGTACATTCTGGTCAAACATGCCGACTTAAAATGCCATTAATCTTAATGGCATTCTCCCTTAAATTTAGGCTAAAAGAGAAGGAGAGGCATGTAGACAAGAATTTCCAAACATAGTCATGTGCCTCCTAGCCAAGTGCCTGATTCCATTTTCTGTATGTATTTACCCTTGAGCAGATCCCCAGGTAATACATAATATGTTATACATGACAGAGAGAAGATTTCATTCTTAGAGACAATAATTGTTTCAAAGGGGGTCAATTTCCTGTTAAGCTATCCCATTATACTGGCATTTTAAGCAAAGTTGCACCCTTTTAAGCCTACTTACTGCTAATTCAACAACTATATCAGTCCCCAACCTACCCTACAGAATACATGCTGCTATCTGGGAAGACAGGACAGGGAAAGCACATGTTCTGTTTCTTTGTGAAGGCTCTTGACACAAACTGGAATTATGTAGATCCATGATTCGTGTCCACAAAGATGTGAATGTACACTTGGACATAAAACATTGTGTCTGTCTCAGAATCTTAAGTTTTCTCTTACTTTCCAGGGGGTCTATTTTCATAGATACTAGATGACTCTTGTGTTCCAGTCTTAACAATCAAGCCAATCCATACACAAGATAAAAGTGTGGTTGTATGTCCAGAAGCAGTTCCAAAGACTTCAAAATGAATCAACAATGCAGACCTAGTATTTCCCCAATGCTTTAGAAAGTCATTGTTTTAGCAAGCAACCAAATGGTGTGCAGAAGTCTTGATTTGCTTTATATTTGTTGAACGTAAGGGGTCCAGGAACAAATACTAAACATACTGCTCACAAGCAAGTCAAACTGAATGCATTCCCAGTCTGTGGAAGATATTAAAGCAGTGCAAACACTTGGAGATCTCAGCAGAGACTATATTAGGATGTGTCATCCTTGCAGAACCTGATTGCTCAGTCCTGGCGTGTACCTCAATTTGAGTATTTCATTATACTTATACAAAAATGAATTATTCAGTAGGAAGCAATAACCTTAGAGAAGTTCTTCTCTTTTATAGCGATAAATACAGTGTCCTGGCATTTCCAGTTAGAAATTCAATCTCCAGTGAATATTCACTTAACAAAGTTGTGTTTTCAAAGTTTTACTTTTTATTAAAGAAAAATGTAACTAATAGATGAAGCATACAGGAGGTTAACATTACCGACACTAAATATCATTGATTTGTTTGAAAGCAAACTTCAGTGAACACCACATGTTCAAGCCAGTCATAAATATAGTTTCATGAATGAAATTTGCAACAAAGGGCTCAATCTGCAGACCACTTAACCTGAAGTATTTGGTCTGTTTACAGTGCAATCCTATGCATGTTTATTCACATTTTATTCAGTAGACTTACTCTAGCTAAGTGAGCAGTGGATTGCAGCCTTAGAAGATTTACAGCCCAATCCTTACTTCCATGGCAGCTGGCCGTGGTGTAAGTGCAGCACTGCTCGTCCACTTCCTAAGGGCTTAGTTCTGCTCGGGCGGGGGGAAAGAAGAAGCGTAGCGCACCGCAAGGGAGACCATCACCATGGCAACTCTGCTGTAGTACGGACATGCTGCTGAGGCATTGGAGGCAGTAGGGGGAGAGGGGCTTCCTTGGGCCCCCGGTTTGGCCAGTCCCAGTGCAGGCGCCAGGGCACATGACTGTCGAGGGTGGGGAGATGCAGCCCCGGAGAGGCTGATCACCTGTCCCTCCCCCCACCTGACAGAGAACTGTGCCAATTACAGGCAGATGGGCACAGTCAAAGCAGGGAAGTTCCACCAATACGGGGAGGAGAAAGGAGTGAGGCTGGGCATGTGTGAGAGAGAAGCGTGGTTTGCTGCCGTGGGGGTGGGGGTGGGAAGGGGAAGGGGAAGTGCAGAGCTGCAAAATTGCCCAGTCCCACGGCCGAGCCCACCCTCTGTCAAAGACTTGTGCCAATAGCAGGCAGATGAGTGGAGGCATGTGACCTCCCAACCAGACATAAACAAACAAGAAAGACATAGTACAGAAATCTGCATGCAAAGACCCCAGACAAAATGTGTGCATCGGGATGAGCAGACAGAGTCCTGGCATACCACCAAGTCCCCACAGGGAAGCTCTCCCCGGCATGGACTCGGAGTACCTCCGGGATGCCATGACACTCCCCATTACTTGCGGGGAAGTCCCCCCCCCCGGGGCAGCAGAAGACAGAGTGTAAGGCATCAGATATACATCCACTCCATTCGTGTGCTCCCTGCCCACTGAAGGTTGTGCCATGGGTACAGCAGCCCCATGGGGTTGGGCAGGCTGTTGGACCAGCCAGGCTGAGGTACAGCCCTTGGCCCCCCTCCCTCTCATGGGATGAGTGGGGCAAAGACCCCCCTCCCGCATCCACCCTTGCAGTGGCAAGGTGACTCATAGCCCCCTCCCCAAGAAACAAGCGAGCCCGTGTTCCAAGACAGTCCCTCGGGGAGCCCACTGACAGAGTGGCAGAGGGGAGGGGGAGGGGCACAGGAAAGGGGCAGCAGACGCCAAGCAGGAGAGACAAAGTAGAACACATATCAGACTTTACTGTGCTGGAACCAAGTGCGGAAATATCCCAGGTACAACTCGGACAATCTTGCAAGGGGGGGCACTCAGGAGGACAGGAACAGCTGCCTGAGTGGGTGGGGGGGTGAATTGCAACACATGGAAACCTCTCTGTTGATTTCCCACCTGCAAAACAGAGACAGAGATCAAAAGCACCCAAAGGGGCAGCACCTGCACCATGAGGCTGTATTTCAGCCAGGGACTCTTTTAGGCAGTCTCCGACCCACATCCCCACAGGCATCAGGGCAGCTGCCAGCCCCCCACACACATGGTGCCCTGCTGGGGGGGAAGAGGCAGAGGACGGACTAAGGGGGGAGTGCTGCAACTCCCCCCTGCCTGAGCTCACTGCCCAGATCAAGTGCTGGAATGTTGTCATACCACCTAGCCTTGACCAAAGGGAGGGGGAGGAACATTGGGGTGCACAGCCACACTTACCCATCCATGTGCGGACGCCCTTTCACACTGAGCCTCTGGTGGCTGGGGACATGTTGAAACTTGGAAATGACACAGGTTAACCACAGAAGAGAGACCTCGCTCTCCTCCTCGAAAGTCAAAGAGCTCGCCCTGTGCTGCCCTCACTGTGCACCGTCCACCGCCAGAGTGCCCCGACCCTAGCTTTAAGTCCATGCGGCAGGGAACTCAGTGGCAGAGTCCCATGCTGTGCACCCTACCCTACCTAAAGAGTTCTGCAGTGCCAGAGAAAAAGGCTTTGTAGAAGGGGGGGCTGTGATTGGATGCTAGAGAGGGGGCTCGTTCCCATCCAGGGTGTGCAGGGATTGGTGCGCCATTTAGTCAGCTCCCTAAAGGGTTTCGTGGCTGCACTGGGAGGAGCAACAAATTTGTTTTCTGGATACATGGGTCTCTATGGGATACGCCAGCATTTGCCCTGTCATAACTTTGTGCCTCTCATGGGGGGGCATTCCCAGGCTGGAAGGTCTTTAGAGCCACACCCCTCAGGTTGCCCCCTCCTGCGCCAGCATGGCTTTCTCCACCCCAGTTGTGGGCATACGCTGAGGCACCCGGAGACTGGTGCAAGTCCCATTTGTACCAGTGGGGAGGGAGTTAGAATGGCACAGGTCCTTAGGCAAGACCGTATTGGCGGATCCTTTTGTTAACAACCGTATTCAGCAGTCCGTATATGCTAACTTGAAGAGGGTGGTCTTGCAGGCCCTGCGGAACTGATCAAGGTTCCGCAGGGCCCGCACCTCCTCAGGGAGCTGATTCCATAGGGCAGGGGCCGCGATTGAGAAGGCCCGTGCTCGGGTGTTCTGAAGTTTAATCTCTTTCGGCCCAGGGATAGTCATTTTATTTTTCCCGGCTGACCTCAGTGCTCTCTGGGGTTCATATGGGGAAAGACGGTCCCTCAGGTAGGCCGGTCCTCGGCCATATAAGGCTTTAAAGGTGATGACCAACACTTTGTACTGGACCCAGTATGTAATTGGCAGCCAGTGCAGTCCGCGTAGCCCCGGCTGTATATGCTCCCACCTCGGGAGTCCTAGCAACAACCTAGCCGCCGCGTTCTGCACTAGCTGCAACCTCCGGGTCCGGCACAAAGGTAGCCCCAAGTAGAGGGCATTACAGTAGTCTAATCTTGAGGTGACCGTCGCGTGGATCACTGTTGCGAGGTCCCAACGTTCTAGGAAAGGGGCCAACTGCCTTGCCCGCCTCAGGTGGAAGAATGCTGACTTGGCAGTGGTTGCTATCTGGGCCTCCATCAATAATGAAGGCTCCAGTAAAACACCCAAGCTCTTTACCTGGCGCGCTGCTTTCAATGGCATGCCGTCGAAGGCTGGGAGAGCTATTTCCCTTCTCAGGGCGCCGCGACCCACACAAAGGACCTCTGTCTTCGCTGGGTTCAGCTTCAGCCCACTCACCCTAAGCCACGTCACAACAGCCTGTAAAGTCTGGTCCAGATTCCCTGGGACGGAGTCGGGCCGGCCGTCCATTAGTAGATAGAGCTGGGTGTCATCTGCATATTGATGGCAACCCAGCCCAAATCTCCGGGCAATCTGGGCAAGGGGGCTCATATAGATGTTAAACAACATCGGGGAGAGAACTGCTCCCTGAGGCACTCCACAATCTAGTGTGCGCCTCTGGGACCTCTCACCCCCAATCGCCACCCTTTGTTCCCGACCCGTGAGGAAGGAGGAAAGCCATTGTAAGGCCGACCCCCTAACCCCAATGTCGGCGAGGCGGCGCGTCAGTAGCTGATGGTCGACTGTATCAAATGCCGCCGACAGGTCTAACAGCATCAGCACCGCAGCGCCGCCTCGATTCCAGTTGCCGCTGGAGGTCATCCACCAGGAGCCCACCAGGAGCTCCATGTACAGGAGCCCAAAATCATACTGAAGAACACAGAGAAAACACAGAAAGTCTATCACAGAACTGAAAGGGAGGCAGTAACTAAACTACCAGGTACATTCTGCAAACCATGCCACTTTTAAAACTCCAGTGACCAGGTGCAAAGGGACCATGAACTCTGTGTAGGCAAAGGAACTGGGACAAATGGTTGTTTTGCATATATCATGACAAATTGCAATTGCTAAAATTCCTTCTTTTAAGCAACAGGATACAGGTATAGGATCCCTGTCCTTTTTGGCTATGGTCACCCTCTGATACACTGAAATCCCTAACATCAGGATCATGATTGTAAACTGCCCAGATATTAAACCATGAAATCCTATGTCTATAAACATCAAGTATTTCTGATGGTTCCTAGAAACATGATTGGGGTAAATTCAAACAGAATATAGGCGTGATTGTGTTTGTGTGTGTTGCCTGGTTCTTTTGTTAGAGTATTACAACAGATATTAAATTTTATCATTAATGCAGTGCATGGTCTCTCTTTAAATCCCCTTAATTACAGATTGACTCCAAGGATTAGGCAGCATGGATTTTAATTTTAACTGAAACAAAAAAGAAAGAAAGAAAAGCTCCTTAAAAATTATTCCTGCGGATCAATTGTCAAGTCACAAAACAATTTAAACATCTTTGACATGTGAGCCTGTCAGATTCAAAACATTAAAATAAAGTTAAGTGAACCTTTAAACCTAAATTGTGTCATGTTGTCTTCCAAATGTTTTATTAGCTATGACCTCGCAGAGGAATGTCTACCTTTCTCAGTTTTGTTTTTTCAGTTTTTCTTCAGAAAAATACATTCATGCTCTTGCTGGGTTTTGTTTATGTTCAAAAGAAAATGACATCAGCTTTCATTTTTTCTTTAGTTTCTTTTTTTTTTAACAAAACTTGCCCAGCAGAGTTGACATTGTAGTAGTACCAAAGGCAGCTTGTCACACCATTCTAGCTTCCTATCTACAGAATTTTAAAACAACAATACAAACTTCATTCCTGCCTGTGTTTCAGCAGATGTGATTCTAGAAAAAACATTTCCCACAAACTGGAGCCTCATCGTGCGATTAATTCAGTGACAGGTAGAAATGAAGTTTTGTTGTTTCAAATATATGTGTCTGGAGATTTTCTAAGGACAAAAAAATCAGACTTGCTGTTCTTGATGTATTAAATATAAAATAAACATGACTTCTTAAACGATACATACATTTTGAAATAGTATCTTGTACACAGATCCTTACTGTTAATTATTTTAAAATAATTTACTTGCTTCTATCTCTGGTAAAAGATTCTCAAGCTGATTTCCATCACCTTGTTCAGTAGAATTAAACCTTAATAATAAACCCAATCAAACACAAAATTCACACACACCAGTTTATAGGGAAAAGAGTACTTTAAAACATCCAACATTAAATACCAAGTAAAATAGCCATAGAAATAATCAAAATATTGAAAATGTTAATAGCAGCAGCAATTACAACCAATTAGAATTAAAACACTACTTATTAAAGAGCCTGTAAAAATAAAACAGTTGGTACTAGAACTCTATCGGGTGGACAGGAGAAAGGAGTTCCATAGACAAATTGCCACGATGGAAAGGGCCTTAACCCTTATGGTCCCGTCTTGACAGATGATGGACACAACTGTCAGCCTGGTTCATTCTTCTATCTTGATAGGCATGTATAATGCAAAACTGACATCAGCTGTACTTATAAAAGTTAACAGAAATAATGCATACATATGCAAGTGCTATCAGGTTGCAACCAATTTATGACAACTTCAGCAAGGAGCTTTTACAGCAGGTGAGAAGCAGAGGTGGTTTTCCATTGCCTTCCCCTGCAGGGTCTTCCTCGGTGTTCTCCCATCCAAATACTGATTAGCTTCCAAGATCTGAAAAGATAGGGCTATACTATACTGCCTTCCTTCCTGAAGTAGTACATACTCAGCACATAATCTATCATTTATTGTTTTAATTTTTTTCAATTGAACATGTGAGGAGGTGGCCCAGGGCTAGCAGTACAAAGGGAAGGCCGCCTGACAATCCATGGCTGGCACAGTGTTGCCCACCCACCAAGTCAGAGGTGAGGCCACCAGAGGGCATACAAATTCATCCTCCATCCTTGCAAAGGCCTCAGACTGGGAGCATGTTCAGTCTTCACACTGGTCTACATCCTCCCATTGGGACTCTCCCTTCACTCTCCTGTCCTTCTGTCTTAGCTAGTACTGTGGAGAGAAAAGTAGTCCTGGCCATGCCCTCATTGGCTCTGGGCTGGATGAGTCTAAATTGCTTCTCACCATTTCTGCAAGTCCTTTGCTTTTCCTCTGGTTTCTGGAGAACCAGCCAGTCCTGGATGTTGCCTCCCATACTAGGTTTATAATATAAGTAACATCAAATACTCACGTGACATGCTATCGTTTGGTGATGTATTTATTTTTGCATTACTCTCACTATACTTTATGTACTCTTAAATATTACAATATATGTTACAAAAATGGTTGGGTCAATCTATGGAATATAAGTTAGTGCATAGCCTCATGGCATTATTGCATCAGTTCTGGCCCCAGACTGAGGATGTGCATTCAGATATTTTCGGTGTCTATATTTATCTGAAAAAGAACTTACCAGTATTTTTCAGGTATATATGAGTATCCAAGGCATATTCAGGATTCTCAGAAATACTGGATATCAATTCCCAAAGAATTCCATAAATATTTGAGGACATCCAAAAATATTTGTGGCTGGCATTTTAAGGCTCCCAGGCCTGTTTTGATTTTACTAGCTTTTGGGGCAATAGGAGGAAAAAGGGGGGGAGGAAGCTCTCCCAAACAATAGAATCACATGTTAGGGGGAAGCACTTTTATGCAGGAAATAAAGTGTCATCTTTCCACTTGTAAAAAACAACCACCACCATGAATATCATTGGAACAGGAGAGGTTAGAAAAGTGGATGAGTATCTCAATTTAAAACAAGCATGAGTTGATCACACAAAAGCACCTAAAATGAAGCTAATGTATGCTGCATTGGTGTTGTTTTACAAGTGTGGGAGGGAACAAGAGTGCCAATGATGAAGGGCTATTTGTTCTGTAAGGCTATATGATGCTGGGATTCTCTGGTTTGACATAGGTTATGGTGGGCTTCCCATATCGGCTTGTGACTCTGCTGGAATTATCTGGTTTGGCTTTGGTTACATTGCATTTGTTAGTTCTGTTTGCATTTGGAGGCTTTTGGTCAGTGGTTGGTCTTTTTTCCTTGGTTACTGGCTTATTTCAGGGGTGGCCAACAGTAGCTCTCCAGATGTTTTTTGCCTACAACTCCCATCAGCCCCAGCCAGGAGAACTACCATGGGCCATCTCTGGCTTATTTGATTCCCCCCCCCCTCATAGTAGGGGAGAGACTAGTAGGATGGCTGGGGCACCTTGGGCCGCAGAATTGGATCCCTTGGTCCACTTTGCTTGAAGCTTAAGTAGCTTTAGTGGACAGGCATCACTTGGTCTCCTGCAATTTAAGTGTCATTTGTTTGAAAGTTCACTTACAAATCCAACCAGTGATTGTGGTCATTTGTTTTCAATACCCATCTTCCATCTAATACTCTTACTACTCCTTGGGTAAAGTGAGGCATATTAAATGCTGAATGGGTAAGATTATAGAAGCTTAATAATACTACATTTACTATTCAGTACAGTCTGTTGCATGTTATAGTGTAAATAGAGTATAGCTTAAGAAGTATAGCCTCTTCAAGATTGTAATTAATACATTTGATATAGATTCCTAGCCTTTGAATCAGTAGACCATCAGTTTCATATTTCAAGAATGAATTGCGCTGACTTCAGCAGGTTTTGCAGATTTGGATAATTGTTGACATTGTGCAGATATAACTTGTGACTTGCTCATCTGCAGGGCACATCACTGTGAAGTGGGAAATGATAATTGAAGGCCTCTCCAACAAATGTTTGAATCGAGGGCGCAAAAGGATGCAGTAATCTTGACGTAAGGGCACATGGCCCCTTGGGAATTTGATCATAGATAGGTCTGCTGTAGTTCTAAAATTGCTGTCTATTTCAAAACATAATTTTTTAGAAGCCTGATTAGCAGTATGATAAGCAGTCATCAGTATATGTTTTGCAACCTATGGGCCATCTAGTCTAGTATATTAACTCAGTGAATGTCTAGATGCTCTCAGAAGGGTTGAAGTAGGACATGGATGCCAAAGCCACCCCATGTTGCTGCTCCCAGCACTGACATGCTGTGTGTTTCTACATGATGGGAAACATGGGGAACATTTGTGGGGCAAGTGTTTTACCCATAGCTATCATATCATTAAGTAGAATAGGGATGAGAAATTAGGAAAACCGCTCTGGTCACAATTTAGAGAGCTTTAAGTTTTGTGCTTAGAATTTCCATTTGCTACAACATTTGAAAATTACCATCTCTCAAGTGGATTGCTATATAGCTTCTGGGCAGCATTATCAGACCCTCATCAGCACAGATTCTGTCTGGGCTTCCTTCTCACCATCTAGACCCAACCCATGTGGCACTAAATGATATTACTTGTCCAGCTCCATGAGCTCAGGGTTACCAAAGCTCCTGGAATGTTGTCTCCCTCTCTTGGTTGGCAGCTCTGTATGGTGGGTTAAAAAGTAAAATTAGTCAGCATTCCTACTGGGTTCATGGCTTTAGCTGGGTGACTCTCTAGATGGTGTTTTCTGTGTATACTAACTATAATGCTTTCCAATAAACTTGAAAAAAATCTCTTCCAAATAAAGCAATTAGCAAAAAAAAAAAAGAGAGAGGGAGGGGGAGAAGAATTTTACATTACTAATTCTATCTTGGCTACATTTTAAAAGATATTTTTAAAAAATAAGTATTTGTTTGAGATTTCCTAGACAATACTTTAAGCTCTGAGTTATTTTGAGGTGTTGAAAGGTGAAACATTTGACATTTTCTTTATAAGCTCTCCTTTTAAAACGAGGGCGGGCAAGATGCACAGCCACACTAGAGCGAAGGGTGTTTGTGGTTGTCCCTGACAGCAGCTCCAGTTTTAAAACACCTGTGTTTACTTTCCAGCTTTTCTCAATCTGCCTGGAAGTGGCCAAAGAATGACACAGAGAGACCTGCATGATGTGTTGCCTTTGCAATTCAAAAGAGACAGAGAGAGAAGTCAGGCCTTTAATGGAGCTAATCATTAACAGCACTTCTGACCTGAGTTCACAACATTTTGATCTTTTCTCATGTTTAGGGAACACTAAATGTCCATATTCCCAAATGCTCCAAGAAACCCAATGCAGTGCAACTGTAGAATCTTTTTTATAAAATGGAAATTTCACAAGCATGTCTAATTTAGCTGTTTGTTGCTAATTTCAGTATTTAAAACATATCATTTTAATTGTTAATATATTTATATTTTTGGGATAAGATTTTTTTTCCCATTGGACTTTGCTTAAAATATTGCAGCAGGCACTGTTTAGCTAAGTGTGGTCATATTGATCAAATCATGCTGCAAGTTATCTGATAAGTCTGAAATTCAGTTTTTAGCAGATCATTGTAGGTTATCACTGCTTTTCAGTAGTTTATTGCTGCTGGTATATAAACAGTATTTATATAAAATCTGCATACTAGAACATGTTATGTGTTATAATAAACAATTGTGTATTTCTTTAAAGTCATGAAATGAAAAAAAATGCTTTCATTTTGTAAACGGATAGAACTCTATTCCAGGTTTTCTCTGCCACCCATATCAAATCTAAAGGTGCTGTTCCACCACTGAATGGTATTTTCATTAGCAGAGAACAAAAAAATGCCAGTCACTTTGCCTCCACACTGTTTTTAAGGGTCTCTTGAATCACAGGATCTAATTTTGGGGGATTTAGTGTAGCAAAAAGGGAAGATGACAAAGCCCCCTGTACCAGTTTCATTTTGCAGATAGAGCTCTGCTGGGACTGCAGGATGCTGACAACTGGGTGTGGAAAGTGCCATTAAGTTGTAGCCAATTTATGGTGACACTGGAGGATTTTCAATGCAAGAGATGAACAGAGGTGCTCTGCCATTGTCAACAACCCCGGACTTCTCTAGTGGGTTCCCATCCCAGGGCTGACCCTGCATAGCTTCTGAGATCTAGTGAGACTGGGCTAGCCTGGGCCATCCAAGTCAGGGTGTGCTGCCCATTACCAGAAGTAAATTCAAGACCAAGCCCTGGGTTATAGAGGAACTCAGTTGTATGGAAAACTGGAAAACGTGGGATTCACTGCCACAGGAGGTGGTGGCAGCTACAATCATAGACAGCTTCAAGAGGGGATTGGATAAGCATATAGAGCAGAGGTCCATCAGTGGCTATTAGCCACAGCTTATCATTGGAACTCTCTTTCTGGGGCAGTGATGCTCTGTATTCTTGGTGCTTTGGGGAGCACAGTGGGAGGGCTTCTAGTGTCCTGGCGCCACTGATGGACCTCCTGATGGCACTTGGGTTTTTTGGCCACTGTTTGACACAGAGTGTTGGACTGGATGGGCCATTGGCCTGATCCAACATGGCTTCTCTTATGTTCTTATGTTCACTTTGACCTCCCATTCCTAGTAATGTACACCGAGCTCTATTTCTGATGAAATAGAGGATGCCTTAAAGAACAGTAACTTGTCTATCTTCACTGGTCACTGTGGTCATTGTGCTTCACACCCTTGGGCACCTGCACCTGCACTTACTCCAACTGTGGTAGAAAGCTCCAGAATAAAGATTCTGCATCCTCCCACTGGGCATGCTCAGAAACTCCACTGAGCATGTCCAGGGGAGGGCACCAGAAGCCTTCCAGTTTCTTTCTGACTGCACGCACTGCAAGATGTCTTTCTGAGGCTCCTGTCGGTGTATTTTTCTCTTGCTCTTTAGCTCCTACATTTTTTAAAAATTAGTATTAGTTATTAGCTAATAGTTTATACTGTAGATTAATAGTTTATAGATTAATAGTGTAAATTAATAGTTTATAGTGTAGTTTATAGATTGTTGATATCCAAGTTTTATTCCCTGGGTTCCTCACCACCATCTTCCTAAGCCCCTGGCCTATGTGGGGCTGCTTCAGATGTTGTTCCCACTGTGTGAGCAAGCTTACCCCCTCCGCTGAACACTCACTGTGCCTTCTTTGCTTGGAGGAAACTCACAGCATGGACACTTGCCCACACTGTTTAAAATTTAGACTCACAAGAACCACTCTGCGAGACTTTGCATGGCTCTCCTTACATCCGCTCTAACTCCTCAGCGGGAAATGTCCTCAGGAGCGGATGCATCTTTAGTGCTGGTAGTAGCTACTCCCCCCCTACAGATATCATCGAAATCAACCCTGTCAGCATCAACCTCAACCGCCATCAACACCACTGTGTCCAGTTCAAAGCAGCCACTATCTGCCTTCCAATCTTCCTTGACATCTCCTGTACAGAAAAGGAAGAAAGAGAAACATCAAGTGGAGACAAGTCCTCTCACTTGCATAAGAAAAAGTTGAGAAGCTCTTCCTTGTAGCTCAGTGACCCTTTGAACGGCACCCTCCTCCCCACCTCCAGATCTGACCTTCTCGCTGTCGGTACCCCTCAAAATCTTGCAAACACCAATGCATTGGGTGAACTCCCTGGAATGGCAACAATCAGGTGACACCACTGACTCTGCTGCAGTCAATACAGACCACATTGACATGCAGCAAAGCAGTGATGACTGATTTTGTGTCTGCCAGGGTGGGTAGCACACCTACCCATGCCCTCATCAATATGGACACTTCCCAGTGTCCACCTGACCAACCAGCTCCATCACATCCAGATCCGTTCTGAGCTTATCCACCAGTCCCAGATGACCATTCTCTGTCCCCTCTACCTTGGGACCAAAAGCAATGACAATACCTTTATGGCTCATAAGCTCCCATCTTACTGCAAACAGCCAAGGCTACCTGGGAAAAGCCAGCTTTTACAGCCTTTTCCTCCAGGCATCTCAGCCATATGTATAAAGTACAGGAATCAGGAGCCAAATTTCTCTTTTGCCACCCTAAACCCAACTCTCTGGCAGTGATATTGTCTTCTAAAGGAAAGCATGCCCTTCAACTCTAGTAGACAAGGAAGATAAGAAGTTAGATGGCTTTGGGAGGAAATTCTACTCCAAGGCTGCCTTGGGCATAAAAAATGCCAACTACCAGGCATGCTTCAGCAGATACCAGTATGCACTGTGGGGGCAGGTATCTGATCTCCTACCTGCCCTCCCAGAGGATGTTAGAACCAAACTCAAGAAAATACAGAAGAAGGCTATGATGGTTGCCAGGCAACAGGATAATTTAAACAAGCATAACCTGGATACATTTGCTGAAACCCTCACCTCTGCAATCACTCTCATGCGACACTCCTGGCTATGTTCTGTGTTTCTCACTTCAGACATGAAGGCTGCCATTGAGGACCTCCCGTTTGATGGAGTGGGGTTGTTCCACTCCACAACAGATACAGTTCTCCAGGATATTGAAAAAGGCCTGGAGGCCTCTAGAAACCTGAGCATCTCCTCCTCTACCAAGCAATACAAATCTAGAGCATGGTCCAGGTCTTGGTCATGACACAGTTCCAACAGGAGTTCTCCAGATGACTCTTGGAGATCCAAATCATATGCCAACTCTCAACGACCTACCTACCAACAAACATCTAAGTTCCAAGGGTTAGAACCAAGGGCTCCAAGCAAGGTCTTTGACTGCCAACCCATTGGCTCACCAGACATTCCATCCCCTATTCATCTCTACCCCTTTTTGACATCATGGCAGCATGTTACTTTAGACAACTGGGTGCTCTGTCTTATTGCCAAGGGTATACAATCAAGTTCAATCACCTCCCACCAGATTCATGGGTCATCATCACTCTACCCTCCCCAGTACTTCAGGAGGAAGTTTGTTCCCTACTGGCCAAGAGCACGATAGAATCAGTTCCCAAGGACCAACAGGGTCATGGCTTCTGCTCCCATGGTACCCAAAAAAGATGGAGGACTCAGACCCATTATAGATCTCAGAGCCCTCAGCACCTTCATTCCATGACCACCTTGACCCATGTATTACCACTCCTGTCCAAAGGTTGCTGGATGGCTACCATGGACCTTCCAAGATGCATATTTCCATCTAAGCATCGAACCCAATCACAAACACTCCCTCCAATTCACAATTGGAGACACCCACTTTCAGTATATAGCACTACCATTCAGGATATCCACTGCCCCAAGGGTTTTCACCAAAACCATGCTGGTGATTGCTGCACATCTCAAGGACATTGCACTATTCCCATACATGGACAACTGGCTCCTGGTGGCCAACTCAGAAGCTCAATTGACTTGGGACATTCACATCACACTCACACTTCTGACCCAGCTGAGTTTTTGTGTAAACCTCAAAAATGCTTTCTCCAAAACAGAGAGTGCAATTCGTAGGAGCCATTCTAGACTCCACAATGACCAGAGCCTTCCTCCCACCTGCATTGGCTGAAACATTCCATTATCTTGTAAAACAGTTTGTCTCTATGAAGCAAATGATAGCTCTCACCATACAGTGCCTACTTGGCTTTATGGCCACTACCACATCAGTAATACCCTTCAGCAAACTACAAATGAGACCTCTGCAATTGTGGTTTCTGAAGCACTTCAACCCACTTCAACACCTACAACACAAAGCCCTCACTTTACCTCAGCACCTCCTCCCATCCCTACTCTGGTGGGATCAGGATCCCAACTTTCTAGAGGGAGCACCATTCCAACAACTGGTGCCAACAGAGACTCTGACAACAGACACCTCCTTCATGGGTTGGGGGCCCCATCTTCATTGCATATCTGTCAGCTCAGTTTGGTATGATATTCATTGCCCCCACCATATCAACCTTTTTGGAACTGATGGCAATCAAATTCACTCTCCAATCCTTCCTACCTCTTCTTCAGGGCATAGTAGGAGCTGTTCTTAGCTACATAGACAGACAGGGGGCACAGTGTTCAAGAGTCTATGCACTCTGGCCATCGATCTTTGGAACTTGTGCATTCAGCATCCCACTTTGCAGGGAATATTAATTCCCCGGCAGACTACCTCAGTTGTGGAGGAGCCATTCTCCATGAATGGGAGCTGAACAACCTCTACCTGGACCCAATTTTCAATTTGTGTGGACAACCAGAGATAGATACGTTTGCAACCAGACAGAACAGGAAGTGTCATCTATTCTGTTCACGCAATGGCAGAGACACACTTTCTCTTGTGGATGGACCCCTTGTTCCCTGGATGAACAAGTTCCTGTTCCCTGGATGAACAAGTTCCTGTTCCCTCCCATTCCATTAATCACCTGAGTGATTCACAAGATTCTTCGGAATAAACCAACATACATACCGGTGACTCGCTGGTGGCCTCAGTAATTGTGGGGTTTGGTTCTAATCTACTTAAGCCAGGGAAATTTCATCATTTTTCCTCAGATCTGGACCTTTATATAGACCAAGGGGGCCAGATATACCATCACGGTGTTCCTCATTTGAAGCTAATGGCATGGGAGATCAAATAACTCAATTTTCTGCATTGATTCAGGAAGTCTTCGTGAACAGGAAATAGGAAGCTCTCCACTAGACAATCATATGCTGGCAAGTGGAAGAAATTCCTTGCTTTCACCACAAATATGGGGACACTGGCAGTCTCAGCTCCCCTTTCAACAGCAGAAATGTTAAGCCAATTAAGATGATTTTGTTTGGAATTAAGTCTACTGGTTACACATTGTAATTCTCAGGTTCATATATGCTAATATCCTAGCACTTAATAAGACTGCTAGGTATGTCTACGCTAGGTCAGAAGTCTAGGGAAGTAGGCAAGTGGTAAAATTATTTCAACATTTAGAGATAATCAGCTTTACAACTTGTTATATGTATCTACTTGGAACATTCCACTTGTACATTTCCACTTGGAAAATACACTCGCCATGAATTTCCATTCACAACATGGAAACAGCCCATTTCCTGAATGCCTTGAATTAAGATGTCAAATGTAGCCTTGTTTTCAATCTGTTTCCTTTCTGCCTGGCAGGCACCACTTCTGCTCCAACAATGTGATATGGTTATTACTCAGATAAGGAGATTGCCTTACTTGATAAAGACTAGCTGTTCACTTGAATTGAACTGAAGAGGTATGTCTAATAGGCTATATCTTTCAATGATTGTTAAACAATCAAAGGATTGATATCATGCCTCATAATTCAAGCTGAAGCAAACATAGGGAATCATGGTAAATAAGTATTTATACCTTAATCATAAAACCTTTATCAGTTGGTAAAGATATCCAGTTCTGTAAAGGATCTACTACAAGACAGCAACCTTTAAAACATTATCATTCACTGTTCATATCTTGTGAGATTCAAGAAGATCAGAGGAATATGCTAGAGTACAAAAGGGCCT
Organism: Heteronotia binoei; assembly: GCF_032191835.1. NCBI lineage: Eukaryota > Metazoa > Chordata > Lepidosauria > Squamata > Gekkonidae > Heteronotia > Heteronotia binoei. The sequence continues at coordinate 55,935,717 of NC_083243.1, read as the reverse complement.
TAAATTAATTGAGTTCTGAAAGTGTTTTTAAATCATGACATATGTGATTTCCTTGGTCTTGTGAGTCTTAGAAATATATTTCACAGAAAACAAAATAAAATCCAAATTAGCATTCCAGCATTCATGCTAGAAAGCTTGGTTGGGAATAATTTTCCATAGTCTTTCAAATGCAATAACCTTAAGTAGCTTTAAAAAAAACCTCTGCAGATACAAGAGCCATATTCTATACAGTTAATTAATTAGGGCATGATCCAGATAAAGCTAAGCACTTTGGGCAGCCCAATCCAGACATAAGTGGCAGCCGGCCATGGCATAGCTGCTGTGCTGCTAGTAGACTTCCTGAGGACTTCGGCACACTGGGGTGTAGGGAGGGGAGAGGTGTAGCTTGCCATGAGGGAGATGGTCGCCATGGCAATGCCACTGGCGTAGGCATGCAAGGGAGGCGGAGGCAGCCGAAGGAGAGGGCCAGCCCACCCACCCCATTGGCCAGTCAGGGCGCATGTGCCGCTGCTCATGACAGTCAGGGATGGGGAGAGGTGGCCCCAGAGAGGCTGATAGCCATCCCCAACCCGCCCCCAAACAGAGAACAGAGCCAATGATGGGCAGACCATCAAAGGCAAAGGAGAGACATCCCACCAACACGGGGAGGGAACAGGAGTGAGGCTGGGCATGCGCGCACAAGAAGCCTGCCTTGGTGGTGAGGTGGGGGTGGGGGTGAGACAGACCCACACGGGACCATGGAGAAGTCGTCAATCCCCTCACACCCTCCCACTGTTAGAGACTCTGCCAATTGCATGCAGACAAGCAATGGCTGGAATGTGTGTCTGGGAATGAGCAGCCCAGCAGCAGACCCTCCCCACCCAGAGACCCCCTGTGTTGCCCTGACACCCCCTCCCATGTGCTCGTAATGCCTCCCCCGGGAATTGCAGAACTCAGAGTGCGATTGCATCAGCCGCAGAACTCTGAGTCCACTTCAGTGCCCAGGGAACGTGCAGCAGATGCCAAGCAAGAGAGACAATAGAGGGGACAGCTCAGACTTTATTTTTCCGGAACAGAATGCAACAGTCTCCCTGGAGCGCACTGGGCAGTCTTGCTGTGGGCAGGGCTCTGTTCTGAGCAGTGGGCAGAAACAGCTGAGGGAGTGGGGGGGTGGAGCGACACACACGGAAGCCTCTGTGTTGGAGTCCCACCTGCAAAACAGAGATAGAGATCAAGAGCACCTGCAGGGGCAGCGGCTGAAAGAGCAGGCTGCATTTCAGCTGGGTACTCTCTTAAAGGGACAGTCTCTGACCCACCTCCCCGCAACAGGGCAGCTGCCACACACACACACACCGTGCCCTGCCAGGGGTTGGGAATGCAGCAGAGAACAGACCAAGGGAAGGGAGCAGGCAGCAGCACAGGGGAGCGGGGTCAGCAAATTCCCCCTGCCGGAGCCCACTACCTGGTTCAAGTGCCAGAGACACTCACACACCAAGTGGTTGAGAGTGAGGGGAAGAGGCTGGGGGGAGCAGTGGAATTTACCCAGCCATGGGCGACAGTCCTCGCATGCAGAGCCTCCGGAAGCCCAGAACATGTGGAGACCTGGAAACAAGAGCAGTTAGCCCCAGGGGAGAGACCTCTCTCTCTCCCTCGCAAGTCAAAGATACTGTCAAAGCAACCGCGCAGTGCAAAACCCATCACCAACGTGCCTGCCTGTTCCTCACTCTAAGTCTGTATGGCAGGGAGCTTGCCGGCAGAACTTCCTGCCACATGCTCCTCTCCCTAACAACTGAGTTGTACGAGGCCAGAGTGGAAGTATTTCTAGGATTGGGGAGACCGCGATTGGGTGCTTGGGAGGGGACTCATCAGCCCGAGGCACGAGGGGATTGGCGAGGCAATCACGCCACTTCCTAAGGGGTTTGCGAGCTTCTGCAGCGGTGGAGGCAACCTTTGTTTTTGGTTTCAATGAGTGCCTATTGGACATGCCACTATTTTTGCCGGCATAACATTGCGCCTCTTGGGGGGGCATGTCATGGGTCAAACTGCTCAGGAAGCTGCCTAAGCCTGGCCACGCCCCCAGCTTAGCTCCCTCCACCACCTGAATGCCGTGCTCCGCCTCACTTTTGTCCACACTCAGGCACAGCCCTCAGGCACCGCTGTCCTCGGGCGAAACAGCGCTTGGGCGGCCCCCCCGTTCATGTAACTCCCCTCCGCTGTGGCGGTGCCAGTCATATGTCAGTGCAAACCCTTCCTGAACCCACATAGCAGCTTGTCTGCTCCCAAAAGACTTACCGCCTCCACTCTCTGGATTGTGCTGTAAGTCTCATTAATTTCAATGAAAGAATGAAATCAATGGGACTGGAAACAACTTCTATTTAGCTCAATTGTATTTTTCATCTGACTTTTTGATCCTTCATTAGTGAAATGTATTGTTTATGCTAATGGGTTCAGTGGTTGCATCAACAAGTTTGTGAATACTGTATCTCATTCTAGGGCTGTAAGTCCTATTGAACTTAGTGGGATTTTCTTCTGAGTAAACATTATACAGTGACACTCCACAGCCTGCTGGAATCCTCAGTGTGGTTACTTTGAAGAACATTCCATTGGAAGCAATACATATGTTCAGGATTAAGAGTTAGAGAATGAACATTGTTAGTTCTTAAAGCCAAGTTAGTAATAGTGGAATTTATCAGAACATTCAGTACTTGGATATCAAATATGTTGAATGATGCTAAACTTGAGAATATTAAGGGTTCCCGCACCCCCTGGAATCAGTTGTTCTTGTTAGCATTAGTAGTAATCAGTAATTAGTAAATGCTCTACAAGTTCCTACCCGTTTCTCAGAGTACACTGTTTACAATTCGACATGTAACATATTCCCACTGAACTGGAAACAATTGAACTAGAAGGTTTCACTAGGCAGTTGTTCTTATGATTATTATTCGGAATGAATAATCGCTTTCTTTCATTTGTGATGGAATATATTCGTTCCTGGCACTTCAGATTTAGTTTTGAAAACTAGCTTGGAAACATCATACAAAGGAATGTATATTGGTTTGCAAAAATTACTTTGTGGGACCAGTGAATAGTTCATATTAAACAATGTAACATCTACTTTGTAGCAAATATTATATAAATATTCACATTGCACCTGCAAAATAAAAACTGCACTTAAAACAACCATAACTAAAGGTACCAAGGTACTGTCACCAGGGTATATAGTTTTCTTTCTTTTTCATGATGAAGCCCTTAAGAACCTGATGCTGATGTTCAACAGGATTCTTGAAAGAAATGGTGCAAATGGATTAGGAAAGATCTTATTCTACCGGTATGACTGCAAGCAGGAAAATAACATCAATAGGAGCAAAACCATGTGAACTTCTGGGTTATGTTCACAAATATTCAGTTTTCATTTAATACCACCTTTGGAAGAACTAACTTTTGTTGGACTTCCAAACTGCTTCATCATCTATTTAAGGATTCTTTTTTAAAGAATAGAACTGATTTCTCAAGCAGGGGTTGAATGAAGCCTGACTAAATTCTACCTTGTAAGGACAGAAAGGCTGGGTATACATTTTGTAAATAAATAAATAGTCTCTTTTGATGCAGAATCAAAGGAACCAGCAACTTCTTTACCAACAGGATTGGTAGCCTTTTGTTTAGCTGTGAGGGGAATTCTACTTTAATTGGAATGCATCTTCAAGGCCTAGGACTTACAGATAATGCTTCAGAACTTTTGCTTTTATTTGCATGTTATTTTGTTGGTCTAATTTTTTAAAGTGGACTTATGTTGTTACCTTTAATATGAGCATGTATTTATTGTGATATAACAATATATATTGTGCTATATAAATACATGCACACACCCTCTCCTTACTCTAACTCAAGTACAACATGTATTGTAGGCCTCAATGTACCAGGTTTTATATATACATATAAAAATAATGTAATTGCAACCTGGGAAATCAATGTTTCTATATATTTGTGTACCAGAGGAACAAAGAATCACTATGAACAGCACCCCTGGTTTGATTCTGCTCTGACTGGGCTGTGCTTTGTTAATTTCTTCTTCTTAAGAATTCTGCACTGTAATGCCTCCAGCAATAGTCACCATGGATGTTAGCACAACAGTGAAATTTACCCTGGCCTGTTGATAAGTCATGCAGATCACATTAATCTCAACTATGGCACTTGGATCTTGTTCCTCTCTTGAAAAGAAGTACCTTTTGATAGATTGATTTAAATCCAGCATGCCTGCTGCCGATTCCTCTTGTAACCTTTCAAATGTGACTCAACCACCTACCTTTTATTTCCTTAGAAACTCTAAACAGTGTGTGCTACTGTTCCGGCATTATCTTGAGTTTCTGCATTACATCAATTGAGGGAAGAAACCAATTAGTGGGGGTTTTACAGAGAAATTATGCGTTTCTTATTTTGGTGATGAAATTAGCAAATGGAACGTGGACATCTTTGTCTCATGATTATAAAAAAGAGGGTAAAATTATATATCAAGTTTGCTTACATTATAGCATGACATTGACTCAAACTTCATTTCAGTCTCAGTTTGATTGATCGCTTGCTGGAATAAGTTTATACTAAGATCTTTCCTTTGTCCTTTTTATCCCTTGCTCACCGTTTCATTCTTTTCATGTCAATTATTAACAGAATGACGTTGCTTGTTGCTGCAGTAACTTTGTTTCAATGCAACTGTTGCCAGGTGAATGTTGTTGAGAGCCTGATTGGAGCCTTTACTGGTGTTCTATGAGATATATCAAGAAGGAAGTGTTGTAAATAGCGTGTAGTAGTTTAAAATTTTATTAGAATCCTGCGTTTATTTTTTTCCTTTGTAATGTCTTCCAAACACTACCCATAGCTTAAACCATAACATTGAGGCCTATGGTACATGTTGCACTTGAGTTAGAGTAAGGAGTGGAGGTGTTTATATGGCACAAACAAAGCAATTATGAGTGTAATCCGTAGCAATTAAAATCTATGGGAGTTTCCCAACCCATTTCTATTATGCATATGTGAAGATGGGTAGCTGTGTTAGTCTCTCTGCAGCAATAGAAAAGAGTAAGAGTCCAGTAGCACCTTAAAGACTAACAAACTTTGTGGTAGGGTATGAGCTTCTCTGAATCACTCTTGAAAACTCAAACCCTACCACAAATTTTGTTAGTCTTTAAGCAGCTACTGGACTCTTACTCTTTTCTAATGATACATATGTGGCATGGAAGAAAGCTGCAACTTTGAATCAATCACACACACACACACACACCACTGCCTTTGTCTACATAGGACTAAGAAAGAGTTATCTGGCGATTATTCTGCTTGAATGTTGGAAGATTGACCATTTTACACTTCCGTTCCACCAGCAAGGATCCATGGCAAATAAGTGCAAAATTAATCTTATTCTTCTAAACATAGCAGATCTATTCATATTTTATCTGTAAGGCACAAATTGTTGCTGGTAACTCTGTTTCTTCCTGGTTCTTCCTGGGTCAAAGTCCACATGTTTTCAGATGTCCACATAATGCATCATCCACATGATATAATACTCAGTTTGGCAGCAATTGCAAAGCTCCAGAAGTAAATCATGGGTCAAAGGTTATACCTGAATCAACCCAGATATCTCCATTCTCAGCAACCACTAGCCCCAAGTTTTCTTCTTACAATGGCCAATGATCAGGAAGATTAAGACTCATGCAGAGAGTAATTGGGTGGGTGTGGGGGGGAACTCACATCTTTAGTATTATTGATCGATGTAGATTATAAGTATGAAAGAATAGTTAATATGTATACTGGCGGTTATCTTGAGAGCAGAAACTACGTTTCTCCTTTTTGTTTTTCACTAGTATATCATGGTAGTTTATTTTGTGAAAGTTTCTTTTTTACATTTAACTTCAAAGGATGACTTTAAAGGATATGTGAATTGATATTTTTGTCCATTAGGGTTGCCAGGTCAGTGTTGGAAAATAACTGAAGACTTTGGGGGTGGATCTGGGAGACAGCAGAGTTTGGGAAGGGGAAAGGGCTCAGCATGGTACCGTGCCAAAGAGTCCACCCTTCAAAGCTGCTATTTTCTCCAGGGGAGTTGATCTCTACCAGCTGGAGACCTGTTGTAAAAGTGGGAGTTCTCCAGGTCCCACCTGGAGGCTGGCAACCCTATCATGTGACAATACCATTCTGGATATTGTCATGACAGTTCTGGTGACAGTTGATTTCTTTATTGGTTTTCTTTTAATTGCTACATGTCATTTGTTCACAACAACACTTAAATGTTCATAAAGCTGACAACAGAAGAGAATAAGTAGCTTGGGTAGGAAGGTAATAGAAATCTGATACAAATGTTGTATCTAATGTTTGCTTTTGTTTTTAATTGTGATTTTAACTCATGCTAAAGATATAACAGTGTTTTAGGTAATCACTGAAGTTGTTATTTCTTGCATGGTACTTGCAAGTTGGTGATGGGTGTGATTTTTGAGATATCCAATGAGCTGTGCTTTGAATAATAATGATGTAGTGAGTTTAAAGCACAGTACAGTTTTAAAAATCCACTTTTCATGAGCCCATGGCTTTTGCATTTCTGATTCCTTTGCTTTCCCTGCAATGTCTGTTAATTGATCCTGTCCCTTCTAATGAACAGTGGCCTGATTATTGTCAGGCTTCTCAACATACATGCTAACTGAACAGGCTTTTTGCAGTGATTGTATAGAGGCATAAGGAAGGGGGGCATATGAAAGAGTGACTATTTAGCCTAACTTAATCCTTGTTTTCAGCAAAATGGTGTCTTTAAGTGTGGACTAATTAGTAAGTAGATTTACAGTACAATCCTAAACAGAGCTGCACCTCTTCAATGGATTTTTCAGGATGCAACTGTTTAGAACTCCACTGTTAAATTTCTACAGATATGTCTTTTGTTAGGCTCTGATGAACTGCTTTGCTTATATAAGGGATTCAAAATTCTAAGAATAATATTAATGTGATTTTAATAACAACAAATTTGAAGTAAATCATGGATAATGTGACTAAATGACCCTGTGTGAAAAAAATAGTCCATAATACATTTGTGTTGATAGTTCAACTGTGTTCACCTATGTTGAAGTTGTTCCCAATTATATTACTGCCTGTCCCAAATAAAGGCGCGGGGGTGGGGGGAGAGAAAGGTAATCTAGATATTTCAATGAATGTCTAGAATGTGGCGATGAAAAGTTGCCAATGGATAGACAATATCATTAGCAGCATCTACTTTTCTGTATCAAAAAAGCAAGGGAAATAAAATCCACTTCCAGTCATTCACAACCTATATCTAGGATGCTATTATTGTCCATTTTCACCAAATTTTGGACATTAACTGAAACATGGCTGTATTAAGGTCATTTTAAAAGTGCTTTGTGCAGTAGAATAGAAGATATTTTAATATTTTGCTTGTTCTAAAAATTATCTTGTAACATTTTGACATTTATATGCTGGAAGCTTTCAGTAAAAATTTTAAAATAGTTTTAATCTTCAGAAGAAAATTAATATCTTAGTTTTTATGTGCTTCATATTGTAGAATTGAGTTCTCTACTGTCTGAATTAATTCAACACTTTTTAAAAAAAAGAATATGAAATGCTTAGGTTAAACCATATTGAATTAACAATGTCATCCTATGCGGAATTATATGCTTCTAAGCCCATTGACTTCAATGAATTTGAAGGATGTGACTATACTCAGGATTGCACTGTAAATCATGACAAATTCTAGTTACAGATACTCCTGGGAGGTAAACATAGGCAATATAATTTATAATATGCCCAATAAGTTTTAAGTTTTCGAATGATAAAACGTAATGTAATATTATTTCCTTGGGCACATGGGATATGTGTAAAAGAGTGCCAACTTTCAAGATACACAGAATGTTTTGTCAGAATTTTATAAAACATCCAACTCAAATCCTCTTGTACATAGTTCAGTAGAAACAACAACCTTTTCAATTTTGCATGTGTAATTTTTTGGTTTAACTCAAGAACACTTAGAACAGCCCACATTCACCAAACCTTACTTAATGCATGCATGTCGTTTCAACCCAATTCCTAGTCCTGCTGCACTAGCACATAAATGTTTAGACTGGCCTTCACTACTGCAAACAGTGTAATATCACAAACCTTCCAGGAAGGTATATCAGCTCAAATGTTTAGGATTGGGAGGGGATGATTTGACACTGAAACCGAAAATAAAAAATTTATATATGCAGTTACTGTGCTTTTGTTGTTGGAACTCATGGATAGAAGCTTTACTGCATTTATCACCTGTGTTATTGATAGGAGATAATTACTGCAAAACAGCTGGTTGTTGGTTTTAGGGAGCATCAATTGTTCTCTTGCCCCAGCTGTGGGCTAATAAGAACAGTCAACACATCTGTTTCAACAGCTGGTAATTAACAAAAGCCTAATTGCTGCAACTCTTTTAACATCCAATCTGTGAAAAGAGTAAAGATGTGGAGGAATATTATTGACTTTGTACTCTGCACTTTCTGTGACCAGTTTCGTTTTCTTTCCCTTCCTTTCTCTCTTCCTTTTACTTTGAACACCACTGCCTTTGTCTGATGCATTGAATGGCATGAGAACACAATATGGTAATCCAGAGCTTAAGATTTTCAGAGCTTTGTTGGTGCTTCTTATTGCAACATTTCTTTGCTAAATTGCAAGATAAAATGGATCAAAAGCATTTTGTGTCATTCTACACAACAACCCAAACCCGTAGAGGTATGTCTGGAGCAACAGGATGCCTAGAAATGGCAGCTAATGACAATGTCGTCCACTTTATATAGTTTGTATATATTTTGGAGCTCTCCTTAAATAAAATTGGCAGGTCATGGTGAATTCTATTATTGGCCATCTTTGAACAGAAGTCACCATCATATAAAATTAAAATGTGATTGGGTCAGTTATTTTATCCTTTTTGAGACTGTAAAAAGTTTTCAGTTTTATGTTTGAATGTATAGGCACTGAGAATTTGTTCATTCATTAGAAACTGCTTTCCTTGGCACTGCTTAGAAAGCATTAATCTACAATATGTCATTCAAGAACCCGTGATGGATAAACAACCATTATATGATTGGCTCTATCAAAAAGATGTTCATTGTGTTAGAATTCCTCTTCTAAGGTTTGGTTCAGCCTTCTCAGTACTGAATTACCTAAACCTGGACTGACTGCCCACTTTGTAATGTCAGAGTACAACTAGCCATGATAGGTTATATATCCTTTTGCTCCATTGTGTCTTCCTCTCATGCATGGAGCCTTTCTGCTTGAGGCTGTTGCATCAGAGGAGGGCATGGGCCAGAGAAAAGCACATATGTGGAGTGGACTGTACAGTCCAATCCAGAGCTCACAAATTCCGTTTGAAACATGAATGGGGAAGGAGGAATTAAACATGCAACACAGGTGGATAGAATGGGGGACTGAACTCTTCTTTTGCCCCCCTTTTTCCACCATCAATGTTTTCTTTTCAGCAATTTTTCCTTCAGGAGTTTCAGGAGCCCAGTGTGTAAAAATGAATTAAAGAGCAGTTTGTATAGGAAGTTTTAGCAGTATGACCCCCTCCCCCAATCCATGCATTTGGCTTTATAGGGAGTACATCCAGTTCTGCACATGAACATGCCACCTCTAAGTCTAATTCGTCTCTCTGACTGATCCGTAGCCAGGATATTAAAAGTTAGGGGGCATGTATAAAAGTCAGGGGCACTTAACTCCGCTCCCCTGTCTTCCACTGCCATGACTCAGGACACCCAACTCAGGGTACCTGACCTTCCTTCACACACCCACCATCACTTGAGGGTCCTTTAAATGGCATGGGAGGGGCAGCAGCTGCTCCTGGGTACCCCTCCTGTTCATTTTACATCATGGAGAGAGGGGGCAGCCCCCAGCCTCTCAGCTTTCACCCCCATGGTGGTGGCAGAGGGGAAGGAGGGAAGGTCAGGGGTACCTGAGTTAGGGCACCCAACAGGAAGTCAGGGGGCAGGGCCCCCACAGACCCCCTTGTAGCTACAGACCAGCTCTCTGAGCATCTCAGGTTGCAATCCAAATCACACCTACTAGAAAGTGAGACCCATTGACGGCAAGGAGACTCGTTGAGTAAGCATGCTTTAGGAGTGTACTGTAAGAATGGGAGGAACAGTGGCTGTGACCTATCTGTGACATCACAGCAGATATGCTATTGATCTCTAGAATAGCAGGGCAGACAGAGAAGTCCTTGATCTAAGAGGAGATTGCAAGAGTCCATTTTAGAAAGCAACGATAGCACTTCAGGGACAATTAGGAAGACTCCAAGAGCATGTGAATCTGTTCGTTCTCAAGCCGCCCTGAGCCTGCTTTGGCGGGGAGGGCGGGATATAAATCCAATAAACCTTAAACTTTTCTGTGATCTAATATTGTGAAATGCCATTTTTTGGTCATCTGTGATTTGTCCATACACAGTGAATGAGCACAGTACATGCTAGCAGTTCATATGAGCACACAGATAACTAAAGAAGGGGTTCAACCATATTCTTGTCCTTCTGTTTAGGAAATGTGAAAAATAATTTGTTGACAATATTTACAGGAAATGCTTAATTAGAATGCTTAAGGGAAAAACTAGATATTATAAAAGACTCAGAATGCCTGGTTAGTGTTTTCTTGTAATATCCAGTTAACACAGCAAAATGTGTGTGCTGCCCCCTTACTGTGCGTGATTGGATGGTGGGAGGTTTAGCACAATGATGTCATATCACATGTTGTTATGCAACATTACAAGAAAAAGAAAGCAAAGCAGTGGTAATTAATTTTGTCACATAAGGTCTCATTTCTGTCCTGAAATTTTGTCCCTGGCACTATACTGATGCAGCCCATATGCCAGAGCTTAGCTGGGTTTACAATTCAGTCAGTCTGTGCATCTAAGACCTAACTTTAAAAAAAATTAAACTAAGCTCAAGTCTTTGATCTTCTGCTGAATACACGCACAAATATCAATGAACTTTGTGCCTAATAAAGTATAATGAAAGGCAAGTCCGTATTATAGATTCTTCCTTTTCATTAACTGGGCAATGTAATGAAATATTTTCCATTTACCAATATTGAAGTTTAAATCTAGTAAATTATGTTTAATGCTTTCATTTTGTTTTTTGCCAGAAATGCAGGCGTTCTTAGCTACCCAAGATTACTTGATTAAACTTGCTTCAATAACATTTCAGTTGGCAAATATTTCTGTACAGTCAGTTCTTCAATTGTCTGTTGGCTATGTTGAAAGGTATAAAGGAAACAGAACCCAAATGCTTGTCACTGAATGGAGATTGCCTAACTTCAGAAATGTTTCAGGTACACTTCAGCAGGTGTTCAGGGGCTGAACTGTAAGGTAGTCACAGTGACAGTGTATGAGATCCCTTGAACAAACAAAAACAAAAGTACTGGCAAAGCTTCCAACGGCAAAGGGACATTGGCATGTAGGGGAAAGTTTACCGTTTGATTTTAACAGACTGTGAGTTTCCATATGGCAGCTTGGTCTGCAGCATCTGCCAGGACCTTGCAAGCATAGTTCCATGCAAAATTTGTCTGCAGAATTCTTCAAAAAGTGTTGGGGGAAATGGCTATCAGCTCTTGGGAATTTTCTCTGTCTGCTGGATGCAATCCTGCTTTGCTACAAGGCAATAACAAACATAGTAATCTTAATGGAGCAGGATTACAGCGTGATATTGGTTGGTTTGTTTTCTAGGTCTGTTAATTCATTACTTTTTTGCCCTGTTTATTTAGCTATTTATTTGCCAGCTCACCTTTTTATTAGCATACTCAAAGCAGTTAGCCAAATGAGCACCACCTAGAGTAATTACATTCAATAACTACAGAACAACAGGTCTAAAAATCTTTTGATGTCACTCATTATAACAGTTGAAGATGAAATTAGATACGCTATGGAAAGATAGCTATTTGTCATCATTAAATTTATTATCATTTTAAGATTGTTGTTATAGCACCTGTATTATCTTAATTTTTAATTTATTATTGTCTACATCTGTTTTAATTGGTTTTATGTAACGTTTTATTGGTATGTAAGCCACCCTGAGCCTGCTTTGGTAGGGAGGGTGGGATTTAAGTCTAATAAATAAATAATAATGTCAGTGCTTTCTTTCTGCGGGAGCCCACCAGAGTACAGCTCCGTCTGGGCTGGCCAGGACTCCAGCTGGGCTCCCATCTCCCAGTTTCCCCTATAGCAGGCACATTGTTCTGGATCATAGAGAGTGCAGCTTGCAGTTTACTGATTATAGAAATCAACTTGTGAGGAAGAACAGTGGAAAGATTAAAATTTTTGGAAATTTTTTTGTCATGTGCACACATGGGCCTTTTGGCCTCTCACTTGTGGAGGGACCTGCACCTGCTGGAGTTTGCCCATCCCTGGAATCAATAGCACAGTCTGCTCATTGTGTGCTCCTCCTTCTCCAACAGAGGGGGCAATGCGATCTTACCAGAGAGCCTGGCAGCCACACAAAAGGCATTGGAGAGTTAACCACCTCAGCCTCTCTCTCCCCCCACCCGCTCCAAATGAACAAGGAGAGACAAAGCTCTGTAGAAACAATTCAGCCTAGCCTGAGGACTTCAGCATAGGAAAAAGATGGGCGGGAGCCAGTCAGGCTAGCCCAGAGCCTTAGAGACTCTGCAATGACTTGGAGGCACCTATGAAGGAAGAAGAAAGTGGGCTTTCCAGAGCAGTCTTGTGTGGCAGTGAGATGGAGAACGAGTCCCTGGATTTTTGTCCCCCCCCTTCCCACTTATTTCTTGGGAGTTCCTCCCTGGAGGGAAAAGTGCTGCCCCCCCACCAAAGAGGCAGGCGAAGCTTCTGCTCCATATTGCACTCACACACTCCCAGTGTGAGTCTCTCTCTCTTCCCCACTCTGCTCTCATTGAGAAATCCATGCTTCTGTTTTTCAGGATGCTGGGAAGTGAAATCTAAGTGAGAAATTTTACCTGTTTTATTTGTTTGTTTGACAGAGTAGTCGCTCTTCATCCTGCAATGTATGTTCACACACACATATTGCAGCCAGCATGCTCCCATTGTGCAAGGGTGGCCAACGGTAGCTTTCCAGATGTTTTTTGCCTACAACTCCCATCAGCCCCAGCCATTGGCCATGCTGGCTGGGGCTGATGGGAGTTGTAGGCAAAAAACATCTGGAGAGCTACCGTTGGCCACCCCTGGTTGGTTTGTTACACTGTTTTTTTTAATGTTGTGGTCTGTATTTGCAATATAATTTTATTGCATTGCTTGTATGTGCATTGTATTGCTTATATTGCTGTTACTCTTTCTAATTCTGGAATCCATTTAAGTCACCACAAGAAAGACTTAAGACAGGAAGGAAGGAAGGAAGGCCCTGAATAACACAATAGAAAATTGAGAGCTTTCTAGTGCTGCTAGTAGCTGATGATGCTGAGTGATCTCACCGTTGGTGGCCATGGTTGGAAAGAGGTCTAGAGGGAACCTCAGACTTTTCTTATTTGCAATCTAGCAAATCTAGTCCAGGGGTGGTTTGTTAGCTCAAAAATGAATAACCAGGTAGCATTCACCATTTTTCTTAATATGAAGACTGCTATGCTTTTCCTTTGCTCTCATCCAAGGGTCTTGAAGATTCTGTTCAGCATTAGAGAGGCATTCGATGAACTCTTAGTTATTATATTTTCAACTGGGTGCCCTTTTAAAAAAACTTGTTCCCAGCATGCCAAGGGAGCAGCAACCTGATAGCAGCCAGCCACACCCTGTGCCTGTTTAAGCCAGCAAAATATTCTACATGGGGATGTTGACAAAGAGGCCTTCAGATCAGGGCCTGATAGATTCCAACCCCCCCCCCCCTTTAACATCCAGTCTGATGAGGAGTTCTGGATGCAAGTGAAAAGCTTGCAAAGTGTTTTTTGTAATTTTGGTTGCTTTTTTATTATTACATGGCTTTGGATTTGGATTTTGCTATGGACTAGCCTACTGGTCCAGCATTTTAACTAACGCTTTTCCTTAAAAATTCAGTTGCTTGCTAGGGAGTAGAGAAGTTAAAATGCCATTTTTTATTTTTTTTTTGCAACAGAAGGTGCTTGAATGAATGACTTGGTAATCCATCATGCTTTCCCAGAGAAAACAAATGCATACAATTGGCTTCTGTCTGAATAGAAACATTTCCTACAAAATGTTAAGCTGGACAGACAGTTTGTTGAATTGTTTAGGATAGCACATATAAATAGTGTGACAATGAAAGCTGTGTCAGAGGAATCCCTTCCCACATGTAAACCCAGCATCATGGCAATGAAAATCATCTCCCAAATAAAAAATTAAATGTGGAAAGGATTTATATAGGGGTCTGCACCACTGGAGTGGTTGTGTGGACTCTTATCTGGGAGAACCAGGTTTGATTCAAGCAGCTGCTGGGATGGTCTTGAGTCAGCTATGCTCTCGCAGAGGTATCCTAGGAAGGGGAGCTTCTGTGAGAGCTCTCTCAGCCCCACCTACCTCACAGGGTGTTTATTGTGGGGGAGGAAAGTAAAGGAGATAGTGAACCTCTCTGAGATTCAAAGTGGAGGGTGGGATACAAATCTGATGTCGTCGTCTTCATTTCCTTCTCCCATGAATAAGAATAGCATTGAAAAGACATGAGGTTGCATCCAAAAAAACTGTGAGTAGAACTGTACTTGCAGAACAGAATTGTCCTCCCCCTACTGCAGTGTACTGTCCCTGGGGTTGCCAGCTCTGGGCTAGGAAATACCTGGAAGGGGTTTTTTGGGGAGGGGGGGGGGAGTCTAAGAAGGATAGGGTTTGGAGAGGGGAGGGACCTCCATGGGGTATAATGTGATAGAGTTCACTTTCCAAAGCAGTGATTTTTCCAGGTGAACTATCCCTGTTACCTGGAGATCTCCAGCCACCAGCTGCAGGTTGGCAGCCCTAACTGCACCCCATCTGCAAGCACTGCCCTGGAATTCAGGTAGCTACAAGAAAAATGCTGGCAGGGAAATGAATATTTTAAAATTTCACCCATTGACAGAAATGCTCTGTGTTTGGTAAAAAAAGCAAGCCCTGGACCCAACCCATGGTGTTTTTCCTTAAGAGTCCAGTAGCACCTTAAAGACTAACAAAATTTGTGGTAGGGTATGAGCTTTTGTGAGTCACTGCTCACTTCTTCAGATACTCATGACTCATGAAGACTCAAATCCTGCCACAAATGTTGTTAGTCTTTAAAGTGCTACTGGACTCTTACTCTTTTTTACTGCTGCATGTCTACTGATCTTAATCAATTAAGACTGAAGGAGTTTTTTTTTTTTTAATTTCAAAGCTAATTAAAGAAGTACCTAAACATGACCTGAAAACCCTCTGGATTCACAGTTTCCCTTGGCCATAAAACTCACTTGGTGCTGTTAGATAGGCCACCTGCAGCTGTGTATTTGCAATGTGGACCTCTGAGACACTTAGATTAGCCCAGAAATCATTGCTGTCCATCTCCCCTCATCAGGAAACAGGATTTTAGGGAGAGAGAATGGACATTTTCTACTGTAGCCCATCAGCTATGAAATAGCATCCCAGAGGAGATTTGGCAGCTCCCAACCCTTTTGGCTTTTAATGAAACCTTTTGGAAGCGTTTTCTGGGCATAATCATGTGAGGTAGTATATAATATGGTGATGTCTGCTGGATTTTGTTGGATTGGGTGGATTTGACAGAGGATTTTGTCAAGTGCTTTTATCTGAGGTTCTTAGCTGCTTTGAGCTTTCTGAGTCAGTGTGACAGAATTGTTTTAAAATAAAAATAAGTAAACACAGACTTGCCGTATACATTCAGTACCTTTTTAGACATGACAATCATGAGTGCTGACAGCCACGCGTAAGAGGAGTGCACATTACCCAGATCCTCCCTATATGCTTGGTTACCATGTGGCATGTTATTATACCATGTGGCATGGATAGGGACTATACACATATTTTCCATGTGTGCACAGTCTGAGCATATGTGAATGTGAACCTTATGTGTACAAAATTGTATGTGTATGTTAAATATGTGCAGTGCCCCTGTTCACATGTGACAACTGCACCAATCAGTAGGATTATGGATAGCTCACACTCCTGTTATGTGGTTGGTAGGTTTCTGGTATGCATGAATGTAACCTGAATGGGACTTCAGTGAACCTCTAATGTTTGAAACAGCTACACATTTTTTTAAATCTGCAAGCATTATTTGATCATATACTGTACTGATGTACAACCACTTCAGATGTTACAGTTTTAGCAGGTACATAGAGTGGGTTTATATTGTGTACCCAATGAAATGTAATGTAAGAGAGTCCCAAAATATGCAAGGTAAATGAGTACCATGCACATTAATTAGGAGCTGAAATTGCTGTTGTAGGGGGGAAGTTGTGAACATTTTTGGCAATGGAGAAGAAATCTTCTCTTTCTTTAAACAGTTTTTTTAAATACTTGTGAAAATGTTGATCTGTTTATTTATAATGCCTTCTCCTCTCGGTTAACTCCACTTGCCTGAATTACTACACAACATTGTGATGTCTTCCTGTACACTGTAGCTGGTCAGTATAAATGACCTAGGAAGCATTTCCCTTATTGATGCAATTACAATGGCAAATATGGTTGGATACATAGCAATATGACTATGACCTTGGGATCACCAATATGACTAACCCAAGACAAGGAAAGACAGCAGCAGTCAAGAAAACACAACAGACCAAAGCAACATCAACTAAGGAACAATGGTACTGAATAGCAATTGTTGCTGATGAGTGTATAGTGAGAGACAGTAGAGCTGTAAATAGATTAGATTAAAATGTTCAAGAAGGTTTCTAACTGAAAGATTAAGTAATAGAAACTTGTCAGCAGAATTTTTGAAGAAGACTATAGATAAACATTGGTCAGGCATTCTTTCAGTATAGTGATTCCTATCTTTTAATGCTGGGGTTTGAACTGGATAATCCTTGAGATTCTTTCCCACACTGAGTTCCAGGTAAAGTAACACTGCTGTTTAGCGCTCCTATAGTAATCTATCCAATAAAATGTCTTCCTGTAGACTCTTCTGCATGACAGTCACACTTAAAATTCCTTTAGTTACCTCATTGCTAGATCACTTGCAAAATTCCTAATTATTTATAACATGAAATAGTATGAACAAATGCAATGGGTATATTCTTCCCTATACAAAAGCACAGCACCAATGAGAGGAGTTATTCTTAAAGGATTCAATAGATGCTTGCTTCTTTACTCCTCCTGATTCAGCATATGGATGGAAGATGCAGATAAGGAACTTCCAGGAAATGGAAGGTCTATGAATCCCAGGTTCCCAAAATTTGGATCTTGAGTATCTTGAGGAACTCAGAAATGGTAGGCTAATAGGGGAGAGATACACAATATTGTTTTCTGTAATGTCATGTCAGGCTGTTTGAAGACACACATCAAGATAGCGGCTTGTAGGATTATATAAATGCATTGTTCAAAAACGGAACTCACTGCAGAACTGAGGCAGTTGGAGAAGATAAAATAAGAGTACAATGTCTTCCCTTTTAGGCTCTCTAGATGGGTTGGCGTCTCTTGAATCAGCATTGGTGATTACTTGTTAGACTACAGCAAGAAGCCAAAAATAATAAATACATGTCTTACTGTGACACTTAGAGTGCTTAACTACACAAGTCAGACACTGTCTACAAAAAGAATTGTCTCAAAAAAAAATCAACACAATCAAGAAATCCCATTTGCCCTTTTTAAAAGCACCGTTAGTCTCACCTACATACCAGAAGGGAATAAGCCTTCTTCATCCTCTCAGGAGGGTAGGGGTTACTGAAAAGGATTGCTGATATTGTTTGTTTGCATCTGCTGGCAAAAGATGATAAGTATAAATTGCTCAGAATAGAGTTGCCTTAGCAAGGAGGCTGTGTATGTTATAGTGTTGTAGGATTAGAATACTGCCAGTGGCACCTGATAGTGTGATGTGTTGTAGAAATGTGCAACACAGTTGAGCAGGACTTTTTTGTAGAAATGACTTAGCAGGAACTCATTTGCATATTAGGTCACACCTCCTGACGTCGCCATTGTTTCACACAAGGCTTTTTTTTTAGAAAAAGCCCAGCAGGAATATTTGCATATTAGGCCACAGCCCCTGATGCCAATCCAGCATTCCTGTGCATTCCTGCTCAGAAAAAGCCCTGCTGTTGAGTCAGGACATGGGTAAATTGCTCTAGATGGAATTAAAATTGTAGCTTCCACTTAACGTCATAAGAAGCTCTGCTGATAATGCATATCTGAATATAGAAATGTTACAAGAAGCACATGACTAGATACAAATAAATATCCTAAAAGGAGTATGGGCAGGCTAATATGCAACACTGCTATAACATGTAACTGTGGCCGAAAGAATTTGCTTGCAAACTACCTCAGCAGTACTCACTGTGCTTCTAAATTTTAACAAGGCAAACCTAAATACCTGGAATTTGCCATTTAAAACTCTCTGCCATAGGTTGGGCCATTTATGCCTGGAATTTGGTGCAGCTTTAAAATCTATTCAGGACTCTGAAGTACATTATTGCCAAAGATTTTTAGGAAGACTTGATAAATAAAACCAACAGAATCTAAGAATGTTAGCAAAACCAAAGGCTTTTCTGTAATTACACCATACTGCTGGCAAAACAACCGTCTTAAATATTAGAGGAAAGCCTGCTGGATCCAACGACAGTGAGTTGTTTGAGAGGCCAATAATTAACATCTTTGACAATTTTCAGTGTGCTGTGAAGTGCAATTGAAATGGCAGACTGGAAGGAAATGTTAGTTACAGACACACCCACTCACTGAGAGATTAGCAGCTAGGCTCCTTAGAGAGGTATCACACCTGATATCCTTTTAGGACAAAGGTCAGTAGACATGGGTCCTGATTCTTGCCCTTATCCCTCCTCTGCTTTTCTGGCTTGGCATTGTGTCAGAAGAATTGCTTCTAGTGTATGAATCACCATAAGTGGATTTAACAAAAAAGAAAAGGAAAATGAGGATTGTAGCTAATCTCCTCTATAATGTACATATTGGGAGTAAAACAATGGTAAAGCAGGAAAATAACAAACATTCCAGTCTGGAATTCAGGAACTTGTTAGGTGCAGTTATTTTGAAGTAAAGGCCTACTTCCCAGGGTGGATTGCTATGAGATTGAATTCACAGCAACTCCAGACCCAAGGCATATGCCACTTGTATATTCTCCTCTGTTCCTGGCATGTGCAGCTCCTGCTGTGTTTGAGACCATGGGAGCATATGGAAGGAGCTTTAGTCACACACAACATATGCCAGGGGTTCCACCATGGTGCCCACAGACACCTTTCTTCGCACCCAGCAAGAGGTTTTAGAAAGTGGCCAGGGCCAGATGGAACTTTTGTGCTTCGCCCTACCTCTTGCAGCAGCCATTTTGGGGCTGTGCCCATGACCTAGGGTTGCCATGTCCCTCTAAGTCTCCAGTGGGGGACTTTGGGGGGGGGTCCGAGAGGGGGAGTGGGGACAGCTCAAATGTAATGACATCACACAGAAGTGTCATCATCACATTGGGGAGTGAGGGCACATGTGTTTGCAGCTTGGATTGGAGGCACACACTGCCCCTTGCTCCCCCAAAGTATTTAAAGGCATGCACCTGCAATCCAGCCTGCAAAATCACAGCTTGGTGTGCAAACATGTGCACAAACCTCCTTTATTCCCAAAAGCATTTAAAAGAATCTTTTAAATGCTTTTGAGAAGTAGGGGGATGCGTTTTGCAGGTGCACACCACCTCTGCTTCTTCCCCATAGAAAGTGGTGCCTGCCCCTCTTCCTCACCCCCTGCAAGATTTAAAGGGCTCTCCATCTCCCTGCCGATCAGCTGAAGGACCCTTTAAATCTTGCAGGTGGGGAGTCAGAGGGGTGGCCACCAGCAGTCAGCCTTGGAGGCAGGGCTTCCCCCCCTCCCACCAGCCGGCTGGGAGAATCCCCACTGGGACCTGTGTTAGAATCCCAGAGGTGCCTGCAGACTGAAAAATGTTTAGGACTCTTGGCCTATGTCGTTACCCAAAATTAAAGCAGTCTGGGGAAGGAGGTATTTGGCCTGCTGTCTGCAAACTTCAGCTGAGAGCACACATGACCAAACATTCATCCATATGTCAAAATCTCCACAGATTGTAAAACTAGATGCTAGGAAAAAGGCTATAGAACTTTTTGGATGGAGGCACAAATTGATGCCCTATGTAAGTCTAAAAGGGTTGCTTACCTCCTTGGCCTACAAAATGTCAGCAAATTGTCTTGTTTTTGTCAGCAGATGTACCTTGGTGGTATAGTATTTTCCCACAATATCAGTTGCTGCTCTGGACATTTGTTTGTTTGCCTCCTGTGGCATCCTTTAAAAAAAAAAACACCAAGATTTTGAAGTGTCAGCCATGTCAAGAAGGGTTTGAGTGCCAACAATAATACTGCATCCATAGTGCATTTCTTGATGCATGAGTCATCTTTTTTTAGATTGCTTATGATTCAAAAGTTTTTGGTCCTGTGTTCCAGAGGGGAAGTTGCATATAAAATTCTAAATAAATAACAAGTTGAGGAGGCTGGGTTTTCAGTAAGTTGCAGTTGACTTACGGTGACTATGAGGAGCATATTGCAAAAAACATAAAGACCAACAATAAAATTTTCTTCAAATACATTAGAAGCAGGAAACCAACCAGGGAGGCTGTGGGGCCCTTGGATGACCAAGGGGTAAAAGGATTACTGAAGGATGATAGGGAAATGGCTGAGAAGCTGAATGCATTTTTTTTCCTCCGTCTTCACTGTGGAAGATTAGAAGTGTTTGCACACTCCAGAACTGCTGATTTCAGGAGGGGAGTTGTAAGATCTGAGTCAGATTGAGGTGATGAGAGAGGACTGATAGACAATTTAAAAACTGATAAGTCACCAGGCCTAGATGGCATACATCCAAGAGTTCTGACAGAACTCAAAGGTGAAATTGTGGATCTCCTGACAAAAATATGTAATATTTCATTAAAATCTGCCTCCATTCCTGAGGACTGGAAGATAACCAATGTCATCCCCATCTTTAAAAAAGGTTCCATCTGGGAAATTACAGGCCAGTCAGTCTGACTTCAATACCAGGAAAGTTAGTGGAAGCTGTTATTAAAGAGAGAATTAGTAGGCACATTGATGAACAAAAATTATTGAGGAAGACTCAGCATGAGTTCTGTAAGGGAAGATCTTGTCTCACTAACCTGTTAGAGTTCTTTGAGGGGGTGAACAAACATGTGGAAAAAGGAGACCCAATAGATGTTGTTTACCTTGACTTCCAGAAAGCTTTTGATAAAGTTCCTCATCAAAGGCTCCTAAGTAAGCTCGGGAGTCATGAGATAAAAGGACAAGTCCTCTTGTGGATCAAAAACTGGCTAGTTAATAGGGAACAGAGAGTGAGTATAAATGGGCAATTTTCTCAATGGAGGGTGGTAAACAATGGGGTGCCACAGGGCTCAGTACTGGGTCGGATGCTTTTTAACTTGTTCATTAATGATTTGGAGTTGGAGTTGGGAATAAGCAGTGAAGTGGCTAAGTTTGCGGATGATACTAAATTGTTCAGGGTGGTGAGAACCAGAGATGATTGTGAGATACTCTAAAGGGATCTGTTAAGACTGGGTGAATGGGCATCAATATGGCAAATGAGGTTCAGCATGGCCAAGTATAAGGTAAAGCACATTGGGACCAAAATCCTAACTATAAATGCAAGTTGATGGGGTGTGAGCTGGAGGAGACTGACCAAGAGAGAGATCTTGGGGTCATGGTAGATAACTCACTGAAAATGTCGAGACAGTGTGCGACTGCAATAAAAAAGGCCAATGCTATGCTGGGAATTATTAGGAAGGGAATTGAAAACAAATCAGCCAGTATCATAATGCTCCTGTATAAATCAATGGCGCAGCCTCATTTGGAGTACTGTGTACAGTTCTGGTCACCACACCTCAAAAAAGATACTATAGCATTGGAAAAAGTCCAGAAAAGGGCAACTAGAATGTTTAAAGGATTCAGGGTTGGAACACTTTCCCTATGAAGAAAGGTTAAAATGCTTGGGGCTCTTTAGCTTGGAGAAACATTGACTGAGGAATGACATGATAGAGGTTTACAAGATTATGCATGGGATAGAGAAGGTAGAGAAGGAAGTACTTTTCTCTCTTTCTCACAATACAAGAACTCATGGGCACGCAATGAAATTGCTAAGCAGTCAGGTTAGAACGGATAAAAGGAAGTACTTCTTCACTCAAAGGGTGATTAATATGTGGAATTTACTGCCACAGGAGGTGTTTGTGGCTGCAAACATAGATAGCTTCAAGAGGGGATTGGATAAACATATGGAGCAAAGGTCCATCAGTGGCTATTAGCCACAGCATATTGTTGGAACTCTCTGTCTTGGGCAAGTGATGCTCTATATTCTTGGTGCTTGGGAGGGACAACAGTGTGAGGGCTTCTGGTGTCTTATCCCCACTGATGGACCTCCTGATGGTACCTGAGTTTTTTGGCCACTGTGTGACACAGAGTGTTGGATTGGATGGGCCATTGGCCTGATCCAACATGGCTTCTCTTATGTTCTTATATTGTTATGACCCTGTGGGGTTGTCAAGGTATGCAACAAATGATGGTGGTTTGCCATTGCTTGCCTCTGCAGCGCAACGCTGGCCCTCCTCGCCTCCCATCCAAGTACTAAATAGGGCCAGCCCTGCTTCTGAGATCTCATGAGATCTGACTAGTGTAGGTTATCTAGATTAGGGCAAATATGAGGTATAACCTAGCTATAAATATAACTCTTCAGTGATGGATAGTTTTTTTAAAAAGCTTGAACAATGATATAGCATGATCATGGGATTAGCAATTGTGACTGTTTGCCAAGTTTTCCCATACTTGCCATGCTGGAGCTGTTGTACTTGTTTTGTAAATTAATGCAATGGTATTACTTGAAGGATGAAAAAACAGATTTCCTTTCTAACCAAGAGGGAATGAATGGGGAAGAGATGACAGAAGAAGACAGCAAGCTTTTGACAAATTTTCTATAAAATACAAATTATTAAACATTATCCTTTCTATAATATTACTTAGAACAGGGGTTCCCAAACCCCGTGTTGTGGACCGGTCCTGGTCCGGGGCATGTTTGCAACCCGGCCACCACTCCCTGCACTCTGACACTCCCTCCTGTTGCCACTGCCCTGCCCTCGCAACGCTGCAACAAGCCACTCCGTCACCCCCCCCTCCCAGCATGACAAAGCTCGGCTCGCTGCCATTGCCTGTCCCCTCTCTTCCTTTCCCCAGCACCATGCTCCCCCCCTTTCCTCCACCCGTGCGATCAGAGAAAGCTCAGAGGACCTACCCACTTTGACAGGGCCCACCCTCATTTGACGTTGTTTGAAGAGCAGGCTGGAGGAGGAGGAGTTTTGCCCCTCCCTCACTTCCTTCAGTGCGCTATTCAAATCAGCCCAGCCCTGCCGAAGCGGCTTGAGCCTCCTCACAGTGTCCCTCTGATCCCGGGGGGAGAGGCTGGCGATGAGGCTCAGCTCTACCCACTGCAGCAGCAGAGCCCTTTCAGGACAAGGTTGGTTCCTGCTGCCGCTGGCCTGCTCGGACTGAATGAGCTCTGGTTTCCCAACGATCAGGTGATGGGGGGTCGCCTTTACACAGCCCTGCTCAGCTCCCTTCCGGACATTGTAATTGACTAGGCGTGACACGGGGGGAGGCAAATGCCTAGTCTCCCCCCACCTCCTCCTCCCTCCCTTCCCCACCCCAGGTCAATTTCAGCATCTGGAAGGGCACCAGAAGGCAACCCTATTTGCTTTATTTTCCACCACCACCACCACCCTCTCTCTCTCTCTCTCTCTCTCTCTCTCTCTCTCTCTCTCTCTTTCTTTCTTTCTTTCTTTCTTTCTTCTTTCTTTCTTTCTTTCTTTCTTTCTTTCTTTCTTTCTTTCTTTCTTTCTTTCTTCCTTCCTTTCCTTTCCTTTCCTTTCCTTTCCTTTCCTTTCCTTTCCTTTCCTTTCCTTTCCTTTCCTTTCCTTTCCTTTCCTTTCCTTTCCTTTCCTTTCCTTTCCTTTCCTTTCCTTTCCTTTCCTTTCCTTTCCTTTCCTTTCCTTTCCTTTCCTTTCCTTTCCTTTCCTTTCCTTTCCTTTCCTTTCTTCCTTCCTGACTGTCTTTCTTTCCTTCTGGCTCTCTCTCTCTCATTCTTTCTGGCTCTCTCTCTCTCTCTCCCCTTCCTTTCTTCCTTCCTGACTGTCTTTCTTTCTTTCTGGCTCTCTCTCTCATTCTTTCTGGCTCTCTCTCTCTCTCCTTCCTTCCTTCCTGCCATTTCATGTTTTCCTAGGCTGAGAGCATTTTATATTTTGAGTTTTCTGCTGTGTGATCCTTGTGCTTTTTCTTTGTTTTATTTTTAAAATTACATTGCAAAATCCCACTATTCTCCTACCTTTTCTAAACAAAATATTGCAAGGGTTTTAAGCATGTTTGTACATAATTTCCTATCTCCTGGCTCCACCCCCAAATTTTAGTGGGCCATGAAGGAGAAGTGTAAAAATAACCGGGCCACAGGGTGGGGGGAAGTTTGGGAAACCCTGACTTAGTATATCGGTGTGTATAGTGTGTTTTAGGATGCTCAAAGGGCTTCACTCATATTTCCAGTTTATAATGAATCACATACCATTTTTATTAACACGGTACACTGAAGTCATCTTACCATCTCCGGCTTTCACTCTACCAACAGATATACTCATTAGATAGAAGTGGCTTATTTCAGGCAGTCATGTCTTAATCCTGGCTGTGACTTCAACTCTTTGTCTAGATGGTTGCAATATGCTTCAGATATTGCTCTGTTTCTGAGCATGCTGATAAGAATGTAACTGCTTTGCTACATCAGACTGAAGGACCATCTAGTCTGGCACCATGTTTCCCATGATGGCAGCCCCACCCCTGCACTTAACTGTTCCAAATGAGATGCCAGAGGGAAATGGCCCCATCCAGGCACTGAGGCAAACAGCACTACCAGAGGCTGTGAGGAAGGGCCAGGCCACTCCTAAGTTATTCTGGGAGAGGCCCTTAGCAAGAGAAAGGGGAGGAGCAGGGCAGTGGCGTAGGGAGGGGGGCAGGGGGGCGGATCGCCCCAGGTCTGGGGGATCTGGGGGGCCCCCACATTGCCAAGGGGGGTCCCTCCCCTCCCCGGCAGGGCTCCGGAGCGTCGCACAGACCTTCCGGCCACAGTCCCAGCTCGGGGCGGGGGAAGCGGCATCCGACCCTCACCTGCTCGAGGCTTCTCCTGCTGTTCCACGTGCCGCGGGCAGCAGGAGGAGGAGGAGGTGGCGGCGTTGCGCGCCCAGTGGCCGCATCCCCACACTTGGCAGCAGCGCCCCGGAGCTCTCCGGCCCCCTCAACTCCCAGGCGCCGACGACTCAGCCGCTCCTGGCCCCGGCCGCGGCGGTGCGCCAGAAAGAGGAACTTCGGGCGTGCGTGAGGCAGGCTGCGGGGGTGGAGGGATGTGGGGAGGGCCGCGCGCCGCTCGGCGTCTTAAGGCAGGGAAGCCCCTCCCCTCCCCTCCGCCACACACATAGGGGGGCCCACATAAATCTTGCGCCCCAGGCCCCCGAAGCCCTAGCTACGCCCCTGGAGCAGGGTAAAAGAAGGAGATCCGTCAATAACTCTAGACTGAAGCTGTTCTCAGACTTGGCCAAAGAAAGGGATACTGGAGGGTGCTGCAACACCAGACTCTATCCTGACACTAGGAAAGTCTGACAGCAGCTAATTGGACTCCCCTAAGAAACCGACAAAGGACTTAAAGGCAGTAGTCCTACCCCACTGTTGTCCTCTAGAAATGGGTGATTACTCTCATGCTGCTTTTGAAACTTAGAGCTTCCACTTGACTCTCATGACTAATAGTAATTGGTAAGCCTTATCCTCCATGAATTTCTCTAATCCCCTTTTGACGATTGCAAGATCAATGGCCATAACCATGCATTGGGATTTCTTACCATCAGCAATACACCCTGCAGCATGGGCCACTGTAGTCTCAGTATCTGCTGTTACAGCTGGCACAGAAATGTGTTAGTGAATAGTAAGTGTTACTACCATTGCACCTTTTCTATACCAACGGAAGTAGCAGCACTTCAGAGACTCCTATGAATATCTTTGCTACCTCTTTCTAAACGTGTTCCCACATCAAATTTAGCAGAGGTCTCATGAGCTTTTGCACTGTATGAGTGAGGAGCTATCAAGTAACCAGTCTTGGAATTGAGGAAATACTGTTCATGATGCTGTAGTGACTTTGGGCACTCTGGGTTGGTCAGAGAGTCAGTCATTCTGGGAAGAACATGAGAGGGTTTGGACTGGACTAAGAAAAGTACCCTCAAAACTCTCTGAAGCCAATGGAATCATACAATTCCATTGTTAAAGCAGCAGTGTTGTAAATTAATAATGCTTCAGATACCTAAATAGAAGTGTTCGTAGAGGAATGCACATTTTCTGTTGTTCTGGAAAATGGAAGAAAAGAAAATTTAACCAACTATCTGTTTATAGGAAAAATTGCTGGTGATGCAACGAGAAAGAGAGGCTGCTGTTCATCAATACCAAAAGTTAGAAGAAGAGCTCCAGACCCTTCGTGTTTATTACAGGTAAAATCAGTTGTATTACTGAAAATATATTATCCAGTAGAGGAACTGTTTAGAGCCCAGTGGTGCAGAGTGGTAAAGCTGCAGTACTGCAATCCTAAACTCTGCTCACGACCTGAGTTCGATCCTGGTGAAAGCTGGATTCAGGTAGCTGGCTCCCAGGTTGACTCAGCCTTCCATCCTTCCGAGGTCGGTAAAATGAGTACCCAGCTTGCTGGGGGGAAGTCTAGATGACTGGGAAAGGCAATGGCAAACCAGCCTGTAAAAAGTCTGCCGTGAAAACGTTGTGAAAGCAGCATCACCCCAAAGTCGGAAACAACTGGTGCTTGCACAGGGGACTACCTTTACCTTTAGAGGAACTGTTTCTGCATTTGTTTTTTCCCGAAGATAACAGCTGCATGCAAAAAACAGAGGTAATGATATGCCTAGATTCTAGTGTATCAGACACAATTTTTAGCCCTTTATTGCCTAAGCATCTTCCATCTGTATAACCAAAAAGAAAGTGAAACCTGCATCATTATTATTGCTGATATTTCTGAGACTTAGGTGTAGTGACTCAACCAGGACTAGGGTTGCCAGGTCCAACTCAAGAAATATCTGGGGACTTTGGAGTGGAGCCAGGAGCAAGGGCATTGACAAGCATGATTAAACTCCAAAGGGAGTTCTGACCATGACATTTAAAGGGACTGCATGCCTTTTAAATGCCTTCCCTCCATTTAGAAATAATGAAGGCAAGGGGCACCGTCTTTTGGGGCTCATAGATTTGGACCCACTGGTCCAATATTTTTGAAACTTGGGGGTATTTTGAGGAGAGGCACTAGATGCTATGCAGAAAATTTGATGCCTCTAATACCCATGGATCAATTTTCCATTATACCCTATGGGAACCAGTCTCCACAATGTATAAGGAGCACCCCACAGACTCCCCCCCCCACACTTTCTGAAAATCTTGAAGTGAGGGGAGGGCCTCCAAACTGGGGATCCCCTTCCCCCAATTTGGGATTGGCAACCCTATTTTGACTGACCTGGACTAGAGTCTAACCTAAAGTGGATGCTTAATCCACAGGCTTTAGGGGCTTTGTTTAAATTGACTGCTAAGCTACCATAAGAACATAAGAGAAATCACGTTGAATTAGGCCAGTAGCCCATCCAGTCCAACACTCTGTGTCACACAGTAGCAAAAAACCCCAGGTGCCATCAGGAGGTCCATCAGTGGGTCCTGTAAGCCAAAATGCCCTCAAAACGAGGTTGGGGAATTGTCAGTTGGGCACCTGGCTCACTCAGGATGTTTTTACCTGTGTATACAGGATTCCACGTCCAGAAAAGTAATGCTTAAAATATTAGGGACTCTAATTAAGTAAAGCAATTATAATTTATTAAGGAAAATAGAGGCTTCCATACAAGATAAAATACTCATCAAAACACACATTCAGTCCTAGGAAACATAGATAGAGAGATAGGGGAACACATGGGTAGACAAACAGGGCGATATTTACCTATCATAGTCTTCAAGGAAAGCTCCAATGTCGATGAGCAAGGGAGAAGGGACCCGAAACTTGGCCTTAGAATCAGGGATGGATCTATGCAGCAGAAATTGGGATACTGATAGAAGCACACCTGTGGGTAGCTAGTCCACAGATTATAAGGACTCTCTTGAGCCCTTAGGGGATGGGAGGTATGAGGGAGGAGGAAGGTGGTCAGCTGGTGCGTTACCTCACAAAAAGGGGAGGTTTCGCAGTGACCATAAGGGCTGGACTACTGCGACAACCAATAGGAAGTTCATTGGTGGCACCTAATTGGGTGCTTGCTCTTGACCAATAGACTTGCCTGGATCCTGGATACCTGAGTAAACTTTCAGGTTGAAATGGACCAGGGGGAGGCTCCAAAATGACAGTTGGGAAGAAGAATAGAAAGATTACTTGGGTGGGGAGATGCTTAGGACTATTAGACTTATCTAGAAGGGTGACAATAGAGAGTCAAATCATGGCCTAGGTAACACCCAGTTTGTACAAAGGAACTTGGCTCTGGCTGAAGATGGTCTTCCTCTTCTTCTGTCTTCTTCTGGGCACCAGTCTTTGTCTTGAGTTCCGTCAAACAAAGAAAGTGGCGGTTGGACGATTAACCACTCCTGGGGTGGGTAGGTTGCTTGCAGGCATAGGTGACATCTGTTGTGTACGTGAGCCATCCGCTTCACTGGAATGGAGTCAAGCCTGGTAGGAAGACGGCTGCGTGTGGTGTTAGCCCTCCACAGTGGATTCCATGGTCAGCGCTTCAAAACCATTCACCTGGATAGCTCCTGGTGGTGCAGTTTCCTCCGTTCCATGACTTGGGATGGACGTCATACGGAATGACGGGGGAACCATCTGTTCTCCTGGTGGGCACTCTTGTACCAGTTTAGAGTGCCTTTGTAGTGTTGTGGCTGCTTGTACTGCATAAGTCCCTTTTGCCCCTGGATAGGTTTACCCACACTCTCTGGCCAGACGTGTGTGAGTCACTTCTCCAGGTGCTCTGGCTACCAAGCTGGTAATCACAATGTTCTGTAAGGTGGTTTTTCCTTACAGTCCAGGACACTAGAAGCCCTCCCACCGTGCCCTTCCCGCAAGCACCAAGAATACAGAGCATCACTGCCCCAGACAGAGAGTTCCAACAATACGCTGCAGCTAATAGCCACTGGTGGACCTCTGCTTCATATGTTTATCCAATCCCCTCTTAAAGCTGTCTACACTTGTACTGCCACCACCTCCTGTGGCAGTGAATTCCATGTGTTAATCACTCTTTGGGCGAAGAAGAACTTCCTTTTATCTGTTCTAACCCAACTGCTCAGCAATTTCATTGAGTCCCCACAAGTTCTTGCATTGTGAGAAAGAGAGAAAAGTACTTCCTTCTCTACCTTCTCTGTCCAATGCATAATCTCATAAACCTCTATCATGTCACTCCTCAGTTGACATTTCTCCAGGCTAAAGAGCCCCCTCGTGTTTTATCCTTTCTTCATAGGGAAGGTGTTCCAATGCTTTAATCATTCTAGTTGCCTTTCTCTGGACTTTTTCCAATGCTATAATATCTTTTTATAGAAATGCCTGGGTTTTGAAATTTGACCATCCAGCTAACAAAATGCCTTGCTTTTGATAGATGAGGTGTATGTGTAGAACAAAGTCTTATATCCTGCAAGGTCCTCAGAGGAGGATGCAGTGTGGATGTGATACCCCTGCCTTCTGAGGGTGGCTGCTGAAGAAAATACCATCCCTGTTGCGGCACTGAGGAACTCCCTTCCCTCAGCTATTAGTTCAACACTAACATTGTTAAGATTTCAGCACAAAATTAAGACATATTTGTTTACTCAGGCCTTTGCTTAGTTTTGTTAGTTCTGCTGCTATTTTAGACTGCTTTTACTGCAAGTTATTTTATTATTTTTTCTATCTCTTGCTGTTTTTAAAATTATTTATTTTTCAAAGACCTGACCTGGATAGCCTAGGCTAACCTGATCTCGTCAGATCTCAAAAGCTAAGTAGGGTTGACCTCGGCTAGTATTTGGAAAGGTGATGTTGAAGAAATACCAGGGTCATGATGCAGAGGCAGGCAATGGGAAACCACCTCTGAAATGTCTCTTGCCTTAAAAACAAGTCTAGCTTGCCACCTAGTGGTGCATAACGCTAAAAGAGCTAGAACTTTTTTTCTGCCAGACAATCTTAGGATCTCCTGGCTATTCTACATACAATGCCATACAATAATTAATTCTTCTCCAAAGGCTGATTCACACATGACAGTCTACACAGTTTGTGTCTGTGTTCCCTGATCACTGTTTCCATCAGATGTGAGTTAGGAGTTTCCCTGAGTTCTTGCATGCACAGTGTCAGTTTAGATTAGTCAGTCCAAATCCAAATACCTTTATTGGCATGGAAATAAAAAGTACAGCATGGCAAATGTACAGAGAGTTTCAGTTATAAAAACCAATAAAAAATCAAGGAGAGCTAATTTTTTGCTCCCTGATTGTTATGGCAGCCAAAAGGTACTTTGCTACTAGGCTTGTAATATGGGAACATTGGTCAGATAATATAAAGAAAACTAATTTCACCTCAAGTAATCCATAAAGGTTAGGCAGGATAGGTTTGATTATACAGTCCTGGACTTCTCCATAAAAACTGCAATGAAGTAAGACATGGGTGACCGTTTTGAGATACCTTCCGTTGCATGGGCAAAATCTTTCCTGATAAGGGATGTTAGCAAACCTCCCAGACAGTACCACTGAGGGTAAAACATTGAATCAGTTTAGATTAGTACCACAGCCTGCAGGGAAAAGGAGCTTCACTTCTGCACAGTTTTCTCAGCCTGAAATGGTCCTAGGGCTACCATTTGCCTTATTAGGGAAACCCACATGTATCCTGAAGGCTGTGTCAGAAGAGGTTCAAGTGCAAAATATATCACACTGTGCCAGCTGTGTGGTGCATGTCCCATGGATTGTTGTTGTTGTTGCTATACCCTTTAAAATACAAAGTGATGACAAAGAAAGGATTTAACCCTGCTGTGCTATAAAGGGCCAGGGGCTAAAAAATACATGGACATACATTTTGCAACTGCCACAGCCCATAAGTCCAAAGACGATTCCATGAGATTAACCACAGAAGGTTCCCTGAGCATGCTTTTATCCAGTCACTATTTCATATAAATTTGATTTTTCCTCTTAGAAAGAGGCTCTTAAAATAATAAACATCTATTTAATAAGACAGGGAAAGCTGAGGGTGGAGAAGAAATAAAAAGGAATCTAGCTTAGTCCCATGAGCCAAGAAAATGTTGGCTGAGAATGAAGACAGGCAAGTTCTTTCTTTGTCCTGTGATTCAGGAGAAGTTGCCATTTATCCTGTTTCAATATCTGAAAATCATTCCTGAAACAAAACTTTGCATAACAGTTAGAAGTTACAGTCTTGCCAGTTTAACTATTCTAATTTTCTAACCGCTGTGCTCCCTAGGTGATGATTAATGCAAATCATAAAAACCTGGATAATGTGCAAAGGTTGTACAAGTATTAGAATAATCCATTCCGATGTGTAATGAAAACACAAAAGGTACCATTAAATTGAGCAGGCATCAAGAGGATATTACTAACAGTGCCATCCTAAGCAGAATGACTCTCTTTTAAGCCAATTGACTTGAGCTCTGCCTAGGATGGCACTGTAAATAGCAGTATGCAGTAGCATAAAGTAGCTTTTTAACCAATCCAAATGCTGAATTGTTCATATTCACTTGGATCCTATGACATGGGTCTCCTTGCACTTTTCTTTAGCTGCTGCAAAGGCTTTCCTCTACTATGGCACTTGCTTCCACTACCACTTGCACTTCCATGTACAGAAGGGCTCCTTGAAAAACATCCATATGGTGCACGCAGAAGTGCTAGTGGCAGATGATGCAGGTGCCATAGCAGATTAAAGTCTCTGCTGTGGCCAGAGAGAAGCATGAGGGGGAACAATGTCATAAGATCCATGCCACTGTTCTTAATTAATCCTTAATAATGTGGGATTATCTAGTGTCAACCCCTTGCTACAATGCACTTTGGATTTAGTTGCATTTGAACTTCCTCATACTTCCATTATGTGATAGTTGGACTTGCCTGGTTTCTTCTGCCTTTGGTAATATTTCTGTGTTATGTGACCCTTTCATTTTTTGTGGTAGTAGTTGAGAGTCTGGGTTTTAAGTGAGCTGATTTCCAAACCTTTCCATATCAAGAAATACCTGAGAGCATATTTAAATTCCTTTCTTTTCCATTTTTTTATGCTGTCTGGGATGAGGAGCAGGTTTTGGCTACGCCATGGACTATAATAACGAGATAATAGCTCCCAAATGCAAATATCCTGGAACCGAGAAGTATGCCGGATGGGGTTCCTAGAAGTTAAACTGAAATTATGTTTAGGAAATAAAGCACAGAACATAAGAGGCTTCATTACTTGACCGTGGCCAGCATTATGCCCTTAGGTTTATAAACAACTTAGCTTTTCTGACTGACAGCTGTCTCCTCCATTTTATTCTTTTGGATACAGTAAAGCCAAAAGTCATGAGGACAGAACTGGTATTCTGTAAGTCCACTTGTGGAAGTGCTGCTTTGCTATTTCTTTCTGATTAGAACTCATTAGCCATTATGGATATATGGCTTTAGTTGGACTATGAATGTCTGCCTCAGAAAAATATAAAATACATATACATATAATACTTTCCTCACAAAACACAAACTGCTATCCATTTGTGCCCCCCTCCCCGAATTAAAGGGAGTACTTCCAAATTTCAGAATCCTGATATGGATTCATATCTTGGCCACTATAAGAGTGTGAAGGTAGCCAGGAAACAGCTCTCCTGAGGAATGTGAAAGGAGATTAAATTTATAAATGTAAAAAAGGGGCATGGACCAACAACGGGTTAGGTGTTGAATGCTCTGTTTGGTTTACTGCAAGGTTGTCCAACCTGCGGCCCAAAGGCTACATGTAGCCCAGTATGGCTTTGAATGCAGCCCCAACACAAACTCATAAACTTTCTTAAAACAGCACCTGGAACTGTGTGCTGCAGAGGCAGCAGATCATGGGACTGAGGCTATATCTGGTTGCTTTTTCCTCCTGCTTGCTTTCCCCTCCTACCACTAGAGAGGGTGCCAGAGCTGACTCAGAGCATGTGTGTATGAGTGCTCTTCCTTTGCTCCTGGGTGCTCTCCAGCTCTTCTTTCTTCCTGCTGTGGCCCCTCTG
Organism: Heteronotia binoei; assembly: GCF_032191835.1. NCBI lineage: Eukaryota > Metazoa > Chordata > Lepidosauria > Squamata > Gekkonidae > Heteronotia > Heteronotia binoei. The sequence goes on along the minus strand of NC_083243.1, from coordinate 55,902,376 downwards.
GATCTCCCACCCAGGACAAAGAGCCCTTGGCTGTGCTCTGGAGGTATCAGGGGTGGCTGTGAGCTCCTCTCTGGGAAAGCTGGGGAGTAGCAGAGCTAGCCTTCCAAGCTCCTGGGCAGGCTTGTGGGGTGGGGTGGGAGTTTTCCCCTGTTGGGGGACTGCTGGCCCCTCTCTGTGAAAGTTGGAGGTGTGGTGTGTGCAGTGGAGCTGGGCTTGCTGTCCCCAAAATGGAGATGCTCCACTGCCTCGGGTGGATTCTGTTGCATTACCCCTCCATCTCTTCACTGTGGGAGTTCCAGAATCCCCTTATCCTTCTCTGTAGCTGGAACTGGAAAAGAGACACACAGAAACAGGTGGGGTTCCCCCCCCCCCAGAAGTTTCTGGAGAGAGGTTTTTTTTAAAAGCATGTAGAAAAAACAGGCCTCCTGCTTTAAAAACAAATCAAGGAACCCACTCACCCCCTTTTTTTTTTGCTCCTGACAGTGAGTCTTCTGTGCTCAGGACAGCTTTAAAAGCAAGCCTGTGCCTGTCAGCAAAAAGCAAGCTTCAGTTGGGAAGCAGGGGCTGGTGTGAAAATGAAAAAAAATCTGCCTACTCCCTCCCCCTGTTCTGCTCCAAGCTTCTGAGGGAGGGCATGGAGAGGGAGCAATGATTTCCCTTCCCTCTCTATTGGTAATTTAGAAGCATGGTTTGGGAACAGAGCAAAACCAACCTCTCTTCCACCCAACCCCATAGCTACCAAGGGGCCTTCCTGCCTAGCAGTTTTTATAGGCCCCCTCTGCAGCCTCAGTTTTTCCAGCCCCCTCTTGACCCCTCATTTGTATCACCTGTTGGTGCTAAGCAGACTGAATACTGGATAAATTGGGCTGGGACAGGCTGTAGGGAGGATGGCAATTCAGGAAGAAGGAGGAGCAGAGCCTGAGTCCCTCACAGACTACCTCACATCTTCAAATGGGCAATTTGCTCCTCCCTTTGTTCCTGCTAACCAAACTGCCCACTGATACTTTGTGTAAGGAACCCATTCTCACCTATCTGAAAGAAACAAACAGTGCAGAGAGAAGCATGCAGCTACAGAATATGGGATCAGGCAAAGGAAACCAAACAAACACTAATTTCTCTGGAAAGCAAAGGATGTTTAAAGGTTACTTGCTTGCTGTGCTTGAAACTTAAGTTCCCTCCCGGCTCTGCTCTCCATTTCTCAATTACCATTCTTAAAGGAAACGGGAATCAGAAAGCCAGGCATTTTCCTGAGAACAGTGGGGGGGGGGCGGGGTTTGGGAGTTTAAGCAGTAGGTGGGCTATAGGGTTGCCAAGTCCAATTCAAGAAATATCTGGGGACTTTGGGGGTGGAGCCAGGAGATCAAGGCTGTGACAAGCATAATTGAACTCCAAAAGGAGTTCTGGCCATCACATTTAAAGGGATCGCACACCTTTTCACTTCCTTCCTTCCTTCCATAGGAAATAATGGATAGGGGCACCTTCTTTTGGGGCTCATAGAATTGGACATCTTGGTCCAATCTTTTTGAAACTTGGGGGGTATTTTGGGGAGAGGCATTAGATGCTATACTGAAAATTTGGTGTCTCTACCCCAAAAAACAGCCCCCCCAGAGCCCAAGATACCCGCGGATCAATTCTCCATGATTTTCTATGGGAATAAATCTCCATAGGGAATAACAGAGTTTCCAGCAGACATTTCCCTCCCCTCCCCTCCCCTCCCCCTGCTTTCTGATGACCCTGAAGCGGGGGGAAGGCCTCCAAACCGGGGGATCCCCTGCCCCCACCTGGGGATTGGCAACCCTAGTGGGCTATGCTGGCTGGGAGGGGAAGATTCAGGGTAGGGAGGAAGGCAGAGTGGGTGACCCCCCATTTTCCTCCTGGATCTATCCCCATTTGTTGGTGTAAAGTGCTGTCATAGTGGATCAGGCTCTCAATTGGGCAGTTTTAAGAGTAGGCGGGCTCTACATGTAGAGGCTCACCAGATACAGACATTCTACTAGTAGTAGTGAGAGCACTGCAGACTTGTTGAGCCTCTCTTATTTGCCGGCCAGCAGAGCCTGTTTCACATTTTCAGTGCTCCTATTCTTCTGTGTGCAGCCTGCAGTAAGCCTCTCTGGACTCCAGGTAGAAGCACTTGATCAGAGATTTGATAAGTGATATAATGGAGAAATCCTGGAAAAATACAAGGCCTGCTCACTACATTGTCGATTGTACTTTTTTTTCACAAGGTCAGTGCACTTGGACCTTCCTTCATGTTTCCTATCATCAGTACCACTTAAGTAACACTCAGTGAGGGCAGTAAACTTACATAGAATCAAAATAACCATGACTTCATATTACGCCTAGAATACCTAACATGTACTAAGAGCTCTACAGATAGCTCAAGGTATATAATTTATCATCAGTTATTGCTTCGTAGTAGGGTTGCCAGGTCTGAATTGGAAAATACCTGGAGACTTTGTGGGGGGGAGTTGGAAAAGGGCAGGGTTTGGGGAGGGGAGGGGAGGGGCTTCAGCATGGTACTGTGCCATAGAGTCCACCCTCCAAAGCAGCCATTTCCTCCAGGGGAGCTGATCTTTGCCAGATGCAAAAGTGGGAGATCTCCAGGCCCCACCTGGAGGCTGGCAACCCTATTTCATAGCCTTTTTCACAGATGATGTTTCTGAAGGAGAACAGTTGAAATCAGAGAGTAGCAATGTCAATATAGTTTGATATAGGGGATGGTGGTCTAGAAATTTAATTAATAAATTCCATAATTCCCCACATTAAGATGTTTTAAATATTATCATCAGACACCTTTGTATTCACATGTCCTGTTACAAGGATCTGCATGACTGGCTTGTAGGTACTTCTTATAACAGTGTTGAAGGAGTGAGAACCTGAAGCAAACTTTGGAATCCTGAGAATTTTGGTTGGGCTTTGAATGGCAAATGGATAAAAAGTATTTGCAAACTTCCTAGCATTCCTCTGGGCTCTAGTGCCCGCCCTTAAACTCTTAATGGTTCCTTTTATATAACTCAGATCCACCTTCCCTTTCTGCTATCCCAATCATTGCAAAAGCAAGCGCCCCCCTTCAGAAACCCAAAATATTACAATAGAATAAAACTCAACTAGATACAAGTTTTACAAAACTAATTCTCAGTGCAGAATTTTTAATTTTTTCCTCGAGTTCTTTGCCACTTAATTCACACATCTCTCCTCATAAACACTATCCCAATAAGCAGAGTATTCTAAATAAGAATATATGGATGGAGTTTGAGCCAGATGAATTTTTTTCTCTTGGTGGAATCAGGGCCAGCCCTAGCCCTTCTGGCTCCCTAGGCAGCAGAGCTCCGCCCCCGCCGCAGTCACCGGGCCTGCTGCCTACTGGTGAGTAGCCCTGCGGCTGCTGCCTACTTGTGAGTAAGCGCGGGGCTACTCATGAGTAGCCCCGCATCTACTTGTGAGTAGGCGGCAGCCACAGGAATATGCTAGAAGAGCTAGGGCCGACCCTGAGGGAAGGAAAGGTGCGGCGGCAGCAGTGACTGGGAGGGGGTAGGGCAAAAAGGGAGGGAAGGAAAGGAAAAGTGCAGCAGTGGTGGTGATGGAGGGGGAGTCGAGAAGAAAGGGAGAGGAGGGAAGGGAAGAAAAGGAAAAGTGCAGTGGCAGCAATGGGGGACGGGCGGGAAGGGAAGGAAAAGTGCAATGGTGGTGATCTGGGGGGGCAGGCAGGGAGGGAAGGGAAGGAAAAGGGCGGCGGCAGTGATGGAGGGTGGGCAGGAAGGGAAGGAAAAGTATGGCAGTGGCAGCAATCCAGGGGGGACAGGAAGGGAGGGAAGGGAAGGAGAAGAGCAGCGGCGGCAATGGGTGGGTGGACAGAAAGGGAGGGAAGGGGGGAAAAAGTGTGGCAGCAACGATGGGGGGGCAGGTGGGCAGGAAAAGTGCGGCAGCGGTGGCAATGGGAGGGCAGGAAGGGAGAGAAGGAAAGGAAAAGAGCGGTGGTGGCGATGGGGGGGGCGGGCAGAAAGGGAGGGAAGGGAAGGAAAAGTGCAGCGACAGCAGAGGGGAGAGAGGCAGGCAGGCAAACTAGGCATTTGTCATAGGCAGGGGAAGCCCAATTTGGCGACCCCTCCCTCCCGGTGCCCTAGGCAAGTGCCTAGTTTGCCTAGTGGGTGAGCTGGCCCCGGGTGGAATGGAGCTTTCTTGCCTTCCTACTTCCCACTGCTGCGCACTGATCTCCATGAAATAATGCTTATAATGAACAATGTGGTTAAACTGCAGTGGAAAAGATAATTGGTGGAAAGTGCCACATTAGTCCGGATCAAACCCAAGATGTGCAAATGTAGTACCAATAGGGGGGGGGTCTTTCTTCTTATAGCCCCAGTCTAGCTCTTATTGCCCCCTCTCCTTTTTATTTCTGCATGCAGATTTGACAGGCGCATAAAATAGCGAGAGCAAGTTTTAAATAAATCATTTGAAGTCAGTATTTTGAATAAATTGTTTAATCTCCCTAATCATCATACCTGCAGACCTGTGCCATATAACTTAGAAGTATTATAAATAAAGGAAATGTGCGCTGACAAAAACTATGCAGTATTTTAATCCTGCCAATGATGCTTACTTTCATACTACATTTCTGGTTATTTTCTGTTTATTTACTATTATGTTAATGAGAGCTGCTGGCTGCATGTTTTGTTCTCAGGCACTCAGAACAGAAACATATATAAGGCTGACATACTCGTTCAGACGGCCTGCTCCACAAAAGAACCATCTAATGTGTTCAGAGTGGGAGGCTAGAGGTGGGGAAGGAATTATCTTTTTCTGTTTTTCTATAAAGAAGAGATCTTTGTTTACCTGCTCCATGCTGTGGAACACAATGTGGCTTGTCTCAATTTATTCTTATTGTATGAAAGAATCTAACCTGATGCAACCTGATATAGAACAACTCAAATGGAGCAAGGAAAAAAGTAAAGAAATGCCAAGTGTGTTCTTTGCACTTCATTATTTAAAAATCATTGCCCCATTTATGCCCCCCACTTCAATGTATCTCTAGCTTTATGATGCACAACGTGAATCTGAGTCTACAGTCATACATTCTGCTCATTTATTGATGTGTTTTTATTAAAAGCCTAATTTAATACAAAATTATTTACAAAATATCCATTAAAATGAACATTTTGTCATCTCATGTTTTCAAAAAGGAAAGAGAAAAGATTATTCTCCCTCCCCAAAGACAAGAAGGTGCTTTTTATTACTAGGCTTTATTGCTTCTATTAATGAAGGTGGTTAAGATGAAACTAGATGTCATAAGGGAAATGCTGGGAGCATTTGCAGGGGAAGGAAGTGACTCTACCCTACCCACTGATTTTTCTCCAGCAAATGCCTCCCAACAATTGTAAATACTTGTCTACACAGAGAAAGAGAGTTCAAAACCTAGTTAGTCTAAGTAGGGGGGATAGTCTCCAGAGGGACCCATACAAAAGAGAATCAACAGCTGTGGGAGGGGTTAAGCACACCTTCCTTTCACCAATCTTACCTGCATGTATCCTGCATTATCACTATATCCTTGTTATCTTGGCAAATGCAGGGTCAGGGTTACATGTTTGCCCACATAACATTAAGTTCCATTCTTAGTTTAATTTGTTTGTAGGTACTGCATTTAGAGATTCTGTTAAACATTCGCTGTGACTCAAGGATGTGCTCTCATGGCTTTCAATAAGTGCATGGCTTATAACAACAAACAAGTTCTTTTTCAGATGGGCATGATTTACAACCATCCTGCCTAGGATGGCTATAATGTATCATGTTGGATGGGAACATGTATCCCATGTTGTCAACAGATAGCTGCTCTTGCTGTAACAAGAAGGAACTGGATTCAAGAGTCCACTTTCTTATTCCCTATGCCAAGAATTCACTTTTTAAAAACCAGAAAAGGATGGTTAAGAATACTTTGAAATTCTTTTTGGGAGAAAACATTTCTCTCCACCTCCATTACAGTCCAAGATGCGAGTCTACAACAAATTGTCCTCCATCTAATAAGCGGAATTAATTAGCCACCATAAAAATAATTAAGGAGTGAGAGATTATTACATCAGTTAATATTTATTTATTTATTTTATTTGCCTTATATTATGTCTTTCTCACTGAGACTCAAGGCAGATTAAAGAGAAAAAAAAGAGAAGAGAAAATATAATTATACATGAGACATCAAGTGAACAATAAATAGGACTAGGAATAAATTCAAAGACTATACTAGCAATTAGAACAGCAAATTGCATAAGGCAAAGGTACTGTGTGAACAATGCAGAATATGTAATTACATGATATAAGGTAATGCAGTAAGGCTGATGATACATAACATAATAGATGAAAACAACAATAGTAATTACTTTGGACTACAGCCCTTATTTCCATATGAATGTGTCTTTCTGGACTGTTCCATCTCAAAACAGTTCTGATTTCATTATAAAAATGTCCTCTTGAACATTTCTCTTTTGCACATTTTACAGAATCATATAACTATGGGCAGGGCTTTTTTTGTAGCTGGAACTCCTTTGCATATTAGGCCACACACCCCTGATGGAGCCAATCCTCCAAGAGTTTACAGGGCTGTTAATACAGGGCCTACTGTAAGTTTCAGGAGGATTGGCTATATCAGGGGTGTGTGACCTAATATGCAAAGGAGTTCCTGCTACAAAAAAAGCTCTGGCTATGGGAGCCCTCCTGACCACCTCAGGGGATGCCTTGTAGTGATATATTTGTGAAGGGTATCACAGAGAATGTGCGTGAATATCCATTTGTAAGGAGGAACCTTCAGTAGGCTTTGCTCTGGTGGGCAGTCCCAGGCCATGAAGTCCCAGCTTATGTGGGTCCCAGGCCATGAAGGGCTTTGTAAGCAATAATCAGTGCCTTGAATTGAATTTGTTAACTGATCAGTAGCCAGTGGAGTCACAACAAGATTGGTGGAACGGCTCCTGTTAGTAACCAGGTTACTACATTCTGAACCAACTGGAATTTCCAAATTAACTTTAAGGGCAGACCCAAATAGAGTGCATCACAGTAATCTAGTATTGAGTGACCATAGCATGAAAACCAACATAGCAAGTTCAGCTGAGTCAAACTAGGGGGCCACCTTCCAGGTTACGTGAAACTGGTAGAAAGTTTTCCTTGCAGCTGCATTAGCTTGCATCTCCAGCAGTAATGCCAGATCCAGAATGACCCCTAGGATTATAACCAAGTCAAAAAAATGTCTGCTTGAACACAAACACACACACCCCTGAAAAGTGGGGAGCACAGTATCCTTCAGGATCCCAGTCTTCCCAACCAGCATGACTTCCATCTTGTCAGAATTCATCTTCAGCTTAACCAACTAACCACAACAGTAAAGCACTGGTTCAGTATATCTGTAATATAATACAGTGTATAATACTTGAAATGATATCATATTTGATCCATTTTTATGGAGTTGATTTTAAAGTACATTAACTCACCTCTGCCCCAAACCTTCTCCCAACAAAATTCTGCAGCTAGGAGGTATCAGTATTCCTACTTGGGGGGAGGGGGGACGGTTGCAGGAACTTTTTTAAAAAATCCAAGGAATACCTTACCTTGACCTGCCATTTATTTTTAACCAGAGTAATTTTTGAATATTCTCATTGGATAGCAACATGCTTTCCAGCTATTCTGTAGCATTAAATGAGAGCCAGTGTGGTATGCTGGTGAAGAATTCTGGACTAGTAATTGGGAGACCAGGGTTTGAATTCCCACTCATGCCATGGAAGCCCTCTGAGTGACCTTGGGCCAGTCACACTATCTCAGCCTAACCTACCTCACAGGGTTGTTGTGTGAATAAAATGGAGAAGAGAAGAACAATGTAAGCCACTTTGAGTCCCTCTTGAGAATAAATGTGGGGTACAAATTAATTAAATAAATACAAAAAAATAAAAAGCAGCTATGATATCCAGTTTCACCATGTGTACCTTCTGCCATGTCTTATCAGAAGCAATCTACCAGGCAGATTTTGAGTGCCAAACCTTGATTCTGCAAAGAGAAGGATACATACCAAAAGCCAATATCTGCACTAAAATTTACTCTGAACATCAAATATCAATCAGTTTACTATTCACAATATTTGGCATGGTTTTCTGTCCAATGCAAGTACGTATATTACACTTCAATATAAATAGTGGTTGAAACACTATGTGAAAAGAATGAAAATGCCACATGCATCTCACAACTTTCTGGTCTAGGGTTGCCAGCTCTGGCTGGGAAATACCTGGGTATTGGGTGGGTGGAGCCTGGGGAGGGCAGGGTTTGTGGAGGGGAGGGACCTCAGCAGGATACAATGCCACAGAGTCTACCCTCCAAATCAGCCATTTTCTGCAGGAGAACTCATCTCTGTCATCTAGAGATCAATTGTAATAGAGGGAAATCTCCAGGCCCCACTTGAATGTTGGCAACCCTACTCTACTTGTATCTCATACTGAAAAAACTAAATTGCATATCATATTTAGTGTTTGCTAATGTTGACATGATGTGGGAACTTAACAGACAACCAAAAATATAACCCTTGTTTTTTGGACATTACATTACATTTGGGGGTTGTCCAACTGCATATACCGAAAGCATGTGCTACCCACAAACATATACCTAGCCATCATTAAATACACAAACATATACCTAGCCATCATTAAAGAACTGTTGGCTTGAGTAGTAACTGTATCTATCCTTGAAATCTTTAACAGATGGTAAAGATAGCAATTTTTGCTAAATTAAGTAGAATGAACCAGTACTAAATTATGCAGTCAATACAATAGATCACAGACTATCCCTGTGTACCTCTTCCATACTTTGAGGGATCTGTTTTTAACTGCTACAGAGTAACACAGCTACCCATCTTGATCTAACTGCATATTGTTGGGTTGGAACCTCAGATTTGTTCATATTGACTTTATGTGGTATTTCATTTACTTGCATCAGAAAAAAGCTTCTTTAAGTTCTTTAGCCTATTCTTTGAGAGAATAATAGTAAGAAAGAGGACCAGTGTTTAGAAGCAAACCAGTGTGAAGTCACAATAGGATGCCCACTGTTACAAGATAGAACATAACAATAGTATCTCAAAAGCTTATCTATGTTTAACCACTACTGGTATTAAAACTAATGATGTTGCAGATAATGCAAGTAATCTTATCAGATCTTCAGTTTCCAGGACGGAGCTCGCTGACCCAGGTTTTACTGAGTGGCCTCAAAGATGTTTCATTTCCCAGGGTCTTCATGGCCTTAGCCAAATTTACAAAATTATATTTTTATATGCATGTACTTTACATAAAGCTCCTTATGTACATTAAACAGACAAATGGGTTACTGGGAGATTGGGTTCAGAATTGTCATGAAATCCACCTGTAGGTTTTAATTTCTGTTAAAGTTTGAGGTCATTTTTTTGCTGCGAGTGTGATTTATGAGACTTCCTGTGTACTTGCAGCAAATGTGTGAAAGACCATCAGACAAAATATTCAGTCTAAATGTAGGTTTCATGATAAATCTTATACATAATTGTCTTTTTGTGTAAGAACTTAGTAGTGTAAAGTATAGTGTAAGTAACTTGTAAACTAGTTACAACATATGCTGACTAAACTGTGGGGTTGCAGCTTCCCTAGAAAACAAAATATATTACCAATATAGTACCAATATATTACCAATGTTGCAATGTTTGGGGCCTGTGTTTTTAATCCACTGTCATAAGGACTACAATACCCTGTATAGATTGCTGTAAAGCAGGCTCTTACTGTGTAATTTTTGCATCATTTATTGGGTCATATTAATACTTAAGTTTTGCTTGTTCTGTTTTTTAGATTTCTGATTGGTTCTACAACCCTAATTCTTATTGCATTGTTTATTGAATGTCCCATCCTGTTGATTGTACTCACTCACTCTGTATAGTCTACGTTGAAGCCAAGAGAGAAAGGCAGAGTATAAATAATGTAAATAAGTAATAAACTAGTTCGATCCACACAAAAAGTGTATAGCCTCCAGAGCAGGTTTAAGCATTAACCTTTTAACATAGAAACACATACGAAGTTCCCTTGAAATCAGAGGGGCATGTTCCTGTTTTAATGTGTTTTGGAAGTGTAATCTCAATGTGCCCTGTGTAATAAATGGGGAAATTCAAGAGTTTTACAAGGACTTATTTTCAAGTTCATAATACCATTTTCTACATTTCAGTGCAGTTCATAGTAAGGAAGTACCCCATGGAGGAGCAAGTGGGCAGGAATGGACAAGCACAGAACTTTGGCGAAGCTCTTTACCCACATTCATCATTGAGCTTAAAAAGACTGGCAGCGCATTATGGGAGTTCTAGCAAAACATATCTCAACAGGCAGATTGAGGCTGCCGTTCTAACCACACTCACTAGTCAGTGAGTCCTGCTGTACAGATTTGCATTTTTTCCCCCAAGTAAACATGAGCAAAATTGAACCGCAAGTGTTTTGTTATTTTGCTCATAGTTTTCCATCACCAGCTTTCCTTGCTTGAACTTTTCAAATTCAGAGGAGTTTAAGCAGGAGGGGGGGAAATGTATATGGGGCTTGAATGAGAAGAGGTGAAAGGGAAGCTGCCTCCAGCCTGCGTGTTCTGTTTTTACAGGGACATGTTTTTGAGGGACTTTTCTTTTTGTCCTACAACTTTTAAAGTATGTGGATGCGTTTAAATGCCTTGCAGTTCTCCAAACCTGTCATGGCCGACTGCTAGTGAATATCTAAATAAAAGAAACTACCTTAAAATAACATTAGCGTTTTGACATATGCGCACAGAAGCTGAGCAAGTCAGAGTGATCCCATTAGCTCAATGTGATCCCATTAGCTGAATTGTTCAGTCTGCCTCCTTTCATCTAAGGAACAGTTCTCACATTCCATTTGTCAGTACTTGATGAGGCAGGCTGCTGAAATTCTTCTCCCGTAGCTAGTTACTTGACGTAATATATTTTAACTTTTGTCCTCCTGGATTTTCCCATTCTTTAGCATGACCCACATAATCTTGGGTTGCATTTCAGATCTGAACAGTGGTTTTTTTTATTACTTACTGCATAGTGGCTTTGCAGTGTATGCCACAAAGCTTTGCAAAGCATTTAACAATCTCATTATTTGTGTGGTTCTGATTCCTCTATTAAAAAATAAAATCTTGGAGTGATGTTTGTTGCATATCTGCCCTTTGGAGTCTTCTTGTTTTTCTCCAAATGATTTCATTCTTCTTTGTCTTCTAAAGACCAAGCCTGTATTAAAGATTCACTTCCCAGAAATTGAGAGGCAATGTTAGAAGAGAAACAGCTTACCAGAAGTTTGTGACCCTTTCACAGTTCCTCTAGATCTAGAAGAATGTATCTCAATATTCATTTCTTATGTTCCTTACTGAAATGTGTTGACCTGTGAATGAACAAAATATTTTGCATTTGGTGACTACGTTTGCTCTGAGAATGGAATGGTATTATCTGACGGACGTGAACTTAGACTGAGGCCACTGATCTAGAATTGAAGTAGTAGAAACAAGCCATACCCTAAACTAAATGTAAATGTTCTTTTTCTATATTCAATATTTAACCAGTGATCATAAACAAAAAAAAAATAAATAAATTTAGAGTTCATTTCCTATTCATGTCATTCATTTTCTGCCCGCTGATGCTGAACACTCCAGGACAAAAGCAGGTTGTTTAGTTCCCAGAATTCTTCTTTCACTTTGAGAATTTCCACCTCTGTTCCATTAAGAGGAAACCTTTTTCAAATAAACTGCATTTCAGTTTGCAGTTATTTGATGCTGATAGATATGCTATAGGAAATATTATTAATTTAAGAGCTCTGCTTCGACTTTACTACAAGACTTGCCACTAACCAAAAATATGTCACAGTGCAACTTTAGCATAATGCAGAATTTATTTAAGTGGCAGATAAATAGAGGTAGGTTTTCAAATTAGGGCCAGTTCAGACACAGCCTGGACATGTAGGTTATACACATTGTGCTGGTGCAGCCTCATCCATCATGTGGATAAACTTCAATGTATATTTTTTAATTTGAACCACAATTTATGTCTCTAAATGCCAGTGTGAGTACTCACACTCTGTGTTTGTCTCTATACTGCAGTGATTGTTATGATAAAGAGACAGCACCCCAGCAGTTGTAGAATGATATTTGGAAAATTTACTACCTTATTTTTATGAGCCTCTCAAGATAAGCTGTTTCCCTATGGGAAAAGACATCTGCCACCCCAATTCAAGACATCTTTTGAACAAGACACTCTTGGGGAGTGGTTGTGGCTCAGTGGTAGAGAATCTGCTTTGTATGCAGAAAAGTCCCAGATACAGTTTTTTACATCTGTACTTAAAAGAATCAGGCAGTAAGTAATGTGAAAGATGCCTACCTACTTGAAACCCTAGAGTTGCTGCCAGTCAGAGTGGACAATATTTTCCTTGTTAAACCAGTGGTCTGTCTTGGTGTAAAGCAGCATCATATGTTTACTTTGATCCTCCGTGTTCCAAGTCTTACCCAGCATCTAAGCTTTCTCAGATGTTTTGGACTTGCCCTAGACTTGGGAGAAAGACACTCTATAAATGGCTGTAGGATCAGAAACTCCCTGGGTTTCATGCCTTTTGATATTAAGTTCAGAGAGTGAAGGGCATTGAGCACTCCATAGTCAGCTGCTTTTGTAAATGAACCATCTGCCAGGAAATTGGAGTTATCAGAAGGATTCTCTTGATATTTTTTGAAGGTTCCACCTTCAGTTTTACATGAGTGTGTGTGTATATAACTATATCTATATATAACTGTCTATATCTGTACGTACATACATGCATATGTACATACATACATAAACAGCATACAAGGTCTCCTAATGTTAATGGAAATGTATCCAGAAAACCTACCCTACCATACCCTGAACTGGATGGCCCAGGCTAGCCCCATCTCATCAGATCGCAAAAGCTAAGCAGGATCAAGCCTGTTTTGTGTTTGGATGGGAGACTACCAAAGAAGTCCAGGATCACTATGCAAAGGCAGGCAATGGAAAACCATCTCTAAATGTCTCTTCCCTTGAAAATAGGGCTGCCAGGTCCCTCCAAGACCCCAGTGGGGGACTTGGGGGCATTACTGGAGGGAGCAGGACAACTGCAATGCAATGACATCACACAAAAGTGACATCATCACTTTGGAAATTGTTGCCCCCCCCTACTTCTTCCCAACCCTTAAAATGCTGTTGGGAAGAACGTGGGGGGAACTGTGTGCACCTGCAGTCCAACTGTGGCCCCCGCTTCTTCCTGACAGTATTTAAATAGTCTCTTTAAATGCTGTTAGGAAGAACCAGGGGAGAAAGCCATGCACCCAAGCCTTGGAGTGCAGGTACACAGCCTCGTTTCTTCCCAACAGCATTTAAAGGGGAGTGCATACTCCTGCATGTCAAGCTGCAGATTTGCAGCTTGGTGTGCATGCATGTTCAGCTCCGCCTCTTCCTCCTGCAAGATTTAAAGGACCATCCAGCTGATCAGCAGCCATCTGCTCCCGTCAGTCAGCTGGAGGGCTTTTTATATCTTGCAGTAAGGGTGGTTGCTCTTGGGACAGAGCATGGGGTGGGGCTTCCCCCAACCAGCCAGTTGGCTGATGGCAGGAAGGCGCCCCCAAAATCAGGGGAACCCCTGTGGGGACTGGAGGTCTGGCAACCCCACTTGAAAACCCTATAGAGATGCCCTAAGTCAGCTGCAGCTGAAAGGCTTCCTATTGCCACCATCCACAAAACCAGTCTGAGCATAAATCAGAATGGAGTCTTCTGTAAAGGGACATGATTGCTGCTGAGATAACTTGCATGGCACAAACCATTCTTCCATTTAAGAGACTTTCACTTTCATGTTTCATTTAAATAAAAAGAACATTTGCCTCATGGTTTTTCATGAGGCATAGTACTGTAGGGGGGTGGGACTGGGGGAAATTAAAATGTAGAGACCCTGCTATAACACTGCCCTTACAGAAGACAGGTCACAGGGGAATGAGTGGACTGCCTCTTTGTTGTGTTACTCTTGACATTAACTGTTGTTTTAATTAAATCATTTTAAACAATAGACAATGTTGAGGACTAATGAAGCCAAACATAATTAACCCCGTTCAAATTATTTCATCTGTTCATTCACTGTAAAAGTAAACTTTGTGAAAGGTGACTTTTCAAAGCTTTCTCCTCTAGGGGCGTCGGAGGCATTTCTGAACCATGCTTTTGTCTTCCTGGCAGCTTTAGTTTTATAACAGCTTTTAGTACAAGTTATTACAATTCTTTTTTTTGCATAAAGCAGGTCATTTGAAGTTCATCTGTAGGTGGGGCAGGCAAGGTGGATTGGGGGACAGTCCTGATAGATCTATTTCAATAATTAAGTCATGCATTTTTTTTTCCCCCTCCACAAAACCTGTATGTCAGGTTTAGCCAGGTGGGAACTGTTTTCATGGCTGTTATCTTTGTCAAAAGGAATATTATGAAAATACAGAATTACTGTGCATATTTTAACTCTTGGTTAAACAGTGGAATTGTACCATTTTTACTGCATCCTATTAAATGATAATACAGGAGTAATTATTACTTAAATGTAATAAGGTGTCTGTGGATTACCCCTCCATTCATCCTGCACAAGAAGCTTTTAGAAAATCCTACTAAGAAAATTAGCCAAAGTAATATGAGAATAACATCAAATTCATACTGACGTAGCATATTCTCCCAGCAGTTAACCTATACACCTGATCAATGATGTCTCGTTGCTCCATTTTCCAAAACTGTTTTTAAAACACCAAATCCCCCTTGCCGCAACTATTTTACTAAGAACTGTTTCAAGACAGGAGTCAGAGCTGCTCAAACAAATAGTGGGAAAATGGGACCGGACTACTCCACTCAATGTAGTGCAAAGTCTTCCATCTTTTCCGCTGGAGGAAGGCTCTGCATGTTGTCTAGTGGAGTAACAAAATCCAAGCCATGATTCCTGAACAGAAAGGATGCCTTAATTTACCTCCACTATGTGACTCTATCTTGAAGATAGTTTTAGGGGGGTACCCATGTTGGTCTGCACTAGAAGAGCTAGATTTGAGTCCAGTAGCATCTTAGAGACCAACAAGATTTCCAGAGTATGAACTTTTGAGAGTCAAGGCCTTTCTGGAAGAAAGGCAAAAAGATGCTTAATCCATTTGCACTTCTTTCCACATTTGTACTGTAATATGGGATGTGTGGATCATTGATCTGCCTTGCACTAAGATCTAGGTTAAAACATTGCCATGGTTGGGGAAACCCATATGAGCAACATCTTATATTCCAGCGTAGTGAAAAGGAAACACAAATTTTCCTTTTTGCACTGTGTATTGGTGGCAATATAGGAAGCAGCCTTAACGACCTAGTTTCATGTTCTGTATCAAAGCATGTTGCTAGGAAGAAGCAATTATAAGAGGGAGTGGAGTTTGGCTGGGATGAAGTAAGTGCTGGACTCTTTCCTTGCACACGTCATTAAAAATTTCTCTCTACCAGTTACTTTTCACTCCAGAGGTTTCCAAATGTGCTTGGAGAAGATACCTTAACAAAAGAAAAGCAGTGTTGTGGCATAATTTGATGCAGATGGGCAGAATAAGAGCCAGCATGGTGTAGTGGTTATTGTTAGACTAGGATCAGGGGAGACCCAGGTGTGAATCCCCACTCTCTGTGGAAGCTTGTTGAGTGACCTTGGCTAGTCACACACTCTGGGTTTAACCTATCTCACAGGGTTGTTGTGAGGATAAAATGAAGGCCAGGAGAATGATCTAAGCTGCTTTGGATCCCCATTGGCAGGGTATAAAAGAAGTAAATAAATAAAATAAGATTTAAACACCCCCATGGCTTGTCACCTCTCTGACTATTTGCCTCTTCCCTGAGAAAAGCACTTATTGATTTTTGTTCCTTGCATTTGCCTGTAAAAGGTCAGTGGGTTACAAGCCATAGAACCATGCTATTGACTCTCTAAAACTTAAGGGACTTTGTAACATGATATAGAAACTTGGTCCTAGAAAAAAGATAAGTCCTGGATATATTCAGATCTCTGACCTTTCATCAAGAATATGGCAGGGATATTATCATTTTTAAACTCTATGGAGTGCTTGGATCCAATACTAAATCAATATATAGTAATGATTAGGGATGGGCATAAATCAGGAAAATGTTGGTTCATGGTGGTATGTGGTTCATGGGTTTATGAACCTCCACGGACTTATTTGTTTGCTGAACCAGTTTATGGTTCATTACATTCTTGACTGAGCATCCAAAAGTTGCTCCTGGGTACCCTCTCCAATAATGGGGGGTCTGCTTCCCAACCTCCCTTGCTGCTGCTTCAAACAAAATGTCAACTTTTTTGCCTTCTGCCCCCTGGACCTGCACCTGCCCAAGGTGCTGAAGACCCTATTCTTTCACTGCTCACACCTCCTGGCCTTCCTCTATCACTTCCAGGGGTTGGCCAGCTGGCATAACCCCCTCAACCACTATAAAATCTATTATACCCTTTTTTCCTTTTTGACAGCTTCCTTCCCCTGTGTCTTACCCCAATCCTCCCCCCCCCCCCCATGGAAGCTGCCACAGCTTTCACAAGTGAATTCAGAAGGCACTTAAATGCCTTCTGCATTCACTGGAGAGTTGTGCCACCACGGTGGTGTGGCCCACCATTATTTTGGGCATCAGTATGTCTGGCCCACAAACCCAAACTGAAATGAACCAAAACTCAAGCTGGTTCATGGGCAGCTTGTAAACAATGCAATTGCCTGAACTGCAGTTTGTGATCCAACAAACCGGCCTGGTTTGTCACAAAATTCAGTTCATGTCCATGCCTAGTAAAGCTAGTAAGACAAAGTTAGGATATGTAAAGTAGATTCAGATGGCCAGCACAAACCCTACATGCTAGGATATAACTGTGTTTACCTGAAAAGAAGACAACCCTGAATGTAAGGCAATCTCTCTCAAAAAAGATGATACATAATTTTTTTTTTAAATTATTGTACATGTCTTTCAACTTATATGTGGATTCAAGACAACCTTCTTTTTGTTTGAAAGCAGGTGGTGGTGGGGACAAAGTCTTCCTTTCAGGTAAATTGGTAGGCTACCAGATCATTTCCTCACCTTGATTTAATCACATTTTCCATTGAAAGAGCTCTCACGAGGCATAAGGCAAAGAAAAATAATAGGGCCAGAGTTACTACTAGAATTAATTTTGCCAGATGTCAGTATCTCCAAACCTTTACAGTATGCTTGAACCCATGGATTTCAGGATGGACCAAATTGGCAAATTCAGCTTTAACTTGCAACTTTAACAATGCTGTGGAACTTCCACAAGAGTAACTACATTTCTTTGTTTCAGGATACATTATGTTGCTAAAGAGAATCTTATGCTTGCAGACTGCAGTGTAGCTGCTAGGCTGCATGAGCAGAGTTTGCTTCCCTGGATGGGAAGAGTCAGGGGGCACCCGTTTCGGCGTGCAGAGAAAAAGGCGGGATCTGACACCCTCCCACCCACCCTGGCCCTCCCACCAACCCTGCATGTTATGTGGGCAATTTGCTGGTTGCCTCCTTGGAGGAGTGGGGTAGGAAATTTTTACACCTTGGCTGATTGGCAGTGGCTAGGGTGCGTTTTTTGCCTACCCTACATAGCAATGCAGTGGATTGAGGATTTGGCTATCGGGAGGCGCTGTTAAATAGGCGGTCACTTTAGTGGCAGGTTTTTGGGGTTTAGGGCACTATGCGGCTAGGGGAGGACTGCGAAGCATCCCCCTTTTGGGGAATTTGGGGTCTGGCATGATCAGGCTTCGGGTTTGAAGACCAGGGTTTGGAGAATGCAGACTGTCCAGGAGGCTCAGCTAGAGGGTGCCTTTCTGGCGAGATGTGCGTCTGGGTTGGGCCCTGCTGGGCCTGTCTGGAGGGAGCTAAGTAACACTCAGCTCTGGCTGGGGGGCTGGGTCTCTCGCCCGTTAATTGCAGAGGAGCGGTCGCGGTGACCCCTAGCCCTGGCTAGGCCGTTGGTGGGGTACCCTTGATGTTTATTACAATATTGAATAAAGTGGCCCAATTTTATACCAATACTCTGTGTCTGACTCTTTATTCCGTCCTTGGGGAGCAATAGCAGAAGAGAAAAATAAGGACACACTCCAGCCTTATTTTTTCCCCCTGTTCCTTATGCCTCATGAGAACTCTATAGTGGGGGATAGGGCTGTTTGTTTGAAGAAGTATCTCTGTTCATTAGATAAAGGAAACTGTACCCTATCATTCCCCATTAACCTACCATAGACATGAGCTCCAGAGAGGATTACATTTTATGCATGCTAGTGTAATTTTATACATTCTTTGTCTCAGATTAACATTCAAAAGTGTTGAGTTACACAGATTTTGTTGATAAAGATGAAGAATGAGGCACCTGAAATTGTCAGAGGATCATGTTTACGAAAAACATGCTTATGAAATCATGTTTATGAGGAGAAGGCTTCAACAGGTGGAATGTTTTAGTACACACACAAAGTATTGATAGGAAAGACATAATTCTATATGAAAGTTTGAGGAGTCTGGATTAGATGCTTCATATAGCAGTGCTATTCAGCAACTAGTGCTCTATATTAAAGTGAAAGATGAAGGGTGACAAAAGCAAGTACTTATTTACACAGTATGTAATTTACCTATGTTTTAATGACAGTTACTATAAAAGGCATTTTTAAACTAAATACATATACAGTGATGTCTATGAGCCAGTGTCCTGCTTGTAGACATCCTAGTAGCATTTGTGGTCATCCCAGTAGCAGTTGTTGAATATTGGAGTAGATGTACCATCACAAGAATATCATTTATTTATTTTTATTTATTTATTTTATGATTTATATCCCACCCTTCCCAGCAAGTGGCTCAGGGCGGCTATTAATCATAGCTATTACTCATTTTTAAAGAGATATTTTGCTATCCTAGACTGTGACATGCTTCATTATTTTTTCGCCTGCTATTGGAAGAGGCTTTGGCCTTATCAGCCCCATCTGTTGTGCTTGTTCTCCTCCTGTATCTAAGGAAGTCATTTTGAAGACTCAGCCCATATTATTAGCAGAGCACTGTCATGAGAGCAGGGTGGCCACCAGCAGGGGAGGAGGGGTAGAGTTGCCAAATCCAGATTGGGAAAGTCCTGGAGATATGTGGATGGAGCCTGGCAAAGACAGAGACCACAGTGGGGTACAATAGAATCCACCCTCCAAAGCATCCATTTTCTCCATAGGAACTAACTTCTGTAGTCTGCAGATGAGCTGTTATTCTGGGGAAATCCCAAGGTCCTACTATAGGGTTGCCAAGTCCAATTCAAGAAACATCTGGGGAGTTTGGGGGTGGAGCCAGGAGACATTGGGGCGGAGCCAGGAACAAGGGTGTGACAAGCATAATTGAACTGCAACGGAATTCTGGCAATCACATCTAAAGGGACCGCACACCTTTTTAAATGTCTTCCTTCCATAGGAAATAATGAAGGATAGGGGCACCTTCTTTTGGGGATCATAGAATTGGACCCCATGGTCCAATCGTTTTGAAACTTGGGGGATACTTTGGGGAGAGTCACTAGATACTATACTGAAAAACTGGTGCCTCTATCTCAAAAAACAGCACCCCCAGAGCCCCTGAAACCTCCAGATCAATTTCCCATTATACCCTATGAGAATCGATCTCCACATAGAGAATAATGAAGTACTCAGCAGACTTCCCGCCCCCCATTTCTGGCAACACTGAAGGGGGATTGGCCTCTCTACTCATGAGTTGCTGCCAACTTCTTCAAAGTAACACAGACACCCCATCCCAAGAGGAAGCCTTTCAATCAGTGACTGAAACCTCCGGAGGTAGAAACACACATGGTCCTCTGGGGGCGGAGCTCCCCCCCCCTCCGCCGGCCAGACTCCCCAAGGAGATGCCTGTGGCAGCCAGAGAGGATGCAAGGACTACGAGTCCCAGCATGCACCTCGCAAAGGGAGGCTGGACTGGAGCGAATAGCAGGTCTTTGTGACCCGGAGGAAGGGAGACACCTAAAGACTGCGAGGGAGGGAGGCAGGCAGGGAAAGAGACACTGCGCCGTTTCCCCCCCCCCCCGCGCTTTTACGTTTTTGGAGAGCGGGGGAGGAGGCTGCTAATCCAGGGGTCCCCCGACAGGGCGGGGGGGGGGGTTGGAAAGCCTATCTTACTATGAGGCTGGCATCCCTACATGAGACACTTATACTGCCCATGACTTCTTTGTTCTGTCCAAACCTCCTTGGTACCAAGGCTCTAGGCCCACTATACATGTATCTGAGGTCTAGCAGCTCCAGCATGGTGATGTAATTAGAATGCTGGGTTAGGCTTGGAGAGACCTGGATTCTATTCTTTGCTCATCCATGACCTAGGACTAATTGTTCTTTGTTAGCCTTCTTCACGGGGGTGTTGTAAGGATAAACGGAGGTGAGGAGAACCTTAGAAGTATAAAAATGCATTGAAATAAAGACACACACCCCATACTGAACCCTACCCTGACCTGGATATCCCAGGGTAGCCTGATCTCATCAGATCTCAGAAGCTAAACAGTGTCAACCCTGGCTAGCATTTGGAGGTGGGACCTTCAAGGAATACCAGGGTTGTGGCATGACGGCAGGCAATGGCAAACCACCTCTGAATGTCTCTTGCTTTGAAAATCCCATAGGGGGTTGCCATGTCAGTCTGACTTGAAGGCAAACAACAACAAAAACATACTGAACCCTGCCTGCTGCCATCCTTAATTGCAATTGGACATAGCATTTTATGGAATACTAGTAAATTAGGGTGTGTGGCCTAATATGCAAATGAGTTCCTGCTGGGCTTTTTCTACCAAGAAAATTCCTCCATTTAGCTATCATAACCCAGTAAAGTGAATAACAGGCCTATCTTCCATACAGTTCTCTAATCTATTTGTGTAGCCATCAAAACCAGAAACCATTGCCATATCTCATGACAGCAAATGCATATGTAATAGTGGTCTTATTTTGTTGGCTCTCTACCTACAGCCTATCAATTTAATTGAGGGACTCTCAAGTTCTAGTAGTGTCAGTGAAAGACAGAGAAAAAATTCTCCAATCACTTCTTTAAAGTAATAAATTTTATACACCTGTGCCAGCAGCACCAGGTATCCTATTTCTAAATTCCGAAGCGCCAGCAACTTTTGCTTTTTTGTGGGGGAGAAGGAGCTCCCTATGATGTGTTGACTCATCTATACTTGTGCATCAGTGCTCTATCAAGGAAACACGAGTGTCCAAAAGATTTCTCTGTGTTCTTTTGTAAGTATTTTCTGTTTAACACACACACACGGAGCTGAATATCCTCCATTTGAAGGCTGAATTGAAATACATTCTTTTAAGCACTTTGCATCAGGGCTGTATAATAAATGAACAAATTATGCAGAAAGAGGAAAGATAA
This sequence comes from Heteronotia binoei, assembly GCF_032191835.1. Classification (NCBI taxonomy): domain Eukaryota; kingdom Metazoa; phylum Chordata; class Lepidosauria; order Squamata; family Gekkonidae; genus Heteronotia; species Heteronotia binoei. Next base: position 55,880,949 of record NC_083243.1, on the reverse strand, counting down.
AGTTTCTTTTAAGAGTTCTTTAAAGGTATCAGTTCGATAACAACCAAAACACCTTTTACTGCCATTAAATATTTACCAAGACTTGGCGTTTGGGAGAGGGGTAGTTCAGAGCAGTGTGCTTGGCTCCATGCAATGCTATTGATTAGCTATCAGAAGGACATTGTTAATGGATAACTTTAGGCATTACTGAGCACTCCACATTCTTGTCCACGCATTTTTTTTAATCTGAAGATGACCTAAACTAAAGTCAGTTGGAACTGACACTCACCCTGCCATGCATTGCTCAAGAATACCTACAGTATGAACAAAAGGTTCAGACAAATCAGTTGATCAGTGCTTTAAGCAATCCATTCTAGTGGCTGTTGTCATCGCTGCTGGACTTTAGAACTGAATGTGTTTACATTTAATTAGAAAGAACACACAGTTTACATCGCACGGTAGCTATCAATATCGAATTGGAATTGATTTCCACTCTGTCTCCTAAATCACTATTCCCTTCAAACTAATTTTGAAAAAGCAGCTTGCAAAATGAGTCATATAAATTTTAAAACAGGGTAAACAGCATTCCCTAGAGACGATAATAAAAGTAAATGGCATAAAGCACAGCCATTAAGTTGAACTTGTTTGGAGGTGATTCTAATGCCCGAGTCGTGTTCCAGTGCTATGAGATTGCTGTTATCAAATAAGTGTCACTTCTAACTGAATGGGCACTCTACAGAATTCTTCACTTTGCAGAAATGGCCCACTGAGTCCTTTAAACATCTAAGATCCAGCAAAATATCATATCATGTTATCAGAATGTTTTTTAAATGAGCCCTCCTGTCATTTGGTTTTGTTTTTTAAAAAAAAAACGTTTAAATTCTACAGGAAATTAGGATTCTTATGCTGTTGAGTCTTTTTACACAAATTCTTGATGGACATCATAGTAAATATCCCCTCCCCAGGTCACAGTAGATTTCAGTTTGGCTTCTGCACAACATTGGTATGCTTCCATCAGTCTACTGGATTGCATCAGCTCCTCTGTGATTTTTCCTGGCACATTACACCCAAACCAAGTTTAGGAAAGCATGGAAGGGAAGGTAAAGATTTCTGCACTTTACATTCACATCTAGCACTATGTCCACTTCCACCCAGTTTCCACCCACTGAAATACACATATTGAACTTTTTGCTGGTTTGCAGTATCTTTAGTAATATATAGCTATCATATGTTAACGCTATATGTACCAACTACCAGTTTTCTTGAATGGCAGCAGGGAAGGCTTGAATGGCAAGCAAGGAGGATGCAGCATTATTTTTACAAATGTCTCTGCATTCTCAGTGGATGTCAGAGAACAGGGCATTGTGCCACATGGAAGCAACTTTAAAGTGAAAAAAATCATACAGAGACAGATTAAATCAATGTGTGTGGATTTTGCAGGGTAACGTGCTGTGGTGAACTATTGAGAACATCTCCCTTTATCACTCTGGTAAAATTGTCTCAGAACTGTCATGTCAATTTGGCTAGTGATATAATTGTTTCAAAAGGCTGTCATGTTTGGAACCCTGCCATCGTGAAGCCCCAATGTCAGTTTTAAAACTGCTATTTTAACAACTGTTTAAATAGGAGTGGTGTGAGATGTTATTTATTTATTAGATTTATATCCCGTCCTATCCCAAAAATGGGCTCATTGAGGCTCACAACAAATATAAACAAAATAGCAAAAACTTATAAGAACCAAGTTTAAAAACGAACAGAACAATCAAAACAAGATGGCAGCAAACAAAGACAACTCCAGAACAGTCATAGTGCCTCCTGCCAGATTTTGGTCAGATAATGTATTTCTGTAAGCGAGGGAGGCCAAGATGGATTGAACATCCACTGCTACAGCCAAAGACCTGGTGGAACAGCTCCATTTTACAGGCCCTACGGCACTGTAACAAGTCCTGCAGGGCCCTGATCTCACATTAGAGTATGTTTCACTAGGCCAGGACTGAAACAGAGAAAGCTCTGGCCTTGGTTGAGGCTAAGCAGATGTCTTTCAGGCCAGGGACTACCGGGAGGTGTTGATCAGCAAAGTGCAAGACTCTCCAGGACACATACAGGAAGAGACAATCCTGTAGGTATGTTGGTCCCAGCCACATAGGTCAATACCATAACCTTGAACTGGATCAGGTACTTATATAGCAGCTCATGCAGTTGGCATAGCAACAGCTGAATCTGTGCCCACACAGACATTGCCACCAGCAAGTGCACCACCACATTCTGCACTAGCTACAGTTTCAGGGTCGGGTTCAAGGGCAGCCCCACACAGTGAGTTACAGTGATTTAGCTTGTAAGTGACCATTGCATGGACCACTGTAGCTAAATCCCAAGAAGTGAGATAGGGAACCATTTGCCTGACCAGCTGGAGGTGATAAACAGTTGACCTGCCAATAGTGGTGACCTGGGCCTCTGTGAGAGTGAGGCATCCAGGATCACCCCAAGGCTTCTCACCCTTGGTGCTGGGGTCAACAATGCCCTGCTGAGCGTTGGAAGCTGGATCCCAGTCCCAAGGCTCCATAACTCAGGTACAGGGCCTCCATCTTCATTGGATTTAATCTCAGCTGGCTCTGCAGTAACTATCCAGCCCCTAATACCCTGTACAGAATATCTGGGGTGGAGTCTGGCCAGCTGTCCATCAACAGATAAAGCTGAGTGTCATCAACATGGTTGATGGCAACTTAGCCCCCAAACTTCCAGACCAGGGGTGTCAAATGTCCAGCCCATGAACCACACCTGGCCTACCCAGGGCTTTAATCAGGCCCCATGGGGCTTTTTTCTCCCCCCTCCTGTCCTCACCCTTCAAAGCTACCAGGCTGCTAAAGTTCCCAGCTCCTTCCTTGTCTTTGTAGGCTGAAGCAGGAAGCAACTCTGGGCCTGCAAAGCTGCAAAGAAAATGCAGAATGAACTTTTCCATTAAAATCTCTGGGAGTAGTCTATCTGGCCACAGAGACCTTAATGGAAAATCCATTCCATTTTTTCCTTGCAGCTTTGTCTGTGCTGCTATATATTTTAATGGTGTGGAGTTCAGTTTCACTTTCCAGCGTTTATATGGCCAGTTAGAAGTTGTTCCTTGCTGAAGTTGTGTGACCTTGCAAATAAAGAGCCAGCATGTTTCTGCTGAATGGATTTTAGAACAGGTGTCTAGTGAGTACTCTAACCTGGAAACCCACAGCCAAATGGGGATATTACACTGGAGAGCCATTGACAATCTGAGAAGACCTGGGGGCAGGGGGAGAAGCGTGCAATGCCCAGCCATTTCATGTTTTCCTAAACCCAGAGCACTTTATATTTTGGTTTCTATTTTTAGTTTCTTCTTTGATCCTTGTGCTTTTTCTTGATGTTTTATTTTTAAAATTGCATTGCCAAATCCCACTATTCCCCCACCATTCTATTTTAGACAAAACATCATAAGAGTTTAAAGCATGTTTGAATTTTAAGTAAAAAATATTATCTTTAATTGTATTTCTCTGTATCCTTTATAAAACTTATTTCTTCACTACCTGGCATTACATTTTATGGCACACATGGCCTGGCCCCACAAAGTCCTATATATGTCCGATCCAGCCATCATAACAAATGAGTTTGAAACCCCTGCCGCAGACCAACTGGGCAAGAGAGCACATAGAGAAACTTAACATGGTCAGCAACCTTATGCGCTGTGCAGTGGAGTCTTATTAAAATGAAATTTGGGTTTGATTTCTATTTTTGTCCAGTGTCTTAGATTATATTACAATAAACAGGATGGTTTGCATAGCAGATTTTATAAGCACAAAATGCTACCTTAGAAAAAGCTACAACTGAATGCATTCTTTTCATATAACGTTGCTAGCAGCACAGACCAGATTTTAACTCTTGGATGTTAAAATAAGTTGGATGAGCATTTCAATCCTATACATATTTACTCAGAAGTAAATGCCACTAAATATAGGGCTGTAACTATTAGAAGTCTAGCAGTGCAATGTTTAAGAACACTTTCCTGGGATCAAGGCCCATTGAAGGGACCTGAGTAGGGTTCAGTAGTCCTGCTCAGGATTTTGTACTCTAGGATTCTGTTTGTAAGAACTCACAGTGTTTTCATTCATGCCTATTAAATGGGATAGTGAATTCTTTGGCTTACAATTTTTATTCTTAACTTGAAATGTTTGAAGATTTCCCCCCCTCTATACATAGCGAAATCAGAGTCTGTATCTTTTATCTGCTACTCTTCCAGTGATTTTTGGAGTTCCTTTGCTTTGTGGATTTTTCATGTCTCTTTATACATTATTTATATTTTCAAAATGTCTTTATTTAATTGAATAGGTACTTCTCAGCGTTTTCAAACAACCTCAGGTGGTAGGTGTAATGACATACCAATATTCTGACCTTTCACTTTTAGATTTCTATTAAATCAGCCATACTTTACTTATGCATGTAGGGTGAGTTTTAATTTCTATATGATATGGCTATGTGGTGATATGGTCATATCATCTGCAGAAGGGAAAGAAAAGGACTGTGTAAGCCAGTAGTCTTGACTCAGAGCTTGTTTATTATCCCATGTTTATTTTTCAGCGATTAAAACAGGAAAAACAGTTTATACTTCATTTCTTATTTGGACTGTAATCATTCTGGAGTATGTTTATTCATGTGCATTTCATCATTATGTCTTTTACTCATCTAGCATTTGCACCAAAAAATTCTTCCCAAACAATGGTTGCAAACAAACTATTTTATATATCAAGTATCAATTTTAAAACAAGTGTTTCAATATGAAAAAACCTCTGCTATTAAACTAGGCTAGGATTGCCAATCCCCAGTTGGGAGCAGAGAATCCCCTTGTCTGGAGGCCTTCTCCCTGATCGGGGTTATCAGAAAGTGGATGGGGGAGGAGGAAATGTCCACTAAGCACTCCATTATACCCTATAGAGAACAGTCCCCATAGGGTATAATGGAGAATTGGGGCTCAGGGTGGGCAGGCTGGTTTTTTGTTTTTGTTTTTTAGGTTGAGGCACCAAATTTTCTGCATAGTATCTCCTCAAGTTTCCAGGGGGTCCAATTCTATGAGCAGCCAAAAGAAGGTTCCTTCCATCCTCCATTATTTCTAATGGAAAGAAGGCATTTAAAAGGAATGTGGTCCCTTTAAATGTGATGGCCAGAACTCTCTTTGGAGTTCAGTCATGTTTGTCACAACCTTGCTCCTGGCTCCACCCGCAAAATCTCTTGGCTCCATCTCCAATGTCTCTGGATATTTCCTGAATTAGACCAGGCAATCCTAACTAGATTGCTATTTCTCAGTAGAATTTTCCTTGGTGTGTTGTTATGAAGAAAAATGTATGGCTAATTATTCAGAATCATAATAATTTGGAAGAAGAATGAACTAAAAATCTAATCAATAAATGTTGCAAATATTGTCTTGTTTTCTAGTTTCCTGTAGTTGCTACATGCTTAAATGGTAATGAGGTTGTCCCAGGCTTGACCTTAATAAAACAGGAGTTCAGGGACATCTCACAGTGCAATCCTGGACAGTTATGTCATTTTAAGTCTATTGAAGTGAATGGGTTTACAAGGCTTGACTTAGGATATCCTAAGAATCATAGCATCATAGAGTTGGAAAAGACCTCCAGGGTCATCTAGTCCAACCCCCTGCACAATGCAGGAAACTCACAAACACCTCCACCTAAATTCACAGGATCTTCATTGCTGTCAGATGGCCATCTAGCCTCTGTTTAAAAACCTCCAAGGAAGCCTCTCCAGGAACCATCTCCTGAGGAAGCCTGTTCCACTGAAAAACCACTCTAACAGTCAGGATGTTCTTCCTAATGTTGAGCCAGAAACTTGTGATTTAATCTCAACCCATTGGCTCTGGTCCTACAGAAAACAATTCCACATCATCCTCTACATGACAGCCCTTCAAGTACTTGAAGATGGTGATCATATCACCTCTCAGTCGCCTCCTCTCCAAGCTAAACATGCCCAACTCCTTCAGCCTTTCCTCATAGAACTTGGTCTCCAAGTTCGACTAACAAAACTTAGTGAAGCAAGATGGGCCTTTCGCACATAGGGAGGGGTTTGTCTGAACCAGTTTCTATGTGAAAATCCTCTAAACAATCACCACATCCTTCAAAGTGACATATGTTCTTTTAAGGCACTGTGGTAGTATCATTTCCCCATATATTTCCCAGTTCATTTGAAACCCAGAAACATGGGGAAAGGAAATCCAAATACACTTCCTCAGTCATTCTTTCAAGGGAAAGTTCTTGACTAAAATGGAAATGATAGCACCTTGTAAGTTTTTTGCGAAGAACAAACACTGAATTATTTTGTGCATTAAAATTGCTATGTTGTTGTTAATGATAATGATAATGATGATGATGATGATAACAACAGCAGCAGCAGCAACAATATGTTTAGAAGCCTATTGAAACCAAGCAGGTCTAGGTCTGGTCAGATCCTGGGAGATCTCATGGGACCATCTGTATATACCATCTTGAGTTTCCTAATGGAAGAAAGGTGACATATAAAAGTAATAAATTAAGTAATAGTAAACATTGGTTCAACCTTGTATGATTTTTCTGTTTGTGAAACTTTGTGTCAACATTTCAGATCTTGGGTTGATGGGCTTAGGGATGCCAGCCTCCAGGCAGGGCCAGGTGATCTACCCAGAATTACAGCTTACCTCTACCTCCACCCCCAAATCTTCAGGAGTTTCCCAACCAGGAGAACACAACCCTACCCCACCCTCTGCCAGTGGCCAGAGGGGACCTGGCAACCCTAACAGTCTTCCTTTGGCCATTTTTTTAAACATTTTTGAAAACTTTTTCATTTTACATTTTTTAATCAGACCCTCTAGGTATTGTCCTATCTCCTTTGACTGTAAGTACAGGCTAGAGATCACTCAAACAAACAAACATTGTGCATCACTTGATCATGTGTCTTTGTTTTCATAGCCTACACCAGTCTTTGTCTCAAGAAGCGAATCTGAAGGATCAGCTCAGCTCTGCTCTGACGACATATGAAAAAGCTCTGAAAAACAGAGAGGAGATTGTCTCCATGCTTCTTCTTCAAAATGAAGAACTGGCAACCCAGCTTCAGCAAACGGTAGAGGAGAGAGCAAACATGGAATTAAAGTTTCAGGATGCTTCAGAGGCATCACAAGAGGCCAGCAAAAAAATTCAAAAGTATGTCACTTTCTTTCTTAAAATGTTGTTTGTCAACTAATGGATCCTTATTTCTTTTTAGATAGTATAACATAGAGACTGAAGTTCTTGTTATTGCTTTTTTAAAAAATAAGTTATTGGAGTTTTTAAAAGGGACTTAAACCCTGTTTAAACAATTCAACAGATTTAGTAACATTGTTATTCCATTTCTACCTTCACCAACAAAAGATTAATTCTTTGTCAGTCATAAATAATTTGATACCACATGCTCACACTATCTACTGGTGGGAGAGGATTTACTGTTTTTATCCATATAAAATATTTTTCTAATAGCTGATTCACACATTGATTTTATTTTTCATCCATTTTTGTGACCACAACTATTTATTATAGTCACAACTACAAAGGGAAAGTACCATGGGAAAAAAATAGGGAGAGTACCATGGCATTGATCCAGTTAATCTCTTTTCTTCTGCATGACTGATATTAAAACTGTTTGAAACAGCAGGAGATATCCTCATGGATCTGACTTACCCTAATGGACAGCTTCAGACATTCAGGTGAACAGGGAAAGTACCTTCTACTTTGCACTTACTCAACCCTTCTATTAAAAACATAAGAAGAGCCTTGCTGGAACAGATCCATGGTCCATCTAGTCCAGCATCTTGTCTCACACAGTGACCAATCAGTTCCCCTGGCTAGCCAACAACAGGGCATAGAGGAAGAGGCCTTCATCTCCTGGCTTTGGGATTCTGAGGCTTTGTGCCTCTGAATGTGGAGGTTCCCCTCAGTCACCATAGCTAGTAGCCATTGATGGAGTTAACTTCCATGAATCTATCTAATCCCTTTGAAAGCTATTTATTTCTGTGACCATCACTACATCCTCTGGCAGTGAATTCCATATTTTAATCACTTTCTGTGTATTTCCTACTACATACACTCTCTATGTCCATCCTGAATCTACTCCCCATCAGCTTCATTGGATGCCTTTGAAATCTAGTATTTTGAGAGAGGAAGAAAATTTCTCTTTGTCAACACTCTCTACCCCATGCAAAATTTTATGAACCTCTGTCATGCCCCCGTTAGTCACCTCTTTTCTAAACTGAAAAGTTCCAGACTCTTCAGCCTTTTCCCATAGGGATGATGTTCCAGCCCCCTCATAATCTTGGTTGCCCTGCTCTGCCATAACCAAAGCAGAGTTGCACATGCTGTGAAGTGCAGTTACTGACACAATGACCATGTGTACCTCTTACCAAGAATAAATAAAAAACCTCAACAGAGCTTTGTGAGGAGGGGTACGCATGTTAAGTTTAACCATGACCTGTTTTAGCCATCATTGAACTTCCCAAAACCTCTGACACAGCTACTGTTCTGGAATAAAAATAGCAGCAATCAAAAATAGCTGTTTTTAAAGTGTATTTCCCATTAAACCAAAATACTGTATTGAATAAGTTAGAATAGATGAATAGATGGGTGAAAATGGAAGATAAAATTGGAATTATTTGAAACTACTCAGTAAGATGGCATTTAGTATATAAAGGCTTATCAATTACTCCCAGATTCCCTAGCTATGATTGCTGCACTGGATTACAGTATATCAATTATTCTTGGCTCTTCTTCAAAATGAAGAGTTCTTCTTACACTGTAGTTGATGAATGAAGAGCCCACTTCCATTGCTGATCTGTGGACTTACAGATTGCACTTGGTAGACAACAAAGTTTTTCTCTGGGTTCCTGGGAAATACAGTCACAGCAGGCAACCAGCTTTAAAAGAGAGCCAATTTGGTGTAGTGGTTAAGTGTACGGACTTATCAGGGAGAACTGGGTTTGATTCCCCACTCCTCCACTTGCAGCTGCTGGAATGGCCTTGGGTCAGCCATAGCTCTCATAGGAGTTGTTCTTGAAAGGGCAGCTGCTGTAAGAGTTCTCTCAGCCTCACCTGCCTCACAGGGTGTCTGTTGTGGGGGGGAGGGAAGTTAAAGGAGACTGTGACTGCTCTGATACTTTGAGATTCTTCTTCTCTCCCCAGCCAAGGTTGAGTCCTCACCTCTTGATGTGCCTTGGCTCTTACCTGCCATACCAGAATTCCTTTCTTCTCCTTACATAGAAGAGAATGGGTCACTTCACATACACTTGCACAATTTTAGAACTTGATTACATGAAGAATGGTTGTAAGTAGAAGGAGAGCCTTGTTCTAGTGTGGTAGCCTCATGCCTTCCGGCAATTTCAAGGCCCAGCATCTCTCATATTATTCTTCCATTTAATAACCAGCTCTCATTGCCAAAATATCCAGATGGAATCAAAATGAATGAATGTAGATTTTTATCCTCATGGAAGACTCAAGTGGAATAATATGAACGTTAATGTCACTTTAAATTTATGTGTGTGCAGCCTCCCTGCAAAAGAACTCAGCCTGCTTACCAGAATAACCAAGTTTAATCAAAAGCCAGGTTTTTATTGGCTAGCTTGCAGCTAGATTAATAACAAGCCTTGAATACAAGTTCATCACAATTCTTGTCTTTCGGTTGTTCAGTGTCATGGAGAGAGATTGCGAAACAGGAAAACTGAATGCCAAAAAGGTCATCATCTTTTGACAGATTTCTCACAGAAAGTCTCTAATCTGAACTTCCTGAAAAGCCCTGGCTTTACAGGAAGCTCAAAAGTTGGCAATCAGTTTGTACTGAAACTCATTCTCCTTTGCTTGGCTTATGCACTGAAACCCACAGCATTTAAATTTTCGTATTGTGGTATATGTGAATTGAGACACACCATTGTTTTTTCCCAAATGGAATTAAAATGACTGAAAACTAGTTTCTGTTCAATGACAAATTGTACTGAAGTGTGGCATTGTTTGAAATTAGACTGGCAGTTTGCTGCCCAATCCTATGTATGTTTGCTCAGAAGCAAATCCTGCTGTGGGCAAAGGATAGCAGTGGTAGTGTCCCTGGCATTTTTACAGCTTGTGCTATGATTTTTGCAAAAGTCAAGCAAGAGATGGAGAAGACTGGCCAGGCATCCCATGAGCTCTGCCACAAATAAAATTTTCAAAGCATTTGCATTACCCTGCTTCAATCCCTGTTGTGTGGCCACTCAGCATTCCTGCTTTTCCTCTAAAAGAACTGTGATAACCAATGATGCTCCTCCTCCCAAATAATTTTAAAAGAATCACAGTACAAGAAAGTATCTAGAACATTATTTGTCCCTTTCTAATGAAGTGACACTCAACTGCTTATTCAAAATAAAAGTTTTTAAAGGAACAGTGGAGGAGGAGGAGAAGGAAGAAGAAGAAGAAGAAATTGGACTTATATTCCACTCTTCACTCTGAATCTCAGCTCTGTGAGAGCTATGACTGACCCAAGACCATTCCAGCAGCTGCAAGTGGAGGAATGGGGAATCAAACCCAGTTCTCCCAGATAAGAGTCCACACACTTAACCATTACACCAAACTGGGTGTTGGATCCTATCTAAAACTTCTCTGCCTCCCACCTTCCATGGCAACCCAGTGTAGTTGTATAAAGTGTATGATAGAAAGAAAGAAAGAAAGAAAGAAAGAAAGAAAGAAAGAAAGAAAGAAAGAAAGAAAGAAAGAAAGAAAGAAAGAAAGAAAGAAATTCTCCTTGAGCGCATAGATTTTTTTCCAACAGGATCCAACCTGATTTCTGTCAGTTTCTTACCTACCCACTTGCTTAGAGCCAGATTTGCTTCTGGAAATCCTGTAAATTTAGTAATTCCTTCTTGGTACAGCAACAAAGGGGAAAACATAGTATACAGTCAGTTCTATAATGCTGTTCTATTATGCTATTATGCAATGACAGTCATTTAGATATTGGTTAATTCCCTGTGATAGTCATCTGAATATGGGCTAATTTTACAACAGCGGAAACAAAAGCCTTGTTTTGAGTCTTCACATTGCTTTCTGACAGCCTTTCTTTTTCTGATGTTTTACTGACTATTATGAAACAGTTTCTGAATTTCTCTGATCATTTTGTGGCAGCAATCCTAAGAACACTTTTCTGGGCGTAAACCCTATTGAGTTGACCATGTGAAGTGATAATATCGCTTTACTCTGCTCTGGTTAGATCTCACCTAGAGTATTCTGTTCAGTTTCGGGTGCCACAATTTAAGAAGGATATAGACAAGATGGATTGTGCCCAGAGGAGGTCAACAAAGATGGTGAAGGATTTGGAGACCAAGTCCTATGAGGAAAGACTGAAGGAGCTGGGTATGTTTAGCCTGGAGAGGAGACAACTGAGAGGTGATATGATTACCATCTTCAAGTACTTGAAGGGCTGTCATATAGAGGATGGTGTGGAGTTGTTTTCTACAGCCCTAGAACTAGTTGAAATTAAATCAGAAGAGTTTTTCAACTAAACATTAGCAAGAACTTCCTGACAGCAGTTCCTCAGTGGAACAGGCTTCCTTGAGAGGCGGTGGGCTCTTCTTTGGAAGTTTTTAAGAAGAGGCTAGATGGCTATCTGACAGCAATGCTGATTCTGTAAACTTTAGGCAGATCATAAGAAGGAAGCCAGGAAGGGTTGCATCGATGCTTTGTTCTCATGCCCCCTTCTTACATGCCCAGGAAAGTGCAGATTGACTCTTCGGGGTCAGTCAGCCATTTTTCTCCAGGCCAGTTTTGCCAGGGATCCTGGAGGGGTTTTTATTTTTATTTTTTGCCATCTTCTGGACATGGAGCAGATATTACAATTTGCATTCCACAGTTCAGAGTGCAGCCTTGCATATGGGAAGGAAGGACCAGGAAGAAACAGAACAGATACCAGGAGAGAGCAAAGCCATCAAGACCATGTGTCATGACACAGGCCTTTATTTGGTTAGAAAGTAATCTTAAACCCAAAATTTAGGATCTGCTTCACAACAGTGTGAGGAGAGCTGATATATATCTTGTAAACCTGATGCTAAATCTGGCAGAAAGCAAAGCCTCTTACAATATGCTTGAAAGAATGTTTTATCTTATGCACCAATATCCATCTTCTCCATACCATACCAGCAATTGCCATGGATGTGATGCATGCATGGAAATGCTGCACATGCTGAGGGCTACTGGTTTTTCAGTGTTTCACCTGTCATGTAATGTCACAGTCAAGTATTTCTGGCCAGACCCCAGGAAGCTGTGATGTTTACACCAACACACAGCCTCCCAGGAAGCTTCAAAAGATGGGATGGGTGGAAATCTGAGGAGTAAGAATGGTTTGAGTCTGCCAGTCCCCAAGAAAACAGTTGGTTCATGGAAGCATGTCATTCACATTTTGAAGTAGTTCTAGTATACAAGAAATGGGAGCAGTTTCAAACCACATTTAACTTATTGCCGTTTTCATGTGTATAAATAGGATTAATATGTGTTCTCTGTCTGTACATTCACATGGATGTGGACATGTTTGTATGTGCACTGAGACTACATTGGATCCAATAGAACATTTCTGAAGTGATTTCTGCCCTCAAAGTGGAACTTTCACACTTCTTTCCTCCCACTGTGGCCCTAAGTGCTCCCCAAAATTCTGTTCCCAAAAGCAGGAGGGGGCAAACCAGACATTTGCATTTCAGAGATGGAAACTATTCCATCTACAGAAATATTCTATTGAATCTGCCATACACAGAGTGTAATATGCATATTATTTTACTTTATTTGCCTACCTGTGAAGAATATTATAGATGCTTTAATGGTGTTACAAGGAAAATTTCCATAGTCTAGGACCCATTATACACACACATCTTACTGCAGATTTTCAGAGCAGAAAACTTTTAATCTGGACTTCAGATTCTGTGTCCATCTTACATACCATTTTTTCCTCCAGTGTATTTATTCTGTAGCTGCTTTTTAAAACACACTTTTCTAAATTGGGATTGAATGTCACTTTTGACATGTGGGTGGTGATGTCCAAAGGTTGTTGTTTTTTTAATTTACACAATTATCCTATCATAGAACATAAGAAAACATGAGATGCTGTATTGGATCAGGCCAGTGTGGTTCAGGTTTTGCACTTGCATTTTAGTGTTAGTTCCTTGAATGAAAGGGAACAGAAAAGAATGCAGGCAAAGGGGGGAAACCCAATGTTGAAATACCAACACTTTTTAAAAAACTAACTAGCAGCTGAGAAGCCCCATTTTCCATATTGCTGAGCACTAGGGAATTCTCTGCTGTGTTATCAGCCACAGTGAAAAACAGGAGTAACACAGTCTCATGTGGATCACATGGGGGAACATGTTGGGTGTACAGAATGCATGGTAGAACCCACTGACACTGGCATTGCAAGCTGTGATTGTTGGCAATATGTGTGTGTGTATGTGCATATGAGCATATGTGCCTATGCAGTGTTGACTGCAACTCCATCACACTATACTCAGGACTGCAATTTGGATGGAGGAGGAGTCATCTGGCAGAAGTTCTGGAGAGCTTTTAAATGTTATGGCACTAACTTTTAAAGGGGGTGTGTGTTTTTACCAGTGCCCTAGCACAGCTGCAGAGTAACGCTAATTTCCTGCCCTTCATTGCAAATTCTCATGGTTTTCTCTTTGTGATTCTCTAATTTGATCCTGCACACTGGTTGTGATCTTGGCAGTGTTTAATAGCCTGTCCTGTGCTTTTACACTCTGTCCTCCAAAGGATTACACTCTGTACAATAAAGGATCAGTCTCAAGCAATTCTTAAGTTTAGCGATTTGCAGAAAGTCTGTGTGGTTCAGTCACCATTTTAATGTTAGACTTCCAGAGACTGCCAAAATGGTCTGCCCCCCCCTCCAAAAAAACATTTGTTCACTAAAGCATTAAATGTTTTCAAAGCTTTAGGCTTCAAATCCCCCTATCTGTCTCTCTTTACATTTCATGTCAATTTTATTCCACACTAACGATCTCACCCCATTATTTGGTGTGCATGCAGCATCAGGGGAATAATTTTTGCACTGGGGATGCTGCCATTTGCCTCCTCTCTGATCCCCCTTTCAAGTCAATACCAGCAAGGAACTAAACCTTGCACAGCTCCTTTTAAACTTTCCCTTATCATTTTTTTAAAAAATTATTCAGACAAGACAAGCAATAATTTAATATCATTAAATTCATGCTGCTTGTCAAAAGAAATGAAAAATTTTAAATTGAGGGGGGAAATGGAGCTTATACACCGATGAAAGGGGAAAGATGGCAGAAGGTGCAGAGCAGGGCATTTTTTGTAGAAAAAGCCCAGCAGAAACTAATTTGCATATTAGGCCACATCCCCTGACATCACCATTGTTTCACTCAGGGCTTTCTTGTTAAAAAACAAACAAACAACCTAGCAGGAACTCATATTGGGCCATACCCCCTGACACCAAGCCAGCCAGAACTGCTCAAAAAAAGCCCTAGTGCAGAGTGGGTGAACAATCTCGATGTGCATGGGGGGAGTGACCTTTGAGGCAGCAAAAGGTCAGGGGAAATCCAAAGGAATCTGTACACTTTTGAATTACCTTCAGCTTGGAAGTGAAACAAGGGGGAAATTGCCACAAAAGCACTCTCACGAAACCTGGAGAAACAGCAACTAGAAAGCTAAGCAGGGTTGACTCTGGTTAGTACTTGGATGGGAGACCTTGAAATACCAAGTCAGGAGGACAGAGGCAGGCTTTATTCTGCCACCTCTCTGAATATCCTCCAGGCCCCCCAGTAGGGGTTGGTCACCAGAGGTCGACATGACTTCCAGGTGCACATGCACAGGCACGCACATGCATACACACACACACAATACAAAAATACCCCCAAAAGGGAGGGAAATCAATGCAGAATAACAAAGAAAACCCAACAGACATGCATAATGAAAGCGAGGAAAAGCACCCATGCATAATAGGCCTAGGAATGCAACCACAGATCCAAGACCAAAAGCAACCCATATTGCTTAGAAACCAAAATCATTTCATTGGTGCAAAAATGCAATGTGAGTAACAGTGCTATCCTAAGTAGAATTATAACACTATTCTAAGTAGAATCCCATTGATTTCAACTGCATTATAATGGTATAACACTTTCTACAATTACACTGTGAATCTGCTTGGGGTTTGATTGAATCTGACTAATAAATTTTATATGAGACATGAAAGATAAATTTGCTGCCTATGTAGGAGCAAAATATTATCAAAAAGAGGGTGAAGACATCTTGGTTTAGTGGGTAAGTAGACTGTGAATACAGGTGGATAACTGTGTTGCCAGACTTACCTAAGTAGCCTACATCAGTTCTTTTGAATTTGTACAAAAATAATTTGCTGCTATAATAGTCTTGTATGGGCTGGGATTACTAAAGAGGAAATTTTCTAGCTTTGCTGTAATCCTCCCCCCCCCTGAAAAAATTATGTAATCAGTCCACAAAATATAACTTAAACCATGCTAACTTTAATATCAACTTTTATGAAAAGAATTAACTCAATTCGACGTGCTTAACTATGTTGGAAAATGTCTGCCAGGTAAGTGAATGCTAAAGTTGGCCTTCTGAGCCTGTAGCAAAATTAAACAGCTGGATAAAGTCTTTTGACAACAACAGCATGCCCTTTTTATCAAGAAACTGTGGAAATGCTCACTGCCTCTTCCCAGCACCCACTGTCAGCCACACCATCTTATAATTCAACCTGCAAACAGATTAAGCAGCTGAGTTTGTGGAATGTGTGTTTACTTTGAGCTCAGAACCCTTGTGTGCCACTATAGAGATTCCACTGACACCTCCAGGACAGCCACACAGTCAGTTCTTACTCATCAGCAGGGAAACTTGGCTGAGAATTCACAATTCTTTTGTAACCTCAACTGCTTCATACAGATCAGCCATTTGCAATTAAGTAAGACCTAGTCTTTTTTCAACACAGAGAAAGAGGGGGGGGGGAGATAAAATATTTTGCATTTTAAGAAGAAACTGACAGATTCCTGTCCTGAAAGCTGCTGCTGTTGCTGCTTCATCATCTTCTTTTTCCTACCCCATGATAGGGTAAAATCTTCTAGCCGCACTCAAGTAAAACATATAGACTTTGCTTTGAATAAGAAATCAAGAAAAGCAAACCACACAAGCAGCATTTTCTAATGCCCTAATTTTCTGTCATATTTCACTGTTAGGGCTGCATTCAGACGTCCTACTTAAGTAAAAGGTATGCATGAACCTGACTTATTGCCAGGATTTGGCTTACATAGCGTAGTCCTTTTTCCCCTTCATTCTTCCATTATCCTTAGTGGTTAAAAGTGAACTCCAGTTCCCTGCAATATATGAATACAGATGCAAATGTTTACAGTATACGTGATAGTATTCGGCAAAGGTTACATCCACGTCTTTTCAGAGTATATCTATAATGTCTCTTTATGACACTAGTCAGGACTGTTTCACACCATTTCTGGGATCAGAGCTTCTGCTTTTGTCATGGAAGTGCCCTGTTCAGGGCCAGAAGGTCATGTGTCACAGAACTTCACAAATACTGAGCAAAACCCTTCTTGTGGCAGTGCAAGAAACTCTCTGCTAGCCCAAGAATGGGGGGGGGGGGGAATTGTAGGATTTCGTCCAGTTCTCTCTCCATTTTTCCAGACCCAAGGGCTGTTCATTGTTCATCATTAGCTTTTGGGTGTGAGAAAGCATGCTGAAAGAAGATTCCCTTCTGAAAACTCCTTATGCTGCTGGTGTGTATGACTGAATCCAAATTATAGAATGAAATAGTGTGCAGGATTACTAAAGATTAATGAATTGGTGATAGATATTTTCATACACCAGAGACTATCCAAGGCAAGTATGTTTTCACCAGTCTATGGTTTTCCAGTTAATGGGAAATTAATGGGACAATTTAATTATCTAGGGATGAAATTCTAACGTTAATGGCAGCCACCAAGAACACTCTGTTTCTGGAACTTATTTCCAGCAAAGTGACAATAAACCCTGACTGTAAATGACTCCAGATTGCAACTAACTCTAACATCAGAGTAATTCCAAGATACCAGTCAGGAGAAGGACCAGTTTATCTGTAGCCAATCACAGCTCTCCTAAGTAAGAACATAAGAGAAGCCATGTTGGATCAGGCCAATGGCGCATCCAGTCCAACACTCTGTGTCACACAGTGGCCAATTTTTTTTATTTATACACACACACACACACATATATATACACACTGTGGCTAATAGCCAGTGATGGACCTCTGCTCCATATTTTTATCTAACCCCCTCTTGGAGCTGTCTATGCTTGTAGCCGCCACCACCTCCTGTGGCAGTGAATTCCACATGTTAATCACCCTTTGGGTGAAGAAGTATTTCCTTTTATCCGTTTTAACCTGACTGCTCAGCAATTTCATTGAATGCCCACGAGTTCTTGTATTGTGAGAAAGGGAGAAAAGTACTTCTTTCTCTACTTTCTCCATCCCATGAATTATCTTGTAAACCTCTACAAGTACAGTATAAACTCCAGACAGGACACTCATCTTTCAGCTGATAGGCATGCAGCATAAGCCTCCATCTCTCTGGCCTCATATCAGGCACATCTATTCTAGCCTGCCTAATGCACCTTTGCAAACTGCTTAATAGACAGGTATAAGATGAAGGAGGCTGTGGCTCAGTGGTGGAGCACTTTTGGCATGTTGAAGGTCCCAAGTTCAGTCCTAGGAATGCCATTCCTCAGGTGGGGGCAGAGGATCCCCCGATTTCACTTACTCCAGCTCACCACCAGCCAGGTGGCCATCAAGGGAGACTCCACTCCTGGACAGCCACCCCTCTCCCAGCCCTTCTGCAGTGAAAGAAAAGAGTGGGTGCTGCACTCACCTGCCCTGCAAGTAGCAAATTTCAGAGCAGGTGCACGCTGCACCCATACTTTCTGAGTGGGGGCTGCTGGCTCCTGCCCTGCAAGAGGTGAGCCCTCCTCTTTCAGGGCAGGTGCACATGGTGTGCCCACTCTTTCCAAACAGGGGCTGCCAGCTCCTGTCCTGCAAGAGGCAAGCTTGGCTCTTACAGAGCAGGCACACGTGGCCCTTGCTTTCCCCCCTCCCAGTCCTTTAAGGGAAAATTTCCTTAAAATGGTTGGGGAAAGTGTGCATGCGCTGCAATCAGGATGTGATATGTCATTCTGCATGACATCATCATACTGGGGGTGGTCATGCCCCTCCTGAAATGCCCCCAAATCCCCCTGCCGGGGAGAAGATTGGACCTTGCAACCCTATTCATTCCCCAGTATCTTCAGTTAGAAGATCTGGCAGTAGGTGATATGAAAGACCTCTGCCTGAGACCCTGGAGAGCTGCTGCCCGTCTGAGTAGACAATACTGCCTTTGATGGACCGAGGGTCTAATTCAGTAGAAGGCAGCTTTATGTGTTCATGAGGCTGTGTATCTGCTTTTACATTGTGGGGTGCTGAGGGAAGAAAGCAGTTGCTTCTCTGGGTGAGGACTCAATATTTTTGTATAATACATAAATGTACTTCTTTTGTATAAAGTCCTAATCAGTGAAAATATTGGAAATGTGTCATTTTTTTCAGCAATCGCCAATCTAAATATTTGCTTGAAATATAATTGTGTTGTTGAAAAAAGTAATATAACTATGGAAAATCATTACTTTCAGATTAATTATTTCTGAAACCCAATGCAGGAGACTATTGGATTTGTTTAAAAAATTGGTGTCTGTAATTCTTTTTGTAAACACATTAGCATCAAAGTGAGGCCAACTTTACTAATTTTAGTAAAACATTCCTAACTAGAGATTATTATTGTGGCTTTAATTTTAATGTTCATGCAATGTATAGTATAAACTATTTGGTGTCCCTGTATACAGTCATCTATCTATAAAGATGCTTCATTCAACAAAAATTAACAGGCAAATTATTGATACAACAGAATGATAGGGTTTGAGATAGAGCTTTTCTCATTGGCTTGTGATTTGCACAAAATATTTCACAGCTTAAAATGTAAGATTGTAGAAGTAGCAAAATATATGGAATATATCCCATTTAAGCATTGAAGGAAATGCTTGGAGTTATTTCAAATAGTTCGAACTCTTTTTATTAATTTTGGAGACATTAGATACTGCATGAATATCTTTTACTGGTCTTTTGGAGTAGTGTGTCAGATAACTTTCAGTAAATTAAAAAGAATAAGATTAGATTTAGCAGAAAATAAGATCTTATTTTATCAGGATATACATTTTGTGAGGCAGAGCATTAACTGTAATGTAAAACAAGATAAAGTTCATTTTCATATATATCACATATTTTCATATACATCACAATGCCTGCTTAACTATTTTGCTGTAATAGTGTGTGTGTGTTGCACTATTAGTATGAAAACATCAGACAGTTGCAGCTATCTTCCCTTGGAATGTTTCATTTCATGTGCATAACTGCTAATATGGTTGGTGAATAAATCTCTGTTTTCATGTGATGCTGCCATTTGACACACATGCAGTATGCAAGACAAATCATATTTGAATGGATGATTAAATAGGTGTCAGAATCTTCTTCCTCTCAAAGTAAAACTAATCTGCCTTCTGAGTGTAGGAATTGTGTGCATTTCACACCAATGTCCAAGACATTCTCCAGCGCCCACTGGAGGGTATAATCTTTCCCAGAATGTTCTGAGCAGTGCCGTTCAAGAGCAAGAATGAATAATTGAATAATCACACCACAATGTGAGGTGACCCTCAGACAGGGGACTGACCAGTTACCCATATGGGTTTGGGGAAAGATGCTCTGATGTTCTTTTTTGACACAGCTGTGAGAAGAATGTGGTTAAGACCCGGTAGTCTTTCTGGAGTATAGCTGGTAAAGGAAGCCATGAGTGGAAGAGAATTTAACACATGGGTGTAAGAGCTTCAGCTTCATTGATTCAATCTGAGGGGAATGCCTAATGACTGGAAGAATCAACCTTGGCAATGAAAACACAAAGCTCTTTTCATCAATTCAAACTCCGACTCTAAAGCTGCAGATGGTTACCTCCAACATTGCCTATTCAGTGCAAGGTTTTATAAAATGGCACTTTGCTGAATACTAATAGATCAAAACAAAGATTTAATTACATAAAGATGGGTTGCTTATTTTTAAATGAAGATACAGGTCAGTGTCTCAGAAAAGGATAATATGAGTATCTTTTATATGTAGGTCTAAAGTCTTTTTTTGAGATTTTTAACTGCAAACATCATATCATTAACTACAGAATGTATTCTGTAGTGCACAGTGTCTATTAAACAGAAAGCTGACTTGGAGCTGGGATTGTGGATATATGTACCAGACAGTTCATTTCCCCCCCTCTGTGTGATACCATGGCCGAAGTGAATTATTCAGAAATAAATTTGCTAGAAGTTATTATGAAGAGTAGTGCATATCTTTCATCTTTCTTTAAAAATCATAATGAGCCTGGCAAAGAGAACTATAATTAGTAATACTAAATCTATTAAATAGATGTATAAAAATAACTTTTTAAAGGTAACAACAAGAACTAACATTTGACAACTTCCTCTTTTTTATTTACAGAAATAGAAATTATTTTATTTCTCATCCTTCAGTGTGTTATATCAATATTACTTGAATACTTTTTGTTTTATGTTTAATATATTTAAACTCTTCATTTTAGGTGGATGTCAAATTTTTAGGCCTGAATTGTCCACTGTCTCATTAAAAAATGCCACTTACATTAGTAACTAGTTTTGTTCTTCATGTTAAGGATGTACCTCAATTTCCTTTGAAGCATCATGTTGTCATTCAAATGAGAAGACAAAAATAATTATTTCAGAGAGCTGCTTAAAACTATTGTCCTCGTCCTTTGTTTGCCTCAGGGCCCTATCTAGCTGTAAAGTCAAATGACTCACTATGTGTATAAAAGTCTTTGGCAAATCTATAATAATGTTCTAGACTGTGACCTCCCTTCTCAGATGAGTTTGTAACAATATTTTCAAAAAATGCTTGAATTACTAACCATGGAATATAAAGTAAATTCAATTTATTGTTTTTATATCTCTGATAATTACAAGTTTATAAATACATTAGTTTATAATAATAATAATAACTTTTATTTATATCCCGCCCTCCCCGCCGAGGCAGGCTCAGGGCGGCTCACAGATATGGCATGTGCCATGATTACAATAAATACATTATACAATAAAATACATTCAAATAAATTAAGAAACTTGTTTAGAAACTTGCTGTAGGTATATGTATATATAGAGATGTGTGTGTGTGTGTGTGTGTGTTAGGGTATTTTGTGAGGAAGTCACCACTTTGTGAGTATAAAGGACGCAGCAAGAAGCTGAATGACCTAAGTACCTCTGTCAATTTAATAGAAAGGTTGATCCTGAGCCTGCTTCGGCGGGGAGGGCGGGATACAAATGATGATGATGATCCTGGAAGTAAATATTCTTCAAAACTTTAAGCTTGATAACAAAGCTCACCTAACCTCAAAATGCAGGACTTTGACAATAATTATTCAGCCTAAAAAAAGCAGGGGTATGGAGGGCTGCTGTCTAAAGAATCCAGCACATGACTATCTGCTTCTTATGCCAAAGTCAAGGAGTTAGCAAGTTAGGCATGCACTCCTAGCATTTAAGGACAAACTACATGAGACATTTTTCAACAAATTGACTGTAGGTTCCCATACTTTCCCCAGGATCTCTACCACACCACACCTCACTTCCTTTTTCTACTTTCTCTGAGCAGCTGTAGGTAGGGTGGCCAACTCTAACTTGGGAAATACTTAGAGATTTTGGTGGTAGAGCCTGAGAAGGATGGGGTTTGGAGAGGGGAATGATTTCAATGGAATATAAATAGGGTTGCCAGGTCTTACCTGGGTGCTGGTGGGGGACTTCAGTTCTCTGAAAGTACATGCACCACAGTGACATCACCAGGAAGTGACATCATGATACTGGGCACATCACGCAGAGGATACTCTTATCATTTGTGGGGGGTGGACTCTGTTGTCACCATAGAAGTTATTCCCAGATGATAGACCTCTGGGTGCACATTGGGCGCAAATGAGCTCTTTGGGGGTGGGCCAGCTCTGTGCCAGCAGATTGGACTCAAAAGTAGGTATAAAGCAATAGAGTCTACCTTCCAAAGTGGTGATTTTCTCCAGTGGAATTGATCTCTGTTGCCTGGAGATCAGTTGTAATCCCCAAAGATCTCCAGACAACCACCTGGAGGTAGCAAATGTAGCTATAGGGTACATGGTTTTAAAAGTTGCTGAGGGCCTGATTTGGCAGCAAAGGGGTCCTGCTTTTCCCCTGTGCTATTTTTCTGAGCCAAACTGGCCTTGGAGGGAATTACTTGCTCCACTTTGGAACTGCATTGTGCATGGAATACTGCACATACAGCTCCAAAGTGGGACAAGTAACTTCTGACTAGGATCATTTTGGCTAGAGAAAGCAGCATGCAAGGAAGGCAGGAGCCACGGTCTTGCACTGAATTGGACTCCTACAGACTTTTAAAATCATGTTTCCCTCAGGTGCTGTGTTGCTGCAGAGAAAGCAAGGTCTCCAGACGCAACTGTTGTGTGGCTTATCCCTAAGGGAAAACATCTGCTTCATGAGAAAAGGGTAGGACCTCCAAGTAGAGCCTGGAGATCTCCCAGAATTACAACTGATCTCCAGATTAGAGAGATCAGTTCCCGTGGAGAAAATAGCCACTTTGGAGAGTGAATTCTATGGTATTATACACCACTGGGATCCCTCCCGGCCCCAGCCCTATCCATCTCATGCTTCTTCCCCAGATCACCAAGAATTTCCCAGCCTGGAGCTGGCAACCCTAGGAGAAGGTGGTTGACCCAAAGAAGAAGAATGTGCTGTCAAGTTGTGACAGATTGATACTGTCCCTGTCCATGAAGCATTCAAGGCAAGAGACAAGCGGAGTCATTGTTTCCAATCACATAGCAACCCTTGTCTTCCTTGAGCCAGTTTGGTGTAGTAGTTAAGTGCACAGACTCTAATCTGGGAGAATAAGATTTGATTCCCCATTCCTCCACTTGCATCTACTGGGTGACCTTGGGTCAGTCATAACTTTCTCAGAGCTGTTTCTCTCAAGATCAATTCTCAGAGAGCTCTCTCAGCCCCACCTGTCTCACAGGGTGTCTGTTGTGAGGAGGGGAAGTGGAAGGAGATTGTAAACTGCTCTGAGACGCCAAGTGAAGGGCAGGGTATAAATCCAATCTCTTCTTCTTTTTCTTCCTCTTCTTTTCTTCTTCTTCTTGATGGTTCCCTAAAAATACGATGGTGTCAAATCCAAGTGGTGTCGCTATCTCGTGGGGGAAGTGGGAGTGCCAGATGTAAACTGTAGCTGTCCTTAGCAAAATACCTGGTGGAACACCTCTGCTGTGCAGGCCCTGTGGGATGAAAGTACATAAGAACATAAGAGGAGAAGCCATGTTAGATCAGGCCAATGGCCCATCCAGTCCAACACTCTGTGTCACACAGTGGCCCCAAAAATTATATATATATATATATATATATATATATACACACACACACACACACACACACACACACACACTGTGGCTAATAGCCACTGATGGACCTCTGCTCCATATTTTTATCTAACCCCCTCTTGAAGGTGGCCATGCTTGTGGCCGCCACCACCTCCTGTGGCAGTGAATTCCACATGTTAATCACCCTTTGGGTGAAGAAGTACTTCCTTTTATCCGTTTTAACCTGTCTGCTCAGCAATTTCATCGAATGCCCACGAGTTCTTGTATTGTGGGAAAGGGAGAAAAGTACTTCTTTCTCTACTTTCTCCATCCCATGCATTATCTTGTAAACCTCTATCATGTCACCCAGCAGTCAACGTTTCTCCAAGCTAAAGAGTCCCAAGCGTTTCAACCTTTCTTCATAGGGAAAGTGCTCCATCCCTTTAATCATTCTAGTTGCCCTTCTCTGGACTTTCTCCAATGCTATAATATCCTTTTTGAGGTGCGGCGACCAGAACTGCACACAGTACTCCAAATGAGACCGCACCATTGATTTATGCAGGGGCATTATGATACTGGCTGATTTGTTTTCAATTCCCTTCCTAATAATTCCCAGCATGGCGTTGGCCTTTTTTATTGCAATCGCACACTGTCTTGACATTTTCAGTGAGTTATCTACCATGACCCCAAGATCTCTCTCTTGGTCAGTCTCTGCCAGTTCACACCCCATCAACTTGTATTTGTAGCTGGGATTCTTGGCCCCAATGTGCATTACTTTGCACTTGGCCACATTGAACCGGATCTGCCACATTGACACCCAGTCACCCAGCCTCAACAGATCCCTTTGGAGTTCCTCACAATCCTCTCTGGTTCTCACCACCCTGAACAATTTAGTGTCATCCGCAAACTTGGCCACTTCACTGCTCACCCCCAACTCTAAATCATTTATGAACAAGTTAAAAAGCATGGGACCCAGTACTGAGCCCTGCAGCACCCCAGTGCTTACCGTCCTCCACTGCGAAGACTGCCCATTTATACTCACTCTCTGCTTCCTATTACTCAGCCAGTTTTTGATCCACAAGAGGACCTGTCCTTTTACTCCATGACTCTCAAGCTTTCTAAGGAGCCTTTGATGAGGAACTTTATCAAACGCTTTCTGGAAGTCAAGGTAAACAACATCTATCCTTTGTCCACATGTTTGTTCACCCCCTCAAAGAAATGTAACAGGTTAGTGAGGCAAGATCTTCCCTTGCAGAACCCATGCTGAGTCTTCCTCAGTAGTTCCTGCAGGGCCTGGATGGAAGTTGTCAGAGAGTTCCAACATGTTCGGGTCATGGCAGAAAAGGCCCTGGCCCTAGTCGAGGAAGGGCAGCTGTCTCTCAGACCAAGGACCACCAGCCAGTGTTGGTCACTGGAGCACAAGGCTCTCTTGCGAGAATGTCAGGAAAGGCGGTCCCTAAGGTATGTGAGTCCCTGCTGTTAAGGTCCTGGAAGTTTAATACCAACACCTTAAACCAAATCCGGCACTCCACCACTAGCCAATACAGCTCCCACAGTACAGGAAAGATATGAGCTGTGTGTGGCATCCCCATAAGGACCCAGCCTGCTGCATTCTGTACCAGCTGGAGTTTCTGGGTCAGCTTCAAGGGTAGATAACATAAAGTGAGTTACAGTAGTCCAGCCTGGAGGTGACCATTGTTTAGATTACAATGGCTGGATTGGGGGGAGGCAGATAGGGGACCAGCTGCCTGACTTGGGGTAGTTGGTAAAACACCAGGCTGGCAACATTGGAAACCTTTCCCCCCTGATTTTTTTTCTTTTTTCCCTGAATTATGTTTTTCATAAAATCAAGCAATTTCTTGGTTAGGAGAACTGGAGACCCATTTTCATCACAGTTTTTGTCCTAGAACAAGATGATTGCAGGGCATGTTATGTATGACTGTAACAACATTCATATTCTGTAGGCTCTGGCTTGGGTCCCATGAACAATTTCTATTAAGGGAAGGGGAGTGATCTTTAGTAGTACTGCCCTCCCATTACAAACCTCTGACTCCGCTCTCATGCTGTTCTTGGGTGGAGGCTCTCAGATCAACTTTCAGAGACCATTTTGGTCTGTAGTGGAAGAGGGTGGTAAGGAAGCCTCAAAGGGAGATTTACTGTAGGTTTCCAGCCATTGTGTGAGCTCCCACACACATACACACACACACGCGCGGCTTTTACTTCCAGAATCTCCCCCCCCCCCAAATTCGGCAACTTTTAAGGAATTCTGCAGGGTGCAGCATCGCAGGTTTAAGTTTCCTTAGAACAGGTACAGAAGAAAGTCTGAAATTGAAGAAAGGAAGGTTCCCAACACACAAGGTGGAGAGATTGTCTTTAATTGGCACATAAGCTATGGAATATGTGAATAAAGGGCACAGTAAAGTCACTGGATTTTGTGACGGTGGGTGTGCAAACTGAGTCTGCCTTAGGGATTAAGGTTTGTGTAGAATTAAGACTAATTGCAATGTATAAAGGAGTTGTGTGTGATCCAACTGAGAACTTACAGAGTTTATTTAGGTATTTAAGACTGATTGCACACATCACAGTTGTTTTAAACCCTTCAGTAATCCCAGTTATTACTCCACTCAGGAAAATTCATTTGTACAGAAAGGGCTTTTTTCCCCAGGAACAGTCTTGTACGGTGTAGTTTTAAGTTATAAGGAAAGTCAACCATCTACTTGATTAATTATCACTCAGGTATAAAATAGGCCATTTGCACACAAACAAACTTTAAATAGAAAGTCCACTAATTTCAAGGAAAGACATTCCTAAATTTTATGGATAACCTATTACCAGCATCCTGACCAAAAAAATTATCTGAATGGTCATGAAAACTGAATCCTACTGAAACAACTAAAAGCTTTACAAAACTTGAGATTTAAGCCTTCCTTTCTCAATATTTAGTCAAAACAAACTAACAATGCTAACAAGAAGAATTTATGAAGTTACCTCATACTCAGGGCTCAAATTACAGCACGGCCTACCTTTTATGACAGGCCCCCTAGCTAGATTGCTGAAAATGTAGGGGCATGATTCATAAAGGCTCCATGATTGAGAGTTGCTTATAGTGAGTCGGACTGTTCCCCTTTTTGTGCAGGGCAGGCCAGCTGGCTGGCAGGATGGTTGACTGGTTCTCCAAGGTCTTGAATGAGGCTGTAGAAAAGAGCAAGAGTTCAGTAGGACTTTAAAAACTAACAAAATTTGTGGCAGGGTATGAACTTTTGTGAATCAGTGCTCACTTCTTCAGAAACAGCCAGAATGTAGGCTTGCCAGATCCCAGCAGGGGATCCCCCTATTTTGCAGACTCCTTTTCACTGCCAGCCAGCTGGTCAATGGGAGAAGCCCTGCCCCAACAGGTTTAAGAAATCTGCAAACTTCCTGTGTTTTGGACTGCGTGGGTGCTTTAAAATCTAAGCAAGAGGAAAGCTGAATGAGCAGAGTGAATAGGCAGAACCATGTGAGTCTTCCCGGTGAGTGTGTGAACCATTTGAGAAAGAAAGAGGTGAATTGAATTCCTTTGTTTGTTTTGAGGAAAACTAGGCTGCTCTGCTTTCATTTTCCTGTTGGTCTGAAGAAGTTGGTTGAAATACAGCAGATGGTTACATTCAGTAACTCCCATGAATAAATTGCCCCAGTGAGATCACGAAAGTGTGTGCATGCTGTGAGAGTGTGTGCATATTCACTTTAATTTAGTGGAAGTGCAGTTGCTGGGGGATGAGAAAATAAGACTATATTCAAAGGAACTGCTGTGATTTTTATTTATTTATTTATTTATGAATGTATTTAATTATGAATGTCTTCTGGTTCCACCCCCAAAATCTCCTGGCTCCACCCCCAAAGTCCCCAGGTATTTTCTGTGTTCTCCTCGCCTCTCCAGTGTGGTTTCTCTGGATTGACAAGATCTTTTCCTAAAATATTGTACTTACAATTGTAAAGTGAGTTCAGTCAGCTCTGAATCAACTAAGAACACTTTATTGCAAGAGGAAACAATCACAAACAGCACAGACATTTCACTCATTATATACACTGTGGCTGAGTTAAACACGCCTCCTTTAGTCAGTGGCAATCCCTCCTATTGGTCTACTCCAGAATCCTTCATTTGCATGATGGCACGTGGGCATATGAATTCTTCAGTCCCTGGTTTCCACCCCACCAATCATAGATGAGGTGAACCTATTGGCATAGAGTTAAGAGCATTGGATCTAGGAAATTTTGGTTCAGGTCTCCATCCTGCCATGAAACATGCTAGCATGGCCAATGGCTGGGGCTGATGGGAGTTGTAAGCAAAAAAATCTGGAGAGCTTCCATTGGCCACCCCTGTGCTAGATGATCCCAGGCCAGATACCCAGTCTAACCTCAATCACAAAGATGTAGTGAAGATAAAATGAGGAAAGAAGAGCCATGTATTCCACACTGGGCTCCATGGAGAAAGGATGGAGGTAAACAAATACACTAGATCACTATTTGCTATTGGGATGGACATCTGAACCAATCCATTTTTCTTCCTAAACTGGCAGTGTAATTTTTAAGGGAGGAGTGGGTGCCAACAAGTCCCAACTGATTCATAGCAACCCCATCTTGTGACATACAAGGCAAGAGAGGAATAGAGGTAGTTTGCCATGTCTTCCTTGAGAGTCTCACATCCAGATATGAACCACAGCTGACCCAAACTAAGTTTTTGATCTCAGATGAGACCAAGCTAGCCTGGGCTACATAGGCTGCTCTTGAACAGAAATACCCTTTTAATTCAATTTATGTCAATTAGTTTAGAAGTGTGTGCTTCTAATTTGGATTTCAGTGGCACTTTCTACACATCTATACAGGTATATTCAGTTTCAGAAAAAAGGCATGAACCAGATTAAGCACAGATTTAGCCTACGATATGGCTGTCCAACTTTTTTTAAAATTGGGGGATGGGAGGGAAGAGAACAATACAAATAGGAAGCAGAAGTTACGCAATGTAGATCTAAAAATGTTGATGGGTTCAGTTATTAAAAACACATCCTGCTAAGTGACGTGACGACCTGGCAACAGTGATTCATGCTACGGTCACCTCGAGGCTGGACTACTGTAATGCCCTCTACATGGGGCTACCCTTGTGCCGGACCCGGAAACTGCAGTTAGTGCAGAACGCTGCTGCCCGGCTGTTATTAGGGCTCCCAAGACGGGAGCACATTCGGCCGGGGCTCCAGGGTCTGCACTGGCTGCCAGTAATATTCCGAGTCCGGTACAAGGTGTTGGTCATTACCTTTAAAGCCCTATATGGCCTAGGACCTGCCTACCTTAGGGACCGTCTCTCCCCACACGTTCCCCAGAGAGTACTACGCTCAGGTTCACAAAACCTGTTGGTAGTCCCCGGGCCAAAGGAGGCCCGTCTAAAATCCACCAGGGATCGGGCCTTCTCAATAACGGCACCTTATTGGTGGAACCAGCTGCTGGAAGAGGTGCGGGCCCTGCGGGATCTAGGGCAATTCCGCAGGGCCTGTAAGACAGTCCTCTTCCGGCAGGCCTATGACATTAACTGACAATGTAAAATATCTTGGATGGAACAAAATGTATCTATAGGCCGCCGGTTTTATTCTATCTTGTTTTTATTAATTTATGGTTTAATTGTATTTTTAAATGTTTTAAACTGAAGTTGTTTGAATTATTATGTTGTAAGCCGCCCTGAGACACTTGGGTGAGAAGGGCGGGGTATAAATCTTAATATAAATAAAATAAATAAATAAATAAGTGCTGTTTTGTTCGTTTTGAGACCTTTTCAGTGCACTGGAGATAGATCAAGATAGGTAGCCATGCTAGCTTTTCTGTAGCAGTAGAAAAGAGCAAGAATACAGTAGCAACTTAGTCGCTGCTCACTTCTTCTGAAGACATGAGCAGTGATTCATGAAATCTCATACCCTGCCACAAATTTGTTAGTCTTTTCAGTGCACTGTTCCAGTTAACTGTTGGATTCTGCCTTTCACAGGCATATCAATACTTCTCTACAAGATTTCTGAAGGTTGCATCTTCAACATATTCTATATACATTCAAGTATTGTAGTAATTGCTAACCTGTAGATTCTGGCATGCTAACAGGTCCAAAGCCAGTAAGAAAATATAGGATAACAAGTTGTTCCTCCTTGCCCCTCACTCTTAAAACAGGACTGTCCTTGTTTCATTCTTCTCCTGTGGTATTTCACTCCTTTGAGGTGCACTATAATTGCAATAACAATTTACTTCCTTCCTTATTTTTAGGGCTATCAACCTCCAGATGGGACCTGGAGATCTCCCAGAATTATAACTGATATCCAGAGGAACTGATCCCCATAGTCTGGAGCTCACGTAATTTCTGGAGATCTTGAGGACCTAACTAGAGGTTGGCAACCATATCCTCAACTTTACAGTGTGCTTTCCCTGCTTGGCAAGATCTTTTCCTAAAATACTGTACCAAACTGCCAGACTGCCAGAGAGGGCCTGGAGACCTCCAGAATTGCAGCTGATCTCCAGGTGACAGAGATCAGTTCATTTGAAGGAAATTGGTACTTTGGCAGGGAGGTTCTATGGCATTATACCCCACTACAGTTCCTTTCCTTTCCAAACCCCACCCCCCCCATTTCCAGGCTCCACCCCCAAGTCTCCAGGAATTTCCCAACCAAGAGTTGGCAATCCTAGCCAGCCATCTGGAGGCTGACACCTCTCTGAAACTCAACATGTATGTTAAATGTAGCAGCAGCAGCAGTAGTAGTTCCACAGTGGAACAGGCTTCCTCAGGAGGTGCTGGGCAGTCCTTCTTTGGAGGTTTTCAAACAGAGGCTAGATGGCCATCTGACAGCAATGCTGATTCTGTGAACTTGGGCAGATCATGAGAGGGACGATAAGAAGGACTGCACCAGTGCTTAGTTCTCATGGCCCCTTCTTACTTGCCCAGGGAAAATGCTGATCACCACACTGGGATCAGAAAGCAATTTTCTTTAGGCTAGTCTGACTAGGGATCCTGGATGGTTGGGGGAGGGAGGTTTGCCATCTTCTGGGTGTGGAGCAGGGATCACTGGGAGGGGGGGAAGTATTTGTGAGTTTCCTGCATTGTGCTGGGAGTTGAACTAGATGGCCCTGGAGATCCTTTCCAACTTTATGATGATGTGTTTCTGCTCTATGAAATCTGTGTCACCAAAAACACACAAGAGCTGTGTGCCGCTATCTTCAGTACCTTCCTGTTGCCTTCCAGGCACCATTCAGGGTGCTAATTTTGTGCTGTAATGCCAATATAGTGTGCCAGTGTGGTATAGTCATTAGCATATTGGACTAAGGCCGGGGCAGTTGGGGTTCAAATCTTCACTTGGCCATACAGCTGTGATCCTAATCATTCTCTAGGGTTGCCAGCTCTTGGTTGGGGGAATTCCTGGAGATTGAGAGTGGAACCCACAAAGAGCAGAAATTGGGGAAGAGATTAAGCTCAACAGATATGTCAGACCATACAGTCCACCCTCTGAAGCTTCCATTTGCTCCAGGGGACCAGATGTCTGTTATCTGAGATCAGTTGTAATTATGGGAGAACTTCAGGCCCCACCTGTAGGTTAGCAATCCTATCACAGAGATGTTGTGAGGACATAGTGAAGGGAGAGAAATCCCATCTATGTTGCCCTGAGCTTGTTGGAAGAAGAGTGGGATAAAAGTATAACAGAAAGATTTAACTGCTTGCAGCCCAGCCTACCAATTGTTCCTGCTCCATGTTCTAATCAAGCGTATCTAAGATCAGCCAAGCCATCTAGATAGCCTGAAGCATTCATAGAAGTTCTGTTCTTCTAAAGACTTACTGAAGTCCAGCTTTAGCATTACTTGGAATCCCAACAAAATTTTCTTTGAGCTGTCCTTAAGGATTTGTTGTCCTCCCAGACTTTTTGGTAGGCATTTTGTGTCATTTTTAATATGGTGCTGTTTGTCTCAAATCTTTTGAAATAGGAAAACCTAGAAATGCAAGTTAAAAATCCTTTTATAATTCATACAGAGAGAGAGAGAGAAGCTTCCACATTTTACACAGAGCCACCTACTGTGTGGCTAGTTCATGAACTTTGCCTGAGCAACGCAATCAAAATATTACTTTCTGAAAAAAGTATACAGTGTACGGATTTTACAGCTTATGGGAAAGATGAAAAGACAAAGCAGGTATTCTCTCATTATTTCCTCAAACAGCTCTTTCAGCTGTTGTAACTACCTGCAGAGGTCAAGGAAAAGCGATCCTTCCAGATGTAGCGATTAGTCACATTACTGGCTAGAAATATCAGTTTAAGGCTCTTGATTATCATGGACTTTCACACTATATCCTAATGAAAATGCACAGATGGGAAAAGGGAGCGAGGGATTAAATCAAGTCATGCTGGCAACCTGAATACCAGTATTTTCTAACTTCAAAGATCTTGTCATTTCTTATTTAAATATTATTTTGCTGTGTTTTAATGTGCAGCATTACACATCACAACCATGAGCATTTTTTCATTGTTAGTAGAATCTGATGGTGCAGGGTCTTGAAATTGCTTTGCTGTTATGAAAATTAAGATGATTAAACAATAAACCACACACCAAAAAATGGCCTGAATATGAATAATGCCTTATAATACTTTCATTGAAGTTTTCCTATCTAGGAAGATAAGGTTCTCCTCTGCCCAAAATCATGCCTCCTCGGTTGCAAGATCACTGCTGTGGAATGTTGCAGATGGGTAATTGTATTGGTCTGAATCAGCAGAACAAATACCGTTTTCGCATTCAGCTAACCTTGCAGTCACAATCCTGTTCCCTTCGCAGTGTCCGGTTGGATTTCGCACCATCTGCGCTGGAGTTACAGGAAGTGCTGCGGCTTTTGTGTAGCAAACGTAAACCACTAAAACCCAGGTGTAAGCCAAAATGCCCTCAAAACGAGGTTGGGGAATTAGTCAGGTGGGCACCTGGCTCACTAGGGATCTTTTACCAATGTATACAAGAATACACGTCCAGAAAAGTAATGCTTAAATATTTGGGACTCTAATTTAGTAAAACCAATTATAATTTATTGGAAGAAAATATAGACTTCCATACAAGATAAAATACTCATAAAATCACACATACAGTCCTAGGAAATATAGATAGATAGGGGAACAATGAAGGTAGACATACAGGGTAATATTTACCTATCGTAGCTTCCAAGGAAGACTCCAATGGCGACAAGAGAGGGTGTGGGTAAGGGGCCCGAAACTGATCAGGAATCGGGGATGGATCTATACAGTGGGGATTGGGATACTGATAGATACACACACAAGTAAAAGTTGGGTCAGAGGTTAAATAAACTATTGTTGACCCTCAGGGGATGGGAGGAGAAAGGGGCTGGACTTATGCAGTAGCCAATGGGGAGTTGATTGGTGGCACCTTATTGGGTGTTGGGGGCTGGCCAATCAACTTGCTGGGTTGGTTGTTACCTGGAGAGGCTTTCATATTGAAAAGTACCCAGGGGAGGCTCCAGAGTTACCGCTGTGTAGAAGAATGGGAAAATGACTGTAAAAGGGGCACTTCAAACTAACACTATGGTGACAATAGGTATTCAAATTGGTGCCTAGGTAACACCCGGTTTAGACAAAAGCCTTGGCACTGGCTGGAGATGGTTGTCTCTTCTCTAGCCTCCTTCTTGGCACCAGCCTTTGTTCTGGATTCCATTGATCAAAGGAAGCGACTGCTGAACATTTAAACAGTCTTTTGGGTTGATGGATCAACCAAAGGTGACATCCGATGTGTACGTGAGCCTTTAGTCCTGCTAAAATGGAAGTAAGCCTGTTGGGAAGATGTCTGCATGTGGTATTAGCCTTCTACGGTGGATTCCACGGTCAGTGCTTCATAACCGTTCGCCCAGACAGCTCCCTGGCGGCGCAGTTTCTTCCGCTCCATGGCTGATACTCTGAACGATAGGAAGACGTTCTTTTTGCTTATAGACACTCTATACCGGATTAGAGTGTCTAGTTAACTCACGGCTCTTTGTACAACACAAGTCCTGGATAGGCATACTCACATTCCCTGGCCAAACGAGCGTGAGTCGCCTTCTCCCGGTGCGCTGGCACCCATGCTGGTATCTATAATGTTCAGAAAAAGGGGGCTTTCCTCACACAGGTTACGCTTGCTACGCAGAAGCTGCGGCACTTCCTGTAACTCCGGCGCAGATGGTGGGAAATCCGACCGGACGCTGTGGAGGGAACAGGATTGTGACTGTGAGGTAAGCTGTGTGCGAAAACGGTAAAAGTATGAGTCCAATTGCACCTTTAAGACCAACAAAGTTTTATTCTGGATATAAGCTTTCATGGTCATGCAGATACATATTTGAAGAAGTATGCATGCACACAAAAGCTTATACCCAGAATAAAACTTTGTTGGTCTTAAAGGTGCAATTGGACTCAAACTTTGCTCTGCTGTGGAATGGTCTGCCAGAGAAAGTAAAGAGGACTTCTTGGCTGATCTTTGAAAAGAGCTGTGAGGCAGTGTTATTTAGCAGGAATACTTGGTGGCAGAATTGGGTAGGTGTCTGAAGAATAGGAGTGTATGCCATAGGCTAGGATCTTTAGGACCCTAATGGTTGATTAAGTGGTATGTTATAGATATCAAGAAGTTTTTGTGTTTTTATTAGTTATAGATACCATTGAGTGGAGATGGCGCAAACCTCATCATGAACCTCCCACAAACCTCCATTGTTTTTATAGAGAGGTTTCTGTGGTTCTTGTCATAGAGGTTGCAGGTGGACATAGCCACTTGGTGGCATCTTCTCTGCAACAAAAGGGAGTACATTTGCAAAACCTGTATAAAGGGCAGCATCACTCTCTGTAACACGAAGCTCCTGCTATGGAGGCAGGACCTCTGAAAAGAAGTTTGGAGGCTGCAGGCAAACCAACATGGCTAGAGAGAAGAGGGGGTGGAAGAGGAGGAGGAGGAGGAGCAGTCCAGCACCTCAGCCCCAAAAAACCCAACCAAGAAGGATCCCCAGTACTGATTCTCAGTGGTGAGCTGGGAGGTCAATGGCATTGAGGAGGCCAGGTATGCCCTGGTGGAGAACTTGACAGACATGATGGTGTAGGAGTACTTTACAGAGTCCCCCAAGCATGCTGACTCCAATCAAGCAAGGCTCCCATCTAGCCCAACCTGACCTGCATGACTATGAGTCTTCTCTTCTGTCCCCCCATGGTGTCCAGAGTGTGCGGGTGTTCTCCCACCTGGGAGACATGTTCAGCTGCCACTGCTCATGCCTGGCCCTGGTGGATGAATTGGCCTTCCTCAAGATCAACCTTCCCTTATTGGGCTACCCCTCTCTAGACCTTGGGGAGTAAAGATCCAGTATCCCTCTCCCCCCACCCCATCCTCATATCCATCTCTTCATGATTTCTGTTCACCAAGAATTGGCACTTCCAGCCTCCTTCCACATCCATCTCTTTACAATTACTGTCCCCCCAAGAAATGGTTCTTCTAGCCTTCTCCCATCCACATCCACATATCTCCAGCTTGTCTCCTTCACTGAAGACATTGTTACTGTAGATAAGCATTCCATTTCCTCTTTGGGTTCACACACTTGCTTCTGCTGTGTGGGCAGGACCCATACACAACCCAAAAAACATCCACTTCATTACAAAACACTGTCAAGTCCCCAGCAGTTCAATGATCAGAGAGAGTCCATTGCAAGAATAGCTATTTATTGATATGACAGGTCAGGGCAAGACAACCCTTGTGAAAACTAATTTTGGCGGGCGCTCTGGCCCTTCTTATAGATCAGGCTTAGACCATTAAACATTCAAAGGAAAGGCATGAAGCGAGCAGTCCCTCCCCCCAGAGTTCTTCCCAGGCCCCTTGCGAGCTTAATCAGGCAGGACGGCCTTGGCCATTCCTGAGACCAGGCAGAAAGGAATGTTTCACTCATTACACAAAGATAGTGATGGTGCAAAGCAGTGACAGTGGAAAGTGAAAGTACTCCCTGTTAATGGCAAGAGTCCTCCTGACAAACACCTGCCTCACACCTAATGGACCAATATCTACTTCATACAACACCCACGTCATAAACTATAATCTACCTCATAGTGCAATATCCACCTCATGAATCAAGATCTACCTCATAGCACAACACCCACCTCAAGGACCACAATCTACTTCATAGCACAAAACCCACCTTGTGGACTGACAAACAAACCTCTACTTCATCAAACATCTACCTGTACAAGCAAGCACGTTTGATTGCAACCAAGATTTCCCCATCTAGAGCAACAATATCTACTATAAGGAGGTGGGCAGGTGGCCACCTCCCAGCCCAAGGGATGGGTTGGCCACCAGCCCCCCCCCCAAAAAAAAAACACTGTCACCCATGGGGGGCTGCTGGGTGACCACCTTCTGGCCCCAAGGAGAAGGATTGCCCACCTACAGCAATAATGTCTATTATAAGGAAGTAGGCACTTCTTCTCCTTCCCACCACCAAGCCAATCCTCACCAAACTTGGAGGGAAGGTAGAGAGGCATTCTGGGGAAGTCCTTTGCAAGTTTGATGCTTGCAGCTTGCAGAGTGTCCATTCAACACACTCCTGAATCTGCAGCTGTGATTTCTCCAGAGAGCACTTTTCTGGGGGCACATTTTTTTTGGGGGGGGCACTATAACTTGCTCCCCTAAATTCAATCCTCACCAAACCTGGAGAGCAGATAGAGGAGAGTCAGCTGAAAGCTTGCTGTGAGTTTGACATCTCTAGTCCACCGGGTGGGGGGAGGATTCTGCTGCATCACAACCTTCACAAAATGAGCCAGTTTGATAAATATGAAGGTTCGTGATTTGTGAGACCTGACAAACCATGACCTAGGATGAACTTCCATTTTCCCAGCTTGTGCCCATCCCTACCACTAAGTATTCTTTTATGAGCTGCCCTTCAGTAGAAAAGCAAGATAGTATCTAGTATATGTGGGACTGATTTGAAAATGGGCTGAATCCTGTGCAAAATCTCTACAGGTGGAAAGGATTTCTGTAAGTGTAGGGATACTTCTCAACCCTTCACCTGTTACAGCCTAGATACCCCTACTGCTTTGGGGGAGAGTATGATTCTGGGACAGAATTGGTGGAAATTACCCTCTCCTTCCATCAGTGGAAATTTTCTGTTGAATCCAGTTGAATGCCTGAACAGAATCTGATGAAATCTCAAAAATTTAGGTGAACATAGAATTGAGCAGTTGTGGAATAGCGCTTGTGTTTTTTAATTCCTTGTTCCTGATTCATGACTGCTAAAAGTAAAATAAATCATATTAAATAAGAAACTCAGCATGGGCTTATATTCAGGTCATAAATCTGGCATTTCTTAGCATGTACAAGAAGTAAACAAGAATGCTGTGAGCCAAATTTTCAAGTGAGGGGTCTGGAGACCAAGTCCTATGAGGAAAGGTTGAAGGAGCCGGGGATGTTTAGCCTGGAGAGGAGGCAGCTGAGAGGTGATATGATCACCATCTTCAAGTACTTGAAGGGCTGTCATATAGAGGATGGTGTGGAATTGTTTTCTGTGGCCCCGGAAGGTAGGACCAGAACCAATGGGTTGAAATTAAATCTAAAGAGTTTCCGGCTCAACATTAGGAAGAACTTCCTGACTGTTAGAGCGATTCCTCAGTGAAACAGGCTTCCTCGGGAGGTTGTGGGTTCTCCTTCCTTGGAGGTTTTTAAACAGAGGCTAGATGGCCATCTGGCAGCAATGAAGATCCTGTGAATTTAGGGGGAAGTGTTTGTGAGTTTCCTGCATTGTGCAGGGGGTTGGACTAGATGACCCTAGAGGTCCATTCCAACTCTATGATTCTATGAAATAAGTCCTCGCATGCATGGCTTCCCATTCTTTTATAAGGGAAGAGAAGCTCAGAGGTCTTTCTCACTGTGCAAACTGTAGTTTCTCTTCTTAAACAAGGGGGATCCTAAATTTTGATTAAGGACGTTATTTTTTTCCCTGTGATACGACACAGTTACTTGTGATACGACACAGTTACTATCCCTGAAGCAATTGCCCCTTTTATATTTCTTGAGAAAGTATGCAGTGCTGCAACATTTTTTACCCCCAAACAACAAACTGTATTCTATGAAAGTCAAATGTTTTCAGAGTCAACATAATCACAGCATCTCTCTCTCTTTTTTTAACCTGAGTGTTCATTTACAGTTTGCTTAGAACTGCTGCAGAGAGATGGGAGTTTGTACACTGGCTGATTTATCAATGGCAAAATATACTAAGCATACTCAGTAAACTGGAAAAGCTAGCTTAGGGCTACTGTTGTATAATGTCAACTTGTTGCGGAATACATCAGAGCAAACCTGGATGTTGGCATAGCAAAGTTAGATGTTGTAAAACCAGTGGGGGGGGACTCTTATTTAATTAGACCAATGGGACAAATAAATGAGATCATAGAGTTGTATACTTGGTCCAAAACCGAGAACTGTGTTTATCTAGTGTTTTAAAATCCACAATACCTGTTCTATAGCAAACTATTAGATTACCTTTTTGAAAACAGTATTAGCTGCTTGAACAACTGCAAGTCAATTCTTTTTTGTAAGACCTGCTTTTATATTTTCAAAGTGACTAGACTTTAAGGAATGATTGTTTGCTTATATCACTTCTTTCCAGATACAATAAATCCACACAATAATGGGTTGTGGTTTTTTAAAAATGGCTTTTACTTTCCTATGTAAAATGTCATTCTTAAACTGTACCAAAACTTGGCTGCAGGAATATTATTTAAATGCTAAAATGGTTTGAAAAAATATGCAGAAAGGCCCTTCAAAATTGTTGTAGCTAAAAAAACTTAACTATGCTAAGTTTCTTTTAACGCTATGTGTTAATTATAAAGTTCTACCAGATGCTTAGCTTGGGCTGTCTGTTGGAGATGTACTTTTGTCATTCTCAAATGAAATATGTCTACGTGAAAAAAATCTTTCCTGCAGACCATTTGAAATCAATTCTACATTTGAATTGGGTGAATAATCCTAGAGAGGCCACAGATAATTTGATCTGTGTTTAGAGTTCTTGGATCAAATAGAGTTCTGCACATTAACAACAAGGCTTGGAATACTTCCCCAAGTTCTGGCCTAATTTTATGAAGTAAAAATTGAACTATTTCAGTGCTATCCATAATGAAGTTGTTGCCATCTTTTTGCAAAATACTGTTTTCAGTTGTTTGGCTGACAAGCAGTGGTACATGCTTGAGCCTAGAACCAAAGAGTCCCTAGAGTTTGTTCTCCAACCTCAGGTGCACCACCTTGCATTTTTTCCTCAGTTTGCTTTTTGTGCCATTTATCCTTTCAGATGTCACTTGACTTATTGATGGCAGCAATTAATCAGGAAGCACAGTTTCCAGAGTGGTTACAAGTCTTTTCAGTTGTGGTCCAAGTTTTTGGAATGGCCAGTCAGAAATATGTGAGCATGTATGTATTGCGTTGCTTCCAAAGCTGGATTCATGGACATTTTGGTGAGTTGGTGAACGGAGTCACAGTGTTGGTGGCCTGCTTGAACTGTGTACAGAAAGTTGATTGTGGTTATTGTCTTCATGGTTGTTAAGCATCTTATATGCTTATCCATATTGTATAGCCACAACTTGGTATAGAAGAGGAGGAGGTTGGATTTATACCAAACCCTTCATACAGAGTCTCAAAGCAGTTTACTATCTCCTTCCCTTCCTCTCCCCACAACAAATACCCTGTGAGGTAGATGGGACTGAGAGAGCTCTGAGAGAACAGCTCTGAGAAAACTGTGACTGAACCAGCAACTGCATATGGTGGAGTGGGAAATCCAACCCAGTTCTTCATATCAGAGTCCGCTGCTCTTAACCTGGAAGTATCATCTCTGCACGAACTCAGACCATCAAGGCCATAACATATTTGAGGGTCTCAACCCATGAACTGAAGACCACTAACTTAGTTAATAGTATTTTGGGCTTTACGGTGATATTACTGTGAAATCTTGGTTGATTCCACACAATAATTTTTCCGGGTTGTGCAGTCATGGTTACGTGGATATAGAGCCATTTGCAGCAACAGTGGAGCATCCACCTGAGCAGCTGCTCCATCCTTTTACTTGGTCATTCCCTTGTACCCCTTGCATTCCTACCTCTCTGCTGTATCATCAGAGGTCTTTTTTTAAAAAAATCCATGCTTGCTATATTACTACAGTAATTTTCTTTGTAAAAGATCAGCAAAGAAGCTCTCCAAAGGTATAAAAAGAAATGGCAGGCGCAAGGGGATTGTGATGGATGGCCTGTATGGGTGGAAGGTCCAACAGAGTGTATTTTCTTGTCCATATGCCTGCAAATGAGACTGTTCCATCTGATTTTTTTAATAAAGAGCATATCAGAAGAGGTATGGGAATGTCCAGAGCAAAGTAGAAGGAAACCCAGAAAGTGAACAAAATCAGAAAGACATCATGTAAATACTTTTTTAAAAAACTGCCCAAATGGTCTTTGAACCACAAGCAAAAGCTGTGTATGGAAGTAACCCTTATTATTCATTGTTCTGTACTGATGTATAGACTTGCTTAAGTACTAGTTTTCAGTACTTCATGTAACCATCTTGAAGCACTGGGTTGGTGGTAAAAGAAACCCATTCTGCCGCATAAGCCCCTTCATACTCACATCTTGTCATGTCCATTGAAGCAATGCAACAGAAGGCTGAGAAATTAACTAAAAAATAAGCCAGCCTATGTTTTCAAGGGTTTGGTTGCTTTAAGGATATCTGGTTGCTTGTAAGAACAAACTAGCAGTCAATCATCAGCATAATGAGAGAGAGTAAAACTTTAATGTCTAAGGTCAGATATACAATATAGAATGGAGAAGTAAGAACATCTTGCCGGTATGACTTACAATGCCATGAAGATGCTTGGTATTTTAACAGGGACTGCCAATGTATGTTTAGTTAGGGTGTGCTTGAAAAACAATCTCGCGGTGCTAGTGATATTTTCAGCTTTACAGTCTTCATTGTAAACAATCACAGGGCACACACAAGAGAGGTGGAGCTGACAAGTATTTAACCTGACAAGCAGTGCTTGTTTAGAACATGTCAAAGTTAAAATATGATACTAAGAGACTGACACCATTAACGTTAAAAGTTCATGGACTCGGCATCAGTATTTTTTTAATCATTCCAGAGGAATAGCTCTGTTAGTCTGTTATAGCAGCAACAAACAACCTAAGGCTGGCCTGGCTTTTATTCTAGCTCTTGTCATGGACTTAGAACCCACCTGGTCAGAGGCATGCATC
This sequence comes from Heteronotia binoei, assembly GCF_032191835.1. Classification (NCBI taxonomy): domain Eukaryota; kingdom Metazoa; phylum Chordata; class Lepidosauria; order Squamata; family Gekkonidae; genus Heteronotia; species Heteronotia binoei. Next base: position 55,840,164 of record NC_083243.1, on the reverse strand, counting down.
TGATAAACTGGGTTCAAGTCCACAAAATCTTATACTAGGATAAAAATTTGGTAGCCTTCACAATACTTTGAGAGATCTGCTTAATATTTTGGAAACTCACATCCTGCCACAAAACACCATGATTGTATTTTCTTTCCTTCAAATGATCCTAATGCAAATCCTGTAGCAATTATAATACTTTTATAAGCACTTGCCATTTGATATAAATTGTAGGAGAGAAAGCAACTTGCTACAGGCAATATAACCTTGCAAAAGGAAACTTGTGCTGCTTTCTCTTTTTTTCCTAAAGGAGAGGGATGACCTGTGCTCCAGCAGTGGAGGGGATGACATTTGACTACTGCATTTCCTGTCCTTAAGGATTTAGTAGTTCAGCTGTGGTTGCAAGGGAGTAGGGTAGAAACCAGTGGAAAAGATATTTTTTGGGGGGCGGGGGGTTCCCCAGTTTTCCATGGCAGTTTCCAAAGCTAATTTATATCTTCAAAAGTGGGTAAATGAAATTGACAGGTCTCATTCAGGCGTTGAGTGATATAACAATGTTCATTCACAGTCCTGGGAATAGGGACAGCAAAATGCACAGATAAAAAAAACAGGGGAACAAAAAAGATCACAAAATAGGGTGCATGCACAATTCAAGCGAGTTGATCTCCACAAGCAGAGAACCACCCCAGGGAGAAAAAAAAGAATGCCCATTATATGATATATCAGACCACAGCTTTACTGTGGCCAAGCCAGATGTGACAAAGATCACAGATTTTCTTCCATCTGTGTATGTGTGCAGCTTCAGTTCAGAACAGGGTCATGCCAAGAGGGAAGAAGGAAATTAATCCTTCCAACTTCCACTTAGTTGCTGAACAAAACTGAGTTCCCTGTGCTGTTCTTAACAATTTAAGGAGGTGTGTATGTTTTCTGTTAAAATGCTAATCAAATTAAGGGATGCCTAATTTCTGTTGTGGCACAGAATGTCAAAGCTGCAGTACTGCAGTCCTAAACTCTGCTTACAACCTGAGTTCGATCCCCGGTGGAAGCTGGGTTTTCAGGTAGCTGGCTCGAGGTTGACTCAGCTTTCCATCCTTCCGAGGTTGGTAAAATGAGTACCCAGCTTGCTGGGGGGGAAGTGTAGATGACTGGGGAAGGCAATGGCAAACCACCCCGTAAAAAGTCTGCCATGAAAATGTTGTGAAAGCAACATCACCCCAAAGTCGGAAATGACTGGTGCTTGCACAGGGGACCTTTCCTTTCCTATTTCTGTTGGTAAAACTGAGTGTGGTTGAAGGGTTAAATCTGCTCCCCTCTTTCAAAATTGTCCCAATATGGAGTGCACAGTTCACTTTTACAGAATGCCAGACAACCATGATCTTTGTCAGATCTCTTTGTCCCTTACAGCTTCAACCGTTTCTAGCAACACTGAATTATTTTCTAGACTAGCAGTGGCACATAAAAGTAATCAAATGCTACAACTACTAAATTAATATGGCTGTGTAAACCCTTCCCATAAGAATTATACCATCACCTTTCTCCTTCTATATTGTGGTTCCTGTTCACATGTATAAACCTAGACTCAGGTCTGATCTATCTTTACGATAGACAACATGTGGGCCAAGCTGTTTATTAGTTTGGAGGGAGGAGAAGCTGTCTGCTTCCTGAAGAGTACTGGAGGAACACGGACTCTTTTTCCCCCTAAGAAGTCATGAACTTCATCAAGATTCATACTTTCTCCCAACACTTTGCCAGCCTCTTCTAAACAGCAGCTGGTCTAGAGAAAAGGAGTATTCAGTATTATGCACACATTTAGCATAGGAGTTAGAACCAAAACCTCATGTTGTCAGTTGAATGTCTAGACAGCTCCTAGGGTTTAAGGTACCTAAATTCAGATTTATTATATAATAGCTCCTTTTTGTGCTGGGGTTTGGGGGGCTTCTTTGTCCAACATAAAACCATTCCAGATTAAAGGACTAGTGTCAGAGACGTATTTATGCATACAAACAAGACCTTTACTATGCTTTATGTTGCAAAACCATTCTGAATTATTCTATTTTTTTTTTTCATTAAATGCTCAGTCATTTCTCATTTGTGGTTCACAGCCCACATATTTTCCTTAGGGCTGCACATGTGCTGTGATGCTACCACATTTTCCCACAATACAGTTTGGACTGTATTGCCATTGAGGTGGTGCAATTCCCAGCACAACCCCAAATAGCATAGCTAGCAGTTTCTTCATTCATTAGCTTTATACCTACCTTTTAGACCCCTACAATACTTGCAAGGATAATAGTAAGTGAATGCATTGCAATTTCTGTGTGCTACATGGTTATATAAGTGTTCTGGGCCTCTACTAGCCCCATGCTGTTACATTAGTAGAGAAACAACCAACAACAACTTATCTTCAAGCCTGCACCATTTTAAAGTTTTCATTCATTTTTTTAATGAGTCTGTACTGCAATATAGTATATGACTCTGCGACTGTTACAGGCTGTTATTGGACAGAGCACAAAGCTGAAATGGAGGCTCCAGTAAATCCTCCAAAGTATACAAATCTCCCCACAAGATCTGTTAAATCTGTTCTACCAAGAAACACCATGTGTCAATTATGTAGAAAAACTGCGCTCATTTAGGATGGTGACGAAGAAATAAAATGTCTCAAGTAATGGAGGAAGAGTTATTTAGGATATTCTTAAATAGTGGGGGTTTGGAAAATTGATTGGCTATGATTTAAGATTAATCATTACCCATATATTTTCTCTTGGATCAATATTAAGGTGTAATTCCAAAATGTCTATATGAGCCAGCCTTAGACTATAGAGGGTGAACGCAGTGAGATATACAAGAAGAAGGAGCATGTTACATAGAGAAAAGCTTTACCCCATAATAAGGGGACACAAATTTGCGTGAAATATTAAGAAGGAAGGAAGGAAGGAAGGAAGGAAGGAAGGAAGGAAGGAAGGAAGGAAGGAAGGAAGGAAGGAAGAAAGAAAGAAAGAAAGAAAGAAAGAAAGAAAGAAAGAAAGAAAGAAAGAAAGAAAGAAAGAAAGAAAGAAAGAAAGAAAGAAAGAAAGAAAGAAAGAAAGAAAGAAAGAAAGATGAAGAGGGAGAAGAGGTGGAAAGACAGCAACTTTGACTTTAAATGCATTCTCCAATCCTCCAGCTGGCTTGGCTTAGAGAAGTGAGAAGAAGAGTGCTTTATCCTGCCCTTTGCTACCCGAAGGAGTTTCAGAGTGGTTTATAATCTCCTTCACTTTCCCTCCCCACAACAGACACCCTGTGAGGTTGGTGGAGCTGAGAGAGCTCTGACAGAAACTGCTCTTGAGAGGAACAGCTCTGCGAGAACTTGTGAATAACTCAAGGTGACATCAACAGGTGCATGTGAAGAAGTGGGGAATCAAACCCAGTTCTTCCAGATAAGAGTCCATGCATTTAACCATTACCCTAAACTGACAGATAGCTTTTCCAAGTTGGCCGATGAGGCACTGGGGGCTTCAAGCAGCACACAGTATGTGTGAAAGAGCCACTTGTGATGCCTGAGCCACAATTTGGCCACCTTTGGAATATAGTGTGATCATTATTATTGCATAGGGCCTCTAACAAATAAAAAGTATAGTTGTACTTATGTACTTGTTAAAACATTTATATGAACGTTTGTAGACTCTTTCGGGATCAAGTGCCCTTTCGGGATCAAGTGCCCTTGATCCCGAAAGATTCTACAAACCCTAATGATGTTACCAGCCGTGAAAACCTGAAATATATGAATGTTGTTGCCACTGAGCAGATACCCATACTCCTACAATCCCTTGAAAATTTGAGAAAGCTGGGCTGTCATTTATTTATTAAGAGAATGTTTATTCCACCTCTATAGAGAACCTGCCATTTTCACACAGCCAGAGTTCTTTAGTGGGTAGAATAACCACATGCAAGGTCTATAAGCAGTAGGATTGCCAGCCCCCTGTTCCAGCCAGGAATTCCCTGCTTTTGGGGGGGGGGGCTTTGATGTGCAGCTGGCCAGCTGGGGAAACCCCAATCCCAAACAGGGATATTGCTGCATGATATCACCAATGTGATGATGTCACATGTGAGTGACATCATCATGACATCCCACCCAGCCCCAAAACAGCCCCCAAATCCCCCTACCATGATGGTGAGGGGATCTGGCAACCCTAATAAGCAACAACAACAAGGGCTCACAGCACCTCAATGTATAAGCAGTTACCTAATAAGCAGTCACCACACAGAATGGTCTCATTTGAAACCTCCCTTCAAAGTATCTCATTGGACATACACCCTTTTGAGAATTTATGGTGAATGGTTTTGGTGGGGCTGGAACCCCTATGACTAGAAGAGTATGAAAGAAGTGTGCTGGCCCCAGTACCTAAATATGACACAGGAAATAGAAGCTTTTGTTTCATTTGGATGACCTCCTGCAACAACAGAGAAGTTGACCCTAGAAACAGACTAGGTCTTTCATTTGTTGTGCATATTCATTAGAAATTCTGACATTCAGTATAACAAGAAGTACAATACACTTCACAAGGAACCAGGAAGCATCCACTTGATTGGTCAAACCCAGCATGAGGAACATTTTATGGAGCCAGGCCTTCCTTGTCTACCATAGCAGATGGGTATCATAGGGTTGCCAAATCCAGGCTGGGAAACTCCTGGAAATTTGGACAAAGAGCCTGGGGAGGATGGGGTACAATACCATAGAGTTCACCCTCCAAAGCAGCCATTTTCTCCAGGAAAGCTTACCTCTGTAGTCTGAAGATGAGCTGTAATTCCAGGGGATCCTCAGTTCCCACCTAGAGGGAGGTATCCCTATCTGAGAGAGTTTTTGTCTTGTTAAACTATTATCAACATCTGCAGGGGGGGAGCCATTGATTCTGTCTTTTCTTAGGCACTATTGTACAGTCAGAAGGTACTTCTGGATTAAAGGGTTTACAAACATCAAAAGTTGTTCAAAAATTCACATTCCACTCTCTGAAGTGAAGAAGCCACAGTATTAAAAACATTTTGCTACAGGATTACATCATTGCATCCAGTGGCCCATCTTTGAAATGAGAAGAACAGCCAGAAAATGTGACTTCAGAAGTAATGTTATTTTCATTTTACTGTAATGAAGAGCTGAAGTCACACTATGCTGGATCTTTCAGTGAGGAGCACTTAATAAAATTTGAAGTATTTTAATGAAATAAAAATATTTTAAGAAAAAATAAACTTTTAAATAAAAAATACTTTTCTCTTCCAGTGAAACTTGCATAGAATCAGGCACTAGCCATGCTTTTGGGGGCTGGTATGTACTTTCAGTCTTCAGTTCTTCTGGTAAGAAATTGAATACATATATAGTTTACTGTCCTACTTATAGAAAAAGTAAAGCAAAAAGCACAGTGGTCTTGCATTCCTTATGTATGGTGTGGTCTACCTCATTTCGATGATAGCCGTCATCATTCATTTGAAGAGCAAGAGCCATGATTGTTAAGCCTCATTATTTTCAATGAGCCCTGACAGTTTCAAAGTTAAATAGAAGACAGCAACTTTCATCCTATGGGTATTTCTTTTCAAGCATGGGCAACTCTTCATTGACTTGTCAGTTGTGCTGTTCCCTAGTGCTGGTTGGTCACATCCTCCCAAGGCTTGTAAAAAAATCTCCCCACCCATTGTATTCTCCACGTGTCACCATTTTCAGTATTTATTTTTTAACTGAAGGTGGACAAACATTTCAATGCACTGACAAATGTTTCTTCTGTTACAAAAGGAGAGCCCATGAAAAATTTGGTATAGGAAAAAATGTTTCATTAGTGAATAGCTTTCCAGTATACTTTCTTCACACACATTGATGACTGTGGATGGACATCATGAGAGGAATTTGCTTGGGTGATTAAAATGACAGAGAAGACCGACTACAGAGCTGAAACCTGACAGGGGTGTAGGGTGTGGGAGCATTACAGGCACCACGGTTATGGCAAGGGCTTGGGTCTATGTAGCAGCAGGATGCATAACTGTGCTTCAAATATGTGATGAGGTTTAGAGCACTTGTCTGCTGTGCATTAGGACTAATGATGGGGATGATAATTTCACAAGAGGAGATACTAGAGAGTTGTTGTCCACTTCTGTGAGGTGAAGTTTGGCAGGGGTAGGCTGATTCAATTAGAATGCCATTAGTTTAAAAGAAGCTGAATGAAAAAATATTGGGAACTGCTAGTGCAGAATGTGGCTTTCTATTGTCTGTCCCTAGAGAATAAAAAGCAGAACTACAGTAGGGAGTACCTTCATGGGATCAACTTCCAAGAGTAAAAGAGAATATAAAGTTCAGTGCTCATACAGTCATTCCCCTTGATGAATTCCAAGGTGTTTAAATATTTGCATCCTCTTTCACAATGAAAACTTAGAAGGAGCACAGTGTTATGCCTGTATTGTCAAATCCCATGCATACTATGTATTTATAGCATTTATATCATCTGTTCTTCTGCCATGGGATTAGAGATAGCATACTTTGGCTCCCAGGGGAACTCACATCCTAGCCCTTATCAGGTTTGCTGTGCAGTCCTAAACAAAATTACACCCTTCTAGACTTCAGTAGACTTAGAGGAGTATAACTTTGTTTAGGATTGCACTGTTGGACCTACTGAACCTCAGTATCCTTAACCTAATGACCATACCTTAAGATGCAATACTTTCTGAGCCGCCCTGAGCCTGCTTTGGCGGGGGGGGCGAGATATAAATTAAAAATTATTATTATTGTTATTTCTGTGTTTTCAATGACATATACAACAACAAGCTTATAAACACTACTCACCTGTCCCAGGGTGAAATCATCTGAGGGTTTCTTGACAACCCATTTCAACCTGCTAAGTGGTATACAGAATGTTATCACACATGAATTCCAGATGTATGGTAGAATGCGTACAGAAAAAAATAATTTTAACATGGGAGGAGAATCTTGGGGATATGTTTGACAGCTGAATTTCTTTTTCTCTCCCAGTTACATAAATTTAAGTCAGGATATGGTCAAAAAGGCAAAGTTTTTTGGCAAGAGCAACATGCTCTTGATCTTTAGCTTTTAGACCATGACTTAGAGCACTGAGTGAGCCAGCCCAGTGTAACCAGAACAGAGTTGCCCTCCATTTTTTCTCTTTGTCTAAATTATATTTTTTATGTTTCTTTTAAAACTATTTTCATCCCAATGGGGAGAAATGTGAAATAAAAATACTGAAATAATCATGTTGAAATAATTGTTAAGTAAGACCCTACATGCCCTGACCTGGGCAGCCCAGGCTGCCCTGATCTCATCAGATTTTGGAACCTAAGCAAGTTTGGCCCTAGCTAGTATTTGGATGGGAGACCTCCAAGAAATACCAGGGTCATGATGCAGAGGCAGGCAATAGAAAACAATTTCTGAACATCTCTTGCCTTGAGAACCCTACAGGGTTGCCATAAGTAATCTGTGGTTTGACAGCACTTTCCACCACCGCCAAGATCCTTCATGGAGCTAGCTTTCTTTAGATTGGATCCTATGAACCATAAATCGGATGAGTTCACAGAATGATCTCTCAACCTACAGTCTGCAGGGCCCACTAAAAAGCTGCCTCAGAAGGTTAAGGATCCCTAGGAAACAGAGTGGGAGGCCCTGAAGGAGTAATCAGATTAAATTATTGCTCAGTTTCTTACATGAGCACTGGCTCCATTCACAGAAGAGCTCCCACAGGGCATCTGGAGCTTTAGGTGAGGCCCCACCCCCATCCTCCTTCTGCCCCTGGGCAAAGCCCGAAGGCAGTGACAGAGCACATGTCAAGGCTCTGAGTAGTACAGAGAAGTCATGCTTCCCAGTTGCCATTGCTCTGCTTCCAGGGTGGACATTGTGGAGGAGGCTGGACAGCAGCCAGGCAACTTGCAGCCCAATTTGCCCCCCAGCCCATGGGCCACCTCTGCACAGGAGGGAAGGAGATTATTTCTGTCTGTTTTTCCCAATACTATATCCTACCTTTTTCAGGAGTACTGGAAGTAAAGGAAAGTGATTTTTTTGATGAGCTCCATACATTTACAATTCATTAGATCTATATACCTTTTTCAGTGCACAAAATCATCTTTTCACTGGTTTATTGCATTCATGCATTGCATAATACTTTAGGAATAGGATTGCTAGGTCCAACTCAGAAAATACCTGGGGACTTTGGGGGTGGAGCCAGGAGCAAGGTTGTGACAAGCATGATTGAACTCCGAAGGGACTTCTGGCCATCACATTAAAAGGGACCACACTCTTTACTTTACTTATTTTACTTTATTTGATTTATATCCCGCCATCCCCGCTGGAGCAAGCTCAGGGTGGCTCACAATATAAAACCACAACAGACAATTAAAATCCACAACAATGTTATAACTCCTTTTAAAGGCCTTCCCCTCATTGGAAATAATGGAGGATGGGAACCTTCTTTTGGGGCTCATAGATTTGACCCCCTGGTCCAATCTTTTTTCAAATTTGGGAAATGTTTTAAGGAGAGGCACCAGATGCAATGCTGAAAATTTGGTGCCTCTTATCTCAAAAAAAATTCCCTCAGAGCCCCAGATACCCACAGATTGATTCTGCATTATACCCTATGGGGACCAGTCTCCATAGGGAATAATGGAGTGCCCAGTGGACATTTCAAACCCCCCCCCCCCACACACACACTTCTGATAACCGTGAAGTGGATGGTGGGCCTCCAAATCAGGGGATCCCCTGCCCCCAACTGGGAATTGGCTACCCTACTTAGGAATATAATGAACTAATGAAAAACAAATTATTTAAACGTAAGCACCCTCCACTTTGACAGATCTATTAATATTCCAAAAGAAGCTTTTTTCCCCTTCACAGTGTGATGCTCAGTATGCTACTGCTTGGGACAAATAAATCTATGTCCAGCATTTAGATAACACCAGGGGTCATTTTGTAGAAAAATAGGTGGTGGAGCTCATCCAGGGATTGTTATGCAGCTGCACATACTATTCAATGGACAAGGAGGTGGAACTCTCACGAGGAGGTGGAACTCTAAGAAAGGTTCAGGAGCTGTGCTCCTGTGAGACCTGGATAACACACATAGCCTCACATAGTTATACTTCCTTCCCCCAACTCTTATGTAGGCAGCAGGAGGTTCTGAGTAGCTGCTAGGACAGCAGTTTGCACGCAGCCTTCTGTTGTGGTTCCTAAAAGGATCATGAAAAATGAAGATAATAGTATTTTATTCTCTCTGGCTTCATTTCCTGGTTATTGCTGAAAAGTCCTTCTTGCTTCCCCTCCCCTAATTGTTTTTGGATAGATAATCTAGTTTCAGGGATGAAGCTGTCTGAATAGCATAATAAAAAGGAGGGGACCTACCTATAGGCTCCTGGAAAATGTGAGACTTTCGATACCCATTGTGCACCTTTGTCTTTATCAGATCTCTCAGCTAATGTTAGTAAAGCTGAAACACAAGTATCTCAAAGCTACAGAGATCTCTTTCCATCTAGTAGAGTAAAAGTACTTGTACTTAAAATTCTTCAGCTGGCACATATGATGGAACGTCTCCCTCCCACCCACACACACACACTATATTTATAACAGGCAATTCCCAATTCCCAATGGTAACAAGTACACTGTGTACTTAACATGCTGTGTATAGCAATGCATATGCTCCCCTTTTCTCTTGTATACCTTTGTGCCATGTTTGTTTGTGGGAGAAACTTCAGAAAATGTTGGATAAAACACAGATAAACTAAGAAAATGGCTCAAATATACTCTTAGTGGAATAGCAGCAAAAACAAAACAAAACAAAAGGTATGCAGATGGAAATCCATGATACATTTAAATCTCTCCACTAGCCAGGATGAAAGAAACAAAGGAGCACCCATTACAGGAAATACCACAAGGAAGATACTTCCTTCCTAAATTGCCGCATCTCTATCCATAGGTGTAAACTCCACGCAAAGGTGTTGAATCTCCCCTGGGCAATCCATGCCCCAGGCAGTATTGACAAACTTACATGAGGGGCTCAGTTACAATGGAAGGCAGCTGAAGCACAGGACCAGCCACCCTTCTTGTATCATATTGTATCATATTACAGTTTCCATAATTCTTTCAGGCTTTGTTGCTGTTTGCTAGTATTTATTTGTGTGTTGATTAAGAATTTGTAATGAAAAAAAGGAGACACGGTTTATATAAACAATTTACAAATAAATGAATTAAGAGACTCTGAAGGAAGATACACGATTTTGAAAATCAGGCTCCCCGAAGGCAAGATTTACACACTACCAACTACTACCAGAATTATCTAAACTTATCAGAATAGGTCTTACCATACCTCTTTCCTTCTGCATTTCTGAAAGGTCGTTCTCATGTCTTTTTAGAATAAAGACCTTTCTGTGGTCCAGCACGAGACTGGCAAGGCTCAACCACATGGCTCTTCTTCATGGACATAAACAGACCTCTCAGGAAAATAATCTTAATGTCATACCTCATGAGGTCATTCAAAGAACATCAATTAGAACAAACACATTCTGTGTCATTTTAAGTATAGGGTTGTACTTAGATGAGGCCACTAATCATACCAACACATGCCAACTATTGGAGTGGAGAGGTGAAGGGAAATTGGGAAGGATAGGTGGCATATGGCAGGAGAGGGTGCTTGTAGGAGCAGGAGAAGAGGAGAAGAAGAGGGCATGAGGAGAATATTTGATTGTATTGTAATTTTAAAAGCATAATAGTTTGTATTGTTAATTAAAGCTGAAAGTTGTATTCCAGCTGTCTGAAGATCATTTGCTGAAGCCAAATGTGTTTTGCAAGTTGTACCTAAAGAGCAGAAATTAACCATGCACTGGAATGGAGTCATTTCCCAGACATTAAATTATATGACTTTTATTAATAATTTGTTCTGAATATCTGTATTTCTAATTTTTAAACAGTGTGCTAAGAAGGCAAGGTGTATATAATTGTAGGTGGCATAGCTATGAGTTTTCTTTGGGGTCATGGCTATGGACGCTGTTCTGAATTGCCTCACTTGTAGGATATCGGTTTGAAGTGAGAAGATTTCTGCTACTCTGAACTCTGTACATTGTTCAGAAATTGAGTGCACAGCAGCTGTTTTGTATTCTGTCCTGGCTCAGAGACTTCAGCCATGCATTTACCAAACAAAGACATCTGTGATGCCATAATTTAGTAAATTTTGGTACTAAGTCACCCTTATGAATAAGGCAGAAACAAGACTCCTGCAAATGAACACCCAAGAAAACTTTTTAAGAATTTTCCCCTACAGGCTTTTCTGTGTTGCCTTTCTTAGTGTCAAATTTGGGTAATTAGCTTGCCCTATGCACATGGTATTATATTTGCAGATCTTAAAGTGACTATTTTAAGAGTTAATTTCAAAAACAGGACACAGCAGATCACTGAGATACCACTATAGCCACAAGCCAATTCTCACCTTTTCCTAGGCTCAGCCCAGGCCAGGGGCATTGTTAGGGGATGCCCAGGCCCCCTTAACTTTCTGGGGAGACCCTCAAATCCTCCATGGTTGCATCTCCATGGATAGTGGCAGTGGAAGCCCTCCCTGTGATGTCACTGACTCCTCCCTATGATGTCACTGAGCTCTGATTCTTTTAAGGACCTAGCATAGCAATGTGTCAAGACCTCAGTAACTCAATTAACGCAAACAGTCCACTTTGATGAATGGCAGTTTTATTTATTCACTGATGCTACTGGTAGCAAAACGAGTTTTGCTAAGACTGGCGAGCCAGGGCAGTGGCCCCCTTATATATACTTTAACTGTTACACTTTCAAAGCAAGGTGGGAAGCAAAGCGCGGGCAAGCATAACCCCTCCCCAGTTGTCCAGTCCTTTCTCAAAACAGCTATCAGTGGTCTGGCCTTGAAGTTCTGTCTTCAGCCAGAGGAAAGGAATCTTGCTACTTGTTACAAATATAAAGAAGCAAAGCGGCAGTGCAAGGCATAGCACAATTAACAATTGGTACAGAAGCATGATTCATGGCAAGGCACTTGACACAATGTCTCTGGCTCAGCTCCAGCACTGCCCCCCCCTGGGAAATGGAAAGTCTTCATTCTTGTCTCCATCCCAGAAAAAGTATTCATTTCATTTTGAGAATATGGGCTACTTCCCCCATAAAATGGCACGGGAGCATGGACATTTGGGATGTCCCAATCGATGGGGTGAGGATTTTTATGTGTTATATTGTGTCCAAGCATCCCTGTGCAAGTATTTGGTATCTTTGTGTCAAAAAGTAATTTATTTATATTTATTTATATTTCGATTTGTATCTCGCCCTTCCCACCGGAGTGGGAAGTATCCCATCTCCAGGTGTCCCTTTTTAAGGTCTTGAGAGTAGTTATTCCTGTTACCATGGATTTTAAGAAAATTCATGACACTTTGAAGAAACTGAACTTCTCTGTATTTTTTCAGTCCAGCAAATTCTCTGAACTGAGAAGCAATGCTGTGGACTGCTGAGAGGGGTTGAAGTATTGGCGAGAATTGTTATTGGAGGGCCTGTTTTATCAATATCATTTTAGACTGCTTTATTTGTTTTATGTTTTTTATGCCCTAGAATTGTTTTTATTGGCTTGACATGGTTTATTTTTGTTTTTATTAGCTAACTGGTTTTTATGGACTTGTGGGTGTTGTCTTATTATTTTTATTGTTAGACACCTTGAGCAAATTCTGGAGAGGCAGTGGGCAATTTTTTAAATAAATAATTGCACCTGTTTTAGTTTTTCTTATATGCAGATTCACATCTGCTGACACTGTATAGACTGAATAGGCATGTAGTTGTGCTTTGAAGTTTCTGGGTCTAGTTGGCAATATCTGGTGATGGTTTACACATTTATGGGCCTTCCTAGCAAATGGCATCAGGTTCTTTGCAGTGCGCCATGACAGATAGACTGAGGAGACCTAATGAAGGGCTTCTAATTCCCTAAGGCTAACTAGCCAATGTGACTCATCATCTGTTTTGTAAACAAATGTCTACATTCCATACATATGGAGAAACATACAGTGTTCATCCAACCCATACACAGCT